>NC_069658.1:132012500-132677500 GCF_027244095.1 Hemicordylus capensis
AAAGAGGCACCTTTTTGAAAGTGGTGATTCTCTTTATTGAGCAGGGGGAGAGCAACTGACCCTATCCATCCCCAGCACAGTATCCCTCCAGTGGCAGCTGCTGGTGTCTATTTTATGTTTCTTTTAGTTTGTGAGCCCTTTGGGGACAGGGATCCATCTTAATTATTTATTATTTCTCTGTGTAAACCGCCCTGAGCCATTTTTGGAAGGGCGGTATAGAAATTGAATAAATAATAATAGTCCTGCCTTGGAGTTCTTTTTTGTTTCGTTTTTGTTTGTGAACCCTTTGGGGACAGGGAGCCATTTTTATTTATTTGCTTATATCTATGTATATTATGTATATTATTTGTTTATATCTTTGGGAACCTTTGTTGAAAAACGGTATATGAATATTCATTAAAAAGCAGTGCTCCCTTTCTAAAACATGCCTCTTACTCACCCCTACAGTGGTGGAAGAAGCAGCAGCACTGAGCAGAGCGGTTCTTTCCTTACTCCTGGTGTGCTGGAGCTTTCCCCCCTTCTACTTCCCTTATCCTGATGCATTAAATCATTAGCATGAGGAAGAATGTGTTAGTTTAGAAGCACATGAGTGGTGACTGCTGGGGATTGTAGTCCTTCCAACATCTTTAGTGTACTGGAATAGCCCTTGAAAAGATGACTCCTACCAGCCACTAAGCCTATCTACCTGATGTGCTGAGGAACCAGGATAGGGAGGGCGGCGGGGGAAATCTCCCTGCAGTGTTGCTTTATTCCTAGTCCATTTCACACCAGTGGAAGGGAGGGGACAGGAAACTTACTGTCGTTGCCAGAAAGTAAAGGACACGGCTTTTGGGGAGGAACATAGGAAGCTGCCATACACTGAGTCAGACCATTGGTCTATCTAGCTCAGTATTGTCTTCACTGACTGGCAGTGGCTTCTCCAAGGTTGCAGGCAGGAATCTTTCTCAGCCCTATCTTGGAGAAGCCAGGGAGGGAACTTGAAACCTTCTGCTCTTCCCAGAGCAGCTCCATCCCCTAAGGGGAATATCTTACAGTGCTCACACTTCTAGTCTCCTTTTCATATGCAACCAGGGCGGACCCTGCTTAGCTAAGGGGACAAGTCATGCTTGCTACCACAAGACCAGCTTTCTTCTCCCAAAGACCGGCTCTCATCTCCTTCTCCTGAGTGGTTGGGAAAGTGGCAAAGAAAGTTAGTGGGGGACCTTTCATTTTTCAAGCTCTACATTGGTTTGGAAAAGCTATCCTACTTCTTCCCTATTCGGAGAAGAAGAAATCGGATCATTTCTAAGTTAATATGAGACAAGCAAGAGAGAGCTCATCCAGCTCTAATTCATAATACTGGCAGGGGATACAGCACTAATTCATAAGCGGATCACCTAGTTTAAATATTTGTATTTAACTGGAAAGCCCTTGGCACAGACATCAAAGCTCGTGTCCCACTAAGCTAAATGTACCCATACTAGCCCTGCAGTACTAACTAATCCACCAAGTGGTGGCAGCATCTCCTTCCTTTGCTAATGCCGCCACCGTGGCAGTGTCTCCTTCCCCCTCCATCCTTCCTTTGCTATGGCCATGGCCAGAGCAAATCACATTGGGGTGAGTCCTCTGCCACTGGCCTCCCTCCCACTGTGGGGACAGCACCATGATTCAGATTCTTATCCCTCCCTGTAACTTGTCGCCCCACATTCCCCAAAGGGGCCTTTTCTCACAGTCAGTGGCTTTCTGACAACTTCTCTGAGTATGGGTTTTAGATCTGCCAAATAAGTAATAAAAGTAGCCCAGAAAAGTACATAGGGTACTAAAGACTAATTATGTCTCTTGTTTTAGGGACGAATTACCAAAGTTCTCAATATGAAGCCTCCAGAGGTAAGCAGATCAGATTTTTAAACTTTATTTTCCATTTCTATGTCCTCACTACTGTTTGGAGCTACTTTATTTAACCTGAGATTGCAATACTGAATGCTTTGTTCTAGATTTTGGCTATGATTGAAGAAGCAGCTGGCACAAGGATGTATGAGTGCAAGAAAATAGCTGCCCAAAAAACCATAGAGAAAAAAGAGGCAAAACTTAAAGAAATCTGCACGGTACGGTACTAGATTTTCACAATTGCTTGCTTCTTTTTGTATTGTTGCTTTGTGGATACAGGATGATTGCTAAAGCTCTTCAGTGTGAATTCAGGAGGAGTGGGAGGTCCTTTGACTCTGGGGTCCTTTCCACTTCTCTTCCTTGAACCAATTGTCCAGTCCAATCTTTGGAACAGCAACAAACACAAAAGTATCACATCCAACTGGATCATGACTGAATCAGTTGTCATATTTTCACTGCTGTGACGCAAAACATACTAATCCAGTTGTCATTCTAAAGACCACCTTGTCTCTTGCTTTACTGAGCCACATTTTGGTTTTGTTTTAATGTTCACTAATGTTATGGAATGGTGAGAGCATTTATGAAGTTCGAAATGAAATACATCCTGCTTTTTATTTATTTATTTACAGATTCTGGAGGAGGAAATCACTCCTACCTTGCAAAAGCTGAAAGAGGTATTTTCCATGTTAGCCAGTTTGTGTTTTGTTTTTCACAATTTGGAGAGACATTATGCTTATGGAAGTTGTAGCTTTTCAAAAGCAGTCTATTTAGGGCAAGTGGCTAATAGCTGTGTTATTGATTTGTTATACATCACAGTCATCTGATGAACAAAGCTGTGTTTGTACTCTGTAAAGAGCAGGTCTGTTAGGGATCAGAGCTGCATCTAAGGGCTGGGCAGGGGATGGTTACTGAATGCTACCGTGTGTAGCACCTTAAAGTGGATCCAAAATGGTCTCTGTATATGCGCTTCAATTGTTTTGCTTCTAAAATTCTTATGATAACCAGCTTACATTGGAGGACTATATTTTTGGAGGCCAATAATTTGAAATTTTTGTACAAAATGCATCAGCCTGGTTGGCTATATTTTATGCTCTTAATAAACTATTGTATCAGAGCAATAAATGATGGTTTATCTTTTTGGTTGTCCTATCCAGGAACGATCTTCTTATTTAGAATACCAAAAGGTCATGCGAGAGATAGAACACTTGAGTCGTCTGTATGTTGCATATCAGTTTTCATTGGCTGAAGAATTCAAGGCACATTCTGCTGATGTGCTGAAGGAAATGGAAGGCAATATTGCAAAACTTCAAGAAGAAATCACAGAGAATGAGAAGAAAGTAAAGGATCTTGGCAAAGAAGTAGCAGAAATGGAGAAGAAAAGGGACCAAGTAAGATGGGTTAAGCAACTGTACTGATGGAAGGAATAAGAATCATTTTTGTCTCTAGACTAGTATGTGATAAGTATTAATTTTCTTGTGCTTTAAGGGATAATTCCTTCATCTGAAGGAATAGTAGTTGATATGAAATTGGTATTGTATGGTTAGCTCTTCTGTAACGCAGCAATATAATTGGGATGGGTTTTAGTCCCCTGGTTCAATCCCTAACCATTCCACTTAATAATCCTGGATTATTGGAGCTAAGGAAGCTCTTAGCTGGATGACTGAGTTTGAGACAAGGCAGTCTCAAGGTCAGGAGCCAGTTTATAATATTGGCTCTTAGAGAGACCATCACCTTTCCAGTCAGGCTGAATATGCGATAACTGCTTTGTTCATGATAATGTGAACCCTTAATGTGTAAGCAGCTAATTGCTTATGCTTCAGTTGGCAGTGTACCAAAAAGCTAAGCTGTCTAATAACAAAGGCACCTGTTCCTTGCCAGAGGGATGGCTTTGGGGGTCCTTGCAAAGGTTGAAGGTGTACCCCAAAACACAGTTTATCTTCCTCTCTACTTTCTGACGGAACCTCTTCTTCTGCCTGTGCCAGTGAAATATTCTAGGAAGTGGTGGTCGGGTTCTGTTCCAGAAATCAACACACTTGCAGGATTCTGAAACACTTTTTATCAAGATTGATGATGGCTTCTAAAAATATTTGCAGGAATTTGGTGGTGTGCTTCATTCATTAGAAGAAGCTCTTGCAGAGGTTCAGAGAACTGATACCAAAGTGCAAAGTACCCTTGACATTAAAAAGCAAAACTTGAAGAGTGAAGAAAAAAAGCACGAGGACCTGGTTAAAAGCATGGAAGAGGTAAGTAACGAGAATTATTTGAAACAGTTAAACTATGCACTTCCCGCTGCCCCCTGTATTCTCTTGTGTTCCCGAAGTTGTTGCTTTTGAATAGGGCTGTAGCATACTCAGGCCACCTAATGGTGCAGTGGGGAAATGACTTGACTAGCAAGCCAGAGGTTGCTGGTTTGAATCCCCACTGGTATGTTTCCCAGTCTATGGGAAACATCTATATCGGCCCGCAGCGATATAGGAAGATGCTGAAAGGCATCATCTCATACTGGAGATGGCAATGGTAAACCCTACTGGCACCATCTCTCCATTGGAGATGTCAATGGTAAACCCCTCCTGTATTCTACCAAAGACAACCACAGGGCTCTGTGGTCACCAGGAGTCGACACGACTCGACGGCACACTTTACCTTTATACTTGGGCAGCGTTCTTCTGTTGCAGAAGAGCGACATAAAAGCAAGTTTAAAGTTAACATACAAAATAAACTGGACTTGTTAAGGGAGTCAGGGCTGCTTCACACGTTACAGCTATAATAGGTATACCAGGATAATGTATGCTGTAGCACATGACGGAGATGGGGCCAACCATATTTCCCTACAGCTTACACATGCCTTCAAAAAGGTGTCTATCCCCTTTGCCTGGTACACTGTGTACTTGCTGCAGCATGACTTGTATGTGCGCAACTCTACCCTGTGGTGTTCCTTTTAGTTTTCTTTCTCCTTGTACTATAAAAGCTGCTGCCTTAAAAAAAAGGGGTGTGTGTGCAAATATGTGCTATCTGATGTTGTCAGCCAACACTAAGGGTGACTTCTTTAGTGTCTTCATAAGGATGTGAAACATCATAGACAAGAACTTCAGCGGGAACTCAAGAAATGACTTGTGAAAGTGAGGGAAATAAAATACAGACATTTAAGGAACTTGCTAGAACATCCAGTATCTTAATTCAGGGATCTCCAACCTGTGGCACTCCGGATGTTGCTGAACTACAGCTCCCATCATCCCCAGCCACAACAAATTGTAGCTGGGGGGTGATGGGAGTTGTAGTTTGGCAACATCTGGAGTGCCACTGGTTGATAACCCCTGTCCTAATTCATTTCTGCCACTATTCCCAATGCTGTGCTAAGGCTGTGGTATGCA
This sequence comes from Hemicordylus capensis, assembly GCF_027244095.1. Taxonomy (NCBI): domain Eukaryota; kingdom Metazoa; phylum Chordata; class Lepidosauria; order Squamata; family Cordylidae; genus Hemicordylus; species Hemicordylus capensis. The sequence continues at coordinate 132,017,738 of NC_069658.1, forward strand.
TGCATAGAAAAAAATCCCCATTTGAAGTTGGTAGGGCCCACTTTTGAGCTGGGATCCAAAGAACTGCCTCAGGTATGCCTGCAGGGTTAAGCATATATCCAGTGAGGTATATAACAGTTCCCCCATTTTGAACAACAGAACGCTGTGCCATATCAGAAACTGCTGTTGAGTCTCAAAAGTGGTTGGCCATAAAACACTGGAGGCTGCTATGCTGAGAGACATGAGTTTGCAGCTCCCTTGGGGGCTCAGAACTAACCATGTAGTTTGGATTCAGGCCATGGTTGCTTGATACTGTCACTGATGAGGTAGAGAAGGCATTTCTCTGTTCTGTCAAGTTGGCCGCTGGGCTTGCTGTGTGCATTTTGGCTTTCTAAAATTCATGTAAAACCCGCTTAAAACGATTTATATGTGAACAAATCTTTTGCTGTAGGATTCTAAAGCTTTAGTGGCCAAGGAAAAAGAAGTAAAGAAGATAACTGATGTGTTGAGTGCTCTTCAGGAGGCAAATAAGAAAGATACAGAGGCTTTAGCTGCTGCACAGCAACACTTCAATGCTGTCTCTGCTGGTCTGTCTAGCAGTGAAGATGGGGAAGATGCCACTCTTGCTGAACAGATGATGGCTTGCAAGAATGATATAAGCAAAGCAGAAACAGAAGCAAAACAAGTAAGAATCCATATATGTGTGTTGCAAACACTTTTCTGTGTCCTCGAAAGTCTAAAAGCTTACTGTGTAGGCTTGCAACTGCTGGACTTGCTTACAAAAGTTCTAGCAACAACATATTCATTAGTCTCTTTCAGGTGCCACAGGTCTCTGTTTAATGCTCCAACATATTAACAAAGCTGCCTCTGTACACAATGGTCTGGTTCAGATCTCACACAGAACAATAGTTTAATTCTGGTTCCATACAATAGTCACGCACCTCAGGCTTGCACGTTCCCTGCCTCTTCGCACATGAATGGAGGAAGTTGTAAACCTCCAGTCCTAGTTCATAAAGATTGTTTTTAATTTGGGATTTAAAAAAAAAATACTTTTAAGCAATGGATCTCAGCTTCATGTGCTCTGATTTGTTTGCACACTCTGGTTAGAGCAAGCCAGGATTTTCTGAGTTTGAATATCGCAGCACATCTGGCCTATTCTAAAGCAGAACCAGAAGTTTTCTTCTTCCTTTATTCACATGTGAAGAAAGGAGAGAGGCTTTCAAATCCAAGATTCCTAAACATTGTGCTGAACCAGGTTTAAGCTATGGTTCTGCATGACATCTGAACTAGGTCAATGTGAGTGGTGTGACAATACAATCCGGACTTAGTGAGGTTAGAATTTTGCTTTGTGTTAAGATCCCAGGCTATACAGAGGTATGCTGGGAAGAAGTAATAGTGGAAGAATTTCTTTTGGCAATATTCTCCAAGCCAGCTCGTGCCCATAGGTCAGCAAGAATTAGATTCTAATCCCTAACGTTTAACACAGTTGTAGTTTTGCATATTTAGTATTTTTAAATAAATGCTCATATTTTAGAAATATTCTTCTGAATTCTGGAACCTGTTGTAAATCAAAAATAGAAAAGATTTTCAATAATATGTTCTGTTTTGTTTTGGTGGATTTTGGTGATAGAAAACCAAAAGCTTTGTGTAGAGTTTGGTGACACACAAGCTTTTGGTTTTCTGCCACCAAAATCCACCCAAGCCAAGAGCAGACACAGCAGTGGTGCTTCTTTGACTAAGGCCAGACAAGTGTTTCCTCTCAGGAGACAAGAGCTTTGTCCATTGGTCAAAGAAGCACCACTCTTTTTTGTCTGCCTCGCAACTTTGTGTTCAGTGGAGGAGCCAGGTGCTTGTTGGCTGCTGTCTCTCTGTCCACCTCTCATCTATTATATTAATTCTCCTGGGTGTGCCTTGGAATGTGCATCCCAGCACCCAGCTGATTGGCTGGGCAGTGGACATGCCTGACTGGCTGAGGTGCACCCAGGAGGATTGGTTGCCACGGCCGTGCCTGGTCGCAGAGGCCAGAGGAGGATGGGTTGCCGCGGCAGCGGGCCTGGTCGTGGAGGCCAGAGGTGGTGGCGGGCCAGGCCTGCCCATGGAGGCAAGGAGCAGGGAAAGAAAGTGCAGGGGCAGAAGTGGCGGTGGGGAGGAGAGGCGGCTGGGCCGGGAAGAGGAGACTGGGGCAGAAGTGGGGCGGAGAGGTAACCGCCGGCCGCAAAGAGCGCACAGATGCTCTGAGCAGGGTCGGCTAGTCACCTACATATTTCAAATGCATATATCTTTCACTGTGTTGAATGTATTACAATTTCTGACAGAATAACAAGTACTGTCCTTTCTCTTCACTCCCTCTGAGCCTGTTTGCTATCCCATTTTATCTGTTGCAACAGTGTAATGAAACAGTTGCTTCTACATGATCCACCCATTTTCTCTCTTGAGTATTCTGCTGATTGTAATACCAAATAAGTTAACAAATTCTATTTTAAAGAGTCTGAATAACTTCATGTTGATACAAAAAACAAAACCTGCATTGTACAAACTGGGGCATCGACTTGTGCTGGATTTCCTTTGCAGGCTCAGATGAAGTTGAAACATGCTCATCAAGAGCTAAAAACCAAACAAGCTGAAGTGAAAAAGATGGATAATGGCTACAAGAAAGATCAAGATGCATTTGAAGTGGTCAAAAAGCAAAAGGAGAAATTAGAAAATGAAATGAAGAAGCTCAACTATGAAGGTTTGTTTTGTTGGCCGAATAGTGAAATAATTTTTGGGCTTGATGTAAAGATAGTCCAGGGAGGGAATGAGGAAAACTTCCAAAGGTGTGGCGCTAATACCCCATGCGTAGGAGACTGCTGAGAGAGGCAGTAGTTCAGAGGTATATGTAAAACTTAGCATGGACAGCTTTTTGCATTGCATGCACAAAGATCTCTGAGATTGGCTGTAGTCTCCTGTAGAAAGCATTGGCACACCCAGAAATGCCTGTATTTAAGGAAGATGAGTCTGTGGTAAAACACAGGCCTGCTCATATTTCAGATATGTTAGCCAGCACACATGATGAGCACTTAAACAAGACTGAAGCTATGGGGAATGTTTAAATGGGTAAGTTGTATGGCATTGAAACTGGATCCTAGCCATTTGTGACATCTGAACAAAAGTTGCCACCAGTTTCACACATTCCAGCCACTATATTAGCCTGAGTCTAGGAGCTGTATATTTTCTCCTAAGCAACCTTATTGTGAATCCCTGTAAACAGATGTTCTGTGGATTTTTCTATTGCTGTTCTAGACAAGAAAGAAGAGAACCTTTTGGAAAAACAAAGGGAGTTGTCCCGTGTGGTTAACCGCTTGAGGGAATCCTATGAAACGTTAATGGCCAAGTTTCCCAGTCTACGTTTTGAATACAAGTAAAGTGGAACATTTTGGTCCATTAAAATATATTGCTGACTGCTAATGGAGTATGTGAATAGGCATGGAGCCTTTGCAAGCTCCCATTAAAGGTGTAGGGGGAGCATTTGTGGTTTTGGGGAGGGACTACAAGGGCCCGAAAGTGTTAGTCTGTGTGGGTGGGAGCCTGGCCCCACTCCTGAACCATAAACCACCCCCAAAGAAGCCAAGAGCACATACACTTTGCAGCCATGGAATGCTCTGATGGAAGTTCTGAAAGGAGGCTCATCACTCATCAAGGCACAGCCAATGTTTGGGGGAAGGAGGGTGTGAGAGAATTGGGAGGAGGGAGTGGCAGAAGGAGCAAGAAATGAAGCAACAGAATATACTATACGAAATGAGGGGGGGGGGAGAAAACCATCTTGACGAGACCCTCCCAATCCTACACTTCACCTTTCTGTTGTCCATCAATAATGCTCTATAATGTCACTTCTTCATAAGAGTTCAGTTCTGATGTCATGTGATTGCTGCAGTTCACACTTGTCTTTTTAAGCTGAAACATGGAAGACAAGAAGGAAGGAAAGCTTTGATGGTTTTCCAGACCAAAACATAGAAATTCTATTAAGTTGGCAACATATATTTCAAGGCAGGAGGAACAGGTTCGTTTGGAACTCTAGGCAAACTTCTCTGCACCTTTCCTGTAATGGGCAGGTTTTATTCTTCCATGAGACATTTGTAGGCAAGCCTAAGATGCTTGGCCTGGATCATCTTGATCTCCCAGAGGAGATCTTCCACATCAGTTCTTCAGATGTCCACTAATGGGGATCCTTTAGTGGTTAATATTTTCCCCTGTCCTCATTGAGCCTGGCACTCCATTGGCCCCTGGAATATTAAAGTTAGATACTTTTGAACATAAATTTGCAAGTCAAAAGAAGGACAAGGTGTGCCTTGGGGATGGGGCTCAATGATAGAACATCGGCTTTGCATAAAGAAGCTCCCAGGTTCAGTCCCTTCTCCAGGTAGAGATGAAAAAGTCTACCTGCTTGAAACCTTGGAGAGCTTCTGCCTGTCAGTGTAGACCAGTGATTCTCAAAGTTGGGTCCTCAGGTGTTATTGGACTTCAACTCCCATAATCCCCAACCAAAGGCCACTGAGGCTGGGGATTATGGGAGTTGAAGTCCAATAACACCTGAGGACCCAAGTTTGAGAATCCCTGGTGTAGACAATACTGAGCTAGATGGACCAATGATCTGACTCAGTATAAGGCAGCTTCCTATGTTCCTAAAAGAGCATCTTGAGTATGTCCCATAATACCATCAGTCCTGGAATTGGTTCCTCCACTTACATGTTGCCATATACATTGCTTCTTAAACTAATATGAGAAACTGTCTTAATCTAAACTGCATTTATTCAACATCGACTGAATTACTACTAATGAATGTTGCTTTATTTTCAGGGATCCAGAACAAAATTGGGACCCAAGTCATGTGAAGGGGCTTGTTGCATCTCTGATTACTGTGAAAGATGTCTCCACAGCCACAGCACTAGAAGTGGTTGCTGGCGGTCGACTCTACAACATTGTGGTGGATACAGAGGTATGCTTAATGCAAAGTGTACCCAGCTTTTTAGGGTTTCTACACATTATGTAGCAACAAGCCTGCATTTTTCCACTGACTGTAGGCTTGATGGGGACTTGTAGCCAATCCTGGCCCTCATTAGTGCACTTTACATAATCTTATAATCTACATAGAGATGAATAAATTAGCCAGGTGTGACTTAGCCCTTAAATGAGATCGACCAATTTGAAACTTTTAGCCCAGGGGTGGGAAACCTTGGCTCTCCAGATGTTGAAGTACAATTCTCATCACTCCCAGCCACACTTTTTTGTGGCTGAGGTGTTTGGGAGTTGTAGTTCAACATCACCTGGAGAACAAAGACTGCCTACCCCTGTTTCAGCCTATCAAAAGGTGTATCCTATTAATGCTACAATTTAGCTTTAAAATTAGCACCAGCTCTGAATAGATTAGTACTTAAGCTGGGAAATGTTTAACCTTTTTTTCTTTCTGCTTAGGTTACTGGCAAAAAGTTACTGGAAAAAGGTGATCTAAAGCGTCGATACACCATTATTCCACTGAACAAAATTTCAGCATTCCGTGTTGGGAAAGAAGCTATCAAAGTTGCCAAAACCTTGGTATTCCTTGCTCTTACAGAGTGTTTTGGTTAACTGTTTTGAATATATTTCTCTCTAGGTGTGTGGGGGTGGGAGGGGGAAGAGGGAGAGTCTGTTGGTCTCTCACATGTGCCCACAGTGCAGAGCAAGCTAGATAATGGTTTTCTTACTATGGGTTTTACAGCTCTAGTTTCCATACATACCTTCTCACTTTAATGGTTAAAATGCCTCTGTACAACAGTTGCCTTGAGACTGGAACAGATGGCTTTGCTCACCATCTGGACTTCATGGTCCTCATTCAAACAGTGGGTTGGTGGGAGGTCTCCAAGCAGCCAAGCTAATCTGGCAGATTCCCACCCAGTATCTATATCGTATATTTGGATTGAAAGAATGGGGGAGAGTGAGTTCTCTTCATATCATATTAACACTGACCTTCTCTTCATACTCTTAATTAACATTGAATGTTAGGTTGGTGACGACAATGTCCATCTGGCCCTTACTCTGGTGGGATATGAATCTGAAATTCAGAAGGCGATGGAATTTGTCTTTGGGGGCACGCTGGTTTGTGATAACATGGATAATGCCAAGAAAGTCACCTTCGATAAAAGAATAATGACAAAAACGGTCACTCTTGGTGGAGACACCTTTGATCCACAGGGCACTCTGAGTGGAGGTAACTGCTGTTTTTTCACATTTTATGTCTCTGCTTTTCTGCTGTACTGAAATGGCTTTCTGTTGCTTCTGCTAAAAGCTATGTGTAGGGTGAAGCAGCCTAGGGTTCTAACACCTTCCATCTGTTATAGAGTTGATTGGTTAAATATGTCTGTCACAGTCTTTGTGTGTATTCATATACTCATGTGCATCACTTGATGACTTCAACAAGTGATAAACTTCCATATGTGACATGGTGGCCACTCTCTCCTATTGACTTAAACTGTCTCTCTGTCCAATTGGTTTTGCCCCTCTAACCCTTCATGACGATTACCATTCTATATGGACTCAGGCAACTGAGATGAAATTAGCTACCCTGGGCTTCACCCCTCTGTCTCTGATCAACATGAGATACAATCAGGCAAAAGGTATCATCAAACAGTGCATCACAGACACTGAGTGTCAAGTGGATCTCAGCACGGTCCCAAAGTTTTGTATAAGTGAGGAGCTTAGATATATGGCCTCTCCGGCAGCATACCTTTCTAAACTGGAGGCCCCAAACCACAGATGGGCATTCACTCTGGCCCACTGCCATGGTCTCCCCTCAGCAGTAATAGTGGGTCGATACAGAATGATCCCGTACGCAGAGCGATTATGCCCCTGCAGCTCAGAACAAATTGAAACCACTGAGCATGTCCTTCTATACTGCCTGTTCTACAGAGACATTCGTGCCACCCTTATTTCCCCACTGCTGATCAAGCTTCTGGGGCATACGAATCACTTCTATATTCAATTGCTGCTATCTGACTCTAACCCCCACACCACAAAGATCATTGCCAAGTTCTGTGCGGCTGCGATTGGCATCCAGCGAAAGATAGCTGATGGGCTCCCCTAATTTGAGTCCTGATAACACTCGCCTCCATATTCTTCGTATCATATTAATTGCGCCATGGCAATGCATAATATTTTATTAGATTAATGTTGTGTAATTTCACCATTTAACGTATTTTAGTGTATTTTACCATTTAGTGTAATTCCGTGTAACTTTACCATGTTTAGTGATAGTCCAACTTATGGCAACCATTATGGTTTTAACCATTCTTAATTTTAATTCTAGCTTTTTACCACATATGAAAGCATTTTCAGCTATATTACTATTTAAATTCCCCTTCTATCTTTTCTGTGCATTTTATTATGAAAAAGTATGTTTAGCGGTTTTAGTTTCTTAGTAGCTTGTTTCTTTTTAGTAGCTTGTCTTTTAAAATTGTAATTATTTTAAATTTTAGCCTTTTCACAATAGTTATCATATTTGCAATCACCTCTATCAACATGTAACTTTTCTCCAGTATTACCTTCATTTAATGTGTAATTTTATGCTGGTCTCTGACCGTAATAAAGCTTGATTCTGATTCATATGTGACATGGCCATCCCGCATTACAGGGTTACATCTTTCATATTCCCTGACATTCTGAAGATTATTCTATTCAGAATATCTGGTTCACATGCATATCTGCGGTGTAACTGAGCAGTGTTACATCTCTTATGTGTGTGTGACTTGATCTTCGTTCAGGCTGCTACTTGTCTCTTTTTCATGAGCCAGGTGCACGCTCACAGTCTGCATCAATTTTATCCAAGCTTCAAGAAGTGAAAGATCTGCAGGAGGAATTAAAAGCAAAAGAAGCAGAGCTGCAAAAGCTAGGAAAGGAACTGTCCAGTCTAAAGGGGACTGCAGAAAAGTAAGTGTTGACAATGGATTTTCTTTGTATAGAAACTTTGAGTAGGAGGAAAGTTCATTTTTCTAGGGCAGTATGAATATTTCATAATGCTGTGTGGCAGAAATGGTTGAATCTTTTTTTTCTAGATCCAAATCTGTAAATAGGCAGCAATTGTGAGCTTGATCTTAAATGGATGTTGGCTGCAGTAATTTGTTAATCTTGATTAGAAAATATTACTGATATCCTGTTAAAAGTACTGCTTGCATGAAATATTCAAGTGAAAAGTTGAAATCTCTTTCAAACCTCTGTTAAGATTCCGTCAGCTGAAGCAGCAATGGGAGATGAAATCTGAAGAAGCTGAACTGTTGCAAACCAAGTTGCAGCAAAGTTCCTATCACAAACAGCAGGAAGAATTGGATACACTGAAGAGAACCATTGGTAAGCGGGGGAATACACAACAGCTTACATGCACAGCATTGCCAGTGGAAGAAGAGGGTTAGTGCAAACGTGGCACCACTAAGCCTGTGGAGAAGGCATTGTTGAGGGATCTTCTGCCATGATGTGGGCTGCAGGTGAACAGAGGTCACCTGCTAGTGGAGCATTGCCCAGTTTCGAAGCTCTTACACCTCCCGCAGAACCCACCTGTGGCACAGTCCACATCCTTGCTGAGAGTTGCTTGACCAGTGTTTCCTGAAACAGGTTCCCAGATGTTGTTGACTGTAAATCCCATCATCCCCAGCTGTAATGGCCTTTGGCTACAGATTATGGAAGTTGCAGTCAACAACATCTGGAATCTTTGTTACAAGAACACTGCCCTTGACTCATGGCAACTCCTTTTCAGCAAGTTCTGGAGGCTGCAGTGGTGCCAAGTGTTTCTAACTTTCTTTCTTCTGCTGGCATTGCTGGGTATGTGAGCCAATGGCAGTGGGTCTTGAACTAGCTGTAAATGATACAATTTTTGAGTCTGCAGGACATTTGCTTAGGGTAAAGAGAATTGAACATGAACATTTTTTAAAAAATGCTGATTATACTTAAATTTGGAAACAGTTTGATGGTTATTGGGAGGGAGGGTGTGGGATTTGTTGGGTTTATTTTGCAAAAAGTTATACGCTCATTTATTACTTACATAAGAAGTAAGAAAAGATGAAACGTTTACACACACAAAAGAGAGGCCAAGTTCAAGTCGTAATTTGGCAATGTTGTCTCTCTTTTGCTGCTATGTCAATTTCTTGATGGACTTTAAACTTTAGGTTTAAAGCAAAAATTTCTCCTAAAGGAGATTCATCCTATTAAAACTTCACTAGCATTCTCTGCTGCTGGCATCCAAGGGCATCTCCTTGAGTGGTTTATGATTCTCCATGTGATCCCTAAGGTAGGACTATGCAAATTAGAGTCTTTAAAAGGTGGAGAAACATGACCCCAGCCCGTTCTTTTAGTCCTGCATGGCTCCAAGGCAGTTCTGCTCAGCTTTTGCTCAAATCTTGTTTCACTTTCATTTCTGGCTCATTCTTGTTCATAGGTTCTCTTTGCTTGCTGTCAGATTGTTTGTCCTTTCTTTAAAAAAGAAAAAAGAAAAAGGAACTTCTATCTGAACTTTTCATCTATTTACTCCCCTTCCTCCATTCTCCCTCCTCTATCTTGACTGGGCTCCTAGCCCTCTTACTATCTCTGCCTTTGTAAGGAGCATGCTAGGTATGTGCTCCACATACGGATTAGAAAAAGGGAAATTACAGCAAGGCCTTCCGAAGCCCCTCCAAGCAACTGGCGAGCTGCCCCAAGGACTACAAAGCCGAGTTTCGCTTTCAAGAGCAGAGGCCTCCCAGTAGGACGCTCACCCCACTGCTTAGCTGCTGGGAGGCGTTCCTGAACTCCTTCCCACTGAACCTGGCGTTTGGTTAAAAAGAAGAAAACAGTGGAGCAGAGCACATGCCCTGCCAGACAGATGATGGGCAGCACTCCGGAGTTTTCGCCCACTCATTCGGCACAGCAGAGGAAAGGAGCTTGGAATAGAGCACACACCCCACCAAACAGCTTTCGGGTGGCACTTCAAGGCTCCTGCCCACTCAGTTGGACACTTTTCTTGGGGGCCATCCAAGTCCAGTCTTGTTCCCACCCTCCACCAGCTTCTAAGGCCGAGAGTCTTTGTTTTACCCAATGCCGTGGCTTCCGCCTGCTCCCCGAAACCTTGCAGAGCACGCAGCTGCTGATACCTGCCCCCCGCAAGCGATCGTGGCCTCTACCAGTGATCTGCAAGGCACAGCCCCAGAAAAACACAAGGCAGCCTTGGAAAAAATCGATGGCCTCTGGGAGTGCAGGATCGTGCCAGAGGGCAGCAAAAATAGCATCCACCAGAACCGTGGTGACCAGGACTGCTGCAGCTGGAACAAGCAGTTGGTGAGCTTGGCCCATGTTGGGCCTTCTGGTTCTTCTACCGCCCGCCCGCCCCCCCCCCCCCCCCCAGCTCTCAGGGGGATCTAGCCTCACCCAGCCCACTCATACCCTGCAATTCCTCAATCAAATGCCCTCTGATATGCCACCTACATGGCATTCATGGTTTGAGGATCTATTAGCACATTCCTTTGACCACTATGGGCAGTTAAAATTATAAATAACAGGCCTTCATCTCTGACTCCACCCTTGACTCCATGAGACTTGCTTCAAGAACAGGAGCTGCTTAAGTACTGGGCAGCCGGGATCTGTGGTTAAAATACTGGTGCGTAGACGCTGCATCTAAGACCAATCTGACCACAGTTCCCTTTGATGGGAAAAAGCTCTTTGGAGATTCAGCCCTAAAAGACATCCTAATGGAGTCAAAAGATATGAAGAAGGCTATGCCCTTCTCATCGCGTAAATTAGTCCGCCCACAAGGGAGACTTTTTTCCACCATTTTCGGTCCTCCTTTGCTGGCAGGGAGTGGGGTTTCAGGTCCCAGCATCCCTTCTGGGGCACATCCAGACCTTCAAGACAGGGGTTTGGGAACAGGGCTTCTTTCACCACTCAGGGCAAACAGGCCAAAACAGCAATCCTTACTGGGGCGGGCTGCCCCTGAGTGGTTGCCTCTCCTCTCACTTACACGTTTGGGAGGGCTCCACCTCAGATTGTTGGGTTCTTGGCTTAATAAATGGGGGCTACTGCATAAAATTGACCAAAAAACCCCTCACCGCCTCCTACCCACTCTAACCTCCCACCTACCTTCCAAACACAAGGGTCTCCAAGAGGCGATACAGAAACTCCTTTCGATCGGAGGGATAGAACTGGTGCCAGCAGACCAACCGGGAGTGTGCATCTACTCCATCTTCACCGTACCCAAGAAGGATGGCTCCTTCTGGGCAGTTCTGGACTTAAAATACCTCAACTGCCTTGTAAAAAAGAGGAAATTCCGCATGGAATCTCTCAGGTTGATTACAGAGGCCCTACACCATCTAGACTTCCTCTCCTTCATAGACCTGAAGGAGGCTTATCTACACATACCTATACATCAAAGCAGCCACCCTCTACTATGATCCCTATACTCCAAAACACACTACCAGTACAGAGCACTTCTTTTTGGCCTCTCCTCAGCTCCTCACATATTCACAAAAATCCTGGCACCAGTCATAGCACATCTCTGACTCCTACGGTTCAGGATCTTTGCTTGTCTGCTCAATCTCCGTCTCTACAGGCCACACAGAAGGACCTTGACACCACGTTACTGGTCCTCCAGGATCATGGCTTCCTGATCAACGCGGGCGGGCGGGGGGGAGCCAGCTATGTTCTTCCCACCAACTGCTGTGCCTGGGGGTTGTGACAGACACGGTATAGAACAAGCTTTTCTTACCACCAGAGCGCAGAGCCACCCTGGATGCAGAAGCCCACCAGACCTTAGTACAGAAGTACATGTCATTGCTCTCTCTCTCTCCTGGATCCTGGGACTGATGGTAGCAACCTTGGAATCGGTACCTTGGGCGCGTTTCCACCTGCGGCCCTTGCAATGGTCTCTGCTACTCCACCACCTGGAGATTGTCATGCAATCCACCAAACAGGTGGACCTTCCACCCCATGTACTACAATCTCTGAGATGGTGGATCAGCATCTCTGTGGGGTAGGAGTTCCTGGTCCCTCCGCGAGTCATCGTCACCACGGACGCAAGCAAGCATGGTTGGGGCCCACTGTCTCCACTAGTCGGCGCAAGAAAAGTCGGGGGCAGACGAAAAGCAACACAGCATAAACTGGCTGAATCTCCAAGCGATGCGACTGGCGCTTTCGGCATTCTACCACATGGTCCAGAATCAACACATACTGGTCTGCATGGACAACACCCCAATGAAAGTGCATGTCAACCGCCAGGGAGGCACAAGGTAGAAATCTCTGCAGGCGGAAGCGGCTCTTCTGTTCCAGTGGGCTCAACAAAATGTGGCTTCATTAACAGCGCACCACGTGCAAGACAACCTGAACACAGTGGCAGACTGGCTCAGCAAGAAGGAAATTATCCCAGGAGAATGGAGGCTGAACCTGAACACCTTCAGAGTCATATCGGATAACTTCGGCCACCTGCCCATGGTTCTGTTCGTGACTCCAGAGAACGTTCAGATCTGGATCGTGATCCGTTGCATTCATAAAGAATGGGTTCTGCGCCTGCGCAGGGACCTCGCGGACCGACTGACTAGCTCCTCGCGACGCCTCCAACCGCCCTGCACGTGATCGTGTCCATACTTTAATAGGCGGTTGGGGCGTGTCTTCCTCAGTTTCTTTTAGACCGCCATTGCTTCTAAACCTCAGATCGATTGCTCCTCGGTATTTTAATAGTTTACACGGTACAACGACTGGAACGGATTTGGAACTACGTTTGGCTTTGAACTTTGGACTGTTTTGGACTACGTTTTTGGATATCCCTTAAGAAATTCGTAAATTGGAACATTATTATTGGCCGTGAGACGCTGAGTGCTATGGCGTCGAAAGTGGCGATTAAGACAACTTTTAAGCGCTGCACTAACTGCAGAGCAAAATTACCATCAACGGATACACATGATGCCTGCCTGCTTTGTCTTGGTGAGCAACATAACCCGATGAACTGCAAGATTTGTTGCTCTTTTTCTAAACAAACTTTGAAAAATCGGGCATTGCGTTTGCGGGCAGCACTGTACGAGGACGCACTTAGACCCCCGACGCCGAGACCGGGCTCGGGGCCCTCGACGTCGATGTCGGTAACGAGCGTTACGATACCGTCGACCTCGATTCCTCCTGTTGTGGACTCTGCCTCATCGCAGTCTAAAGCCACTATGGAAGAGGAGTTTAAAAGGCCCGGGAGTGTGGAGAAGAAGAGGCGCAAACACAAAAAAGCGCGATATTCCTCCACAGACGAAGAGGGCGCTTCCTCGCCACCGAGGAAGAGATCCAAAAAGACACGAGTCCGTAGTAGGACTCCTTCGCCGACGGGTTTACAGACCGAGGCGGAAGATTGGGATACTACTTTAAAGGTGACTCCGTCTCCATGGGTGCAACAAAGTTCCCCGTCATCGGAAGGTTTGACATCGAGGTCGGCGTCGAGATCGACGTCGAGGCACGAACAAGCGTCGGCATCGAAAGCTCGACATCGAAGGGAATCGAGAGATCGGGCATTACCGGCGTCGACTTCGCCATCGACATCGATAGACCCGCTGCTGTCGGCGTCGACGGGGTTCAACTCGATACCGAAGGAGTTCCAAGCCTCGTCTACACAGATTGCGGGAGTTCAGGTTACAGAACAATGTACTGCTTCAACACCGAGTGTTTTCCAGACTGGAGACCGACACCGGCTGGTGGCGGACTTAACTCCTGCAAGAACCCCAATTCACTCTCCGGCGTCGCCCAGGGTGATTTATCATTCGGAGGACTATATGGACTTTGGTGAGGGAGTCATGCAGGAACAAACTGTTGTGCAGAAAACTCGGACTCCATTGTTGGCCCTATTGGATTCTAGTGAAGGCACGCCTTCCGGGTCGACCTTTCACGGGTTTACCTTCGACCAGCTGAGTGGGACAGCAGTGCCTAAGACTCCGTCTGCGTCTCCAGGGCGACCCTCCGTGCATACTCCAGAGACTACTCGACTCATTTCAGCAGCCACGAGTCCCATTCGACAGCTCATGACTCCTTTGGTGGAACATCGTAATCTGCCGAAGCCGATACCTATTCTGGCACGAACGGCAGATGCATCAACGGCCACGTCTCTTGCTGTGGGCCGCATCACACATGCTTGTGGTTTCCGCCACAACCCCGAAGTGTTTTTTCCACCAGATTATGCGGAATACAAGATATGGAAGGCGCAGCAGTCACTTCGTGAAGATCCACTGCCACAGCGGCAGCGCCCATTGGAGGCCAGATTGCTGCAAAATAACCCGTCCTTGCCACACCGCTCAGAGTCCATAAATCCCCAAGTGTCGTTGCAAGGAACACCTTCTAACCTTGTCCCTGCTACGCAGTGTGTTTCATCACATGAGACTGGAAGCAGTAGGAACAGCGACTCAGACACATCATATTTGTCAGACACTGAGGGAAGCACCATGCACGAGCCCAGAGAGCCTGACCCTCCAGAGGAGGTTGCGCCGGGTACCTCGATCTCTCCCTCAGAGGAACTAAAAGCGTACCATGCGCAACTACGTGAGATGGCGGAAGCTTTGGGCCTGGAAGTTCAGCTACCAGTCTTAGATCTGAAAGATCCTGTGTATAATATGATGGCAAAAGCTAAGGTCACTCACCCTGTGTCGCTACCAATGATTCCAGCAATTACGAAGGCGGCACAGTCGGCATGGACTGTTTTGAGGACTTCAACGCCCACTTCGAGAAAGTTGGAGAGTTTGTATAGGGTGCAAGAAGCTGATAACACTTACCTGGTGAGGCACCCAGACCCGAACTCTTTAGTGGTGGAGTGTGCATCGTCAAAGGGTGCACAACGCCATACTACCCCTGCTGATAAAGAGGGGAGAAAGCTTGATGTCCTGGGACGTAGAGTTTATTCTACGTCCAGTTTAGCAGTGAAAATCGCTAATTATGCTGCATGTATGACACGATATGCCCACCATCTGTGGGACACTTTTTTCCAGGACTCGTCCACGTTGTCTGCAGATGATTTACAAAAGGCTCTAGCACAGACCTATGAAAAGTCCACGGTGGTGACCAGGCAGTTGCTGAGCACGTACAAGCATTTAGCGGAGACGGAATCGCGGGCAATGGCAACAGCTATTACTTTGCGGCGTCACGCGTGGCTGAGGTCTACTAACTTACAGCCAGAAATGAAAGATAAAATTGAGTATTTGCCCTTTGATGGGAAAGGGCTATTTGCAGACTCTACGGATGACACCATGGAATCCTGGAAAAAGATGAAGGTCACAGCAAAAACGTTTATGACATCCACTTCTTCAGCTAGTCAGCAGTCTCGTAGTCGCCCCTACGGAAGACAGCAAAATAGGTATTCTAATAAGCAGGATCGAAGAGACTACAGGAGACAAAACAAGCCTTATCAAAGGAATAGGCCCTATTATCAGAAACCTAAAGGCCAGAGGGCTGCTAAAGACCAATCTAAGCAGTCTCTTTGAAGTGAAGGTCCATCCACTGCAACACCGCACATCGACTCCAACTACAATACCAGAGGCCTCCAACACCAGCCTCGCATTAGCCAGAGTACCCGAGGCTCCCGAGAACAGCCTCGCGTTAGCCAATGTATCCATCAAATTGGCACGCCACGCCAATGCGTGGCACAACATAACATCAGATCAGTGGGTGCTGAAAATTATAACTTATGGCTATGCAATAGAGTTCAAGAATTTGCCACCTTTCCAGGGTGTGAAATACACCAGGTCAACACCAGCACTTCAGGACGAAGTGCAGGTACTGCTGGAGAAACGAGCAATAATGCGTGTGCCGTGGATGGACAGACTGAGGGGGTTTTACTCCAGATATTTTCAGATCCCCAAGAAGGATGGGGGAATAAGGGCAATAATGGACTTAAGAGAGCTGAACTGTTATATAGAGACGAGGAAGTTCAGAATGGTCACTTTACAGGGCATTCTGCATCTCTTACTAAAAGAAGAATGGGCAGTCACCTTGGATTTGAAGGATGCCTATTTTCACATAGGGATTCGCGAGAATCACAGAGGGTTCCTTCGTTTCACAGTAGGCGATACAGCGTACCAGTACACAGTTTTGCCATTCGGGCTCTCAACAGCCCCGCGTGTGTTCACAAAGGTGATGGCAACAGTCGTAGCGTTCTTAAGAACAGAGGGCCTAAGGCTGTACCCTTACCTCGACGACTGGCTTATGGTGAGCGCAGACAGAGAAGGGTTACTTTCTCAGACACGATTGGTCTTGCAACTGCTTCAACAGTTGGGAATCAATGTGAATTGGAAGAAATCCAAATTGGACCCCCAAAGGCAAGTGAACTTTATAGGCTCGATACTGGATTTGGCGGAGAAGCGGGCTTTTCTGCCGGAGTCACGGTACGAGTAGATCAGGGATTTAGTGCTTCTGTTCGAGAAGTTGCCACGTCAACCAGCGGAGGCCGTCCAGAGACTTCTGGGGCTAATGGCATCCTGCAACTCTACTGTAGCTTACACCCGTCTAAATATGCGCGACCTTCAGTTGTGGTACCTCCGCAATTTCCGTCCGAATGTGGACAACCAGAAAAAGATGTTACTCATCCCTGTCGGTGTCCTGAGGTCACTGCGGTGGTGGATTCAACGAGACAATCTTCTATCAGGAAAGAAGTTCCGACCCTGGACACCATCCTTTTGGGTGACAACGGACGCCTCCCTATGGGGTTGGGGAGCACATTGTGGTCATTGTCAAGTACAGGGTCGATGGACTCCACAGCAAAAACTGAAGCACATAAATTATCTGGAGCTTTTGGCAGTGTTTTTGGCGTTGAAGGCTTTCCGCCCCCAGTTGCAGGGAAGGGTTGTACAAGTGAACCTCGACAACACAACCGCCATAGCTTACCTCAACAAACAAGGTGGAACGGTGTCCCGAACCCTGTGTCATTTGAGCCAGCGTCTGTGGACCTGGTGTATTGCGAACTCCATACGCCCTATGGCGTTGCACATCAAAGGGGAGGACAATGTTCAGGCGGACATGCTGAGCAGATCGTTTCAGCTGAACCAGCAGCACGAATGGGAATTGAGCGAGTGTTACCTTCGGCCGCTGTTCAAGAAGTGGGGTACGCCGCAAATAGATTTGTTTGCCACTGCTGCGAACAAAAAATGTCAGAGTTATTGCTCTCGTGCAGGACATGGCAAACACTCACTGGGAGATGCGTTCCAGCGTCTCTGGAGGGGGGGCCTATATTACCTGTTCCCCCCACAACCGCTGGTCCCCAGGGTATTAGCGCAAATTCTCAGAGACGAGACGCAGGGGGTTCTGGTGGCTCCATGGTGGCCCAGACAACCGTGGTTCGCTCTTCTGCTGAAGCTGTCGAAAGGCCGGTATCACCAATTTCCCGTTTACCCGGATTTGCTAAGTCGAGAAAGGGGGATGATCTTACACCCACAACTACACACGCTGAAGCTGACAGCGTGGCTGATAGGTTAATGAAAAGGATCCTACTTAATAGTAGGAGGCTTTCAACCCGGCGTAATTACAATAGTAAATGGCAGAGATTTCGCAGCTATGCGAGAAGGAAAGGATTCTTCCCTAAACGGGCGTCTATCATGCAGGTGTTGCTGTATATGACGACCTTGAAAATGTCCGGCTTGGCAAACTCGTCACTTCGGGTGCACCTGGCGGCTATATCTGCCGGGCATGGTGGCTGGGATGGAAAAACTGTGTTTTCACACCCCAAGATTAAGAAATTCCTAAAAGGGGTTAATAACATGTACCCACCTGTACGGCGTCCCGTTCAGCAATGGAACTTAACTTTAGTTTTGAATGCATTGACGGAAGCACCGTTTGAACCTTTGGGGGCTGCGCCCTTGGGCATGCTGACTTTAAAGACTGTATTCTTAATAGCAATGACGTCAGCACGTAGGGTGAGCGAATTGGCTGCGATACGGGCTGATCGGCCCTACACCCAAATTTACCCAGGGAAAGTAGTGATGCGCCTGGATCCTAGGTTCAGGCCCAAAATAGTGTCGGAGTTTCATATCAATGAGGATATTGTGCTTCCCGTGTTCTTCCAAAGCCCACAGACGCAGTTGGAAATCAAGATGCATACGCTAGATGTAAGGCGTTCCTTGCTGTATTATCTGCACGCCACTAGGTCCATAAGGAAAACGAACAAGTTGTTTGTACTTTACCGTGGCAAGCCTAAGGGCTTATCAGTGACGCGTCAGCAGCTCGCGCAGTGGATTGTACGTGCCGTGCGGCTGGCATATAATGCTCAGGGTGTGACACCCCCAAGTTCTATTAAAGCGCATTCAACGAGGGCTTATGCAGCATCAGCAGCAAATTTGGCAGGTGTGCCACTGCCGGAGATCTGTAGGGCAGCCACATGGGCCTCATGTCATCCTTTTGTGAAGCATTATGCTTTGGACATACGGCAAGCGAAAGATGCAGAGTTTGGTTGAAGTATCCTGAAGAGGGTGCTGCCTTGATGACCCGCCGCCAAAGCGGGAAGCTGGCTAATCACCCATTCTTTATGAATGCAACGGATCACGATCCAGATAAACAGGTTGCTTACCTGTAACAGATGATCTGGAGGTGATCCGTTGTATTCATAATACCCACCCAGCCTCCCCGCAACATCAAGGCAGTGAAATTGAAGTTTCAAGAAGGATCGTCAGTATGCACGACGGTGTCTGGCGGTCTGCAGAAACTGAGGAAGACACGCCCCAACCGCCTATTAAAGTATGGACACGATCACGTGCAGGGCGGTTGGAGGCGTCGCGAGGAGCTAGTCAGTCGGTCCGCGAGGTCCCTGCGCAGGCGCAGAACCCATTCTTTATGAATACAACGGATCACCTCCAGATCATCTGTTACAGGTAAGCAACCTGTTTTTACTAAGGTTCTTCACCTGGTTCCCCTCCCCACAAGCGGAATCGGCAGATGCTCTCTTATCTCCATGGCTGGAGAATCTCCTGCATGCTTTTCCACTGACGCTGCTCTTTGCCCAGCTTCTGCGATGGGTGAAACTCCTCAAGGCCCAGGTCATACTACTCTGTTCAGGCCTCGAAGTTCCTGGTGTTAAGCAATCCAAAACCTGGTAACAACAGATCACCTGATAATTCCAGGCATGGCAGACCTACCCCAGCAGGGCCCAGTGCACCATCCAGATCCAAGCTGGTTACAGCTAGCCGTGTAGAGACTGATGGTGCTTCTTGAAAAAGCATGCTATTCTTCAAAGATGTTTGACATGACGCTGGCCTCTACACGTCCTTCCACTAACAGAATCTATCAATACACTTGGCGGGCATTTCTCCAGTGGCCTGCAAGACATGGAGTTCCAAAAAGGGCAGCTACCATGAAGCATTTACTGCAGTTTTTCCAAGACCAAGGGCTCGCCACAAACACACTAAAATAACAAGGCTTCTTCTTGCTGCTGCATCCAAGGGCCTCTTGACCCACCCTTCTTAGTACCCGTGCCTACTCAGTCGGGGCCGTCCCTCGGGGGCGGGGGGAGATAGCTCTACATTACTTGCCTAAAAACAACAAAGACTCTGGTATAAGCCACCTTTTTGGTGGACACAATCTTTTTTTTCCAAATTGTTGGAAGTTTTGGCCCTAGTTCAGTGTTTTTTTTGTTATAGTTACTTTCACTTTGTGTTTCTCTTCTTCAGAGTACACTTGGATTCCCCCCGCCCCAAAAGTACTGTGTAGGATCATGTTTCTCCACCTTTTAATGACTCTAATTTGCATAGTCCCCTGCTAACTTGGCAAAGAGGTACCATTTAATGTGGTGATTCTCTTTATTTAGCAGGGGGAGAGTAACTGGCCCTATGCACCCTCAGCACAGTACTTCCAGTGACTGTTGCTGGTGTCTGTTTTATGTTTCTTTTAGTTTGTGAGCCCTTTGGGGACAGAGATCCATCTTATTTATTTATTATTTCTCTGTAAACTGCCCCGAGCCATTTTTGGAAGGGTGGTATAGAAATTGAATAAATAATAATAATAATAATGATAGTCCTGCCTTGGGGTCACATGAAGAATCATAACCCATTCAAGGAGACGCCCTTAGATGCAGCAGCAAGAAGAAGCCTTCACAGTAAGTGAACCAATGCTCGATTCTCTAAAGTGGATTTTGCTTGGCGCCCCTTGTAGGTTACATTGGCAATGTGGGGGAAGTGGGGTGAAGGGAGTGGGCCATGTATGCAGGGAGGTGCTGTGGCCTTTACCAACAGGTAGCAAGGCAATGGCTGTTGGAATGGCACAGCACAGGCATGTACTTGTTGCATAGCCAATGCAAGCTGATGATACCAGCTCATCAGCAGTCATGTATCCACATACTGTAATCCCAGCTGCTGGCAAGTAACTCTAACCATTGATTCACTCACCACCACCTTGATTGCTATGCACCAGTGGCCACATACTACCTTTTAAACACACACATGGACATAAATAGCAAAACTGTGTGCACAGTGTCATCTTTGGAATATGGCTTGAAAGGTACTAGTTCAAACAGCAGATTTACTGCTTTAATGGTGATGAGAGAACTGAAAGCTTCCTTTTGTTTTAAAATATTACATTGTGCCATTACAAAAAAAGAACCATTCACTTTCTTTCCAAGTTTTCAGAAATAAAAACCTGGAGGGGGAGTTTGCTTAAAATAATTTTGCTTATATATGTCTAAAAATTTACACACACTGTATATTTTTTAAAAATCCATATTACGTTGTAGCATCTACAAGGATGCTCACAGAAGGACTCTTTGCAGTTGTGGTGCTCTGCCGAGTTGCTCTATCGCTAGTCACCACCCAAATGCATGTGGTACAAGGAATTCCTAGTTTGCACACACATTGACGTGCACGAGAGGTTGTGCACCCATTGGAATGTGTTGTGCTGGTGCAAGAGCTAGTCTGGAACCGAGGTGCCTTGCTTCACACAAGGACCAGATGCTAAGTCCTTATTCTAGCACAACAGCACCACATGGTATTCTGGATGCTGCCCTACAGCTTCAAAGTGTTTCTGCATAACAGAATTGACACTACATTGATTTTTCAGAGGAAAGCGAGGAGACTTTAAAGAAAACCAAAGAGGTACAAAAGAAAGCAGAGGAAAAACTCAAAGTGCTGGAAAACAAAATGAAGAATGCTGACGCTGAGAGGGAGAAAGAGTTAAAAAGTGCCCAGCAGAAGCTAGATGCCGCCAAGAAAAAGGCTGATGTTTCTAGCAAGAAAATGAAAGAAAAGGAGCAGGTAAAATTCTTAAAAGCAAAGTATTGCCAAAAAACAGCCAGCACTGGAAAAAAGTAAGTTGCAGTGATATTTGAAGCTTGTGGGCTGACGGATACATAATGTTCCCTTAGTGTTGGTTGACTGAAACATACTCTTCTTCTGGTGCTGGTATAAACAGATGGCTTTCAAAATATGTTTTGAAAGGGGAATGCTAGGGTTTCTTGCAAGCTTAGCCAGGACTCCTCAGTGAAAAGATCCATAATGGCTGACATGCTTTCCTGAAAAACAGCTTGCCCACCTTCTTCTGCAATGCATACTTGCTACTGCAAAGATTCATATACCATTTTCCAACAAAAGTTCTCAAAGCAGTCTCCATAGAAAAATTAACAAATACCTATAGAAGACTGTTTGATGTCTTCTAGAGCAGTGTTTCTCAACCTCTGGTCCGTGGACCGGTGCCAGTCCGTGAGAGTGCCGGTCTGTGCTGGTCCATGAGGAATTAATCCCCCTACCAAACAATTTTGAGCTGGCAGGAGCCACCGCTGCTGGGAGCTCTGCAGAGCTCATTTCTAGGCAGGCAGCCCTCGCTGCTGGGATAACGTTCATTTCGAGGAAGCTAAATGAGCGTTATCCCAGCATTGAGGGCTGGCTGCCTAGAAATGAGCTCTGGAGAGCTCCCTGCAGCGGTCATCCCCCCCGAACTTGTTTTAGGGGTTGGGGGCGAGGGGACAGGGCAATTCCTTTACTAACTGCTGGTCCGGGAAACTGCACACAAAGAATGTACAGGTCCATGACTCAAAAAATGTTGAGAAACACTGTTCTAGATCATGAACCTGGTTCATATGCTATGCTAAGGCCAAACAGAGCTGGCTAGCACTCCACATGAACTGCATGCACCTTAAAACCTAACTCAGTCTTTTGCAACAAGCAAGCATTCCTTGGTGTTCAATGTTACCCTGATGATGAAATGTCTGAAAACTGCTGTCCTAACACATTCCAAGTCCTTCTAGGCCATTAAAATGAGGCGAGTGGTCCAGTGTGGGCTCAGCTTCTCTCACCAGGTTACTCTGTCGTGGAGCAGGCATGGGGAAGTGGGCGGGGGGGGGTGAAGTGGCTGTGGCCATAAGAATACCATTTCCCTTACCAGGGCCCCTGTGAGACAGCTGACTTATATTGAGTGCATATTTTTGAGGCTGGGAACTAGGGATAGATTGGGGATTCTGTTGGTGTACTGTCCACCCCACTGCCCAGCTGACTCCCTAACTGAGCTGGTCGCGGAGTTGGTGTTGGAGTCTCCTAGACCTTTGGTGCTGGGGGACTTCAATATCCACTTTGGGGCTGGCTTGTCTGGTGCAGCTCAGGAGTTCATAGCGGCCATGACAACTATGGGCCTATCCCAATTAGTTTCTGAGCCAACTCATGTTGGCCATGCACTCCATTTGGTCTTTTGTTCGGATCATGGGGGGTGTTCTGTGGGTGGGGGATCCAGTGGTTTCCCCATTGTCATGGACAGACCACTACCTGGTTAAGGTTGGTCTCACAGCCGCAATCCACCCCTGCAGGGGTGGTGGACCTATTAGGATGGTCCATCCAGAAAGGCTGCTGGACCCAGTGGAATTTCAAAAGGCCTTGGAGGATTTTGACGTTGGTGCGGCCGGTAATTGTATCGATGCCCTGGTGGTAACCTGGAACAGGGAACTCAACAGGGGAGTAGACATGATTGCTCCTAAGCGTCCCTTCCTACCTGCTGCAAAAATGGCCCCTTGGTATACTGAGGAGCTGCGGGGGCTGAAGTGGTTGGGTAGGCGACTAGAGCATACGTGGAGGAGAACTCGGTTCGAATCTGACAGGATTCAGCATGTGACCCATTTGAAGGTTTATGCGGTGGCAGTGCGCGCAGCGAAAAAGAGATTCTGGTCTGTGTGCATTGCAGCTGCAGGTTCACGCTCGGCGGAGCTATCCCGGGTTGTGAGGAGTTTGGTTTCTGCTCCTTCTACTTCCAAGCAGTCCCTGGAGTTGCTCTGCTGTGATGCCTTTAATGGGTTCTTTGCGAATAAGATCTCCTGTATTCGGGCTGACTTGGACTCCACTATTTCTGCAAGGTCTATGGAGGAGGTGTCCAGCAATCCCTCTTGCAGTATTCGATTGGATCAGTTTCAATCTGTGCCTCCTGAGGATGTGGACAGGCTGCTTGGGGTGGTGCGGCCTACCACCTGTTCTCTGGATCCTTGCCCGACCTTCTATCTAGCAGGGAGATTGTTGGAGGTGGCCTAGTTAATATCATAAATGCATCGCTGAGGGAGGGTAGGGTGCCCCCCTGTCTGAAGGAGGCAATGGTTAGACACCTTCCCTGGACCCCTTAGCGATGGACAGCTACAGGCCAATCTCCAATCTCCCTTGGTTGGGCAAGGTGATTGAGAAGGTGGTGGCTGACCAACTCCAGGCAGTCTTGGAGGAAACTGATTATCTAGACCCATTTCAAACTGGCTTTAGAGCTGGCTATGGGGTTGAGACAGCCTTGGTCGGCCTGATGGATGACCTTTCCCGGGGAATCGACAGAGGGAGTTTGACTCTGCTGGTTCTTCTGGATCTCTCGGCGGCGTTCGATACCATCGACCATGGTATCCTTCTGGATCGCCTGGGGGAGTTGGGGATAGGGGGCATTGCTTTGCAGTGGTTCCGTTCCTAGATGGTAGAGCTTGGTGACAGTTGCTCCTCAAAACAGGAACTGTTATATGGAGTCCCTCAGGGCTCCATTCTGTCACCAATGCTTTTTAACATCTACATGAAACTGCTGGGTGGAGTCATCAGGAGGTTTGGTGCTGGGTGTTATCAGTATGCTGATGACACCCAAATCTACTTCTCCTTTTCATCTTCAGGAAATGGCACTCATTCTCTAAATGCCTGCATACAGGCAGTAATGGGCCGGATGAGGGATAATAAATTTAAGCTGAGTCCAAGCAAGACGGAGGTGCTCATTGTGGGGGCTCAGAATCTGAGGGATGAGTTAGATCTTCCTGTGCTGGATGGGGTTACACTCCCCCAGAAGGAGCAGGTGCGCAGCTTGGGAGTACTCCTGGACCCAGGCCTCACCCTGGTATCTCAGGTGGAGGCCATGGCCAGGAGTGCTTTCTATCAGCTTCAGCTGATTTGACAACTGCGCCCATTTCTTGAAGAGGATGACCTCAAAACAGTGGTGCATCAGCTGGTAATCTCCTGGCTTGACTATTGCAATGCGCTGTACGTGGGGCTGCCTTTGTACATAGTCCGGAAACTTCAATTAGTTCAGAATGCAGCAGCCAGATTGGTCTCTGGGGCAACCCGGAGAGACCATATGATGCCTGTTTTGAAACAGTTACACTGGTTGCTGATATGTTTCTGGGCAAAATACAAAGTGCTGGTTATTACCTTTAAAGCCCTGAACAGCTTGGGTCCGAGATATCTTAGAGAGTGCCTTCTTTTACATGATCCCCACCGCACATTAAAGTCATCTGGGGAGGTCCGTCTCCAGTTACCACCGGTTCGTTTGGTGGCGACTCAGAGGCGGGCCTTCTCTGTAGCTGCTCCTGGGCTGTGGAATGCATGTATAAAAATCGAATGAATGGATAAATAATGAAATAAACTATCCCTGGCATCTCCATGTAGGGCTGGGAGTCCTTGAGAGCCTCCGCCAGTCAGTGCTGGTAAATTAACTTACCACGATATAGTAGGTAAGGTGGACCAGAGGTCTGATTTAGTAGAATGCCGCTTTGTACATTTATCCTTACTGTGTATGTTTAAAATGTATTTTTGCGTAGGAGGTTGAAGCATTAATGTTGGAACTTGAAGAGCTAAAACGGGAACAAGCCTCTTATAAACAACAGGTTGAGGCTGTGAATGAAGCTGTTAAATCATTCCAGCAGCAGATTGAGGATATATCAGTTGAAGTCGCGAAGAACAAGGTTAGTCTTGTCAACCTTAATTATTACAAAGGGCTTGCTTCTTTTGTACCTAACACTTCTTGTCTGGAACCCTCCCCAAAACAGGCCCATTAAGTATATTTGACAGCCCTAAACAGCCACTTCTGCCAAAGGGCTGCTTTGGAAAGGGAATAGAGCAGAACTGCACAATGCCAGCCTGCGTGCAGATATTGGATTTCAACTCCTGTCATCCCTGACTGTTTGCCACTGTGGCTGGGGATGCTGAGAGCTGTGGTCCACCAACAGCTGGAGGGCCACAGTTGTGCTGCTCTGGAATAGAGGGTGCTGGGCTACCCCACTCCCCATCTCCTAAAGTAGCTTGGAGGTATGTCCCTTTGCTGCAGTTGCTGCTTGCTCTGCACCCTATTTTTGCCTCTGGTTCACAGCTGGGGGACTAAGAACTGAGGCCAGCTTTGGCCCCAGAGCTGTTTATTGCTGATCCATCTTATATCTATTTCCAAAAGAATTGGAAATGTTCTTATGGACACATAATTGGAGCACCTACAGGTGAGAGGGAGGTATGGAAGACCCAGGGGGGAACCCAGATATGTTGGTTTCACAGAAATCCGGCGGGGGGTGGGGTGTTAAGTGAGCAACATTTAAAAAAAAAAAAATCTCCAAACTACCCCAGTGTAACTCAAGGGGGAGATGTTTGCGGACTCAGAGGGCAGTTAACAGATAAGCAAGTGGGCAGAGCTAATGGACTTTGGTGGCGAGGAGCCAAAGAAGGAGGGCTTGAACAAAAAGAGGAAATTTCTCAGCTTGTAGAATACTTCCTCAAGACAGTCACAACCACGTCTACTTCTGAGGGGGAGAGGTGCCAAAAACTTTCACCATGCATAGCCACAGACTTTGGTAACCCATGCACATGAGGGATATACTGCAACATTTTGTTGCGGGTCCATACTTTATTCTGTATATAGTCCTTTCATGTCTGACTATGCTTCATCTAACTTAAGCCTTAGCCCCACTCCCCCTCACTTAATGGTAATCAAAGTGGGAGATTAATGTCTTATTTGCTATTTAGGAATCTGTGAAGAACGCTCAAGAGGAGCTGGCTAAACAGAAGGCCGTGGTGATGGCCCAGGATAAGGCGATTAAAGCCAAATCTGCAGAGGCTGCTGAATATAAAGAACACAATAATGAGTCACAACTTAAGATTAAAGAGCTTGAACACACCATCAGTAAACACAAGCGGGAGGCTTCTGATGCTTCTGCAAAGGTATAGATACTTCCTTACCAGTATATGTCATCTCTACTCCTGACATCTTCTGCAGCTACTACAGATAATGCAATGCATTCAACAAGATGGCTTGATTTATTTTTTTAGGCACACTTCAGCACACTTGTGCCCACTTACAATACATAGCCAATGTATACAGCATGGGAATGGCTATGCAACAAGTTATAGAGTCATTTTGTGTCCGTGCCTATGCTTTTACAAAGATTCTCCACTCTTTTCTTCATTGGTGTACTGACAGGTGGCTAAAATGCTGAACGACTACGAATGGATAGCTTCAGAGAAGCACCTTTTTGGTCAGCCAAACACAGCTTACGATTTCAAAAGTAACAACCCCAAAGAAGCTGGCCAGAGACTACAGAAACTGCAGGAAAAGAAAGAGAAATTGGGCAGGAACGTCAATATGAGAGCTATGAATATGCTTTCAGAAGCGGAAGAAAGAGTAAGTTGCTCTTGCGGTTGTTTTTGCATGCCACAAAATACTCAAACATACCACATTTTGCATTGCTGTGCTTTTGGGTGAGAGCACCATGTGTGTTGACTATCCAAGCAAGGTGACTGATATTGTGCTG
Source organism: Hemicordylus capensis (assembly GCF_027244095.1). NCBI lineage: Eukaryota > Metazoa > Chordata > Lepidosauria > Squamata > Cordylidae > Hemicordylus > Hemicordylus capensis. The sequence continues at coordinate 132,044,679 of NC_069658.1, forward strand.
TCATTCTGTTTGCTTTAAAATGCATACATAAACAGCAAGCATTTCCAGCAAAGGGCTTTGAAAAAGCTGAAGTTAGCCTGCAAGGAATTGTTCAGACTTCCTTTGATGACTGGATCTAATTTTCCAAAAGATGCAGGAAGACATTGGATTTCAAATTATAAGTGCTTCACACTCAGTTGGCCAAAAAATTGAGATGACCAGCTCACATGGTATCAGAGTAGCTAAACCCCTGCCAAGATAGGTCCTCTGTGGCACTGAAGCAGGTTGGCCTAGGCCATTAAGAAGAGCAGAGAGGCCATCAAAGTATTTCCCTTTTTAATCTCAAACATCTTCACCTGAACAGTCAGTCTAGTATTTAAACTGCTGTTATCTTGGTTCATATTTGTGTACTACCAAATAATATGACAAACTGCACAAAGTACTGAAGCTGTTAACCTGCAAGAACTTCTTATTTTATCTATCTTTGGTAAAACCAGGCAACTGCTCTTACCAAATCAAACAAAACTACAAGCTCTGTTACAAGATCTGCCCCATGCCAAATCACCTGGGAATTTGTTCTAATTTTCTTGTTCTAGTACAATGATCTGATGAAGAAGAAAAGGATTGTTGAGAATGACAAGTCTAAAATTCTTGCAACAATTGTGGAACTTGACCAAAAGAAAAATGAAGCATTAAATATTGCTTGGCAAAAGGTAGGTCTCCTTAGTTTTGTTATCTATGTATGTTTTGTTCTGCAATTCTTTTGTACGCAATCACAGACATTCTTAATTTCAGCCATTGGATTAATAAGGACATGCAATGGTCCTTATTAAAACATTACCCAGTGTGTAAAAATGTCCTATTAAACAAAATGAGTTGCCAAAAAAATTCCTTTTTCACATAAGGCATTGCTACCCGTATCTGAAATTGAGGTCACTAATACAAGTCAAGGCCATTATGAAAGTCTGATTCATGAGAACCATCATATTTCCAAAAGGTGTGTTCAATTTTCTAGGTAAACAAAGACTTTGGATCCATTTTCTCAACACTTCTGCCAGGAGCCAATGCTATGTTGTCTCCTCCCGAAGGGCAAAATGTCCTGAATGGTTTGGAATTCAAAGTTGCCTTGGGAAACACCTGGAAAGAAAACTTAACTGAATTAAGCGGGGGCCAAAGGTGAGTGAACTTTTGTGGATGGAAACATGCAAAAGCAGAGAACACAAGTTTGAATCTGATGTCTCCCCAAGTATCTATCTAGCTTTCTCTTTTTCCTAAAGTTAATGGAGATATATTATTTGTACTAAATGTTCTGTGTTGCCACCTGGATGCAGACCTTGGTAATATGCATGAATCCAGTGAAGGAATGGTAGAATATTCATGGTATGAGGCATGAAAAAAAATAGTTAGGAATTGCTCCCAATAGCTACTAGATAGCTGAAATAAGCTGGTGAACTCTCTGTTGGAATCCTTAAAAATGTAGCTTGCTGAAGTTGGCTACATTGAGTTAATAAATGTTGTGAATTGTTTGTTATTTGGAAACCCATCTTTTGAGGCATATTAGTAGTATTAAAAAACCCCACTCCAACTAGACCAGAGATTGCAGTTCTTGAGAGTTTTCGTTCATGCCCCATTCTCCAAACATCAGAATGGTCTAGGAGTTCTGTATTTTCATTTTTAAGACAAAAATATTGTGGAGGATGAAGGGAAGTTAGTATACGTATTTGTTATTGGCATAAATTCCTTAGAATTTGCATACCAACCACCCAAATTAGGGAGGGGAAATCAATCCTGAACCCAGACTGCCCTTCTATGTATCCAAGGGAAGTCCTGAATTTTTACATGAAGTTTTTTGTAATTCATAATCATTCAATTCTAATGTTACAGTTGGTTCAGCTTCTTTTACAGAATGCTCTCTACTAAGCACAAAGGTCTTCCTAAGGCCAATTTGGACAACCACTAGCCGCTGCATGCAAGGATGGAGGTTGCATTGAGAGCGCGCTGGTCATGATGTTGCTGCAAGGGCATCCTTTTAATTGCATAACAGCAACAACAAAATATTTATATACTGCTTTTCAACAAATGTTTCCAAAGCAGTTTACATAGAGAAAAAACAAACAAATAAGATAGATCCCTGTCCCCAAAAGGCTCACAATCTAAAAAGAAACAAAAGACAGACACCAGCAACAGTTACTGGAGGTACTGTGCTGGGGGTGGATAGAGCTAGTTACTCTCCCCCTGCTAAATAAAGAGAATCATCGTGTTAAAAAGGTGCCTCTTTCCCAGTTAGCATAAGAGATGGCATTAATCTGAATTGTCCCCTCCCTCTCCCATTTGTGTATATATTTGTTTGTTTATAAACAGGGTTTTAGAGCACATGATGGGTGTTTAATATGAATTTCCCCCCTCCACATCAGGACCTCTTAGAGTGATGTCAGGGCAGGCATGCTCTTGAAGTACCTGTCTTGCTTGCATGTTGTAGCTTGTGCTCATGTGAACTAGCCCCTTGTAGTGACCAGTCTTCCCGCCTTCTAAAGAGTTAACCAGAAGTGAACCCTTGTCTTGAGTGTCAGGCTGGTGACCTACAGAGACCGCCCAATCAGTCCATCAGGGTGGGTGGGACCTAGAGAGCTGTTGCTAGGAATTCTGGGAACAAGAAAGGAAGTTCTGTGCTGGAGGAGCAAGGGGACATATGGCAATGGAGTTTGCTGCATTAGGATTACTGCAGCTCTTGGAAGGTAGATCTGCAGGAGGTCTGAGTCCAGTGTTTCTTCTAACGGGAATTCCCAGATGTTGTTGACTACAACTCCTAGAATCCCTAGCTGCAATGGCATTTGCTTGGGGATTATGGGAATTGTAGTCCACAACATCTGGGAATCTCTGTTAGAGGGAACACTGCTTTAGTCTAAACAAGAGTTTGAGTTCAAGGAAAAAGGGGAAGCCAAGGCTTTTGGCACCCAGCATAGGGAACAGTTTTAGTCAGACTAATCATTAGTCAGTGATTTGTTTTGCTTTCTGTGTGCTTTGCATTTTCCTAAATATCTTTTCTTTGCAACTAAGTAACTAAGATCTTATTCGTGCCTATTAGCAAGGAGGAGCAGATTTTTGTATTTGCCCAATACCCAGTTACAGAGGGACCTTGGATTAAAGCACCCAATCCACTGGTCTGGTTCTCTGGAAGTTTTAGGGTGCTTGGTGGCAGCATTTTAAATCTACCAGAAATATAGAAAGGTTTTAGGAAAAGCTCACCCAGGTAGCTCACTAGGGATGACTTCGGCATTTCTTTTTCCTCACGTGAGCTAGCTCCGAGACAGGATTTAATTCCCTACACCCCCTAGATGAAAATTTTTCAGTAGAGAGTTCTCACCAAAATGAATGACATACTAGATCTTGGATTTCGTATCTCAATATAAGACTATTTGCAAGTGGGGGGTTATATTCCCCTGAAATTAGTTTTATACATGGTTTTTTTGCCTGTTCCAGAGAACTAAAACCTGCACCCAGTTGTCAAAAGTAGTACAGACAGTATGCCCATGTCTGTTTTCTTTGTTGTAGGTCTCTAGTGGCATTGTCACTTATCTTAGCCATGCTTCTCTTCAAACCTGCTCCAATTTATATCCTTGATGAGGTGGACGCAGCACTTGATCTCTCACATACCCAGAATATTGGACAGATGCTTCGTACCCATTTCAGGCATTCCCAGGTAAGCAGTTGTTGATAATAATAAAAATGAGTACCATAGCATCTCCAGTTACAAATCCTTTTAAATCTCAGAAGTGTTCTAATCCTAGCTCACCGTGGTCTAATTGGGTGGTCTTGGACAAGTCCTCTCTGCATTTGTTGCTCCTCTTCCTCATTTTTAAAGGAATAACTTAATAACAAACTTCAGTCAGATGCAGAATCAAAACTGTTGTTTAAATGCCAAAATAGACAGTCGCCTTAACAGTGTTGTAACATGACATGATACATGGAACTGAAGCCTACAAAACTGTGCAGACACTTGCCTCTGTATAACTGAATCATGTTGGACAACAAGGAGTGAGCAAGGTAGAAAAAGAGGCTTCCAATCTGGAAGTGACTCATTGTCATCATGAGAAATGGGTTACTGCGCCTGCACAGGGACCTTCTGGGTGGATTAATTAGCTCCTCTCTGGTGCCCCTCCCTGCCCTGTACGTGCTCAGTGCCTTCCTTTACTCAGCAGTCAGGCGCCATTTTGATTCACTTTCTTTTTGACGTCTGATGCGTTGCGACCTTCTGGTTGTTGCTCCTCAGCAATTAGAAAAGAAAGCTTTATTCTATCGAATTTGACTGTGTTTTTTGACCTACCGGCTGTGAGTTTACTATTCTTTGGTTTCTGGGTGTCGGACTTAGTGGTTTGGAATTCTAAGGCTTTGCCTCTAGAATGGAGGGAGCAGAGAGAAAGAGACTACTTTCAAACTGCTGAACAGAAGCCATGGCCTTTTGACCCTGTACACCTTTAATACACTGAATAGCAAGGCAATTTACAACATACAATCCTGTTTACAAAAAGAAGAGGTTTAGACCTCATTCCTCCACGCTACCCCCAAGAGGTTTGCAACTGGGAGAACAACATTCAGAAGATAGCTTAATTTCATAGGGCCAACAGTGTTTCAGAGGTTTACTACTACTTTTTCTGTCCCTAGTTCATTGTGGTCTCATTGAAGGATGGCATGTTCAACAATGCAAATGTGCTCTACAAGACTAAGTTTGTGGACGGTGTTTCTACTGTGGCACGATATGCTCAGGTTCAGAATGGAAGCAGTGGGCCTGGACAACAAAGATCTGATAAGACCAAATCAAAGGAAAAGAGATAAAAAGCACAGATGGATGTCTGAAGAATAAGATTTATGACTGCATTGCAATAGCCTATGTGACATTTTACTTTTTAAAACCTCACCCATTATGAAATACAAACACCTTAGATTTAGTAATGGTGATATTCCATATTTATCTTCTCTCCCCCCCCCCAGACTTGTACATATTTCTTTATGCTTTCCCTCTCTAAGAGGCTTGTGTAGGCCTTTTTTTAATGAGCAAATAACTAGTTTGCACTGGACTTTCTCTGAACTGAAATCCAGAGAAAGTTCTGAGTTCACTTTCTAATTTTATTTCACTTTCTCTGAACTGAAATTAAGTATGCCTGCTTCTTTTTGAAGACCAGGGTCAGACAAGCTATTTAATAGCATTTTACTTTTGTTGTATCTAATTATGACTTTCAAAGATGTATAAAATGCATCTAGTGTTGAGATTGGAAACAGGAATGACAGAATTTTGCAGTAGAATACAGGAGAAGACATACTGAAATTCTATAAGCCTGACCACTAAAAGACATCTGAAAGGGAAGGTGATATTGAGCACAAACGTATCAGATATAAGATGTTGTGTAACACACTTTGCTTTTACAGGAAATTTGATTCTTCACACGTACCTTCTATTCTGTTTAGTTATGTATCATTGTCATTAAACATTTTATTAATAGCTTATTTTGCTCTTGGTTTACTTTAGCAAATGGTAAATATTTGTGACATCTCAGTACTAATCTGCAGTACCTAGTCCGGACTTCTGCAGATGTCTGAACAGGAAAGGGGGTAAATAGATCCGAACTAGGTTACCTCCAAGTAGATACAGTTGCCTGAAGGATGTAGTTACTCAATTAGGCTCTCTGGAAGAAGAAAGCACTCATTTCCTCATAAAAGGAAGCAGAAAGGGTTGCAAGTTTGGTGGGTGTTTGTCTACTTCTCTAGGTCTAAGGGGCAAGCAGAACTATTCAGAAGTCATTCACACAATCAAAAACTATGTTTTACCTGGCTTTGGGAGCTGTGTGTGCTCCCGATTTTCCAGTTGTGTGGAAGCATGGTGGGAGGAAAACCTGGGCAGCTTTTCCTCCCACCTGTCTTCTACACACTCACTTCTACTCAGGTTTTCCTCTTAACTTGCTTCCACATAACTGGAAAATAAGGAGCACACACAGCTTTTGATTGTGTGAATGACCTCAGAAGAAAGTGACTGTGTAAGAGTGACACAAATGTAACGGAGTCTGCATTCTGCAAAGAATCTTGAAGTCCTACTAGTGCTCAGTAAATCTGAGAAAATGTTCTGAAGGAAGGACTTCTGCTTTAGCTTCTTGCTTTTCATGCCTCAAAGTGGAAGTTTTAGCTCAGATGAATATGATCCAAATAACTGGCACAGTCTCCACATGCCTTTTTGAAAAGAGCTCTATTCTGTAGGTACTCAGTGTTGAGAGTTGGCCTCCTGGTAGGGGTGTGCACGGAACCGCCAAACTGCAGTCCGGCACTGGGGTGGGGAGTTGCTTTAAGAGCGGGGGGAGGTTTTACTTATCCCTCCCGCCGCTTTCCCCCTCCGGTGCCCATAGTTCCTTTAGAATTGGGACAGCAGCATACCTCCCTGCCGCCCCTTCCCCCGTTCCACTGCTCAAGGCTCCCAGGACCCAGAAGTCTTCTGCGCACACTTCACGTCTTTAAAACTATCCCCTAAGGTTTTTGCGGCATAATACCTAAGGAGGTATTGCGGCAGCGGCAGGATACCTCCCTGCCGCCCCTTTCCCCATTCCACTTCTAAAGGCTCAGGACCCAGGACCCAGAAATCTTCTGCGTGCGCAGAAGACTTCTGGATCCTGGGAGCCTTGAGCAGTGGAACGGGGGGAGGGGTGGCAGGAGGTATCCTGCCGCCCCAATTCTAAAGGAACTACGGGCGCTGGTAAGTAAACCCTCCCCCCGTTCTTAAAGCAACCCGAGCCACCCAGGTCTGGACCAGTCTGGAGGCCTTTAGAATGGCCTCTGGACCGGTCCGGGCACATCACTATCTCCTGGGGGTGTGAGGGTTGCAACCAAATACTAATGGATGTGCTGCTTGAGAGAACTAGCATCCCACATAGCACTGCACATTTGTGTTTCCAGTGTAACCTCCCCAGACCATGTGGCTGAACAAGTTTTCTCAAGGGCCTCCTTCATATCCATTTGAAGGATTTCCCTCCAGCTTAAGGTGGCTTGGGTAAGTAATTGGAAAAAGGCTCCAGCACTACCTGTATATCATAACAGCCCTGCTGGATCAGGCCCAAGGCCCATCTGCTCCAGCATCCTGTTTCAGACAAAGGCCCACCAGTTGCTTCTGAGAAGCCCATAGGCAAGAGGTGAAGGCATGCTCTCTCCTGCTGTTATGTCCCTGCACTGGTATTTAGAGGCATCTTGCCTTTGAGATGGAGGTGGCCTATATCCCTCAGACTAGTAGCCATTGATATCTTTTGCAGACAAAGTCATCCTTTAGCTAGACACCACATTACTTCCAGGGACTCCCATCTGTGACTCAGTGGCTGTTCTGCCAACCCCATTGGCATGTACTCAGACTAGCAACTGCTAGAGAGCTGGCAAGCATTCTACAAACTTGTTTAATTAACCAGTCCAAGAGAAGCATGGGTCTGAGCAGCTGCTGGTTTTCTATATTGCAGTAGAACAAAGTGGAAGAATCCTGAGTCAGTAGAATGAACTTCTTTACTACAGGTAATAGTGAAATACTTAAATATACTCTCCCAGCAGAACTCCTGCAGTGAATGCATTGGGTTTTCCATTTTTTATGTAATGAAGCATTCAAAAACACAGGGCCCTGCTGATGTCTGAAGGAGGTACAGTCTATTCCATCACATAGTGCTGTATAAATTCAGCATAAGGCACATAAATGAATTTGGTCAAGCAGATTTAGGCTTTATACACAAATTTTAGTCCAGAGTAGTTTGAAATGCATTGGGTCTTTGCAAATTAGTCATGTCTTTCCAGGCAGAGACTTGCTAAATCAATACTTCTTTGAAGCGATTACATTTCTAAGTCTGCACTACAGCATCGAGATCAAGTGTTTTGGTTTGGTTGCCCACCCAGCTGCCTAGCTGAAGCTGCTTCGAGCTCATCTCATTGCTAAGATTAGTAATGGTGGGCACATGCTCTTTTTGCTTACCTTAAGTGATGCAATCCTTCATCTGAGTGTTACTGTTCAGTTGGGGTGGGGAGATCATAAGCAACTGAATTCATCACTCCTGTAGCAGCACATCTTAATGTACTTAGGAGCTGCTATTGAAGGCAGTTTCTCACTTTGAGCAGCTCAAATAGTGGAGATACCAATGTAGGAAGGACCTCAGGAGTTCAGGGGCACTTCCCCCCGCCAGTAGTGAGTTTTTCCCTTTCTCGGTTCTTGCTGCCAGGGACATCTCATGGGTTATCCTTCCCCACCAGCTCCGAACAGGACAGATACTCTGAACAGAAAAACATACAGATCGCCCACTTGGGGCTGCTGAGGATAATCCCGCCCCAGTTCTTTCTGTCCTCACCTTAGCTCCGGCAGCAGATATTTGCATCTCCGTTTGTTTGTCTTCCAATTTCTCAATTATATTGCTGTCTTTTGTCGGTACTTCCACCTTTTTCGACCCCATTCTCCCCCACCCCCCATGTTCCTCTCTCCCTAAAAAAAAAGAGAGAGATCGAGAGATCCCCTTTTACTATTCATTCCTCCTCCGTGTTTCTCGCTATTGTCCCCTTGTCGGTGCCCCCGTGTATGGCTTCCCCCCCCAGGGGTAGAATAATTTTAGTTCCAAGGGGAACTAGGCAGTGCCACTTTGGGCCAGCGTGCTCCAAGTCCTTCGGAGCCGCGGCCCCTCAGCAACCGACATCTCCGCCCTGCAGTTTCCCGCCTCAACTTTCCCCGCGTTCGAGTCCGCTTAGGCTGGGGCAAAAACGGCCGCTGCTACGAGCGGTGAAGGGGAATCCAGTTTCCTTTGCCTCCGTCTCTATTCCGGCGGTGAGTGAGCGAGGAGGGGCTACGGAGTCCGTTTCGGAGTTTATAGCTGCAGCGATGGTGACGGCTGCCTCGGAGCTGCCCGCACCATTCGCTCCCGGGTCCGCGGCGAGTGTCCTGCCTTCGGGCCGTGAGACTCGTGCTTCAGCGGCCCGGAGGACAGCAGAGGGTGCAGGGTATGGTCCCCCGTCGGCACTAAGTTTCTCGAGAAGGCCCCTGGCAAATCCACCCCCCTGCGCGGCCGAAATCGCGGCCATAGCTGAGGCACACAAAAGGAGAAGGGGGAAGACTAAAATGGCGGTGGAGGCGGAGAAAAGGGCGCGAAAAGAGACTGTGGTGGCCATTTTGTCTGCAGGAGAACAACTCCTGACGGGGCCCTCAGCTGAACGACCGGCCTCCAGGGAGGTAATGGGGGACTCTTTGGAAGGCGGGGGAGATCCAGGCCCCTCTGCCCCCGTGGTGGCCATGTCTATACCCAAAACGGTGCCCCCAGACTGGCAGGCCTGGTTCAAGAACGCTATTATAGATACTATATACCAGGTCAGGCCAGCGCGAAAAGATAGAAGGTCTCTTAAGAGAAAAAAGCGGGACCCGTCTCCCTCAGAGTCTGATTTCTCCAGTGAATCCCCCCCCTCACCCCAAGAAGGCCAAGGCAAAAACCAAGCACCTCAAGGCTAAGAAGTCCCACAGTAAGGGGAGCGAGCCGCATTCATCTGACATATCTGATCAGGAATCCGGTGATCCTAGGCCCTTGTCAAATCCTGTTAGGAATGTTCCCCAGAGCCCAATTTCGGGGGGGGGGAGATAATGGGCCCACAAGTCCTACCCCCAGGTTCCCTGGGGACCCTGATAGAGAGGAAGGTGATAGAGAGGACGCTGACTGGTCAGGGGGAGAGGATAATGATACCTCCTCCATGTCTCAAAGACTTTTCATGGCGGAGGACTTCACTCCCCTCATGTCTAGAATTTTAAAGACCAGCAGAGCGCTACCCCTGAACCAGCAAACGATAAAGGGGATTGGGTTTTTCCCAGGGCTACCCCAAAGGATATGCTCCTACCCTTTCCTGCCCTTTTTACCGATGTGGTGAAGCAGGAATGGCAGCTACCAGCAGCGAATAGAAAGCCTTTGGTAGTATCTAATCGTTTTTATTCATTTCAGAAAGAGGTTACTGATTTTCTAAAAACACCTAGCAAGGATGCTCCGATCGTGCAGCTGGTTTTGAACTCCTTGGTCCCGAGGGATGGCGAAGTAACCCTTAAGGATCCAGCGGATAAGAAGGCAGAGTCCGTCTTCAAACGCACGCATGACAATTCCACTCACGCAACCAGGGCAGCAGCCGCAGCCTCCATGGCAGCGAGAGCCTCCTTACTCTGGCTCAATACCCTGTTAAATGATCCGCCATCTGACCCCACTAGGCTTAGACAACAATTAGTTAAAATTCAAAAGGCGCAGGCGTTTATAGCCGACGCCACTCTCGATTCTATCAGATACTCCTTACGGGTAGCAGCAGCGGTAGTGGGGAGGCGACACCTCTGGTTAAAAAATTGGGCAGTGGACAACACTTCTAGGAGTAATCTCACGGCTGTACCATATGATGCCACCAAGCTGTTTGGGGAGGAGGCCCTTAAGGATGTCCTGGTTGAGTCGAGCGATAAACGCAAGACTATGCCCACAGTTTCACGCAAACCAGAGAAGCAACCCTTTAAAAGGGCTTTCCAACAGTTCCAGCCCTTTCAGGGTTTCCGGCCTTTCAGAGGCCGGTACAGGGACGCTAGACAACAGAGGGGGTCGTGGAGTCATCAGCGCTTCCCCTACAGGGGGGCTGGCGGATTTAAGTAGCAGTCTGCCCAAACAAAACAAAAATCCCAACAATGACTGCAAAGTGGTCCTGTTGGGGGGGGCGACTCACAGAGTTCTTCCCCGCCTGGGAGTCTTCTGTGGTAGATGCCTGGGTCCTGTCTGTGATACAGAGCAGCTACAGAATAGAATTGGACGCCCCTCCCCCCCCTCCGATTCATCCCCACTCCCTGATCTCGGTGTCCCCTGAAACATGCAGAGATGGCACAGGCTATCAGACACCTAATGGAGATCGGGGCGGTGGAGCCGGTCCCTCCCCCAACAGGAGGGGGGGCATTTATTCTATTTTATTCACCGTCCCCAAAAAGGACGGCACCAAGAGGGCGGTTCTGGACTTAAAGTTTTTGAACAGGTTCGTAAGGAGGCAGCGCTTCCGCATGGAAACCCTGCGGTTGATTTCAGAGGCTCTCCTGCATATGGACTTCATGTCGTCCATCAATCTGAAGGAGGCCTACCTGCATGTACCTATTCATCCCGAAAGCAGGCACCTACTTCGATTCAAGTATGCGGGGCGCCACTATCAATACACCGCCTTGCCATTCGGGCTGTCGGCCACCCCCAGGGTGTTTACCAAGGTCCTGGCCCCCTTGGTGGCCCACCTTCGGCTCCGGGGAGTGCGTCTTTTTGCGTACCTAGATGACTTGCTCTTGAAATCAGGAAACCAGCAGGAAGCTCATCGGGATCTGGCCCTCACTATAGCAGAACTGGAAAGGCACGGCTTTCTCATCAATCGTCACAAAAGCCAACTGCAACCAAGTCACCACCTTCGCCACCTAGGGGTGGTAATAAACACAGTGGAGGATCGCCTTTTCCTTCCATGGGACAGGTTCGACGCCATCACGAACGAAGTGAGGTCAGTGCTGGCCTCCCCCAAGAGTCTACTGATGTCCCTATCCAGACTGCTGGGCCTGATGGTGGCAACAATAGAAGTGGTACCGTGGGCGAGATTCCACCTGTGTCCTCTGCAGTGGTTCCTGCTCCCTCATCAGCACTCTATTGCGAGGAAGAGGAAGTTGTGGCTACACGTTCCAGCCCAGCTCCGGGAGTCGCTGCTCTGGTGGTTGAGCCCGACCAACTTGTTCCGAGGGAGAGTTTCTAGACCCCCCCCCATGGGTGTTAGTCACCACAGACACCAGCGACAGGGGCTGGGGGGCCCGCTGCCTCCATCTCTCTGCACAGGGTCGCTGGGACGCAACCGAAAAGCTGCACAGCATAAACTGGAGATAATTGAGAGCCATTCGACTGGCCCTCATGGCCTTCCTCCCGGCAATTCAACGTCGACACGTCCTCGTAAGGACGGACAACACGTCAGCGAAGGCCCATGTGAACTGCCAGGGGGGCACACACTCCCACTCCCTACATCAGGAAGCGATGCAACTGCACTCATGGGCAGAGGCGAACATACAGTCTCTCTTAGCACACCACGTCAAAGGCGAGATGAACCAGATAGATTGGCTCAGCAGGGAGGACATCGACCCCGGGGAGTGGAGCCTCAACCCGAAGATCTTCCAGCTGATCGCGGAGTGCATGGGCACCCCAAGCATGGACTTGTTCGCAACCCCAACAAACGCTCAAGTAGATCGCTTCATGTCCAGGTTCCCCTCCAAGGGGGCAACAGCAGTAGATGCCCTGTTGTGTCCGTGGCCCAGAGGTCTCCTGTTTGCATATCCTCCAACCCCCCTTCTGACCAGGGTGATCAGGAGGATTCGCCTCTTGAGGGCCCAAGTGATCCTTGTGGCGCCGTTCTGGCCCAGAAGGCCGTGGTTTCCGGACTTGGTGCACCTCGCCGTGGAACCCCCCTGGGAGCTGCCTGTAAGAGAAGATCTACTCTCCCAGGGACCGGTCCATCACCCAGATCCCAGTTGGTTAAGGCTGACCGCCTGGAAACTGAACGGGGGTTGCTAAGTCAATTTGGGTACTCTCAGGCGGTCTTGACAACTATCCTAGCCTTGCGTAGGCCAGCCACTAACCGCATCTACCAGACGACCTGACGGGCTTTCCTGCGTTGGTGCTCCCATCACTCAGTGCCACGTGGGACTGCCACCACTAAACACTTATTGCAGTTCCTTCAGGACGGTTTGGAGAAGGGCCTCAAGCCTAATACGTTAAAATGCCAAGCAACATCCCTATTAGGCCTCATCTCCTGGCGTTCTCAAGCCTCTCTCGCAGCGCATCCTCACTTGAGGCGTTTCCTGAGAGGGGCCACCTTGCTGTCTCCACCGGTGGTCCACAGGTTTCCCTCCTAGGACCTACAAGTGGTCCTCTCGGCCCTTCAACACCCGCCTTTCGAGCCAATCGCATCTATTCCGCTGAAGATACTGTCGCATAAGATGGCTTTCCTGGTGGCAATAACCTCGGCGCGTCGAGTCTCGGAGTTAAGCGCCCTGTCAATAGATAAATATTTTTGCATCTTTCAGAAAGAAGTGGTGAGGCTTATTCCGGATCCCTTCGTGCATCCAAAGGTCTCATCGGTCTTCCATCAGTCACAGGATATATATCTGCCATCGTTCTGTCCTCATCCTGTTCATGAGAAGGAAAGACTCTGGCACAAGCTGGATGTTCGTAGATGCCTCAAGGTGTACATCAAGAGGACTGCTTCTATGCGCACAACTAACACCATGTTTGCCTCTTACAGTGCCCGTTCACAGGGGCCTGCCGCCTCCTCGGTCTCAATTGCCCGCTGGATAAAAGAATGCATCGTGCTGGCCTACAACACCCAGCATAAGGCTCCCCCTGCTGGCATCACAGCACACTCCACCAGGGCAGCGGCGGCTTCAGCGGCTTTTTCTGCTCACGCACATGTTCAAGACATAATATGCAGGGCGGTGACATGGTCGGCTCCATCGACGTTTACTAGGCACTATAAGATGGAGACACACGCCACTGTCCAGGCGGCTTTTGGTAGGAGGGTTCTTCAACGGGTCCTCCCACAGGAATAGGCAGGTTCGCCCCCGCCCAAAGTGGCCAAGCTCTGGTATGTCCCATGAGATGTCCCTGGCAGCAAGAACCGAGAAAGGAGCGTTGTTTTTCACTTACCGTGAAGGCTTCTTCTGGTTCTTGGTGCCAGGGACATCTCGACCTACCCAGAGGAGGCGTCCTGCCTGTTCCTGTCGGATGTTGGGGATAGGATGTCTCACTGACTTGTGTATCCCTTTTCTCTCCTTGCTAACATCCGATATCTGGTCGATTGTATACTCTGTTGATGTGTTTTTCTCTGTGCATTTCTACTGTTTGTTCATGGCTCAGTTTCGGACAAAGAACTGGGGCGGGGTTATCCTCAGCAGCCCCGAGTGGGCGGTCCATATCTGTTTTTCTATTCAGAGTATCTGTCCTGTTCGGAGCTGGTGGGGAAGGATAACCCATGAGATGTCCCTGGCACCAAGAACCAGAAGAAGCCTTCACGGTAAGTGAAAACCAACGCTCCTATCTCTCTCCTGAAAAAAGGACATGAAGTCATTGAATTGCCACAAACTGCTCTGCCTCTTCAGACCAAAAGACAACATGGAGTTGCACAAAGTGTGCTTTTATGCCCCATCTGTAAACACAGGATCTTCAGAAGGGCACACCTGTGGCCCCCATGGAGAAATCTCACATTGCCACAATTTTGTGAACTTCCATACACAAGTAATACCAGTTGTTTTAACACTAGAAACTGAGAGAACATAATAGAAAGTAGAACTTGATAAAATTACTAATTATATCCAAGAAGAGGTCATGCTCCTTTATTTAAACATTATCCTTTTGAGTGGGAAGGTTTCTTTGTCAATCCATTTACATATTTGACATTCAGATACAGAAATTCAATGTAGTGAATTTGATGGAGACCTTTTTTGCAACATTAGAAATCTTTCAACATAAAACAGTTTGTAAATTCAGCGGGGTGCTAGAGTGTCAAATTTACACACTTCAATCCAGGTATACAAAGCAGCATTAAACAGCAGCACAAGCGCCCATATTTGGGCAACAGTGTTTATAGTGCAATTGTTTTCAGAGGAAAACATAACTCTCCAAAGGCCACTTTTTTCCTAAGTCAACAAATTTCAAAGAGAGATGGGTGCTTGACCTCTAAGTCAACTTTTTGCAGGTAGGTTTCTCAAAGAGGCACGTTTGATAAATTCAGAATCCAAATTTGGAAGAAAAAAGTTATTCAGAGAAGCTATTCATCAAACTTGCACATTCCAGGGAGGAGTTGTTATTCTTGCCCTGGAATTAAGTCTTCAGTACAGTTAATATAGATTTCCATTTGGAAGTATCTACTACAGCAGCTGCTCCAAATTTGAGCTTCAACTACCATCTCAAAATACTGAAGCCCATGCTGAATGGTCATATCAGAGACTTAAGTACACGGTCATCAACGGGTTCTATAAAACACTCAAAATAACTGTTGCAAAAAAGAAAAAAAAGGAACACTTGAAATTCTTGCCTAATTAAAAAAAAAAAGCTCTTGCAAGAAAAACTATTTGGTAAAAGTTATGAAGGTCTTATGCCTACAAGCATTCAGTTTTACAGATGTGCTTGGCAAATTCAAATTAAACATAAACAAGCAGCTTTCTGAAATACATTAAAATCTCTTTTAGACCAGCTTACAGCACCTCACAATTCCTTAGCAATGGGTGCAAGTTAGACAGAGGTTTTTAAAACACACACGCGCACACCAGGCACAATTTTTCAGATGAGTTCCAAGGGCCAGTTTGTAACACATGACATAAATGTGGCAGAACAGCAGGAATGCACATACTTTTCCCCACCAAGTTTGAGGTAAAATGACTTAGAATATAGGCATGTACATTATGCATATATACCCAGTTCCTGTCATATCACTTTTGAAGAGACTGGGTATACATAGGCTGATGCACAGCTCAGATGTCTCACCACAACTTCAGGATTTCTGGAAGATGATCGTATGAAGCAGCCTTAAAATCTTCCTTTCAAACACTAAAACTTCCTAAAGGAAAGATGTATGCCGAATAGATTACCCTAAGTACTCAAACAACTGGTGCCCTAACACAATACAAGTGTGCAGGGCTGCATCAATTGTATAACCCATTTCCACATGAAAATCTTTCATGCAGCTGCCAGGATTTGTGCAGTTGAAGAAGCATGGGCTAGTTGAAGCAGCTGGACTATGAGCCTACGGTTGACTAATGCATGATCCCACAGAGATTTACAACTGTGTGAATTGGTCAAAAGCAGTGGTTCTTGATGTGGGGTCTGGCAGATCTTAACAGATCCCCATGTTAAGAACCCCTAGTATTGCTTGCTCTGGAAGGCTGCTTTAAACATTGCATTATCCCAACACAGAAGGCACTTCCATGTAGGAATTAACATGCTGCCTACATGTAAAATCTTCCTGTGTGAAATCCTACAAACAGGACTTTATATGCCAGAACATCATACAGAACTGCCTATGAGTGGGTAACATACTGATTTCCACACAGAAATTCCTTCCACATAGGACAACAAACCTTACAGGTCTTGCTGAAGTTCATAGTTGTGAAGTTTAAGTTTTCAGTCCAGACAATTTCACCATCTAAGAAGTCTAAA
This sequence comes from Hemicordylus capensis, assembly GCF_027244095.1. Classification (NCBI taxonomy): domain Eukaryota; kingdom Metazoa; phylum Chordata; class Lepidosauria; order Squamata; family Cordylidae; genus Hemicordylus; species Hemicordylus capensis. Next base: position 132,060,878 of record NC_069658.1, read on the forward strand.
ATAGGAGCAAATTTTATTTTTGTATGATTTTGCTTCCACAAAGAAGGGGGGAAAGTAATGTGGCTATTTAATACAATCTCACTGTTACTCAATATCAGTTAATGTAATGTCAAGTTTTATGGTGCAGATCAAAAAGTACTTCCTAGAAAACAGAAGATGCTGTGGTTGATAAGATTATGGAGTTAATAGCCTTAACTCCTTAAAGTGTTACAGCTTTCCAAAGCAAAGCAAAATATAAACCTGAAGGGTCTACTATGAAATCTTTCTTGGGAAATGTATAACACTCCAAAATGTATTTTAGACAAGGGCTTTGCAACTACCGAGTGTCAAGCAAAACACTTTGGGGAAGAGCAGTATTCCATTTATCTCTGTATTTTTAAAATCAGTCCTCATATACTGTATATACTCTTGCTTCAGGCAGTTAATTAAAGTGCTTATCTGGGAACTTCCACACCTTTAAATGTGGGAAGGCATGGACTTCCCCAAATCTCATATTTAACTCTACTTTTACATCAGACAAAGTGACAGTATGCGGCCCAGAACAACCAACGCACACCAAAAGGATTTCATAAAGGGAGGTCAGACTAAACCAAAAGAAAGATTGACCTCTTCATGATATTTTTACTTCCTTTTGTCCTAATGGGATCCAGAGGGCTACCAATACAACACCAAGTAGTAATTACTCAATATGAAAAGTTCAGTAGTAATTACTCAATATGAAAAGCTTTAATAAGGACTTTCTTCTCCAGTGCTCCCATTATCACCTTGGTTAAGTTTTCTAGAATTTTGCCTGGTCTAAATTCACAAATAGGATGCTTCTTCCCCTCTTTACTCATACAGAACAGAACAATTCCCCAAAAGTTCATTGTGCAGCTTGTTTTCGTAATACTTTCAAGGCTTGTTTACTAACCAAACTGCTTGAAATGGTTAAAAAAAATAAAATAATAATAATAATAATGGGGAACAGAATTCAAGGTGTTCTTTATTTTAGCCAAGGAATGATGCATGCTACAAAGTCATCTTCATTTTCTCTCTTTGCATTCAGAGCACATGGTGCACTTTTGTTTCTGCTTGCTTTGTTTCACATGGCACTTAGTTGGTTTCAAATTCAATCGAGATTTTCTAGGATTTTCTTTAACAAAGATGCTTTCACTTGGAGCTCAGGCCTGCTGTCCAGCGTCAGGGCAGTTAAAGAGCCAATGAGGTGTTCTCGGCTTTCTGTGCTCAGGCTTTCCCACTGTTTGGACTCTACATGGAAAGAAGGGAGAGAAGAACATTTATTTCATACACTTTAGCCCTGTTTTTCATGTTAAAAAATGGGCTCTCTACCGTTTTGTTAACAATGAAAATCCTTCATAAAATTACTGGTTAAAATACAATTTAAAACCAGCAACAAGCTAAAAGCTATCATTGTAAAACTGGGAGTGATACAGCATACAGTCAATTCTAGCAACATTTTTAATATCAAAATTCTTACTAAGAGAGAATGTCTTAACTTCCTTCTCTAAACTCTTTTGGGAGAAATTCCCACAGGAAAGGAGTCGCAGAGAAGGCCCTAGCTCTGGGAACTGCCTATTAGGCATGTGCAAGCCAGCTGTGAGACCAGTTCGGTTCGAATTCGGACCGGATTCAAACCGACCCAGCCCAGTCTGGGCTCAGCCGAACTGGGCCGAACTGGCTCACAGGCCAGCACGGAAAATAAACTTGTAAACGGGAATCTGGCAAGGATTGCTTGGCCATAAATATACAAGTACATATACAAGTAAATGGGAATTCCCTAGAGTAAAGCTGGGGTCGGTCCAAACTCAGACCACTCGAACTGAGCCAGCTCACACATCTCTACTGCTTACCAAACTTATTTATTTTATATTTATTTAAAATATTTACACCCCACCCCTCCAGTACACTACTGCTTGAGGCGGCTCACAACAATAAAATAGATACAATATACAATAAAAGTAATAAAATTAACCAAACTGAGTAAACAAGTCAAGTTAAAAACCACTAGTATAAAGTTCAAATTAAAAAAATATATTTTAAAACCTAAAAACAGTTATAAAAACTAAAAAACATTCAAGATATAACAAAAAATGGAGCATTAAAAAGCTTCCTTAAAAGCTATGTTTTTAGTTGTTTTTAAAAAAACACTGAGGGAACATGGCGAAGCTCTTCAGGGAGGGCGTTCCAAAGCTGAGGGGCCACAACCGAAAAGGCCCTGTTTCTAGTCCCCACCAACTGAATCTGTTAGTGGTGGGGCCATGAGCAGGGTCTGAGATGATGAACTGAGGGCCCTGGCAGATTCATATGGGCGAATGCGGTCTGACAGGTACTCCGGCCCCAAGCCATGTAGAGCTTTAAAGGTCAAGACCAGCACCTTGAATCTAGCCCGGAAGCAGACTGGTAACCAATGAAGCTGCCACAGGATGGGTGTGATACTCATGAAATGACTTGCACCCATAAGCATCCTTGCAGCAGCATTCTGGACCAGCTGAAACTTCCGAACAGGCTTCAACTTCAGATAGCATGGGAACCAACAGTAGTTCTTCAAGTAGTTCCTGGAAAGAGTAGTTGTTTCAGTAGTTCCTGGAAAGAGGTTTCCTTCAGATATTTATAGCCTGGATCATTTTGGCCTTAAAGATCAAATGCAACACTTTGAACTGAGCCCAGAAACTAACTGGCCATCAGCACAGCTACTTCAGAACCAGAGGTATATGATTTCTCAAACCAGTGCCTGTCCATAGCCTAGCCGTTGCTAGGACGATGCTACCTTGGTTCGCACAAATGGATCTGGAATGAGACGAACAGACTCCTTTTGGAATAAACAGAATGTCTTGTGGATCGACAGTGTCTGCAACTCCAAAACGCATCTAGCATACATAATGGCAATTTAAAAGGCCCTCTTAAATGACAAAATTATTATGAGAATGTGAGCTAAGGGCTCAAAAGGAGAAAACTGCAAGGCTTGAATACAGTGTGTAAATCCCATGTAGGAAATCTATGAACGGTTGGCAGAGACAGTAAGGTGGCCCCCCTCAGGAACTTTTTCAGGTGAGGGTGTGCATGATGGCTTTTTTGAGATGTCCGAGATGAGGCCTGCTAATGATGCTGCTTGTTGCTACAAATATTTCAGGCCTTGTTCCAGACCATCCTGCAGAAACTACAACAGATGTTGGAGAGCTGCACAGCCCTTAGGTATTGATTGGTATGCCATCCACCGCAAAAATGCCCTCCATGTGCATTGATATATTTGGTTCATTGATAATCTACGTGAAGCCAGCATCGTTTGACTTACCTTCTCAGAGTAGCCCTGTTGGTTCAAAACTCGCTGCTCAGTTTCCAAGCAGCAAGCCATGATCTAGGCTGCTGCACCAGACCTTGCATTAGTAAATCCTGGGACACTGGTAGAAACCATGGTTCCTTGGATGCTAGATGTAGAAGTTCTGCGAACCATGGTCTTCTGGGCCAAAGGGGGCCACTAGAATAACCCTTACACCCAGCAGACTTATCCTCCTCAAGACTCTCACTAGCAAGGGCATTCGTGGGAACACATACAAGAGGCTGTCCAGCCATGGAGTCGACAGTGCATCCATGTTCTCCGCTTCCCTTCAGGGAAACCTTGCCTTGAACCTTGGCAACTTTGCATTTTCTGGGGTTGCAAATAAGTCCATGATGGGTGTCCCCATCTGCTTTGTGATCTGTCGGAAAAATCCATGTGTTTAACAACCATTCTCCTGGCGTCAGTTCCTCCCGGCTCAGCCACTCGGCCAACTGATTTTGGTCCCCCTTTACATGATGAGCTGTCAGGGAGCCGAGATGTGCTTCTGCCCAGCTGATCAGTAGGACTGCTTCCTGGTAGAAGGACCTGGACCATGTTCCCCCTTGCAAATCCTTACATGGACTTTTGCTGTCATGTTGTCTGTTCTTACTGGGGCATGTTGACCCTGCAGCATCTGTTGGAAGGCTCCCAAAGCTAGACGAATAGCTCGCAATTCTAACCAGTTTATATTGTGTTCTCTCTCCTGTGGAGACTATGCTGATAGATGCAGGCAATGTGCACCCCAGCCCTTGTAGCTGGTGTCTGTGGTTATTATCAGTTGGGGGGGGTGTGAGTTCCTAGAAATTGTTTCCCTTGCAAAAGATTTCTTGGGACCAGCCACCAACCGAGAAATTTGCGAAGCTGTGTTGGAAGATGCAGCCACAAGTGTTTCTTCTGGGCAATGGCCAACTGGTACTGTAGCAGAAACCATTGTAGACCTCTTAGATGGAATCATGCCCATGAGACAGCCTCCAATGTTGTGAGCATTAGTCTCAAGATTCTTGCCAGCATGGTGAGTAACACTGCTGGCATTGCAAGAGCCTGATTTATTTCTGATGTGATTGATGGTCAAGTATTGGTCTTGAGGTAAGAATAAACAGTCCTTTTCCGTATCTATTATCACCCCCACGTGATGAAGCCTGTAAGCTGGTGTTAGTTGACCTTCTTCCTGATTGACCAGGAAGCCATGTTTCTCCAGAGTTGACAGAGTTGTTACTAGGTCGCACTCCACTGTTAGCCTTGAGTGTGACTGGAGAAGAAGATCGTCCAGTTATACAGATATCTGGACTTCCTGCAGACGTAGATGGGCCATGAGTGGTGCCAGCACCTTTGTGAACACACGGGAAGCTGATGAAAGCCTGAATGGGAGAGCTACATATTGGTAATGTTGTCCCACATACTTGAACCTGAGGAGGTGCCGACTGCCCTGATGAATGGGTATATGCAGATGGTCTCCTTGAGATCTATCGATGCCAGAAAGTCCAGATGGTGAAGAGCCTCTGCCATCCATCTCAACGTCTCCATCCTGAAGCGTTCGTGTTTGACCCAGTTGTTCAGTATTTTAGATCTAACACAGCTCTCCTTGATCCGTTCTTTTTTGGGACGGTGAACAAGATAGAATAGATGCCCCTTCCCTCCTGACAGGAGGGAACTGGTTCCACTGCTCCAATGTCTTCCAGCTGCCGAATTGCCTTTAGGAGCTCTGAGTGTTTGATAAAAGAGCAAGATCGGGGGGTTGGAAGGAACCTGTGGAGAGGAGGGTGTCCAGTTCTATCTTGTACCCCAGCTGGATAACATTCAGGATCCATCTGTCCACGGTGGAGGATTCCCATGTGTGAAAATAGTCTGACAGGTGGCTGCCCAGTCTGATTGTCGTTGAGTCATTGTTGAGGTTTGAGCTGTTTGTATTGTGTGAATGGCTGATTGTAGTTCCCAGCGTTTATGTTGGTATTACGTTGGCAGTTCCAGGAACCTCACTGGGTTCTGAAGACTCTTTCCTGGCCCCTGAAGGACCGGAATCCTAGAAAAAGCTGAAACTGCTAGAACAATCTCTTAAAGGCTGGTCTTTCGGGCTTATGTGGCACCAATGGCATGGTCTTTCTCTTGTCTTTTGATTCCACCAGGACATCTTTCAAAGCAGCCTCTCCAAACAACTTGGTGCTGTCATAGGATACTGCCATCAAGTTGTTTTTTGACGTAGCATCTACTTGCCAACTCTTCAACCATAGGTGTCTTCTTCCTACAACGGATGCTACTGAAGCCCTTGAAGAGAACCTAATTGAATCCAAAGTTGCATCAGCCACAAATGCCTGTGCCTTCTGTATCTTTACTTATTGCTGTCTCATTTTAACAGGGTCAGAAGGTGGTTCATTAAGCAAGTCATCCACACAAGAGAGTGATGCCCTGGCTACCATGGAAGCCACAGCTGCTGCACATGTGGTTAATGAAGCATTATCATGTACCCTTTTAAATACAAATTCTGCCTTTTTATCTGCGGGGTCCTTTAGAGAGACCTCTCCATCCCTAGGGACCAATGATCCAGAGACTAGTTGTACTATGGGAGCATCTGCATTTGGTATTCTCAACAATTCTGATGGTTCTTGTTGAAATGAATAACAATGGTTTGCCACAGCCATTGGCTTCCTGTTTGTGGCAGGCAGTAACAACAGGTTGCTCACCTGTAACTGATGATCTGGTAGAGATCCGTTGACATCCATAAGAGTGGGTTCTGCGCCTGTGCAGGAAAACCCGCGGTAGCCATGCCTCAGCTTGCCGAGGCGTCCAAGCCCCGCCCACACAGAGAGCATGCTATTTAAAAGCGGGCTGGATGCGATGTCCCTCAGTTCTTGGACGACCACCATGGAGGACGACCGTCGTGTAGCCAGGTGAATTCAGGCTTGATGAGCAGATTGATGAAAAGCAGCAGCAGCAGCAGCAGCTGACCAGTATGCCCATAGCCAAGCAACACTACTGCAGAGGGGAAGGTCGGGAGGTTCTTATGGATGTCGATGGATCTTTACCAGATCATCAGTTACAGGTGAGCAACCTGTTTATCTGGATCAAGATCCGTCAACAGCCATAAGAGTGGGTGTTTAGCCAGCTCCCTATGGAGGAGGGTGCAGTAGTGCTATTGCAACACCCTTTTAAGGATGCGTCTCCCGAAGCTAGCCTCTGCAGCAGAGCGCACGTCTATGGCATAGTGCTTGACGAAGGGGAGATTGGAAGACCAGGTAGCTGCTTTGCAGATATCCAGGAAACTAACTCCCGACAGGTGTGCTGCTGCACTGGCCCGAGTAGAGTGGGCTTTGATGGCTTCCGGTGGCATTTTGCGTTGCAGCTTGTAGGTGAGCAAGATCAGGTCAACCAGCCACCTGGATAGGAGCTGCCTCAATATGCACGAACCCTTGGTAGGCCCTTTATAAGAGACAAAGAGGCGCGAGGTGGAGCGAAAGTCTTTTGTCCTGGCCATGTAGAACAAGAGGGCCCTGTGCACATCCAACGAGTGCATGGATCATTCCAGAGCCAACTGTGGATTCCGGAAAAAGGTAGGTAAAATTATGTCCTGATTTAGGTGAAAGTCAGAAACAACTTTCAGTAGAAAAGAGAGGTCTAGACGCATGCGGACCTTATCCTCATGAAAGGTTGTAAATGGGGAATCAACCCTCAAAGCTGTGAGCTCGCTGACTCAACGTGCCATTGTGATCGCGATGAGGAACGCTGTTTTCAGGGAAACCAACTTCAAGGGGGCCGTGGCCATGGGCTCAAAGGGCTTCTGCGTAAGTGACGAGAGTACCAAGGACAAGCTCCATGGTTCCACTGGTGCTTTCACAGGAGGGTAGGCGTTGGAGAGGCCCTTTAAGAAGGCCTTACTCAGTGGATGTGAGAAAAGTGTCCTGCCATCACAGCCTGGGTGTCTGGATGAAAGGGCTGCTAGATGAACTCTCAGAGAAACATTAGCTAAGCCTTGAGACTTCAGGGTGGATAGATAGAGAAGCACTTGTCTGACTGAAGCCCGCCCAGGTAGAAAGCCTCGGGATTTTGCATAATGTTTGAAGCGTGTCCATTTTTTGGAGTAATTTCTTCTAGTAGAGGCTTTCCTTTGGTTCAATAGGGTGTCGTTCAGAAGCCTATTCGCCAGGCTGTCAGACGGAGTGTCTGCACATCCGGGTGAAGGACATAGCCCTCGTCCCTGGAGAGAATGTCCGGTTTCAGCAGAAATTGGTTCACAGACAGTCTGCGTACCTGTGGAAACCAAGACTGTCTTGGCCACCACGGTGTCACCAGAATGCAGGCTACTGGATGCAACAGGAGGTGAGCCACGACTCTCGCTACGATCGGTTGCGGGGGGAACATGTATGGCGTCTCCCTCGTCCAGGCCAGCTGGAAAGCATCCCCTAACAACTTGGGGTCGTGACCTGCCCTGGAGCAGAAGTGGGCGCATTTTGCATTTTTTTAGGTTGCTAGGAGATCTATTGTTGGCTGCAGCCACCAAAGAAAAAGAGGGTCGAGATATCTGGAGCTGAGTTCCCATTCGTGGTGGTCCTCCAGGGGAAAGACGCGACTCAGGTCGTCCGCTAAGATGTTGTCCTGACCCTTGATATGAACTGCCATTGGGTAGATCCGGTGTCGGATGCACCAGTGCCACAACTGAACACACAGTGCACACAAGCTCCGGGATACTGTCCCACCCTGGCGGTTTATATACGCCAGTGCTGTTGTGTTGTCCAGTTGGATCTGAACATGCGCACCTTCCACAATTGGTAAGAAGGCTCGCAAAGCATGAAACACTGCTAGCAACTCCAAAAAGTTTATATGGAGGTGCGTTTGGCTTAAGGTCCATCTCCCTTGGGTCCGGTGGCCCTCGCAATGCGCCCCCCCCCCAACCTAGCAGGGAGGCATCCGTTGTCAGCCATATCGTTGGTACCAGAGGATGGAAGGGAACCCCTTCCAAGAGGTTCCTGCTGGTTGCCCACCAAGAGAGAGACCGTAGGACTTGCGACAGTATGTGCAGTCATTTCCTCTGGCAGTCTCTCTCCGGATGGAAGACTGAGAGAAACCATAGTTGCAATTTGTGCATTTTCAGGCGGGCGTAGTGGATCACAGAATTGCATGAGGCCATGAGGCCCAACAGGCGTTGGATCGATTGTGCTGGCTGTATTGGCTGTTGCTGGAAGGAAGTCACTAGATCACGTATACACAGGTATCTTTCTTCCAGTAAGTATGCCCTTTGGTTTACGGTGTTCAGTACTGCACCTATGTAGGATGCGATCTGCATCGGTTCGAGGTGGGACTTTTTCCAATTCACCTGGATGCCCAGGTTGTGGAGGACCAACAGTACAAAGTGGATCGAGAAAGTAACGTGCTTTTGTCCTTTGATGTTAACAGCCAATCATCCAAATAGGAATAAATCGTGACCCCTTGAGTCCTGAGGTAAGCAATCACTGCGGCCATACATTTTGTGAAGACCCTTGGTGCGGTGGACAGGCCGAAGGGCAATACATTGTATTGAAACACTTGGTGGCCGACCATGAAACGTAAAAACTTTTGATGGTGTGGAGATATATTGACATGAAAATACGTGTCCTTGAGATCCAGCATTGCCAACCAACGCTCCCCTTGAAAGAGAGGAAGTATTTGTTGCAACGCCTTCATCCTGAACTTTTTGACGCGAATGAATTTGTTCAGTTGGCGAAGGTCCATGATGGGGCAGATGCCCCCATCCCGCTTTGTAATTTGAAAATAGCGGGAATAGAAGCCGTCCCGTCTGTCCGCCCACTGCACCGAGGCTATCGCCCCCTTCTCCAAGAGCTTCTTCACATCTTCTAGGAGGGTTGGTGATGAAGGGGTGAACCTCATTCCCGTGAAACATGGTACCATCTTGAATTCAATAACATACCCCGAAGATATGATCTTCAAGACTCAGCAGTCTGATGTTATGTGGTGCCATGTGGGGGCATGGCGAGACAGCTTGATGGTCAGCTGCAATTGATGTAAGGGGACCCCCACTGGCAGGAACGGGTAGAGGAGAGGTGACGGTGGGCGGACTGAGTCTTCAAAGACGCTTCTGGTTCTCCGAAGTCTTGGGACGTTGGGACTGGTTGGATTTAAATTTGTTTTGGTAAGTCCGCCTGTGGAAGGGCTGGTAGGACTTCCTATAATCTTTCCTTTCCTGGGTACGGAATGAGGGGCCGTGCCTGAAGGTCTGACATTATCTGGACGAATACGTGGACGATGAGGGCTGCGTCGTAAAAGTCTTTGCTGTAAACTTAGACTTCTTGAGCTGTTCCATCGTAGAATCGGTTGACTCACTGAACAGCCCTGAACCATCGAAGGGCAGGCCTTCAATCTTATCTCTCATGTCAAGTTGCAAAGATGTAGAACACGGCCAGGTGTGCCTGCAAAGAGTGATGGCAGCCGCCCTTGCACGCAATTCACTTTCCGCAAGATGGCGCCTGGTGTGGTCACCGGTGGCCTCTAAAGTCTTTTGGAACTTCACGTTGAATTCCTCTGGGGACAGGGAGGGCTACAGGAGCAGTAGACTGAGACCGAAGCATGAAATTGTAGACGGGATCGTCGATGGTCGCTAAATCAGAGCGGAGGTCAAGGCCCTCCGCCATGGTTCGGACATGTTTATGGTAAGCTTTGAGCTCCTTGTTGGGGGAGATGTATACAGTGGGTGCCACATCTGTGGGGGGCTCTATGGGAGTGTCCTCACCGTCTGGATCCGATTCAAAATCAGAACATCATGTTCCGACAAACTTACAGGAGATGGTGGTACTACAGTTTGTGTCTCCACAGTTGTAACTGGGGCAGTATCGAGGGATGCAGTCTGTGTCGATACCGACCGCATCAATGGTGGCTTGGTTTGGGCGAACTGGTGTACCACAGACAGTGAAGTGGTCTGAGTCGCTGCGGATGAATAGGTGGGTATGTGGATCGGAAGCTGTTGAGCGAAAATTTGCGTCACCTGTCTCACTGGTGGTAGCGATGTAGAAGGCCTCCATGGGCAGACAGTGTCGCTGACTAGAGAAGTGGTGGTAATTGCCGGACCCGAACCCGGTACATGTGGAGGGGCAGAATGGAGGTAACCGCAGGTGTGCCATGGCAGTGGGGTGTGCAACTTTGCTGCGGTGAGAGTAGACTGAGGCTGCACTGGAGGATCAACGTCTGAAGCAGGAAAACCTTGAAATGTCGAGGTCGAAGGTGTGCTAGCAGAGGAATCAAGCATAGAGAGCAGCGTGTGCGAGGTGGCCACAGGGAGACCTACATCGTTGTCATTGGCATCGAGGTCGACATTGAAGGTAGGCATCGGGGACTGTCAACGCGGTGTCACCTGCCTCGATGCCGTATGCAGAGCAGAAAGCAACAGTGGTTGAAGCACTTTCGGCGTCGGTGGAGAAGGCACGACCGGCATCGATGCCGGGGATAAGGAATGTGTCTTCGACCTCGATGGTCCTGGGGCACTGATCGGCCCCGAATGCAGTGGTTGCGTCGATACGGTGCTTGGAAAAGTCATCTCGACATTGAGCATCGAGGTCGGAGGAGGTACCGGAGCCGATCCCTGTGTTTCTGCTGGGGAAGGAGTTCGGTCCCGAGTCAAATCAACGAGGCATTGGCGTTTATGGCCCGGTGTCGAAGGAGCCGGTGAAGTCTGTTGTTTTGTCAATACCGAACGTCCAAGCCGCGCACTACCCTCAGGCTCACTTTCAGTAGACGATGAGATATCGAGCGGACCTCGACGTCATAGGCACTGAAGTCGCTGTCGATGCCGACAGCTTCGATTTATGGGAAGCCGAAGGCGATCTGTGCACTTGCAACGGTGTCGACGTCGGTGTCGAAGGATTCAAATTGTGAGGGGTTGAAGATGAGCAGTGTGCTCGCGTCAATGTTGAGGCGTGGCTGGAAGTTGAAGGGCCTTTACCTGACGGTTTTGCCAGCGATGTTTTCGACATCGATGGGAAAGGGCGGGGAGTGCCCAGCGTCGAAGGGCTTAGCACTTCATCATAAATCGCCGCTCTGAGGCGAAGTGCCTGATTTTTCCGAGTCTGTTTAGAAAACGACTGGCAACTCTTGCATGAGGTGACATTGTGTTCCTCCCCCAGGCAAATCAGGCACAAATTGTGCAGGTCTTTGGAGAGGAGTTTGGCTTTACAGCCCTCACACCTCTTAAAAGACTTCCGTTCCTCAGACATCATGCAAAGAGTGGTTAGGTCCGTTCCAGGGTCAAAGCCAGTCGTAACACGTCACACAGTCTGAGTTCAGTAGGAGGGTAGGTCGCTAGCCGAAAATGGGTCAAACGAAGTAATCAGTCCTTTTTTTTTTTTTTTAGAGCCGGTTAGAATGAATGAAGAAGAAGAAGAAACAAGAACTCACGAGGGACTTTCCCAACAAGAGAAGCGGCAGGCCGAGGTCCAAACGCTAATAATAATAATAATAATAATAATAATAATAATAATAATTCGATTTCTATACCGCCCTTCCAAAAATGGCCCAGGGCAGTTTACAAAGAGAAATAACAAACAAATAAGATGGCTAAGGCAGTCGGAAAAGAACTGAGGGATGTTGTTTCCAGCCTGCTCTTAAATAGCACGCTCTGTGTGTGGGTGGGGCTTGGATGCCTCGGCAAGCTGAGGCATGGCTACCGTGGGTTTTCCTGCGCAGGCGCACAACCCACTCTTATGGCTGTCGATGGATCTCGATCCAGATCCATTCCTGTTTAACCATTTCTGTAAATACCTCAGGCATCGGTAGAAGCATGTCCTTAGGTTTTGCTCTGGGGAAAACCAAGTCCCCTTTTGCAGATAGCGCTGACTCTGGGTTTACATTAGCTTGCAACTCAATTGTAGCAATAACTCTAGTCATAAGGAGATTAAAGTTCTCTGAAACAAACAAACTGAGAGACGTTTCCAGATTCAGGATCCTCCCTCTCTGGTCTACTTATTTCCTTAGGGTCAGCCTCTAACTCAATAACTGGAGTTGTTTTTTGCTTTTGCTTTTTGGTTAGCAGGGGCCTGGGGTTGAACACATCAGGGCCCCCAGAAGTCTGTTCTGATGCCACAGACAAGTGCAAGGTACTTATGTTACGTTCTGGGTTCTTGGACTCTGTCGGTTGATCAGATTGGTGTTCATTAATATATTTCTTTTTACGCTTCGCCTTTCTAGGTGGCAGACTGACTGATTCGGAGGAGGAAGAGCTATCAGTGGATGAATACTCCCTCTTTCTTTTCCTTGACTTCCGACCCTTCTTATGAGGCCTGACCTGGTGGATAGTGTCTATGATGGCATTTTTAAACCAGGCTTGCCACTCAGGGGGAACTGCTTTAGGGAAACTTGGGGAAATCGTTGATGGACCTAGCTGAGGGCTATTCACTTCCAAGGAGGATCTCCCTGGCCCTGCTGCCCCTGAATTATCATTTTGGTCCCGAATGCCCCCCGTTAGCTCCCTTGAGGATGCCAGGGCTCTCCGCGAGGTCTCTCTCTCCTTTGCGCTGTGCTCTGCTTTTCCAGCAGCCCGCGCCAGCTTGTGGGGCATAGCCGCTGCTGTTGCTGCCGCGCCTGCACATCCTGGTGTTCCAATAGACCTGATTCCCTCCAAGGTGAAGGGAGGATTCGGCAGGGTAAGCACTCATTCTGGGTTTGTGGCGAAGATTGACTGCCACTCGGAGTGTCCCTTTCACTCTGATGGCTGCACTATCTGTGAGGAGCACCAGGCCGCTGTACTGCAAGTCTCGTGGCCTACTGGTAGGAGACTTCTGCGGTCCCAGCGGCCTATGGCCTTGGTGGCTCCAAGGCAGCTGGTGCCAACACTATTTGCGGAGGCCAATCTGGCAAAAGTGCCCCAAAAGCTCTGGTCTCCTCTGGAAAGGTCTTTCTGTGCCTCTTCCCTTTAGGTACAAGTATAATCTTATACCGTCCTGCATGCTCCATACAAGGGGGGAAAGCAGTAGCAGGAAAGGCGGAGAGGAGGGAGAGATACGATAGAAAAGGTTTTTTCCCTTTTTCCTTTTAATAAGAGAATGGATTAGGTGGAAGTTTAAGGATCAAACAAGGGTATTCAGAGGAAAAGTGAATTGGATAAAGACAGGAATAAATATTGAAGAGAGAAATATTAAGGCTGCCTGGAGCTACGAGGACCGAAAGAACTGGGGCGGAGTTATCCCCCTCAGGATCAATTAGGCGTGTTTTCCTCTATATTAACAAATTAAAACTATCCTGCCTTGGAGCTCATGTGGGGCATAACCCATGGAGATGTCCTTGACCCTGGCAACAGAGAAAGGTGGGATATACATTTTTGAAATATTCTAGCGACATTCCTTTGAAGAGTGGTATTATGTTTCCTCTCATTCTTCTTTCCTCCAGGCTAACAATACCCAGGGTTGTGTTTTTTTTAATCTTTTCTCATATTACTTGTTACTTAAAAAGAAAAAAGTTTGTACACACACACACACAAATTTCAATATAAGATAATTATTGTGCTAAAGCAAATAAATGCAAAGACCTTTATGTCAATTAACTGGTATGAGTCTTTATTTATTTGAAAGTCTATTTTATTCGCAGAAACTGACCTTCCTCAGTGCAATACACAATAGGCACGGGCCTCGCCAAAACTGCTCCTCAAGACAGGATTGGCGAGATGCTTCTCCCTCAGAAATCCATCAGCCTATATCAGCCTGTGGCCAAACTGCAACATCTTTCAGTCCTTGATCACTGTTTCCTGAACCAACAAGCTTACCTTCAAGTTTCGTGAGCAGCACTTCTATCACCGCCAAAGCTTCTGTTCTTATGGAAGTGTAGCTTCTGTTCTCTAAAGGAATAAAAGTTGTATTTCAGGGTTAATATACATTAGTATACATGTAGCTGTAGGTAACTGGTGGTAACACCAGCCTTTACATAGCGCACACTCCCAACAAATTCAGCTTTTATTTCTCTATCAAAAAGATACTACCTGCCCCCACATTTAGACAGAGATGAACTTGCAATTAAGGGTCTCAGAAGTATCTAGACTTCATTCTGCATAATATGGTGAGCAGTTCTTCAGCACCCTAGGAGCCAGGCACACCACACATGCCCATATGCCTGAAGACCCAATGTGCATTATCTTTCCCCCTTCAAAGAGCAAGACTGAGTAAATCAACCTGAAGTGCATCTGGGCTTATGGATGGAGTGCCTGCATCACACAATGCCTTCAATATGTAGTCCAGAGGAGTGTGCATGTGCACCTCCACCATGGAAGGATAATGCTCAGTCAGGAGGCTGTATGAGCTGGCCCTCAGCATCCTTTGTTGATTTAGGGACTGTTTCAATCAGCACCTGGCATCAACGGAACCAGGCCATCTTGCTCTTCTCAGCTGGAAAGACAGAACACATTGCCTGTGCACTGGGGAAATAATGTTTTGTGTCTAAGAACCTCCAAAGGAACTCAATATAGATGGATATAGAAAATGTTCAAAGCATGGTGTCCTCAGTTCCTGTTAGAAAGTTCCTGTGTTAGAAAGGGATGACGTACAACTGAGACAACATACCATTGAAAGACATTTACCTAGAGAATGAGTGATGGAGGAACAGGTTTCCAACAGTATTCTTGACAAAGCCTCAGGGTCTGAGTGTTCTGCTTCAAGCAACAGTAACCTATCCAATTGAAGAACAGCAGCAGCATGACACTCATGTTGACAAAAGGAACACAGTTCTGTCCACCTGCTCTCTCATATCAGGGAACATTAGTAAAGCAGTTGCTGGTGCTCTGTTTAGAGCTGCAGCAGAAAATTAATGCAAGCTGTCTCTGGAAGAAACAAACATCTTTTTCGTTTTAACATCTCTGTGTCACAGGGTGGGAGGTGGGGAAGAGAGACTGTGCACACCACACAGCCTCCATTCATCCAAACTGCACGTCCAAGTGGAGGCACAGATGGGCTCAAGCCCTTTGCATATACACAGAGAAGTGATGCATTACCTTAATGACTCTGATCCCAGATATTAACATAGTTTAAGCCCTATTCCCACATTATGTTCAACACTCATACGAAGTTTGTACAGTGTACCCAAGTATAGATCTATACACATTATGTTGACCACAGGTACAGCAGTACACTTCCTATCTGTACCATGCATTTGAAGGGCCTTTATCCAGGTTCATTTTTAAAATGAATCCAGATAGAGTCATTCACACAACATGTAACTGTCCAGAGATCTGAATGGAGGTACAACATAATGTCTGAACAGGTCTTTGCAGAAGTCTATTTACCAAGGGGCAACTTACTACTATGTTCAAACAATGGAAGGCTGATCATATTAACTACTACTTAATAACCCACTTAACTAGTCCAATTAGCTCATTCATTTAACTATTCTGCTTCTCCAGATTTCTTATTAGAAGCATTTGTGAATTTGGCAAAACAGATGAGTTTAGCAATATGGATGACTGGCCCGCCAAGTGCAAGCGCACTGTTGTAGGTTAGCACTTAGTTGTCTGCATTCACCTGCGGACACGCCTTTGTAAAGGCAAACACCCTAGAGCTATGAGATTTGTCACAAATGCATATGAAACCAACAGTGGGAGGGGAGGCACAAAGTAGCAGCACCCAGACAGGTCATAAAATTACCCTTGAAAATAAGCCTTCATGGCTTGGAGGACTCCAAGCTGAACTTTCCATGTACTGAGTTTCAGCCGCTCACACATTAGTTTGCACAGCTCATGTTGATAGCAGCCTGAAACATAATTTTCAAGAAGTCAGCATCAAATTAAAACAAGACATCAACATTCCACACTTAATTCTATTCTTGATACATGTCACCAGGGCGCTTTCCAGATTACATGCTCCTACGGGGTAAACTGCTTCGGCTTGGCAGGATCATACTGAAAACAATCCCCAGAATCTCAAACCCCTACAATGGGGAAAATACAGCTATTTTTCTGCAACGGACTTGCAATGTTATAGCCCTATAATGCAAAGATAAAATCCAAAATAAGGCATTGGAAATGTGAACAGCACCTTGCTGTCAGCGCAGGGACTGTGGTGTCACAACACAGGAAGTACGGAAGCAGACTTAGGAGATCCGTAGTGACCCTGTTGTAGAGTTGAATCTGGAAACCCTGTTGTAGGGTTTAAACTTGCCCTGGAGTGCAAAAAAACAAGTGTTCGGTTGCACTGGCACCTAAAACCAATCTTGGCACCTGGGTCATTGAAAAGTGCAGGAAGCCATCTCCTCCTCCTTCTCTTCGTAACCAATCAGAAAGCATTCAATGGAGGAATAGCTCCCAAATCAGAGCCAATTATTTAGTACTTCTCAGTTGAGCACTGATGGCGGCAGGGGACAAGACCAGAACACACCAGCCAAGAACAGGCTTCATCTGCCTTTCTGAGCTGGCTACTAGGAAATCAGACTGGCAGCTAAGCTTTGTAAACAATAAAAAGTTTGCACCACTGCCTATCACTATGCTCAAAATCAAACAGCTTTCATTGTAAACATCTAATCGGAAATGACAGTCCTAATCCTGTGCAAATGGTTCAAACTATGGAGACCCTAGGCATGATGTTGAATCAGAATCCCACCCCCCCAGCCTGCCCGCTCTACCCTCAGGCCCTTGTGATACCCACACAGTGAACAGGAGGCTTCCATGTACAGCATCCAATGAGCATAGGCCCAATCTATACAAACTGCTGTTTCAAAATGAAATTCCCATTCAAAAAAGCAAAGCAGGACTTTTGAATCTTGGGCATCCTAGACGGCCAAGATGGAGAAGCCACACTTAGTTTCTGCACAAATCTTCAAAGACAACTTTGCACCATCATATATGCAGAGTGCTGGCTAGGCCATAGATAGGATTTTCCTACCAGAAAAGCTGCACCTGTCATACCCCTCCTGTGGTTATTTGTAATGAACCGAAGTTAATTTTTGTCATGTTTCATTTTTATTTCTATCCTTCCAGTTTTCTTACTCAGCAATTTTATTTTAGCAAAATCAGCAAAAAATCAGCAAAATGCTGAGAGAAAATAAAAGGCTCTCAAATAAGAAAGGAAATATTTTCTATAAAAATGATAGAAGTTATCATACATCTGTCTAACAGTTAAAATGTAGTCCGGTTGGCAAAAATCTTACAGGGAATGGGAAGTCATAACAACGAGACAGAAAGACTCAAGTGTTCAAGAGTTTGGGAAAAATTACTGCATTATCACTACTGCTACGTTGGCAAAGAGGCACCTTTTAATGTGGTGATTCTCTTTATTTAGCAGGGGGAGAGTAACTGGCCCTATCCACCCCCAGCACAGTACCTCCAGTGACTGTTGCTGGTGTCTATCTTATGTTTCTTTTTAGATTGTGAGCCCTTTCGGGACAGGGATCCATCTTATTTATTTATTATTTTTCTGTGTAAACCGCCCTGAGCCATTTTTGGAAGGGCAGTATCGAAATTGAATAAGTAAAAAATATAAATAAAATATCACTTGGGCCCGTATCTGATAATTATACTTCTGATATCCTAAATTGCTATAAGACTTTTGAATTTAACTATTAAAAAATTCACTTAACATCAAAACCAAAAACCTTAACACAACTTGACCATCATAACAACAATAAAACCATCAGCCATATATCTATACTAGTATTTTTCAGCCCGTTAAATTAACGGGTGCTAGTAGCCTTTCTTTCTTTCCCTCCTTCCCCCTCTTCTCCATCCCTTCTTTCTTTTTTCTTTCTCTTTCCCTCTTTCCTTCCTTCCTTCTCTCTCTCTCTCTCTCTCCCTCTCTCTCCATTCTTTCCTTCCTTCTCCCTCCCTCTCGCCCTCCTTTCCTTCTTTCTTTTTTCTTTCTCTCTCTCCCTCTTTACTTCCTTCCTTCTCTCTCCCTCTCTCTCCTTTCCTTCCTTCCTTCCCCCTCTTCTCCCTCCCTTCTTTCTTTTTTTTCTCTTTCCCTCTTTCCTTCCTTCCTTCTCTCTCTTTCAAATTAACGGGCGCTAGTTGAGTTTTCAACCCCCCTTCCTGGGATTCGCCAGAGAGGAGCCTTCCCCCGCAAGAGAGGAGCCTTCTTCGTTGGCCGCCCGACCTTCGAGCAAGACCTCTTCGGCCCGCCGGGGCCTTGGCTGGCTGGCTGGCGGTAGGCAGGTAGGTGAGCCAGGCCGGTCTCTGCGCCGCTGCCTCTGGCCACGCGCCTGCCTCCCGCTCCCCTGTCCCTGCCTGATGCTGACACTGCCTTCCAACCCATGGCCGCTGAGGGGGCGGGTCCGGCCGTTGTTGTTGTGGCGGAGGCTGGGTCCCTCTTCGGGCTGGCCTGTGCGCCGCCGGGAGCTCCGCACTGTGTCTGGCCTCTTGCGCTGCCGGCGAGGGAAGCACGGGGCCCGGCCTGGCTCACCTACCTGCCTACCAACAGCCAGCAAGCCAAGGCCCCGGCGGGCCTTCCCCCCGCTCGTCCGGCCTTCTCCTCCTCTGCTCGTCCGGCCTTCTCCTCCTCCGCTCGCCCGGCCTTTCCCTCCTCCTCTCACCCGGCCGTCTCCTCCTCCTCTCATCTGGCCTTTTCCTCCTCCGCTCGCCCGGCTTTCCCCTCCTCCTGCCGCTTCAGTTTTTAATTTCCGCCATTGCCGTCTCTGCTCTCCCGGTCCCCCCGCGGGCCCGTCTTTTTACTCTTCTCTTTTCTTCCCGCCTTTTTTTTTTCTTTGGTTGTTCCCCGCTGCCACCTCTGCCCTCCCGGTTCCCCCGCTGCCGCCTCAGCCCTCCCGGTTCCCCCGCCGCTGCCTCTGTCCTCCCGGTCCCCCTGCTGTTGCTTTTGCCCGTAGGCAACACGTCGTCAACATGGCCGCCCGTGTCTGGGCGGCCGTATCTTTCTCGGACGTTCTGGGCATGCGCTCCGTGCATGCCCAGAACGGCCGAGAAAGACACGGGCCGAAGAAAGACACGGGATCACGCTTTAGCTCTTTATTATAGAGGATAATGGTCACTACTCTCTACATTCTCCCTTTCCCAACAGATTTCCTGGAGAGGTCTCATCTTAAAGATCCAGGTTTGTTCCAAACACCATTGGCTTTGATGTGTTAAACCTACGCTGTGTTTCTGGATTTCTGGGCCAGGCTTTGCCCAAACTCTCAAAGGCACAGAGGAGAGATTCAATCTGGAGTTCCTTCTCATTTTCATTCTCATCCTCCTCATCCTCCTGTAGCGAATTGGCTCCCATATTCTCAGGACAATTCTGTAGCAGTACCAGAGGGTGCGAGGTTTGGAAGAGAAAGAAGAGCCAAGAGGAGAGCAGGTTAGTTTTTACACTTCTCTTTCCACATTTCAGACATCCCAGTTCATATACCAGAGTTGTATTTCCAGCAAAGTGCCCAAGGAGATATATAATAATCCCATCTCTATAAACATTTCTCAGGCCTACATGCAAACTAAGAGTTAAGCAAGGGGAACACTTCCACATATGCATAGAGGGGACAGTTTTGAGAGTTGCTTCCCGCATTACTTTGGCAAAGAGGCACCTTTTGATGTGCTGATTCTCTTTATTTAGCAGGGGGAGAGTAACTGGCCCTATCCACCCTCAGCACAGTACCTACAGTGACTGTTGCTGGTGTCTATCTCATGTTTCTTTTTAGATTGTGAGCCCTTTAGGGACAGGGAGCCATCTTATTTATTTATTTGTTATTTCTCTATGTAAACCGTCCTGAGCCATTTTTGGAAGGGCAGTATAGAAATCGAATAAATAATAATAATAACTTTGTTTACGCCTCTTGGTAGCCAACCACATGTTATATTAGTCACATAGTTTGGCCTGCAGGTTATTTTTTCTTTTTCTTTTAAAATTCAATAGCAGACATGAGTGGGGGAGGTAGATGGCAGCAATGAAAACTTCCTTCCCAGGGCTACTGGTGCGATTTTTATCAAGACTGCACTGAAAAGTTAAGACTTCACTGAGCGGGACCAAGGTTCTGAATCCAGCTTTGAAGACTGGGCCTGTCTGGGAGAGGAAAGACAACTGACCAGGAGGAATTGTTATTCCAGAGAGGGAGACTGTCTTCTAGAGGGGAGAGAATCCTCACACAACTTACTCCTCTGTGTATAGAGATAACATGGAGAAGGTGTGTAGGTAGGTAGGTGTTATCTGAAATAGATACAGGAAACAGCTCTAGTGCTCAAGGGAACACTAGTTGACATCTGTCCTTTCCCCTAAAGCAGATAAACACCAGGGAGATTTTTCTAGAACCAACAGTCAGCTCTCTTATGTGAGGCAGGCAAACAAACTGGAGAAGTTGGAGGGACACGTCCCTCCCTAGATCCAAGGACTCCAATTTGATTTCTCTGATTATTTTACACACAGAATTTGCAAAGACTATGTACCAAAAAGGAAGGGAGAAAAATAACCTTGCAATTCAATTTAGTTCTCTCACAGAAGAATAAAGGGCTTCTTAAACTATAATCTTCAAAAATAAGAGCTTGCTGGTTCTCCCCTTGGCCTCTTGTAGTGAGAGTTAGTGTAGTATAGAGATTAAGCACTAAAACAAGAAGATCACCAGCTGAAGTCTCATTTCTGCCATGAACTCACTTGGCAGCCACTGGCAAGCCACTATTACTCAGTTTTAGCCCCACATCTAGCAACACAGATTCATAATACTGACCTTTCTTACAGAGTTTTGTAAGGATTACTGAGAATGTACAGGTTGAGTATCCCTTATCTGTACTGCTTGGGACCACAAGTGTTCTGGATTTTGGATTTTCCCAGATTTTGGAATATTTGCATAATGACATATCTTGGGCATGGGATCCAGAGCGCCAAAACAGACGCCAACAGAGCAGGTACCAAACTGAGCAGGGAGTGGAGGAGGGGGGCTTTCCCTTTTCCCTCTAGTGCTAAAGTGAGAACATCAAAAACATTAAAAAGCTTCACAATAAAAACAGAGCCACAACTAGAGAGAATTACAGACAAAACCCCTGTCATTAACAGCCTTTTGAAATAAGTAAGTTTTGACTGCATGTTTAAAAGGAGCAAAATTGGGAATCTGCAAGTGAGTGAACGGAGGCATTTTGGTTTTTGTTTTTGTTATGGCGTGGTGTCCGGATTTTGGAGCATTCCGGATTTTGGATGTCCAGATAAGGGATACTCAACCTGTATATGGAGCACTGTGAATATTCTACAAGCTATCTAAATACTAACTATTAATATAATTAGTGCTGAATTCAAATGCAGGAAGAACTGGAGGTTCACCTTCTTTATTATTGGAAAGATGATGTCTGTCAGCTCCTGGAACCGATTTTCCTGCATGGTCTTCAGCACATCAGCTGTGCACCGGAGAGCCACAATCTTGTACCTGAGGTTCTCTTTGTGGCACTCTTTAAGCATCGCCTGAAGGATGTCGTTGACACTGGGCTGGTCAGGCACAGATTTGTGCAGTTCCGTGCTGAAAATATCAAGAACACGGAAGAGACTGGTCTGTATTTGTTTACCTCTTATCAAGCTCACAACTCAAGCTGTCCTTAGATGTTATGCCCAAAAGTCACAGTCTGTCCTCACGGATCCATTAGTGCTAACCTAACTTGTATACATAGGTTCTGCTTTCCTTTTGGCCTCCCACCTCATTATATCTTTCTTGTGCAGTTAATTTAATATTACTTACACACACACCACTTAATTTTTTTGCTTGTTTATTGTTACTATTGTCTTGTTTGCTGGGATTTTAAAGATTTTCCCCCCCTTGTTGGTTTTATTCAATTGTGGCTGTCTTGAGCCCTTTCTCTCTCTCTCTCTTTTTTATTATTTTCAAAACTTGCTGCACTAATACATGTATGCTATGCTTGGGGTAGGCTATACCTGCAACTAAAGCAGCACAATTTGACCAAGTATTACATTGCAACAGACAGACATACACAGATACACCAATGCAATTTTCTTTGCACAAAAGTTTAAAAGATGCAGTAACCCTCAAGTCAGGAGTAGTCTTACTAGCGTCTTCCCATCACCCCTAAAAGCAATACTTACTCCCAGCAGTTAGGATGCAGGCAGTGCCTTCCATAGTTAAAATGACCCCTCCCCACTTTACTTTCCCTGGAATCCTGGCAATGACACAAGTGCTCCTGGGAGTTGTAATCTTTTCCAAGGCTGCAACCCTCGCACCCTTGCCATCAGGAGCAAAGATATAGGAAAGTGGCCTGGCTCCTGTTCAGTCCTGTAAGTACAGTAGTACTTTTGGGGGCGGGGGGCTCAAGGGTTCAGTCAGGTTTGCTTCACTTTTACCCCAGCCAGATGGCACTTCATTTTAGGCCTCAAGAGGCCATTAAAGCTTTGCATGGGTGTGGGTGGGTGTGGGTGTGGGTGCGTGTGTGTTGAGTTTTACAAAGCACCACCCAGAATTATTCCTACTCTCAACATTCTCTTTTAGTCTCCTCTCTCCACTTATTACAACTAGTTTATATAACCCTTTTATTTAACTATTCATTCTGTCTTCTCCTACAAACCCTGCTATTTTTCTAGCTTTGGTTTCTGCCCCAAAGTCTCCTAATTTGTCCCCACAACAAAAAACATTCCAGTAAAGCTCCTCTGTTGAAGGAAGACGATCATGGTAACCAGATAAAAACTGCTCCAGTTCATCATTAGGAAGAAAAGGGAAAGTCAATATAGGAGTGAAATGGACAACACAGTGGACAAATGCCCAAACTAGAGTAGCAGAAGATGATCTACCTACCTGCATGAACAAGCAACACTGGCAACAGCTTTCAGCAACTCCTCCTAGAAGTATTACCACAAAACAAGAAATGACAAGCATGTTAGAACGAGATTCTTACAGCACCAATCATTCTTAGATTAACAGTCTACCTGGACCAGGCAAAAACTGAAAAACAGTTCCCAGTATCATTTATCTATACAACAGCAATTTGGTTTCCAGCTCCTTTTAAACCCAGGAGCAAACTCATACATTTAGGTGTTGTCCTGGCGTAGCAACACACATGTTGACATCATCATTCTACAGCCATCATTATTCTACAGAACACTTCCATCAATGAGGACACACATATTTAGAGATGACTCTCTCTCATCTAACCTTTCTCCTGCCCGCCCATGAAGTGGTTCTCTAATCCCTTTACTTTTAGAGACAGACGATTTTTAGAGGGCTGAAGGTGGTCTGGAAGAGGGATGGTCACTCATCCCTCTATTTGAATTAAAGAATTTGAAGCTTTTCTATTCTTTCAGGAACCTAAAAAACCTGTTTGACAAGAAGCAACAGTGGAACCAAACAGGCAAGTGTGTACAGAATGGAAAGCAATGCCTCTCTCAAACCATCTTCAGCTCTCTGTCCTCAGTCTTACAATTCCTCTCTGTCTTCAGTCTTACATTATTTTATTTGTGAACTGTTCTTGATAAGTTACATAGTATATTCAGTAGACAAATACAGGACTTGGGGGCCATCATTTGAGAAATACTGCTACAGGGAACTTTTAAACCAATGTCATCCCAAAGCTCTGGATCTGTACATATCACAAACTTTGCATCAGCACCTTTTCCTCAACTATCATGGCACAAAACTGGTGGGGCTTTTTGCCATTGCAAGATTCAGGCCCAGTAATATATCTAACTCAGTCTGATTTCCTTGCACATTTATTTTCATAGAATAATTTCCTTTCCTCAGTTACAGCTTTGTAAACAAACAAACAAACAAAACAAATTATGGTCAGGAGCCTGGAACACAAGCCCTATGAGGAAATGTTGAAGAAACTGAGTACTATTTGCTTGGAGACAAGAAGATCGGGAGGGGACTTGTCAAATAACTGAAGTGCTGCCACATAGAAGAGGGCTTGTTCTCTGCTTCCCCCAAAGGGCAGAACTAGATCTAATGTTCAGGAGGGTAGATTTTGGTTGAGCATTAGGAAAAACCTCTCCATAGTAAGAGCATTTTAACAATGGAACCAGTTAGAAGGGACTGTGTCCTCTCCAGAGCCATTGGCTGGAGATACTCTAGCTCTAGATTTCCTACATTAAGCAGGAGGTTGAACTAGATAGCCTACAAGGATCCCTCCATCTCCATGATTCTGTAGTAGATCCATACTATTTATTTTTAATATCAGACATACAGGAGAACCTCCGTATTCAGGGACTCACCATCAGCGGTTTTGCGTATCTGCGTTTGGGTGATTGACATATGCAGGGAAAACCCGGCCCACAAGGGGTTAATTTTGTGTATCCTCCGTTTGGAGACAGCCGGAAATTACCACGGAGGCCATTTCTGGCCGCCATGGTGAAGCAGAGCCATTTGGTGGCTCATTTACTATTAAAACTCAACAAAAAATCATGGAAAAATACCAAAAATGGACTATTTCCAACTTCCTGGAGGCATTCCTGGATCACTGGAGGCCCACAGAGCATGGTAGGGCACTTTATTTTGCCCTTTAAACCATTTTTCTTGGTTTTTTGGGAAGTTTTCAGGCCTCTGGGAACCTAATCCCTCTGATCCCATTGCCCCAGTGATTCAGTATTCAGTTTCCATATTCGTGATAATTGCGGAGAACAGAAACCCTGCGAATACGGAGGTTCTCCCGTATTCCGCTAACATAGGAATGAAGCTGCAGTGAACTGAGCTATTAAACTGTGTGCTGTCCAAAGCACACCAGAATTATAAATATTTATAAATATAAAATAAATTCTGGGCTATGGAGACTAAATACTCCCCCCACCCCTTACAATTTATTGCATAGCAAGTGTGCCTTTACCTTTCCTGTCCACGTTCTTCCAGAAAGGCCTTGCAACAGGGCAGTGAGCACCATGCCCAAATGTGGAGGTACCAAGGAGCTGGATTGCTTTGCTATTGATGCCATGGCAGCTGCTCCCTGAGCTTTCATCTTCCAAGACTGGGACTGCAAAGCTTTCTGAGTAATTGCGATCAGCTCCTGCATATAGAGCCTTATGCCTCCATAGGTGCCTATGTGTCAAATACAAAGAAGCTCACTAAGTACCAAGCAACAAAACCAGTCCAACTTTACAATACAGCACTGTGAGAACTGTTTTAATCTTTATTGAGAGATTGTCTGATTCACCATGGAAGGTTTCTGCCTCAGCAATGGGCAAAGAGGAGTGCCAGATCCCACTAGGGCAAGCAAGAAATGTCAGCCCTGGGAATAAGATCTGGGTACAAATGCTCAGCACAGTCACATTTCAAGTAAAATCGTCAAAATATTTTAGAAGTATGTGTTATCATTCTTTGGTTTGATTTATCTCATACCGGTAACTACAGCAACAGTCGTTTCATTATTATTAAGGCTCTCTCCTTTTTGTTTCTGCCTTTGGCATACCCTTTTCTCTGTATATAAAAGCAGCTGATGCTACATTGCCACGTTGCCAAGCTGATCTAAAAGAAAAGCCGCTTCTTCATACACACACACACACTTTTATTTTTTACATTTATATCCCGCTCTTCCTCCAAGGAGCCCAGAGCGGTGTACTACATACTTAGGTTTCTCCTCACAACAACCCTGTGAAGTAGGTTAGGCTGAGAGAGAAGTGACTGGCCCAGTCACCCATCAAGTATCATGCCTGGATGGGGATTTGAACTCGGGTCTCCTCGGTCCTAGTCCAGCACTCTAACCACTACACCACACTGGCTCCACACATACATATACACACATACACACAGACGTGTCTGTGTCTGTGTGTGTCTACAAATAGTCTCATGGGCCTGCATATTACACAGCAAAGTACTGGCAAAGTCATGAAGACTACATGTTGTCTACCCCCATTGCTTCTCATGGGAAAAGAGATTTTAATGCAGAAATTGCTAATCTCTACTGTCCACCACTGACTCTACACACTCCAATCTGTCCCTGAGGTTTGGTACAATGTTGTTTTGCTTTAGCTGGAAGAAAAAAAAGTGTGTGGAGTGGCGGGAGGGAGAGAAACAGCACTGTGATGCAACATGAATGTATGTGTTAAGGGATAGTCAGGAGACCGAGTGACAGTATAAAGCAACTAATGGAATATAGAACAAATAGTAGAATTTTCCTCCTTTATCCCCAAAACAAAAAATATTGAAGCTTTTACAACTATTACATTATTATTACATTAGGAATTTCTGTTCCTAAACTAAATGTAAATACAACAATAATCATTCTCGAGGACCTGTAAGAAGCATTTCCCACCCTCCAAAAAAAAGTGGGGGAAGATCAAAGGGAAACTGTGTGCGTGCACGTGTACAAGTTCTTTGAAAAATCTAATAAAAATTAAGTTAGTCATCTTGCAAGCCTAGTGACTAATTAATTCTCCAAGGCCAAGACTGAGGATTGAGACCACTGCTTCACTAGATCAACTTACCAGGCACATTTTCCTGCCATACTTCAGTCCATAGGTTACCTTCTTCTTTCTCTCCTTTTTCTTCCTCAGGAACCTCATGCATGCCCAGGAAAGCCAAGGGAAAGACATGTCTGGCTTGATTCTTCAATACATCTGGGCTGTAGCGCCCAATAGCATGAACGGTTAATGCACAGGCTGTTTTGTAAACTTGTTCTGCAGTAGAAGAATGAGCAAAACTATTGCGTGGCCCCCAACAGTACATGTCTCCTTTCATCTTATTACGCCAGTAAGGAAGATTCAGTGGGTAGCATCCACCGTGGTGCTCACCGAAGGGGTTTTAGAGGGAGTGGTGCTCCATTAGCTGGCGCAAGAGGGAGTGAAATGTCAAGATCTAGCTAGAGGAAGGCACATCTTAACCTTTCACCTCTCATTTTGGGATGATCTGGGAGCACAAGTTAAAAGTATTATAATTCCAACAGGACACTCATGTTGTATAGGAGTAATGTGGGGAGTAACCTTCCTGAATACAAGTTACTCATCCAATACGCTCACAGAGCATTGCAAGAAAAGGAATAATGTTCAGTCTTTTACACTTTCTCTTCTTTGCCTCATGAGGTTTATTCTTTAACAAAATGGCAAGGTGTGAGACAAATGTACAAGGCACATACCTTCCTTCTCCATGTACCAGTTGTTCAGCTTCTGCAATAATTTGTCAGTGCTGCTGTCCCGTGAGGTCTTTTAAAATAGGAAAAAAGTATAGAAAGGCTATTTTGGAACACATGAATGCACAGATGCAATAAGCACAAATCAGAGAACCACTAGAGTTCCACTCACCCGAACCAGATGTCCCATGGCAAACGCAAAAGATTTTTGCACCACACTGTTGCGATCAGTGAGACCACTGAGCAAAGCACTCATGAGTTTGCCTGTGTGAAGAAGGCCAAATGCCACAATCAGAGTTAGGGTAGGGTTTGGATGTTTGTTTGTTTGGTTTTTGGACAAGGGGTGAATTGGGTTCCACGGCCTTATGCCAAGTCCTTTAGGCACTAACCCCTTTCCTCATTAAAATTCCCATTCTTTCCATGCATACCATGAGTATTTAAGGTACCCCTACACATAGAGCACTTATCCTTTCACTGCTTTCTAATAAAATACTTCAAGGAGAGTCGGTGGGGAGTGAAGTTATAAAGTTATAGAATTACTTCCTCCCAGTCACACTTTGCAGCACTAGTTCACAGCTAATTTTCAAGAGAGGCATATAATCTACTGAGCTGAAGGGACAGAAGCTTTGATTCCACCCACTCAGTCATTCCCCCATAAGCAGTCACAGGCAAAGGGCTCTTTAACCCCCTTCCCCACAGTGTGAGGCTTTGGCTGAGCTCTTTCTTTAGGCATCTCAGCTGCTATATCATTTCCCTGTGACGACTTCTTCTTCTTCTTCTTCTTCTTCTTCATTCGATTTCTATACCGCCCTTCCAAAAATGGCTCACGGCGGTTTACACAGAGAAATAACAAATAAATAAGATGGATCCCTGTCCCCAAAGGGCTCACAATCTAAAAAGAAACATAAGACAGACACCAGCAACAGTCACTGGAGGTACTGTGCTGGGGTGAATAGGGCCAGTTACTCTACCCCTGCTAAATAAAGAGAATCACCACAAGTTAGCTTGGGGACTTTGCCAAGTTAGCTTGGGGACTTAGCTTGCAAATAAGTAGCTGAGATGCTTAATAAGGAGAGGGCTCCATCAAAGCCTCTGTTACTATTCACATTGTTGCCGATGGAGGGATTAAAAACAATGGCTCAGGCATCCAGTAGAATAGTCAGGAACCTGGACAGTGCAATACACAGGTTATCATAACCTAAGCATCAATGGAAAGCAAGCACTCTCTCAGGCAACAAATGACATTCTTAGGTGGGGATGGAGTAGATCTGTCCTATGGAACTAGCTAGCTACAGCCAATGGGTAGGCTGAGAGGTCAGATACATCATCATCACCATAAAACCATCTGAGCCCATAGCCCACATCTGTGAGCAGGAAGATCTCCTCGCTGTTTATGCCTAAAATGCAATCCTTTTAGTGGCAAGACACAACCAGATTCTTAGAACACAGCAGCTATGGATCATAGAACAAATCAATCCAGAATTTTCACTTGAGGCACAAATGACCAGGCTGTAACTATCATACTTTGGACACATTATGCGGAAATCTAGCTCCCTTGAGAAGTCCAGAATGCAGGGAAAAGTTGAAAGAAAGAGAAAGAGACGAAGACCAGCTGCAAGAGCGATGGACTCCATTACGACAGTGATGAATGCACAGCTGAGAGACCTTAAAGGCTAAGTTGAAGTCAGATCATCCTGGAGTGAATCTATCTATGTGGTCACTAAGAGTCAACACCGACTTGACAGCACTTAATCAATCAATCAATCAATCAAATGAAATTTGTTTCTCTCTAAGAGACAAGGAATACAAATCTGATCAAATCTTAAAAGGGAAAAGACCCCTACCTGAATATGGTGTCAAGTCTTGAGGGCACTGAGTCGTTAGTGATACAATCACACTAGCACAGCCACCCTGAAAAGGTTGAGAGAGAAAATCCTGTCATTCACTTATTTTGCTGGGTTAAGTTGAGTGTGCAAATCTACACACAATTACTTGGGAGAAAGCCCTGACTTTATCTGAGTCAATATGCATGGGAACAGGGTGTAGTCATTCTTTCTGGATGCTTGTCTTAGTAAACAATTGCAGATAGTAGCCAGACCCACTTTGCTATTGTTTATTAGAGTCATGCTTTCAGATTCTTATTTCCACATATCTGAAACTGTGGAAAGACTATCTAGAGTGGAGATGAAGGACTGCATCCATGCCACCCTCTTGAGTGCACGAGCCTCACCTCTGGGCCTGCCTCACACGCGCTCTTCTGGTCACACGATCAGGCCTGCATGCGGACATGAGGCATGTGTTGTTGGCAATTTGGTCTGTGCTGGTCATCCCCATTTCCCCTTCCAACAGTCCCTTCCTGGAAGAACAAGCATACCTTGGTGCCGATGCCTACTCCACTCCGGGTCAGCTCACATAGCCTAGGAACCAGCTCCCCTAGGACAGACACATCCAAATACTGCAAGCACTACAGAAAGAAAGAGAATGGAAATTAATACACTATAAAGAAATGTTCATGAGCTGCTTGCTAGTGTGTCAGCGGAAGGCTTAAGAGACAAACAAATTGTTCAGTTGCAGACCTAGGCCCAGAGCCCTGGGTCACTGCTGATCAGCCGCCGAGCAGTGGGGCAAGTGTGTCGTTTGTGGGGGAGACTGGATAGACAAGTGCTTAACCCTTCCCTTGTTTATCATTTATGACCCCTGTAAGCCACTTCTCTCCCCAGTTGCTTTTCCCCAGAGATATGGCAAACACATGCCACAGTGGGGGAGTTATGTGTATTCATACTCACTCTCTCTCTCTCACTCTCACTCTCACTCTCACTGCTACACATTCTCAATGCCAAATCTGCTAACAAATTTGCTGTCTGGTATCATGAAAAAGTGAGCAGGACTCTTTCGATTTTGCACATCTCCAATTAAAAAGCTCTCAGGCTGCACGACCTCTAAATCCCTGGAGCGTGCCGCCAACTGGAACATATACTGGGCAAGATGGACCAATAGTCTGACTCAGTATAAGGCAGCTTCAAATGTTGAAACGGCATTCATACAAATAGAGGGTGTGTAAAAGAGAAAGTTGATTTGGCTTTGTGCTGTTTTCCCCTGCTCCAAAGTACCAGTGTCCTTTTCTTAACTCCCCGAGCAAACACAAAGCACACAAAACAGGGTGACCTAATTGCTGATATGTTCACAAGTGGTTTTACTGGGGAAAGGGCAGCAGCAGCTGCTGCTGGTACTTTAGTGGGTTTAATAGAGCCAGCGTGGTATAGTGGTTAGAGTGCTGGACTAGGACCGGGGAGACCCGAGTTCAAATCCCCATTCAGCCATGATACTTGCTGGGTGACTCTGGGCCAGTCATTTCTCTCTCAGCCTAACCTACTTCACAGGGTTGTTGTGAAAGAGAAACTCAAGTATGTAGTACACCGCTCTGAGTTCCTTGGAGGAAGAGCGGGATATAAATGTAAAACTAATAATAATAATATGTTCACTTCCATACAGAGCTTTATATGCTATTTATACAGCTACTGATCTATCCATTCTCCAAGTGCAGTTATTGCAGGCAGGAAACAGGGAAGAGACATCCAGCTAGACACTGTATTGTCCTAGGTTAGGAAGGATTCCTTCCTCCCTGCATTGCACAGAGTATTTAAACTCAAGCCTGATCCTCGCCCTTCTTGGGAACATAGACACAGTGGCCCTGCTGAGCTTCACAACCCTTCAAATGATGGGTGGGCTCAGGCCTGTGCACTCAAGGGAGGTCCTGGCTGCTGCCATCATCACGGCACTTAATGACAATGCCCTCCAGAAGCTGAAAGGATGGTACACACTAGCAACCGTGTGTGTGTGTGTGTGTGTGTGTGTGTGCACAGTGGAAGATCCAGTTTGGCTGTGCTGGCTGGCAGGGAGGAAAGTGTTTGCAACACAGCTCCACTAGCCTCTCCCTGCTGAGCTGGCTAAAGTCCCATGCTCAGAAACCAATCACAAGCAGCTGAAGGACTGCATTAAATACACAAATGCCCTTACTTTACAGTAAGAAACAAGACCGCCTTCTTAAGTGAGTTACTAACCATATTGATGGTTTCCATCATGGGAGAGGATTTTGCAGCACTGAGTCTTGCACTATCCATTGCAGCCTGAAGGAAAGAAAGGAAAAACCCAAAGTGGGCACAATTAAAAACTAGAGTTAAATGAAGTTTAGCTTCCAAAAGAAATAGGTGTGCATAGTTCCACAACAGAAAGGAAGAAATATTATCTTAAGAGTGCTTGTGTAGTTTGGGGAGCGTAAATCCCATGGAGGCGGGGGGGGGGGGGGATATCAGGGAAACTTGTGCTCTGCATCTAAACAAAAAGGTCAGTCACAAGTTGACCTGAAATTTATCCTTTCAAATTGAAAGGACATTTTAAATAAAACAACATCATTATCCTGGGAAACCTCCAACACACAGCTGCTGATGCCATTTCCATATATTGAAGGGAAAATCTCCAACGTGCGTCTCAGCAGCTGCCCTTACCTTTTCCTGCTCTGTAGCACGCAGGCTCAAGTAGTTGAGCACTTGGGGCTCCAGTACACTCAGTGATTCCAATAAAGCTGGGATGAGTTTGGGTGCATGAGGTTTGAGCATGGCCCCAGCGCTTTTACTGATCTTCACCAGGGTGTTAATGCTGCAGGAGAAGGCCACAGGAAATAAGAAATAAGGTACAACTTGACTTTTTCAGTGTATTTGAATACCGTTTTTTTAAGGCTCTGAAAATAAAATATCTCTCATCACAAATCTATCTATCTATCTATCTATCTATCTATCTATAATTATCTCAGGCATACCCATGGCTAATCCCATGCGTGGCAGCTCTCGCGAGATTTCCTGGCAGGGCAGGGCAGAGCAGAGCACAGCAGGGGGAGCTGCTCTCCAAGCCAGTCTGCCAAGGAGGGAGGGAGGTCGAGGAGGAGGTGGTGCCACTGCGAGCCGGCGGGAGAGCATACATCGGCTCCAACCGCCCGCCTCCTCGCAAGGAGGGCGGCCAAGCAGGCGGCGGCATGGGCAGCAAAACCAGGGCTGAAAGGATGGGGGTGAGAATGAACTGGCAAAGGGATGTGGGCAGGGGGAGAACGAACTGGCTGAAGGGAGGGAGTGGGGACGGCTGAAGGGATGGAGACGAAATGAAGACAGAGCAGGGAGCCGGATTGCCGGAGGGGAGCGGGGAGACAGGGCAAACTAGGGACACAGATGCTCTGCTCCGGGTCAAAGTGTAGGAATGTATTGTCTGTATAAGGAATACCATTCAAGACAGCAGTATCAACTAAGGTGTTGCCACAGCAAGTTTGTTCTCTAACAAACCTACTGCAAGTTTGATAGTGTAATAGTGTAGTTGACTGTTGAGAGAGCTTCTTGGGAGAATCACACAACAAAGCAAACTACACTGACACCAGTATAACTACAATGAAAGACTGAAAGCCAGAATCCACCACGAGTGGTTCCTATGCAGAGACACAAAGGCTGGGCAGTCCAATGCAGAGCTTAGTCATTACTAGCTGAAATAAAGCCATCTAAAACATAAATGGAACATTAAGCCATGGTTGCCACATGAACCACATGGAGCTTTATTCACAGACCAGAAGCCTCCACATGACTGTAGCACTCAGGGGTTCAAACAGCTGCTACTGCCATCTACAGAACTTCCTTCCAGATCTCTCACAGTGCTGTCACGACCTGCCTACTCACCCTCCTCCACCACCTCTTTAGCAGTGGCTTCTTCTGGGAATTGCAGCAGCAGAGAGGAAAAATGACATTGCTGATCTGTGCTGGTCTGTGCTCGTAACAAAGGAATTGATTGAATTGGTTGACATTGCTGATCACCAGGCAGTGGTGTAGCTAGGGGAGAGGGGGCCCGTGTTCATCCCTTTCTCTGGTGGCCCCCCAGTGTGAGGGAGATAATGAAGAAAATAGGGAGGGATGGAGCTGGAGGGCCCTCAGGAGCTGGTTGTTCGTGTTCTTTGAACCTTTTGGCTCAATTATAGCTACACCCCTGCCACCAGGCCAGTGCTGAGAGAAGTTGGAAGGGACTGTAGCAACTCTTGGAACACCTAGTTGATACAGTCATCTACAATCCCACATCATATCCATGGATTCCTCTGTCAACCAGGCCAAAGTGTTGTGCTTTGTCAAACATAGCAGGGTTATGGGATTGTTTACTCCTTTTCAAGTAGGACTGTACGGAGGCAAAACATGCTCCAAAATATAAAGTTCAAATATCTGGAGTGGCAGGGGATGGGGATGGGGGACAGGGAGCCTACCTGAGAGTTCGCACTTCAGTTACTGTATTCATCATTCCTTTATCAAGAAGGCAGGGCAACAGTACAGCTATTGTTCTCTGACCTGCAGCTCCTTTTGACGGGTCACACATCTTCACACACACCTCAAAACAAAAAGGAGACACACAAATGTGACCTGCTACTGCTTCCTGAATGAAATGTGTCCCTGGAGGACATAAAATTCTGATGGAGGCAATGAAGTGGCATCTGCTCATATGAGTTCAATAAAAGTTTACCTTACTTAAAGTTTTCAGGGCTAATTCTGCTGCTTTTCGTACAGATTCCTGGAAAAGAAAAGAAAAATGAGGGGTGGAAATAAGTTTTTGTTTAAGCTTTTCAATGTAACTGAAGCCATTTTATCAGCAGTTAATAAAAGTGTTCTTCATTGCGATATTCTGCCCACTCAGACCATGAGACTCTTTCCGCCCCACCTCAGTTTGTTTGTTTTGGAAGCCAAAAGGAGCTCCAAACACCAGCATTAGCTAAATAAATATGGAGGTTGTTCCATGGGGCAAGGATTAGTGTCTGCATACTCACTGCTTGTAGAGTACAAGTTTTCTAGACTTGCTTCACATAGCAAAAAATAAAATTAAAAAATAAGTCATTTCATCAACTGGGTCTGTGTGAAGACAGATCCCTAATGTTTTTTGTTACCACCTATTGTACTTGCCTAGTGTGTTTTGTGATTGGATATCCTGATATTCTTATGTTTACTTAATTATTATTATTTAAACAAAGTGGGGGTTTTTCATGAGGGGTTGCACAGTGAGGCTAACAGAATCTTCAGTACTTTAGGTCAGAAAGTACTGAAGAAAGTTCAGGGAAAGGGTTTAATTCTCTCTCCAGCAACACTATTGCTCACATCAGATTCAAAGCTTCCACAACTGTATGGAAGTAAAACTAAAACCCAGTCATTGGTAACCAGTAGAAATGTATTTATTATTATTATTATTATTTAAAATATTTATATCCCACCCTTCCAGTACTATACTGCTCAGGACAGCTCACAACAGTAGAACAATAAAAGTAATATAATGTTTAAAATTAATAAAACACAATGTAGAATAAAATTTGTGCTAGCTCCCAATCTTGCCACTCCCTCAAGGAGGGTCTTGTCTCTAATGTTATCCTTTCAGAAGACTAGGGAGAAGCCCTTGCCTTCCTCTCTCGCTCGGTTTGTCTCAGAGATAAACATTCAGAGAAGCCCACCATTTGTTCTGATGCAACACTTTACTCTTGAAAAGATTACAGTGATCGCTCCCACAACCTGTTTCAGACAGTCCTATAAATTAAATCAATTAAAGAATATAATCTCAGCCCACAAGGCCATTTCTAAGCAAAATGTTTTGTTTGGGGGGTGTCCTCATTTTGGAAGCATTCCAATAGCAAGACATTTCATGGCAATGGGCACTTGTCCTAAGCTGAACATTGAACATACAACTATTAAAGAATGAGGTGACTAAGTGATATATCTTAGTGACTGAGTAATCCATGTTTACTCACAACCCGGGTTCTACAACTGCGCAGTAAGTCTTGCGGAAGAATTCAAAGCTCCTTGAGCCGCTCTTCGGCTCTACCAAATTATGTGCATGGCGCAACCATTATTTCCGGCAGGAGAGCACCATTCTCCTCAGTTCTTGATCAGCTGCTGCAATGAGCAAAGAATTACCATAGATAGAGTCAGGAAAGTCACTATTATTGTGGAAGTATCCTAGATCACCTGTTACAGATAAGCAATATGTTTATCTTTAAGGTGATCCATGTTGCCGCACAACCTGGATGATTAACAAGCTCACCAAAAGGTGGGTGGGAGCTAGGATACGGTTAGAGTACCTTTTTGAGTACCACCTGACCAAAGTTGGCTTCCACTGCTGAACAGATGTCCACAGCATAGTGTTTGACAAAGGGTAAGTCCAAAGACGATATGGCCACCTTACAGATGTCCTTCATACTGATGCCAGACACGTGAGCTGCTGGTGTGAGGATGGCTCTAGTAGAATGTGCTTTGATCTTTGAGGGCGTTTTGATCCCTTCTTGGTTGTAGCACATGGAAGATAAGTTCTACTAGCCAATGGGAGAGCCATTGTCTTGAGATAGGCCAACACTTGTTCTCTCCTTTATAGCAGACGAAGAGTTTGTTGGTTTGTCTGAATGATTTAGTCTTATTTAATTTGCTGGAGAAATCTAGTGAATGCGTAGATTTCTCCAGAAGGGTGGAGGGATTCTGGAAGAAGGTAGGTAAAATGCAATCCTGATTTTAATGGAAGTCAGCGACTATTTTTGGAGTGAAGGAATGGTCTGTCCAGAGAACAACCTTGTCCAGGTAGAACTTGGTGTTAGGAGAGTCAGCAAGAAGGGCTGTCAGTTTGCTGGCCCTCTGTGCCAATATTATAACAATGAGGAAGGTGACTTTTAAAGACAAGGACTTATGGGTAGCAGAGAGGAATGTTCCAAAGGGCATTCAGTGAGAGAGGACAAGACCAATGAGAGAGACTCCATGGCTCGATGAGTTCTCTGACAGGTAGGGAAAGGTTGTTTATGCCCTTGAGGAATCTTTTAGAGTCAGGATAAGAAAAGACTGAGCGCCTGTCACAGCCAGGGTGCCTTGCAAAGAGCTCTGCTAGATGGACTTTGAGATACGTATTTGAGAGAATTCTACAGAAATGCTTTAGATCCGTCAAGTATAGAAGGATCTGATGGATTGTTGGGTTGAAGGGATCGAAGCCCTTGGAAGCAGCATGCAATGTGAAATATTTCCACTTGCACATGCAGTTTCAGTGTGTTGACTTCTTTCTCTCATTCAAGAGAATGCTATCTAACAATTGACCTTCCAAGCCGTCAGATTCAACAGCTGGAGGTTGGGATTAAGGACACAGCCTGCCTGCTGGGAGAGAATAGTCTGGCGGAGCAGAAAGCATTGGAGATGGCATTGAGATAACTGGAGAAGGATCGGGAACCATGGCTGCCATGACCACCACGGGGTGAGTACGATGCAACAAGCGCTTTCCTGTAGTATCTTGCCCATGATCTTTTGAGAGAAGGGGAAAGGGAGGGAAGAGGTAATAGAGATGCTTCATCCAGGGCATCTGGAAAGCGTCATCCATGGGGTTCAGTCCGACTCCTGCTCTGGAGCAGTACAGCTTGCACTTTTTGTTGTACTGTGTGGTGAAGGTGTCCACCATTGAGGTCCCCCAGAGGTGAAAGACATCTTTCAGAAGGTCCAGTCATCCAGTTACGGGTAAACTGAGATTTCCCATGTCTTGAGATGTGCAACAATGGCGCTGACACACTTTGTAAAGACACAGGGTGTTGTGGAAAGTCCGAATGGAAGGACTGCATATTGGTAAGTCTGTTGAACAGTGTGAAACACAAGTACTTCCTGTGTCCCAGGAGTATCCCCACATGGAAGTAGGCATCCTTGACATCTAATGTCACAAACCAATTATCCTTCATTAGTAAATGAAAAATGGTCTGTAAGGAGATCATCCTGAATTTTTTGGCTTTTATATATTTGTGGTGAAGGTCCATGATGGGACGGAGGCCTCCATCCCATTTGGGCACCTGGAAATACCTCAAATAAAAGCCTTTCTCCCATACTTCTGGGGGAACAGGCTCTATCGTCCCACTCTCCAGTAGGGACTGTACCTCTTCTGCTAAGGTACCGCCCAGAGATGTAAGTTTTGGGCGGTATAAAAATATACATACATACATACATAAAATAAAATAAAGGTAGGAATTCAGCTGTTGCATTTTATGCCCGTGAACATGGGGTGGGTGGTGAATTGGATGGCATAACCTGTTGATATTATGGACAACACCCAGGCATCTAATGTTATGCGACACCAAGCATGGGAGAAAAGGGCGAGATGAATAGGAGAAGGGAGTAATGTCCAAGATACTTCCAGTACCAAAGCATCAAACAATCTGCTTAGATTGGACCTGAGGCTTTGTTCTTTGTTGTTGTCTGTGCCATGGATTATACTGACGCTTAGGCATATACTTGAAAGACTTCTTGTAATCTTTAAGGTCGGGTTGTCTATACTGGAACTTCTGCCTGCCAAAAGGCCCTTATTTTTGAGAGAAGATCAACTGCTGCAGGTTCATAGCAGTATAGTAGGACTTCTCCATCCTCTCCATTATCTTACTGTGCACTAAAGAGGCAGTCCCCTTCAAAGGGCAGATTCTCGATCTTGTCCTTCATGGAGAACTAGTCTTGTGGTAGCAAGCATGACTTGTCCCCTTAGCTAAGCAGGGTCCACCCTGGTTGCATTTGAAAGGGAGACTAGAAGTGTGAGCACTGTCAGACATTCCCCTCAGGGGATTTTCCCTCTGGGAAAAGCAGAAGGTTCCAAGTTCCCTCCCTGGCTCCTCCAAGAAAAGGCTGAGAGAGATTCCTGCCTGCAACCTTGGAGAAGCCGCTGTCAGTCTGTGAAGACAATACTGACCTAGATAGACCAATGGTCTGACTCAGTATATGACAGCTTCCTATGTCGCTCTGAAGGGACGTAGAAAGCAGCCAAGCATGCCTGTGGAGAAATACTGCACCTGCAAGGGATCTTGAGCCAGCACACCTTTGCAGAGTTGGCGAGGACTGAGAGCATAGATAGAGACACAGGCTGAGCAGCCAAGCAACTGGACATGAAATAGTACACTAGGTCCTTAACTTCAGGTGTTGGTGCTTTCAATTCTAGGTCTAAAGCCTTAGCCATTTCGGTCACCTGAACAGGATAGGACCTCATCTTCTCTGTAGGTGAGTTAGTAACAGTCTTGTCCAGAGAAGGATCCAAAGGGTTTTCAGTATGAACAGAATCTCCTTCAGACGAGGGGCTGGAGTCATATTCCCCTTGAGAAAGATTTTCCCACTGGGGCGACTTCTCTGGGGCTGGAGAGTGATGAACTATCTCCACGTCAAGACCTGTCAGGTAGATAGGAGCTGGGGACGTGATTTTCCCTTTGCCCATAGGGACTGAAAGCATTTTAGGTCACTTGAAAGGAGATGCAGAAGCAGGCAAGGAAATAGGGTTCTGGCCTTTCACAGGAGTAGATTCCAAGGCGCCTTGTTTCGTTGTTTTCCGGAGTCTATATTCATTGAAATCATAAGGCAAAGCAGGAGAAGGCATATAATAGTGGTCCCTATAGTGCCAAAGTCCCTTAACATATCCAGGATCTAAAGCCCCAGGAGAGCTCCAATAGTCCATCTGATGCATCGTGGAGGCAAAATGTGGGGCAGAATGGTGAAAGCCCCCTCCCCCCTCCAAGGATAATTGGGGGAGCAGCAGGTCACCTTAGCAGAAGAAGCAGATAGTGTTTTAGGAACTTGTAATGATTCTGAAACATGACCCCCTTCCAGGCTATACAAGTAAAAACCCTTAAAAGGTTAAACCCGAAAGGGTGCTAATGGTAGATCCAAATAGACATTCCAGGTTTCTGGAGGTAGATTTGCTCCCCAACATCAGGGAAACCACCATGGAGGATTGATTCCCTTCCTTACTTGGAGAAATGTGTAAAGAATGGGCTGGACATGAAGCTGGTGAAAAGTCAATGACAATCAGTGAAGGTATCTGAGGCATAGTCTTTAGCAGGATGGTCACAGACGATGTCATCAAGAACGATACAGTGGTTGTTATAAACGTGATGCTAGCACTAAATGTTGTCGAGTGAGGGGAAGTCGATGTTGGTTGCAGAAGAGAAAGAATGATGATAGTCAGTGTCAGGCATGACTCTGGCGTCGCTTGCAATGTCAAAGGTGTGGCCGATGTCAAAGGAAGTGATCCCCAGCAAACAGCCTGTGCAGTAGAAAGCAAGGGGGTGTGAGGAGACATCTTCAACGCTGACTTTGAAGGAGGCTTCAATTTGAACGATGTCGAAGAGGTGGATGATCCAGAGTGTTTGCACTTGTGCTTTTTGTGGCTTTGACATCAATCATCATAGGCTTTATAAAAGTTGAGTCCCCATGTTCTCTTTGAGAAGGAACCTGAGGGGCAGGTACAGTGGCCAACACTAAAGTTGCTCTCAATCCTGAAGGGCGATTGTTGGCAGATCTTGAAGCTGTTCTTGGTCCCGATGAGCAGTTGTCAGTCAACATCGAAGCCGTCGATGATGAAGGGCCTGGATAATTCAGCATTGGAGTTGGCAAATTATCGAAGTGCGGTCTCGTAGAGCGCAACCCTCAAATGCAGTTCAGAGCTTTTCTTGGTTGCCTAAAAAAGGCCAAACAGATTTTACAAGCATTCACGTTATGCCCTTTGCCCAAACAAATTACATTCTCGTCATGTTTACCTGAAGAAGGCAGAGTACACCCACATGAGGTACACTTCAAGGTTTTACTACTGTCCATTAGAGCGACCAATAGGGGCAAGAGAAAAGGAGAAACCGTGAACAAACTGTAGTCAAAGCCAAATATCACCAAAGACAGAAAAACCTGAGGGAAATCCAAAGAGTAGCCAAAAGAAAACCAGTCCGAAGATCCAACAATGAAATAACTAACAATCAAGGAGAGACAGAGCAAATACTACCTGATGTGCGGTGGTCTTGAAGGAACTTAGGAGAATGGCATTCTCCCACCAAAAATAACGGCCACGCCACATGTGCAAATCAGCAGAGCCGAAGAGCACCTCAAGAAGCTTTGAATTCTTCCACAAGGCTTACCGTGCAGATGAAGAACCCAGGTTGTGAGGGAACATATGTATCCAATACTGACCAAAAACCAGTTAAGTTCATCTCAAAAATTTCCTTTCCTCAGTGAAGAGTGTCTCAGCTCTAATGCATCTGGAGTTGGTACTTTCTGTTGAAAGAATTTTGATCTTCACTTGATGACTTCTCTTTGTCATCATTTTGTTACTAAAATGCATTCCATTGGGACTGGAAGCCCAAGCCATTAGGACTGGAAGCCCAAACAGATCATAGATATTAAATTTACCCCCTGGGGTAAATTTACCACTTGGGCAAACCCAAGATAAGCAAACCCTAATATGGAATCTGGTTTTTACCAAATAATTCTCAACAAGATGAGGGAAAAGAAACACCCAACTCAGCAGCTATCTATTTCAAAAAATGACAATGAGCAAGACCTCTTATACTAGGTAGTTATATGTTTTAGTACCTTAATGTCATCTTGTACTCGAAAAAGAGTTTCCCATATTTCTGGAAGCTTATCAATAATGTCATCCAAGGGTCTTCCTCTCAGCAAGTCATTCAGTGCTAGACAGCTGTGACAAGAGTTTTAACAACACATTTCAGCAATACAAAGTTTCATGTAATCAAACAAAAGAAAAATAAATTCATTTTCTCAAAACCTAAAGATTAAACTTAAAGGACTAAAGGAACTTTCAGACTAAACTTTCAGATTATTCCTGTGAGGAATAGCCCTCTCGTTTAGCTTGCTTGTTTGTTTTTCTCAAATGTGTAGACCAAACTTCTTTCTTTGGGCGGTTTACAACATAAAACAAGAAGTTAAAATGAAAACCTTAAAACAATTTAAAACCACAGTCAAATTTAAAAGCTTGGGTGAAAAAATGAGTCTTTAGGGACTTCTTAAAAGTTGTTAAAAGATGGGGAGGCTTAACCATGATGAGGCAATACATTGGCATCATGTATACTTCGGCTGATTCGACAGCTGCGTCCATTTCTTGAAGAGAATGATCTCAAAACAGTGGTGCATCAGCTGGTAACTTCCAGGCTTGACTACTGCAATGCGCTCTACATGGGGCTGCCTTTGTATGTAGTTCGGAAACTTCAGTTAGTTCAAAATGCGGGAGCCAGACTGGTCTCTGGGGTAACCCGGAGAGGCCATATCATGCCCCTTTTAAAACAGTTGCATTGGCTGCCGATATGTTTCCGGGCGAAATACAAAGTGCTGGTTATTACCTTTAAAGCCCTGTATGGCTTGGATCCGGGCTACCTTAAAGCGTGCCTTCTTCTGTATGATCCCCATCACATGTTGAGGTCATCTGGAGAGGTCCATCTCCAGTTACCACCGGTACGTCTGGTGGCGACTTGGAACCAGGCCTCCTCTGTAGCTGCTCCTGGCTTATGGAATGCACTCCCGGCAGATATCCGCAGTTTAGGCTCGCTGTTGGCCTTTAAGAGAGCCCTGAAAACTTAATTGTTTGGCCTGGCCTTCTAAGGTTTTTAAATAGTTTCTAAGTATTTTAATTGGTTTTAAATGGTTTTGAATTGTTTTAAAATTGTTTTTAAGCAGTGTTTTATAAATGGTGTTTGTTTTTATGTCTTTTTAAATTTGTTGTGCACCGCCCAGAGCCTTTATAGGGTCTATAAATGTAATGGATGGATGGATGGATGGATGGATGGATGGATGGATAAATAAATAAATAAATGTTGATTGC
This sequence comes from Hemicordylus capensis, assembly GCF_027244095.1. NCBI lineage: Eukaryota > Metazoa > Chordata > Lepidosauria > Squamata > Cordylidae > Hemicordylus > Hemicordylus capensis. The sequence continues at coordinate 132,102,751 of NC_069658.1, forward strand.
AATCAAGGCTAAACAGGTTCCCCTTTCAAACAAGATTTGAAATCAAAATTTGAAGCAGGTCAGCAACCCTGGTTAAAAAGGAACTTGGCTATCCTTACAATAGTTAATGTCAGCATATCCAATAACCACAGTTAAAAGGCAAGAAGGAGAACTATCTTGTGGTGCACTCATGATATTTAGTTGTGGTTAATAGACTTGAGAAGAGCTGTTACAACTGCACTGGCCCTATAGGTTACTTTAATTATGCCTGTAAGGCTTTTCTTTTAGGCAGTTTATGGCACCTCACATCAAAAGGCCAGGATCCCAAAATCACTGTGTATACAACAACCATTTCTACAATTTCATTTTGTGACTGCAACTCTTTGTATCGAATCAGTTCCCGGGTGAAATGGCTTTTCAGGTAGCATTGGGGATGCGGGGGTGTGTGTGTGTGTGTGTGTCAGTAAAAAGGGAAGCATCAAATCTTAGTGTGACCACAGAAACAGAATCCTCTGTCCATTTTAAACAGGTTTGTGTTGCAGACTTCAAGCTTCATGGCATAAAAGCTTGATTCTTGTATGCACCTAATGGAATACAAACTAGGTGACAGAAAAGCCAAGCCATGGTTTATGCTGCACCCCACCTTGGATGTTGTAAATGAAAAGGCCAATCCCAAGAGCAGCTACCTGGAGTGTCATGAGAACAAACACGAAGAAACCTCATGGGAACAAACTAAAAAAGGTTAAAGGTCTTCCAAGCATTTATGGATACTTATCAGGATCCTAACACTCCAGTCTTTAAAATATTTAGGCTGGAGGTCCCACCACTTTGTATTGCAGCTCAAGACTCAACACTTCCTCTAAAAATGTCTATCCCTTACAGTTGTCCAAACAAAACAAAGCAAAGCTTTGGAACCTAGTGCTGGAAAAAGACATGAGCAGTTTTTCATCTTCCAAAGCACCAGACAATTGCTTTCAGCAATACCTACCTGGATTCTCGAATCCTCCACATGTTGCTAGTCAGATTGTTTATTAAATCATCAAGGATTTCTTTCATATATTTGTCCACCTGATGGGAAGGAAACCAACTGTTAACATTAACAGAGTCTCCGTACCTATGAAAGATACAGTCCTTGTACTAACAGTCATATCGACTATTTTCCATATAACCAACTACAAAATCACAACCAAACAAAAACATAATTCATGCATTGATGCTTTCAGAGTTGTTCCATCTGGATAATCTGATAACAATTGAGAAGTACCACAGAGAAGAGAGACCACCATGTAATGACATATCCAACAGAGAAAGACATTCCTGGCTGCTTCACAATAAATTTTTAAATGGATGGATATCACTTTTTACATGAAAAAGTATCTATGCTGTCATGTGTGAGAAATGAACACATTTATTTTGCTATGTGTCCAAAAGACAGGAAGCCGTAACCAATTGTATGTACACAAAGTGAAACAGTCAAATGTATATTCATCACATTTTATTGTACATTCAGCATTCATTCGCTTTCCTATGTGGAAATAATATCTATGTGGGAAAATAGTAAAAAAGGATGCAGTCTTTTTAATTATATCCTACTTTTCTTTAAAAAACAACAAAGTAGCCTACAAAAATAACGAAACCAATTTTTAAAAAAGCATTAAACACAGTAAATCAGCAGTAACAGAGTGAATGAAAATAATAGAACATTAATACTACACAGCACTAAAAGCCTTCCAAAAAACTAGGTCTGGATTCAAGTAAATATGGCATTTCTGGCAGCAAACAGCGTTTTTGCATGGAGGCGAGAGAAATGAAAATTACTTTGTGATCTCCCTTTCCCTACATTGCCTCACCCCTAACTGTGTCAATGGATCATGTCAGCCAATGATCTTAACATGTATGCTGCAAAGCCAGTGCTGACACCTGGCTGATCTCTTTGTTTATAACACCTGCCAAGACCATAAAGGGGACCATCACCACCCTGCAGATGTACTGGATGCTTCAAATTATTTCTCTCCTTTCAAAACCTCTATACAGATTTATCCTAACAGACCTAAGGACATAAGCTGCCGCCTTCACTGTATGAGTCAGTGTCCTGACCAACACTGAATTGGTCACACTTACTGATGAGATCCTTGAAGCAGGTATAAACTTCCCAGACACTAAAAAGAGGCCCTGTTTTCTAGCTGTACTCTTGGGAAAGGGCACCCTGTATGCCTCAAGTTCACTTACTGCAGATTTGTCTGTCACTAGCGCATTCCAAATGCTGGTCATAGCTTGCCGAATCCCAATATTGGGGTCAAACTGGTAACGGTAGAGACGAGGAAGCAGCTGGGGGAGAAAAGGAGCTAATTGCTCCCCAGCTTTGGTAGCAATCACATTAAAACCAAAAGCTGCTCCCTGAAAAAACAGAGAAGAAAAATAATGTTAAAACCAAACACCAGATGTCCTGCTTATGTTAATTTGCTCAGATAAGTAGAAAATATCCACCACTAGCAAAATATCCATCATTGAGTGTCCAAAAGACACATGTGGGGTGCATATGATCTAGGGTTGGAATTGCATAGGTTGACCCTCTGGGATCTATGGGCTGAAAGTTTTCCCATTGCTTCCCATTCCTTGTGATGGGCTTCAGATCTTCTTCAAAGTAACCCCAAATACACACATTATTGTGCGACTGGTTGTGCCATTCACGCAAGGGCAGTTTCAAAAGCTTTACCTTCCGAGAGGTCCACATGGCATGATGATTGGCCAAATTCATGAACTTGTACACCAAGTCTGGCTGGTTGAGGTCACTAGCAAGCGAACAAAGTTCCTGGTAAGTAGAGAGACCCTGGCTTGGGAAAACAGAAATGAAAAGTTAATGTAATTTTTGTTAATTTTGACTCCAAGAAATTACCACATTCATTGCAGACTGAATCAAAGTAATACCCTGAACTTTAAGCAAAACTGTGGAATTAGGACAGTTCTGCAACAGTACAATACTTTTTCACAATTTGGGGGGCGGGAGGGAGAGAACCAGTAAAACGTAGCAAGCAAACCATAAACTTCAGAATGAGTGCAAACATTTTTTGTTTTGTTTTGTTTTAGGGAGTGCGTGGGAGATAATCCAGGAAGGTTTTTCCAAACATAAATTCCAATTAGTCCAAAAATTATGGTTAATCCGTAGGCTTACCCATCTGGAGTCTTGCCAAGGCCCGATCCCTGGAATACCACAGTTTCTCCAGTCACTTCATGCTTGATTCTGGGGAGAAAAGTATACTTGTTATCAGCAAAAGCCTGAAAGCCAGTGACTGTGTAAAAACAGGTTGCTCATCTGTAATTATTGATCTGGTAGAGATCCATCGACATCCATAAGAATGGGTACTGTGCCTGTGCAGGATCACCATAGAAGGAGAACAGCATGTACACTAAGTACACACATAGCATAACACTACTGCAGAGGGGTGGTTTGGGAGGGTCTTATGGATGTCGACAGATCTCTACCAGATCAATAGTTACAGGTGAGCAACCTGTTTAGATGGATCAAGATCTGCCAAGATCCATAAGAACGGGTGTTTAGCTAGCTCCCCCTGGAGGAGGGTGCAGTAGTAGTTATTGCAACACACACTTCAAAATGCTTCTCTCGAAGCTCACCTCAGCAGAAGAGCGCACATCTAAGGCGTAATGCTTGATGAAAGGTAACTCAGTTGGACCACGACGCAGCTTTACAGATGTCCATGAAGGTTGCCCCTGATAGGTGTGCAGCTGAGAAAGTGTAGGCATGGGTAGAGTGGGCCTTGATTGCTTCAGGCGGTTGCACGTTCTGTGACTTGTAGGTCAGCATAATAAGTTCAACTAGCCATCTGGACATTCTTTGTCTGGAAATGCAGGAGCCTCTCACAGAGCCCTTGTATGCTACAAATAAATGCTTGGTGGATCTGAACTCCTTAGTTCGGTACAGGTTATATAAAAGTGTCCTCCGCACATCCAAGGAGTGCATTGCACATTCCAAAAGAGTAGATGGATCCCTGAAGAACATAGGGAGAACAATGTCCTGGTTGAGGTGAAAGTCAGACACTACCTTGAATAAAAAGGCTGGGTCCATATGCATTAGCACTATCAGGATAGATTCCGGTGTGTGGCGAATCAATCCGCAATGCTGTCAATTCACTAATGCATTTGGCCATAGTTATGGCAAGCAAGAAAGCAGTTTTTAAAGTCACTAACTTTATTGTTAATTTTGAACTCATTGATTCAAATGGGGTCTCAGTTAAAGCTGAAAGGACCAAGGATATGCTCCACAGAGCCAATTACAGCCCAGATGTTTTGAAGAGAGTGCTGCTGGATTCTCCTTTAAAGATACATTGGCCAACCCATGTGATTTTAAATTAGTCAAGTAAAGGAGCACATCCTTGATTGTGACTTGTCTAGGCTGAAAACCATGCATCCTTGCATAAGCTTTGAAACAAAGCTACTTACTAAGGTAATTTCGTCTGATGGAAGACTTCCTTTGGTTAAGCAGGATTTTATTAATCAAAAGTCGATTCACCATGCTGTTAGACAGTAAGTGAGAACATCTGGATGCAGTACGTTGACATGGCCTAGTGTCAGGAGATCCACCTCTTGTAGTAGTCTCTGGTACTGGTTTGCTGACAGTTTGAGAACCTGTGGAAACCATGGTTGCCTTGGCCACCATGGAGTCACCAGGATACATAATGTAGGAGCAGTCGAAAGGCGGGCAACCACTCAGCTGATCAGTGGTCATGGCGAAAACATATACGAGATCTCCTGTTGCCAGTCCAACTGGAAGGCGTCCTCCAGTGATTTTGGGCCGTGACCCACCCTGGAGCAGAAACGAGTGCACTTCGTGTTCCCCAAGGTGGCAAAGAGATCTATAGTTAGTATTATCCAACTCATGAACAGAAATATAATCTGTCTTGATTTCCCATTCGTGTTGTTGGAGGTGTTTGACTGAAGTCATCCTCCAGGATGTTGTCCAGGCCCTTTATGTGGATGGCTATTGGGTAACCTGATGCACCAATGCCATTGTTTCAGGCTAAGGGCCCAAAGAAACCAGGACACTGTCCCTTCCTTACGGTTGATGTAGGCTAGTGCTGTGGTATTGTCTAACTGCACTTGTATGACTCTTCCTTATAGAAGTGGCAGGAAAGCTTTCATTGCTTTGAAGACAGCCAGCAGTTCCAGGAAATTGATATGAAACTTTGCTTGTTGAGGGGTCCACGAGCCCTGAATCAGATGTTCCCCGCAGTGGGGCCCCCAGCCCAGCAGAGAAGTGTCTGTTGTTAACCAGACAGGGTGAGCCAGTATCTGAAAAGGAACCCCTTCCAGAAGATTCTTGCCTGTTGACCACCAGGTAAGTGAGCATAGAATCTGATCTGGGATCACTAGACGCAGGTGCTGATTGTCCACATTTGGGCGGAAGACTGACAGAAACCAAGTTGTAACTTATACATTTTCAAGCGGGCATACCACACCACTGTGTTGCAGGATGCTATAAGTCCCCGTAGCCTTGAATGAGTTGGGCCAGCTGAGATGGGTGTTGTTGGAAATGGAGTACCAGGTCCCTTATGCACTGGAAGCGCTCCCAAAGTAAGTATGCTATCCTGGCTCCTGTGTCCAGGGCTGCTCCAATGCAGTTGATGTCATGAACTGGCTCCAATTCTGATTTTTTTTTTCAATTGACTTGGATTCCCAAGTCTTGGAGGAGAGATGAAATGTACTTTATCTGAGAACATAACTCTTCTCTGTCCCTGGAAGTCAGGAGCCAGTCATCCAGCAATGGATAGACCGAGATACCATGGGTCCATAGGTAGGCTACCACTGTAGCCTTGCATTTGGTAAATACCCTGGATGCAGTGGAAAGCCTGAAGGGTAAGACTGTGTATTGGTACACTGGTTTCCTACAGCAAACCTCAGATATTTCCTGTGTTGTGACCTGATGCCAATGTGGAAATACACATCTCTGAGATCCAGCACCACAAGCCAGTTCTCCCAATATAGAAGAAGCAAGATCTCTTGTAACGCTATCATGCGGAATTTTTGCACATGGACAAGTTTGTTCAGGCAGCGTAGATCCATGATGTGTCGAATCCTGCCATCCTTCTTTGGGATCATAAAATAGTGGAGTAAAAACCCTCCCACCTTTGTATCCACTGCACCAGGGTGATAGTCCTTTTTGCTAACAGCTCCTTCAGTTCTTCCAACAATGCCAAAGAGGGTTGAGTGAACCTTGTCCCCGTAAACTTTGGAATTGTCTTGAATTCTATGGCATATCCCAAAGTTATAATCTTCAGGACCCAGCAGTCAGATGTTATGTGGTGCCTCGTGGGGGCATGGTGTGCCAGCCTGATGTTGGCCGCTGATAAGAGTGTAGAGTTTGTGAGTCTGTTGTTATCCTTCACATGCCAAGATGTTATAAAAACCCCGGTGCAGGGAAGGGGAAGAAGTACTGTGGTGACAGCGGGTGGACTTTAACCTCAAAGATGCTTTTGAGGCTCTACTTGTTTTGTACATTGGGACTGATTAGATTTCCCCTTGCTCTGATAAGTGCACTTGTGATAAGGATGATACTGCTTCCTAGAGTCACAGCTCTCTTGCGGGCTTTTGTCTTGAATAAGAATGACATTTTGAGCCGTAGGAAGAAGTTGATGTTGAAGAGGTTGATGTTGAAGCAGTGAAAGTTTGGGCAGTAAACTTTGACTTTTTTATGGTGAAGTCAGTGTCCTCGCTGAAGAGGCACTTGAAAGTAAGCCTTCAATTTTGTCTTTCATGTTGCCCTGTAGATTGGTGGAGCAAAGCCAGGCATGCCTCCTCAGAGAGACTGCAGCAACCAAGGAACACAATTCTGACTCGATCACGTGTTTGGCAATTGCTGGCGAGTACTGTAAATGCCACTGATATATTTATTCAGTGTCTGTTGGAATTTTTTCTTAAATTCTTCCAGGGAGAGGACATCCAGTGCATTTTGAAGAGCTCCCATATGCAATGGTTATATTTAGCAGTGCAAGCCAAATAGTTTGCTATCTTAATGGAAAGGCACCAGGAAATTTGGAGTAGGATGCTTCAGAAGGTACTCATTGTCTTTCTCCTGAATCCAATACAAACTTCCTAGACATTTAGAAGTGGGGGTTGTAGTATGGACCACCTCCTACGCACACTTAGCAGCCCTAGAAACGACCGGGAGAACTGGAAGCACCACAGGTTGAGATGACTGAGATTTTATTATAAAATTATAAACAAGGTCATCTACAGTGGCTACCTCAGGCTTGAGATCAAGTCTCAGAGCGGCTGCCATCTCCCTAACGTGATGGTGATAAGCCTTCATTTCTTCATTAGGTGAAAAATGTGTGGCCAGAGGTACGTTGGTAGGAGGATCAGCCAAGTATTCTGAATCATCAGAGTCCGAAGAGCCATGATGCTCAGAAGGTGAGTGAGTTGGTGATGGTGGTACATACATCTGGGTCTCAATGGTAACTTTTTGTTGTGGTAATAGATAGAGTCTGAGACCCCATATCAGTGCCTTTGAAAACAGTCTGAGTGGTTGTATTCACCAAGTGCTTTGCAGGTGGCCAGGCAACTGTCTACGTTGCAACAGAAAAACTTTGCACAGTGGGTTTAACCAGTACGGCTCGGCCATCACCTCCAGCTAGAGATTACACAGTCCGAACTGGAGTCATAGCAGATGCCAGAGGCAAGTAAGACTTTGGTTGTGAGGATCTCCAGGGTTGGTCCTCTTGAAAATTATAAGATAAGCTAGGGGACAAGGTCCCCAGAGTAGCCAATGCAAGAGTTGCCCCTGCAGCTGATGAATGTGTGAAGCCACATGAATGTCATGAAGATGGGCCTGCCAAATGGGCAGCAGATAGAGCACATGATGCTGGAGTGCATTGGTCAGACAATTGAGCTATAACCAATTCCTTATGAGTTCCCAAATCAGAAGATTGTGGAGGGAAACCTTTAAATGGCAACATCGAAGGAGTGCTTGACCCAGAATCCAGTATGGAAAGCAAGGTGCAGGCAGTGGTAGGATCCAATAAGGTATCCCTGTCTTGTTCTTCTTGGACAATGAACATCGGTATAGGGCTTGGCATCGTGGAGTCACCAATCTCAATGCCGACAACACTGGAATGTTTACAGTGGAAATCAGAACTTGCATAGCCAGTGTCGATGGAAGGCGTGTCAACACTGATGGAGACTTACGATGTCGATTAGGTGGTGATGGGGTCGAAGAGTTGACTGGAATAGAGGCTGGAAACAGAGAACGAGCCCTTGACATTAACAGTCTCGTGTCGAGCAGTCGACATCGAGAGGTTTCTCTGACGCCTCGAGGTTTCTCCTTCCTCAATGTTGAGAATTTCAATGTCAAGCGGTGACGATCAGTCTCGACTGCTGTCGCTGAGGATTTCGGTGGCAGGCTTTGTAGACCAGATGGAGACAGCGTTCTTTCTTTTGTCAAGTCCATAGTCTTTGACTTCTTAAGTCATGGAGAAGACAAACAAGTATCTGGTCTCAAACGCTTTATGTCCCGGTATCAAAGTAGGAGTTGACTTCAAAGGAGCTTTTGGGCTTTTAATAGCAGTCAGTGTAGACAGCTGTGACGGTTTCAAGGAAGTAGGCTTAAGAGTTGATGCCAAGTCTTTAGAAGCTGATGTCGAAGTTCCAGGGCGTGGTTCTCTCAGCATTGAAGGGCCTAACACCTTGCCATAAATGGTGACGCAAAGCCGAAAACCACCATTTTTTCACGTCTGCTTAGAAAATGACAAGCATATTTTGCAAGAAGAAACATTGTGCTCTTCTCCTAAGCAAATCAGACATAGATCGTGGAGGTCTTTCGAGGGAAGTTTGGCATTACAGCCCATGCACCTCTTGAAAGTCCATTTCTCCTCAGTCACGTTAGGGTTATCCAAAATCGCAGTTTAGGTCCGTTCAAAGGTTGTATTAACGCCGATGAAGTCCGGAAACTGTTCCCAAGCCAAATACTGAAATTAACAGTCTGGTTTTTTTTTACTAATGAACTCACACGAAGAACTTTTACCGACAAGGAGTGACAGCCTAAGGACTGAAAGCAAGGTGGTCGGAAAAGAACTGAAGAACATAACGCCCAGCCCACCTTTAAATAGCATGCTGTAGGCGTAGAGGTGGGGCTCAGTCACTTTGCTAAGCTGCGGCATAATACTGCAAGGATCCTGAGCAAGTGCAGTACCCATTCTTATGGATCTCGATCCAGATCTTTCGGTGCCAGTAAACTGTTACTTCTCAGCCTTCCTCTTACAGTCAAATGCATCTGTTCACATCTCTGTGATAGTGGGCATATATAACAAATAGCAGATCACATCTGCCTATACCTCCAGCCCTGCCACAAGCCCACCTTACTTCCACATTTCAGATGCAATACATGTCTAAGTAGCACATCCACCTGCAAAATCAGGGAAGTAAAGGAGCAGAGGGGCTTTTAAGCCTCCCTAACAAAAGCAGCAGCATCCAACAAATATTTATATTTAAATCACTTAAAGCTGCCTTTTAAACCATTGCCAGATTCCCTGCCTCCCACAACACACTCTGCAAACAAGGGAGGCACAAAATACCTTTTCCCAGTCATAAGGGTTTCAACCAGCATGGTGACCAATTCCTGCTGGTCTTGTTCACTCCCCAGCTCATATACCAAACCAAGGCCTTTAGAAGCAACATCTTGACTGAGTTCTGCAAGAAACACATACAAATTACTACAAAGAGGAAACTGCAACACATTTATTTATTTATTTATTTATTATAGTTGAAAAATAATGGCTCTCATTATTATTATTTTTTTTGCAAATTCAATTTTTATTGGTTTTCATTATTAACAAATGTAATAATAAATTTTTTTTTTTAAATTTACGGAAAGTATAAAGATCAGATACCCTAACACTAACCACAACAGCTACCCACTCTCTCCACAAGCTCTCTCAAACAGAAGAGTCCTTACCATCTTTTCAAATTGTATGAGATAACTGCTTCCCTGGGAAAATAATTCCAAAGGCAGAGTGCCATCACACAGAAGGTCCGCGTTCTTAGCCTTAAAAGAAGCAGGGACACTGTACACGTATATACCATCCCTGGGATTGTGCTCTGAAACCCCACCCATATACTGACATGCTCAGAAGCTCCACCCACAACTGTCCACAGGACAGCAGGGGGCAGAGATTTTGAGCAAGTCAGCATGGGGACAGGACTTCAGAGCACAATTTCATCTGCAAGAGTCTACTCTGATGATCTTAAGGCATGAGGTAAGAAATATGGAAGACATCCCATTTGATACAAGCAGTTTACATAAGAGTTATTGGGTTCAATGCATCTAGAAAACCTGAGATTTCCAAAGCTGGGCTGGTGAGGTCACGAGACTGCCAACCCTAAAGTATTGGGGGGGGGGGGCGCGGAGCTGGTACCAGGCAGTGTTTCCTCTAACAGGGATTCCCAGATGTTGTTCACTACAACTCCCAGCATTCCCAGCTGCAATGGCCATTAGCTGAGTACTGTGGGAGATGTAGTCAATAACATCTGGGAATCCCTGTTAGAGGGAAAAACAGGTTGCTCACCTGTATGATGATCTGGTAGTGATCCGTTGATATCCATTAGAATGGTTCTGCACCTGAGTGGAAGCCTCTTGGTGTCAAGCTCTACAGCTCCTTTTCGGCACCTGTGCCCCGCCCCACGTGACTATTTAAGGTGGGAGGAAGTGCAGGCACCTCAGTTCCTTGGAGACTGCCGAAGCAGTCGAGTAAGCAGGTAAGTTCTACTATAGTGAGGTAAGTACTACTGCAGAGGGGAGGTTCGGGAGGGTCTAATGGATATCAACGGATCACTACTAGAACATCAGTTACAGGTGAGCAACCTGTTTATCTGAGTCGTGATCCGTTGAATCCATTAGAATGGGTGTTTAGTTAGCTCCATAAGGAAGAGGGAGCAGTAGAGTTATTGCAACACCCTTTAAAGGATACCTCTCCCAAAATTCGCTTCCGCAGCAGACCGTATGTCTATAGCGTAGTGCTTTACAAATGCTTGCTCAGAAGACCATGTAGCGGCCTTGCAGGTGTCTTGAAATGATATGCCAGACAGGTGAGCAGCCGAAGCACCATAAGCTCTTGTGGAATGAGCCTTGATAGTCTTTGGTGGTTGAACTTCTTGTAGAGAGTACGCCAGATGGATGGCTTCAACAATCCAGTGTGATAGTCTCGGCCTAGACAATGCCTGTCCTTTGTTTGCTCCCTTATAGGCGACGAATAGTCTCCTTGACGAACGGAAAGATTTAGTCTTTGAAAGGTAATAGAGAAGCGCTCTGCGTACATCCAGGGAATTTTTCCAACAGATTGGACAGCAACTTAAAGAAGGTAGGTAGCACCACATCCTGATTGATGTGGAAGTCCATCACAATTTTAGGTTAAAAGGTGATATCCGACCGGAGGAGAACTTTATCCAGGTAGAAACGGGCATAAGGGACATCCATTCGAAGGGCTGTAAGTTCACTCACCCTGCGAGCAGTGGTGATAGCCACTAAACAAGCTGTTTTCAGGGATGCCAGCTTCATCATTGTGGAACACATGAGTTTGAAGGGCGGTTCAGTTAGTGCAGAGAGGACCAGCAAGATGCTCCACTGTTCAAGAGGTTTTCGGATGGGAAGACAGAGATTAGTGAGGCCTTTCAGGAAGCTCTTGCATGAGGGATGAGAGAACACTGTTTTTCCATCCCACCCTGGATGTCGAGATGAAAGTGCCGCCAGGTGGACCTTGGTTGACACATTTGAAAGCTTTTCCGATTTTAGAGAGGTCAAATAAAGCAGGATCTCACGGACGGAGGCCTCCTTAGGGCGGAAAGCATGGAGTGAGGTGTAAACAGCAAATCTTTTCCATTTGCTAGCATAGTTCCTTCTTGTAGATGGCCTATGCTGATTTAGCATGATTCATTTCAGTAGCCAATCTTCCACGCTCTTAGTTGCAGGGTGAGCACTTCCGGATGTAGAAGGCGCCCATTTTCCTGAATCAGGAGGTCTGGGCGGTTTGGAAGTCTCTGATAAGTTGAAGCTAGTTTGAGTAGATGTGGAAACCATGCTTGGCGGGGCCACCAAGGCGTGATCAGGATGCATTTCACATGGCCTGTCAGTAGACGTGCCACAACTCTGCTCACAAGAGGCAAAAGGGGGGACATGTAAGTCCACTGTTCCAACCAGTCCATCTGGAAAGCATCTCCCAAAGACTGGGGTTCGTGGCCCGCTCTCTGTTCTGGAGCAGAACAGGCATTTTGTATTTCATGCTGTAGCAAATAAGTCAATCTCTGGGTGACCCCAGAGTAGGAATATCTTGTGTAGGTATGTGTCGTTCAGTTCCCACTCGTGTTGGGCTTCCGTTGAAAATGAACAACTGAGACCATCCACCAGTATGTTGTCTGCGCCCTTGATGTGGATGGCTATTGGGGTGATGCTGTTCTTGATACACCAATGCCAGTTCTGAATGCTCAGGGCACACAGCGACCTGGAGACCGTTCCGCCCTGTCTGTTCAGGTAGGCGATGGCAGTAGTGTTGTCCAAGTGAAGTTGTGCTACCCTCCCTCTTAGCATCGGGAGGAAGGCTTTCATGGCTTGGTAAACCGCCAGTAGCTCCAGGAGGTTTATGTGGAACTGGCGTTGGGAGCGAGTCCAGATGCCTTGTGCCACTGTGGTATTGCAATGACCACCTCAACCCTGGAGTGAAGCATCTGTCGTGACCTACACTGACGGGAACTGCGCCTAAAAGGGTATTCCTCTGAGCAAGTTGAGCCGTCTTGTCCACCAAGAGAGGGATCGTAGGATTGGTAGAGGTAGATGTAGTTGTTTCGTTGGGCTGTCTCTGTTTAGTCAAAAATAATACAGGAACCACAGTTGAAGCTTTCGCATTTTCAACCTCGTGTAGCGTACAGTCGACTTGCAGGAGGCCATCAGGCCCAGAAACTGTTGTATCTGATGTGCTGTTTGTAAGGGATTGTGTTGAAACTCGTGAACCATTAGTGCTATGGTCTGGTAGCGTTCCTCTGGCAAGAACGCTTTCCCCGCATCTGCATCCAGTATTGCGCCAATGTAAGATATGGTGGATACTGGGGTCAGGTGAGACTTCTTCCAGTTGACTTGTATTCCTAGGTCTCTGAGAAGGTCCAACATGTACTGAATCTGCAAAAGTAACTCTTTTTTGTCTCTGGATATCAGCAGCCAGTTGTCGACATAGAGGAACAGTTTCAGGCCTTTTGTCCTTAAGTGAGTCACTACCACCGCCATGCACTTGGTAAATACACGCGGGGCAGTGCATCCGAACGGGAGGACTTAATATTGATATATTGACCTTCCTAATGCGAACCTCGGGTACTTTTGATGGGATGGTTGAATCCCTATATGAACGTAAGCATCCTTTAAGTCTAATGTCACAAGCCACCGTTCCCGATGTAGTAGCTGTAGGACGTCCTGTAACATCATCATCTGATACCTTTTCACTCGAACGAACTTGTTGAGATGCCTGAGGTCCATGATCGGTCGCATCCCGCCATCTGTTTTCGGGACTTGGAAATAACGGGAGTAAACCCCCTCCCGTCGACCTGCCCATTGCACTGGGGCTATTGCTTTTTTCTGCAGGAGTTCCTTCACCTCTTGTAGTAAAGCAGGTGTTGCTCTCGTAAAGCGAAGGCCCCTGAATAGCAGGCGTTTCTTGAACTCTATCACGTAGCCTGATGTGACAATCTTTAAGACCCACTCATCTGATGTTATGTGGTGTCATGCTTCCGCATGACTTGCCAATGTAGAACCAGCCGGTTGATGGTATAGGCCGGGTGGTCGACCTTCTTGATGTTTTGGGAGGGAGAACAAGGTTTATGAAGCAATAGAGATGGCTGGTGCGATGGGCTGTCCTGTATCTCAGGGTCGCTGTTTGTTACCCTCTGCCTGTTTCCCACGTTGTGTAGGGGTATATCTACCCTTCTGTTATCCAGGGCGTTTATTAAAAGGTTGGTAATTCTTACAGAAGTCCCGATATTCTCGCGGTCTGTAGGACGCACGGGGATGGTAGTAAGATCTTTGCTTATTAGGATATGAAGCTGATGCTGAAGAAGTGAATGTCTTGGCCATGAATTTTGATTTCTTCATTTTTTCCCCATTGTTGGATCTGTCTCCTCTGAGAAAAGGCCCTTGCCATCGAATTGTAGACCCCCTATCTTATCTCACATGTCCTGATGTAGGGTCGTGGACCGCAACCAAGCATGATGACGGAGGGTAATCACAGTGGTGACAGATCTAGATTCCGACTCTTCTAAGTGTTTCGCAGTGCTCAATTGTTGACACGTGAGGTCCCCCACTTTCTGTAACGTTTTCCAGAACCGAACTTTGAGCTGTTCAGGAGACAAGGTATCAATGTCCTTCTCTAGATTTTCCCAAATGCAGTAGCTGTATTTTGCCATGTAGGCCACTTTGACCGAAAGACAAGAGGTGGAGTATAACTTTCTCCCCATAACGCCTAATTTTCTGCCCTCTTTATCCGCCGGGGTGGTGTGTCGGCGACCTGACTTGGACTTGGTCGCACAGTCAATAACCAACGGGTTTGGGACAGGGTGTTTGAATAAGTAGGTATTATCCTGTTCTTGTACCCTGTAAAGACCCTCTAACCTTTTGGACATTGGTGTGCATGTGTGAGGAACCTGCCAAGCGCACTGAGCGGCATTTGAGATGATGGGCAGCAGAGGTAGCGCCACCGGCTGATTGGGACCATGCCATGAAATTGTAGACTGGGTCATCAATGGTCTTGACTTGTGAGGACAAATCTAATCCCAAGGCAGCAGCCATCTGCTTTACGTGAGATGTGGGTAGGTGTAGCCACGTCAGGCGAGGGGTCAGCTTCCACAGTTTCCGTATCAGATTCAAAATCGGAGGAGCCATGGTGGCTGTCATCCAACGTAATTTCAGAGGGAGAGTGGTGTGAAGGACCCCCGCCTGGTGACTCTATACACGGCGGGGGAGGGGGGTAGACAAAGGTGGGTCCTCTGTTTGGACCACTACTGCAGTGACCTGCTGTATGGTTTGTGTAGACCTTGTAGTCGTAGGTCGCAAAGTTTGTGTGGAAGCATTGGAAAGCACCGGTTTTGACATAAGGGAGGTTCTCGCCTGCCCCCCCTCCCAAGAGTGGATGGATTGGCAGGGCGGCGGTAGCTCGAGGAACAGCGGCTGAAGACGTGGCTCGTTGCCAAACTCGATCCTCATCGTAGTCATAGGTCATTCCTGGCGAAGACATGCCAGGTAATGCGGTCTTATTAGATAGGGATACCCTGTGACTGAACTCACAGGTGTGCCATGGCGCTGTGGTGGACAATTGTGCAGCGGTCAGTAATTGTGGGTTGGAATGCGGAGTGTCTTCCTCCGAGCGCGGAAAGCCTTGGAATGTAGACAAAGTGTTAGCTGCAGAGTCCAACATTGTCAGAAGGGACTGTGTTGCCCCCTGATCCAAAGCCGCCCCCCCCCCCCGTATCTGAAAGGTCAGCCTCTTCCACTGCAAACGTCAGGGGAGCTCAGAATTGAGGTGTAACAGCAGTAATATTGGTTGGTGTGTTCAGTGCCAAAGGCTGTGCTCCATTCCCCGATGTCAAAGGGGACTGTATCGGGGTCAGCGCTGGCTGTAAATCTCGCAGACTCGGTATTGGCAATGTAGGTATCAGGGTAGAAGGTACTCCTTCAATTGTCGACATTGAGACCGAAGAAATGTGTGGAGGTTGAGTCAATGTCGGTGCCTTCATTGATGACGAGATCGATGCTGATGAGACGTTGGAAGCACTCGATGTCGAGGACTCTCTCGGTGTCGAGCTCGGCTTCGGTGTCGATAGTACAGCTTGTTGCGCTGCCATCGATGTCGAGGGTCCAAGTTGCTGAGCTGCTGTCGATGCCAATGGGGTGGTTGATGTCGAGGGCTTTGATATCAACACAAAGACCACCCCTTGAGTGGACTTGGGCGACAGAGTCAAGCTCGATGTCAACAGCTTCCGCATTTTTGCGGCGGGTTCAGTAGCTGCAGCCATTTTCTCCCTTGATCTCTTCAAGGATTTATGGACTTTTACAGAGGGCAGCAGGGTTTTAGACTGGACGGAAGCCAGGGCCCCCGAGGCACACGCCTGAGGAGACTTTTTTGTTGCAGAAGAAGGCGCCGTCAGAACATCATCGTAGATCACGGCCCTCAAACGAAGCTATTTCTTCGTGTTTGCTTAGAAAACAACTGGCAAATTTTACATGACGAGGTTACATGAGCTTCACTCAAACAGAGCAAACATAAATTATGGGCATCCTGTGAGGGTAATTTTGCCTTGCATTTCTCACAGAGTTTGAAAGTCTTTTTTCCCTTCGGGGTATCCATAACCATAAGACAGTACTCACAAAAGACGTTGTCGTTAGGCAGTCTGAAGTAAAAGGTAGGCAATAGTTCAATCAGATCGTCAAAACAAACACTCTTTAGAGTAGACAATAAAACGCTAAGTAGTCTAGGTCTATAGCCAGAAAACAGTCCGATCAGGCATCAAAACAGAATCGTAAAGCAGAGAAAACTGTCCGAAAGCCAGTCCAAGGTCAGAAGCCAGAGAATCCAAAAGAAATAGTAGAACTTTCACCAAACGATAAGGAACCAGAGTGAAGGAGCTGCAGAAACCGAGTGAACCAATCTCCACAGTGGTTGCAAAGGAACTGAGGTGCCTGTGCTTCCTCCCGCCTTACGGTCACATGGTCACGTGGGGAGGGGCACAGGCACCGAAAAGGAGCTGTAGAACTCGATACCGAGAGATTTCCGTGCAGGCGCAGAACCATTCTAATGGATTCAACGGATCACGGCCCAGATCATTGGTGCCAGGGCAGAGCCCAGTAGTGGCCCAAAGAAGGCCTGATATAAACCTTTGCTGCCTGTCCACTGAAGAAAAACCAAAAAAGCTGGAGATTTTGGGCTATTTGGAAACCCTAGACTTACATGAAGCCTGTGACTTCAGCTTATAAGCTGTTAAAAAATTCAGAAGTAATCTCCTTTAAATGCATACACCAAAAAAAGATAAGTGATATTGTCTATTGGACCAACTACACCTGAAGTCTGGTAATTGAAGCTTTCAAGTTACAGAGGGCTCTTCACCAGGCAGAATGGAAAGCCATTAATGGTACAAAGACATGGCTAGTTACAAGCACAATTTTTTGCTTCAGAGAGTGGTCTGTTTCAAAATGGTTTTACATTCAAACAGAAAATAATTGAATCTTTTCCATTTTACATGGCTTGCCTTTTCAAACAGGTGTTTAGTGGCAGTAAACACTTTCAAAGCATATATGGCTATGTGCATCAGTACTCTTCCCTTCCCGCACTTTGCTATAGCTGGCTAGAAATTTGACCATGACATTCAGCTCATGTCTCTGTTAATTACACTGATCCAAAAGAAGGCATCATCTTAAATATCTGTTTCTTGAATTTATCATCTGGAATGAATATGTCAGTAGCTCTCTATGACTCTTTTCTCCCCCCCACCCCAACAAATTGGCACACAAAACTTTGGAGACTGAATCGGTCGTTTAAAAATCCTAATAATCCACTGAGAATCCACAATCTATTTAGGATGGCAAGGTAACTTCAATTTTCTGTTAATATTGTAGCAATGGCTTTGTTTTATTGTACAGCTGATTGACAAATATGTTTTGATTGAAATAAATACAGCACTGCGTTTGAGAATAAAAATTTAAATGATTCTTTATTGGATCAATATTTGGAACAAAACCAAATCCAAACCAGGAGAAATTTGAATCTGAACTAAGCCTATGCAATGTAAACACCTAATTTGATATAAGTGAGTCCAATATTAAACTTTACACATTTAAGAATAGATTCAAATAGAAATTCAAACAATAAAATCACTTGCAATGGCCAGTTTCAGCTTTCATTCTAATCTAAGCAATAGCATATTTTAAATCAAGTAGCAAAAATGCATATGTTGTATTCTACTTGCTTACCATCGCTGTCGGACAGAATAGATACAAATGCACCTTGAATGTCCTTGAGATGAGACTGTAGGGAAGGGGAGGGGAGAAGAAGAGGACTTTTAACATATTCTTAGACTTGTTCTCTTGAAATAGATAAAGAAAAGTAATTTTATATTCATACAACCAAAATCTACCTTTTCTTTGTATACCTTTCACCGTTTGGAAGTTTTTTCACACAAAAAACCCCAAACAAACCTAAAATCTAAGCCTGAGCCCAAGAATCCATATCCAGCTTGAAAGGCAGGGACATCCACATACATACTATGCCATATTTGCCAGATACCTTCCAAGCAAAGCAAAAGGGGCAGGGAAAGGGCACACAGAAAATCAAGACTTATTCCCTATGATACTGCATCTGACCAGAAAGAAAATACTGCCTCAAAGTCAGTTTGCTTGCTTCAGAAGGAAGAGGGATAGTTCACACAATATGGCCCAGCAGCGTACATGAATTGGAAAGGGCACACCAAGAGTGTGCCCATCAAGACGTCCTCCACAGACATCCCAGTGCTCTCCTGGTGCGTTCCTTAACCACATCCATTTTGTAAATCTAAATTCTTTACTGTTTCAGTGGCATTAGCCATGAACTGAGATAGGGTAAGAGACTCCAACAAGCAGCTTTACACATTCACATGAGCTTTTAGTAAAATTGCATGCCCATAAAGGCCAAAGGTCTCTGTAGTTTCTTGTTTATCTAGCTGGATGCTGCACTTCAGGAAGAAGTGGAAAGCGGGGGGCGGGAGGGGAAAGCAGCTAAAGAAACACAAACATTAACCAACAGAATGAAAGAGAGTTGATTTTTCTCCCTACCTTAATTTCTTTGTGGGTGCTCAGCTTCTTCACCAATGATAAAAGCCAGATGCAAGATGCTTGCCTTATGTGAGGATTGGGGCTGACAATATGTTTATTCAAAATGACATCCAAGACCCAGGGAACCACATCATTGACTTTCACATCTATCAGAATTTTTAAAAGAGTATTACAAACTGAAGAATCGGGGTGTGTGTGTGTGTATGTGTGTGTGTGAAATTTCAAATTTTTCAACAACACAATTCCATGTTTCCTGTACCAGATCGTTCAGCACAGATGTATCTGTTGGGCCAGTTCAGATGTCACACAGAGCTAAAATTAAATCGGCACACTGTCTCAGCATTGGAAGTGTATGGGCCCCACTCCCCCGCCTATGTGTGCGCCAGAAGAACTGTGCTTTTGATTGCAGTTAAAAACAAGTCAGGTTGGTCATGATGCTTGAACCAGCCAATACTGTCTTATTTTAACCAAGGTGCTTGAAACAATCATGGTGTAAGCCCAGCTTCAACCCTCAGGCTCAGCTTGTGGTTTATCTCAAGCACTTGGGGTAGAATAAGCCAAGATCAGTCGGTTTGGATGGCATGCTCAGTCTTGGCTTGTTTCTAAGCAGAATCCGAAGCAGAACGCTTCTCACTCATGCATGAGCAAGGGAGAGGGGAGTGCCCAGAGCCAAGACAAAATCTTGGCTCGGTGTGACATCTGAACTGGCCCAGCATAAACATTAGTCGCACAAAGAAATTGAGGACATAATATTACACACACAAGACAGATGCATCCATTTTTTTCGTTTTCCAGTCCAAAGTTCTTTTTTTCTGGAGGCCTATTCCACACATCTGCCTGCTTGTCCCTGTGCTGAGAGAACAGGGGCTCTTTGCAGCACTTACTGGGTATCTGGAATCACTAGGCTACATCCCAGAGACTGGAAAAGAACATGAAGGGGTCAAAGGCATGCTGTGACCTGTTCACCTGGCCCCTTGGGATACTCCTCGGAATGTAGATCCCTTCCCTACAACACCAGCCATCAAGAATCCAGGCATTCTTGAGCGGTCTTGGGCTCAGACAGCTGAATACACGCTGTGAGAGTGACACACTTTTTATCACTGTAACTGAGCCTGGCACATTGTATGGCATATGACATATCGGTGGCATGGGTTTCAAGTATGCATAAGCCCAGGATGGTATGTCTACCTTGCTCCTTGGGTCTGTGCACATGGACACCTCAGCACCCAGCCCTCCATACACAGGAGTAAATGGACTAGAGTGTGCCTAAGTTTGGAGTGTGTGTTTGCACTTTGGATGAAATTTGAAAGAGGATTTTCATGAAGCAAAGCACACGTATTTATTCACAAATTTAAATTCTGAACCTTGCTGAAGAAGGCTCAGAAAAGTGAGTTTCCAAAAGAAGCCCCAAATAGTATGGAGACAACATAACTATGGAAATCTGGGCATGTCTCCTGCAGATGCATTCCTCCTGTCAATCATAAGCTAAAGTCTCCATCTCATCACAGTACAAGGCAAAAGGCTAGACACAGGCTTCATTCTAGGCAGGGGTGTGGTGAGTGGGAAAGGGGGAAAAGAAGTGAACACAGATTATCAGTTTCTGTTGATACTTGTTTCTCACTGGACTCAGGAAAAAGCGCAATACACTTTATATGTAACTGGGACACATTTCGAATGTTGGGAACGTTCTAGATGTTCTCAGCACCCAAACCTACCTGCAGGAGGGGTATATTCTTCTTCAGCTACCATCCATGCATCACGGGCAGCTACTGAACTGGTCCCTATTGCAGCACTAGTAATAGCTTCACCAACAGTGAACTGGAGTTCAATTTGCTTGGCCTGAGAGAGAGGGAGAGCAGGAAAAGCACTAAATCGCAGCTTGCTCACTCACCAGCCTATCAATTTTCCCTGAACAAGATCTGAATACCAAGGATGACTGAAGGAAGAAACTATAGTGCTCTTCATTAAAAGGGTGGAAGTGATCCGTTCATTCCTATCTTCAGATCAGAAGCTCTTAGATGCAGACTCCCCACCTTTATCCCAACACAACTTTCCATTTCTCATTTCTTCTTTAGGGGGGAAAATGTATCCGGCAACTGCAGGGATTTCCACTTACCATGCTCCACCAAGCAAGGCACACACTTAAAACTAAGGCAAAGGCAAACTGGCTGGCAACACTCACTACTGGCTCCAGTCAAAATGGGGAAAATTAATCAAATTGACCCAAAAAACAGGGGCAAAAAGGCAGGATGTGATCCCAGCATCAGTCAGCCAACCTAAGTGAAAAGGCACATGGCTGTGACTGGTGTGGAAGAGGACAGGCCTGCTCTGCCTTCCATTTTCTGGTCCAATCAAGACACGACACCAGGGTTGGGAGGGACTCAGAAAGGAGATCCTTTCACAGAGAGACTCGGCCTCATTTCAAGACACTGGCTTACATACTGCGCAAGGGGACACTGGTGGCTTGGGCACCGCCCACACCCATGCACACATAAACCACTGCAAGGATGCTGTGCTTCAAGGCAGCAGCACTTGGCAGTAAGGGCTCCATACATGGGACTGCATGATGCAACACCCATCAGAAATTACCCGTGGCATGCAACTCCATGCACAGAGCCCCTACTGCCAAGTGCTGCTGCCTTGCAGGTGGTGCTCAAGCTGCCTGCATCCCCTTCCACAGTATGGAAATTAATGGGCCTGGAGACAGAACAGCCTCCCTTAGTCCACCAAGCAAAGCATCATCTAAACAGAGCTACTGACTGTGTCAAATGTGCACAGGGCAATGGAACCACTGTGGCTTTATCCTTTTCACTGAACTGGCGAAGTAGTAATGGAGATACTCTCTTAAACATGTTTAGGACATCAGGAGTGGGCCATGGGATTATGCGTTTCTATACCCTCCTTTCTCTAATGTTATTCTCCCTGCTCTGCTTTACCAAGATTGCACATTAAATCAGCGCCATTAGCCACGATTAAGGTTCACTGGTTTTCCTGATTAACCAGGATGCTTAAACAGCTTAAAACTCTAGTTAACTGCAACCAGGTTTGTCAGGTTGGGACTGATGTAAAGCAAGGTAGGAGGAAAACCTGGGTAGAAGTGATTGTATGGAAGCAAGATAGGAGGAAAACCTGGGTAGCTTTTCCTCCTACCTTGCATCCACGCAACCAAAAATTGGGAGCACACACAGCCAAGTCCAGGTAAAACACAGTTTTTGATTGTGTGAATGACCTCTAAGGATCAACCACATTCTCATTCAACCCAGTTTGAGAAATAGGCAAATGCAGGCATATGTTACATAAAAAACCAGAACTTAAAGCCCAAATTGAGGGTGATGTTCTACTAAAAAAAACCCTGTGTACTGTATATACAAAGGCAGGGGATATTGTATCCACTTATTTGAAATTTGAACAAAGTTGTGGAGATTGTAAAGGGGCTAGCTTTTGTGCCTCTATAATTGTGGCACAAAAGACTGAAAAGGCCAGTTTTAAGTGAAATGTCCTTTGTATTTCAGGTGCGGCATGAACTAGAATATTACCTCCACAGAATCCATTAGTCCTTGCAAGAGAAGCTTCTGGTGTGGAAAGTTGCCATCCCCCACTGGAAAGTAACCTAGTGTCTGTATAGCTCGTTCTTTCATCTGAAAGAAATCAGACGGGATTGTTCTCCCACCTAAACATGGCATACAGTTAACACACAATCTCCTAATCTCAGAACCACATAACATGTCCCTTACCAGCTGCAAATTCTTCATAAGGCCCAAAGTTGACATAACATCTCTGATCACACCATCTCTTCATATGTTCGCTCTTACCCTCTTGTCACATATTCTCCCCTCCCTTCTCTTGTTCATGGATAGCCATGACGCAGTTACATCTGCAGCATTATTAACCCCAACTATGGTAAGCTTAAACTAGTTGGCAATATACTGCGAATGTTTGGGGATCATTGTACTGTATGTAATATGCCAGACGTGGCTTTATCCCTTAAGTAACTGAGTTTTCCTCCTCTTTTTTCTTTTATGATATTTTCTGCTTTGGAAGGTTGACCAACAACCAGAGCAAGGAACGGCATGCAGAATGTGCACTGTTGTGCAAGCACAAGATTGCTTACTTTCACCAAAAACAGTGATTGTACAACAGCACTCCTTGCTAACTGAGCAAAGAGGCACCTTTTAAAAGTGGTGAGTTTCTTTATTGAGCAGGGGAGGAGCAACTGACCCTATCCAGCCCCAGCACATCATCCCTCCAGTGGCTGTTGCTGGTGCTTATTTTGTGTTTCATTTTAGACTGTGAGCCCTTTGGGGACAGGGATCCATCTTTATTTATTTTTATTTCACTATATGTAAACCCCTTTGGGAACTTTTGCAGAAAAGCGATATATAAATATTTGTTGTAGTAGTAGTAGCAGCAGCACTAATTGTGCATTAACACAATTGTGTACTTGTGCAAAAGTTTCCATGGGAATAAATGAGGCAGGCTGTAGTTGTGCAACTATTGTTCAACTGCAAGCATGCTTGTGAAAGCACAACACTATTATGAGGTGCAACGTCCAGACTTGGCACTCCTAGCTAGCCCAACACTTTTGCACCAGCGTAAAGTCCTTCTACAAGCAGTTAGTTGCTCCAAATGTCAGCCACTGTTTTTATCTGCCCCACTTGGGTAAACCTGAAAAACAGGTTTATATAAAGACATAAAGAATGGTAACAAAATTGCAAAACCTTACCTTATTAGTTTCCTTGCTAGAAGGAATCCTGGCTAGTAAACTTTCAACAAGATGGAGCTTGGTAAATCCCATACCTTCGTTGGGGATTGGCAGAGGGGCATTACGGCCAATTTCCCCTAGTGCTGTACAAGCGGCTACTGCCAAAAGTGGTGAGGTACTATCTAAAAAGGTACCTATGGAGAAAAACCAAACATGAGGACTTTGTATTCCTGCTTTATTATTTTATTTTATTTTATTTTATTTTATTTTATTTTAATACAGCCCAAAATTTGCATCTCTGGGCAGTTTACAATTGAAATCATGTAAAACATTAAAACAATTTAAAAAACAATTAAAATCATTTAAACATTAAAATCATTAACATTACAATCATTTAAAACCAACATTAATAATTAAAACCATAAA
The DNA here is from genome assembly GCF_027244095.1 of Hemicordylus capensis. Taxonomy (NCBI): domain Eukaryota; kingdom Metazoa; phylum Chordata; class Lepidosauria; order Squamata; family Cordylidae; genus Hemicordylus; species Hemicordylus capensis. Next base: position 132,126,699 of record NC_069658.1, read on the forward strand.
TTTAATTAAAAGCCTGGGTGAATAAATGTGTCTTCAGTGCCTTTTTAAAAGTTGCCAGAGATGGTGAGGCTCTTATTTCAACAGGGAGTGCATTCCAAAGTCCAGGGGCAGCAATGGAGGAGGCCGTTTCCAAGTAGCAGCCAATTTCCAAGTAGCAGCCAAACAAGTTAGCGGCAACCACAGCCGAACCTCTCCAGATTATCTTAACAGGTGGTGGGGCTCATGTTGAATAAGACGTTCTCTTAAATACCCAGGACCTAAGCTGTTTATGGATTTATAGGTAAAAAGCCATGTTTTGAAAGTTTAAGACCAAAAATCGATAAGATTTCTGTTCTTCTGGAAGAAGTACTGGCATATGGATCCACTATTCTTTTTTGTTATTTTATTTCCTTGTTTCTTATTTTCCAGGAGTGTATGAGAAATTTTAATTTGATTAACATTTGGTAGGGTCACCAAGAAACAGGCAATATAGCGGCCAATTATTTTGGTCATCACCATCATGGATATAATGTACATCATGTTTTCATGTCCAGTTAGACTATAAAATAGGTTGCTCACCTGTAACTGATGATCTGGTAGTGATCCGTTGACATCCATTAGAATGGGTTCCACGCCTGTGCAGAAGCCTCTGGGTTTGGAGTACCACAGCTCCTCTCGGCGATTGCACCCTGCCCCATGTGACTATTTAAGACAGGAAGAAGCACCAGCACTTCAGTTCCTTGGAGACCGCCAGAGCAGTCGAACATCTTTGGAGCATTAGGTGAGTCTTACTACGTAGACATGAGCACTACTGCGGAGGGTCGGGTTGGGAGGGTCTAATGGATGTCAACGGATCACTACCAAATAATCAGTTACAGTTGAGCAACCTGTTTATCTGGAGCGTGACCCGTTGAATCCATTAGAATAGGTGTTTAGTTAGCTCCTTTAGGAGGGAGCAGTAATGTTACTGTAACACCCTTTTGAGAACACCTCTATTCGCCTCTGCTGTAGAAAGCAAGTCAATGGCATAATGTTTCATGAAGGACTGTTCAGAGGACCAGGTGGCAGCCCTATAAATGTCCCAAAAATATATGCCGGACAGATGAGTGGCAGAGGCGCCATAAGCTCTAGTTGAATGTGCCTTGTTAGACTTAGGCGACTGTACCTTTTGCAGGTTATATGTCATTAAGATTAACTCTACGAGCCAATGGGACAGCCTCTGTCTTGACAAGGCTTGTCCCATAGTCTTTCCTTTGTAAGATATGATTTTTTTTTAACTTTCTAATTGCTTTTGTTTTTGATAGGTAGAACAAAAGGGCCCTCTGGACATCCAAGGAATGCAGGGCCTTTTCCAGGGGCGTGTTAAGAGAGTTGAAGAAGGTGGGTAGCACGATGTCCTGGTTTATGTGAAAATCTGTCACCACTTTTGGAAGGAAAGTAGTGTCAGGATGTAGCAGCACCTTATCTGGGTAGAAGCAAGTATAACGCACATCCATCCTCAGGGCTCAGGGCTGTTCACTCACAGTGCGGGCAGTGGTAATAGCCACCAAGAAGGCCGTTTTCAGGGAAGTCAGCTTTAGACTAGCAGTCTTCATGGGTTCAAAAGGCTCCTCTGTTAGCGCTGAGAAATACCCCACTGTTCCAGTGGCTGTCATACTGGAGGATGCAGGCTGATGAGACCCTTCAGAAAGCTTTTGCAGCTGGGGTGGGAGAATACTGTCTTCCTATCCCATCCTGGGTGTCTCACGAAGATCACTGCTAAGTGGACATTTATGGAGCCATTTGAAAGCTGTGAGGTCGTCAATGTGGTAAGATATAGGAGGATCTGCCAGACAGTAGCTTTAAGAGGTCAGAAGCCCTTCTCGACAACGTAGCAACTGAATCTTTTCCATTTGCTTGCATAGTTCTTTCTAGTTGAAGGCTTTCTCTGATTCAGCAATATTTTATTCAGAAGCCGATCCTCTGTGCTGTTAACTGTAGAGTGGGCACCTCTGGGTTCAGTACTTGTCTGTTTCCCTGAGTCAGAAAGTCCTGGCGCTGTGGAAGCCTTTTGTACGTGTGTCCTGATAGTCTGAGTACAGGTAGATGCAGAAACCATGGTTGTCGAGGCCACCATGGAATGATTAGGATACATTTTACTTGGAATAAATACTTGTGATTTGAAAGTAGCAGGAGTAAAACCCTTCCCGCCTCTGAGCCCATCAAACCTGGACTATTGCTTTTTTGTGTAGAAATTCTTGGACTTCTTGCTGAAGGGCAGGAGTCATGCTGGTGAAATGTAGGCCTCTGAAAGGTGGGCAAGCCTTGAACTGAGCCTGATGTGATAATTTTCAACACCCATCGGTCTGATGTTATGTTGTGCCATGCCTGGGCATGGCTTGCCAATCTGATGGTGTTGTTGGCTAATGGGGCCTGATAGATGATGATGTTGTTGGCCACCACATGTTGCCCCTCGGTGTTCTGGAAGGGTGATAAAAGCAGGTTGTTCGATGTTAGAGAGTTTGATGGGTTGTTGACGTCCTCAAAGACACTGTTTTATGCCTCTCCCTTTTTGTTATGTTGGCCTTGATTGTTTTTATTCTTCTGCGGGTAATGCCACTTAGTAAAGGGTTGGTACGTTCTCCTATAATCTCTGTGGCCTTGTGGCCTATAATTTGACTGCGGGTGGTTGTACGGCTTTGATTTTGATGCATAGGCAGTCGATGTAGAGGAGGAGGTGAAAGTTTTTGCCATAAATTTGGATTTCTTTGGTTTCTCCATAGTGGCATCCGTCTGTTCAGAGAACAGGCCTTTTCCATCAAATGGCAATCCCTCTTATCTTCTCTTTCATGCCTACCTGTAAGGCTGTAGGTCGCAACCAGGCATGGCGTCTTAGGCTGATAGATGCACTCATGGCCCTGGATTCTGATTCTGCTAGGTGTTTCACGATACTAAGCTGTTGACACATTAAGTCACCTGCTTTTTGCAGTGTCCTTTTATAGTGGGCTTTAACTTCTTCTGGAGAAAGTGTGTCCAAGCTCTTGTTATAAACTTTCCCACAGGCAGTAATTGTATTTGGCCATGCATGCTGAATAATTGGCTATTTTGACAGAAAGGCATGCAGTTGAATATACCTTCCTTCCTTTCTAATATATCTAATTTTCTTCCTTCTTTATCTGCAGGGCTCATATGACATCTACTGGACCTTGAGGAAGTTGCACAGTCTATAACCAGAGAGTTGGGAACAGGATGTTTGATTAGGTAAGTATTGTCCTGCTCCTGTACCCTATACAAACCCTCTAACCTTTTGGAGGTCAGAGTGGAGCTTTGTGGGACCTCCCAAGTGCATTGTGCAGCCTTTGAAATAATTGACAAGAGTGGCAAGGCCACCTGCTGAGCCATTAAAGATCTGGCCATGAAGTTGTAAACTGGGTCGTCGATCATGGCGAGCTACGACTTCAGGTCCAGACCCAACACTGCAGCCATTTCTTTAGGCCAGGCCTGCACAACATGCGGCCCGGGGGCCGGATGCGGCCCGCGAGGCCTTTTTTCCTGGCCCCCGGGGCTATTTCCTCTTCCTCCCCCTGCTGCTTAAAAAAACACCTCCTCAAAAAAATTCCAGCCACTGCACGGCCGAGGAGATGGCTGCGGGGGTGAGGGTGTTCTTCCTTACCCTCCCCCACGGCAGCAGTGACGCACAGCAGCAGAAACCAGAGCGACACTCGGGTCTGCCATTTGGCCCAGTGTTGCTTCCCAACTGTGAGGCGCGCCTGTGCAGTTAAGTCTCTTAAGTCTCTCTCTTTCTCTCCCCCACCAATACTGCGCCATTCTCTCTCTCTCTTTCCCACCAAGATTACTCCATTGTCTCTCTCTCTCCCTCCCACCAAGACTGCTCCATTCTCTCTCTCTCCCTCTCTCACCCACCATGACTGCTCCATTCTCTCTCTCTCTCACCCACAAAGACTGCTACATTCTCTCTCTCTCCCTCTCTCACCCACCATGACTGCTCCATTCTCTCTCTCTCTCTCTCCCACCAAGACTGCTCCATGCTCACTCTCTCACACACCCACCAAGACTGCTCCATTCTCTCTCTCTCTTGCTCTCTCAGGCCAAGCCTCCTGCTGCATCCTTTCCATCTTTCTTTCCCCTTCTCCATTCTTTTCCAAAATTATGAGAAGAGGTTCTCATTTTTTTTCCCTTAAAAGTGTTCCATGTTTTGTGTGATGATTTGGCAGAGGTGGAAAGGAAGAACAATGCATTTTATTATGTATTTTGTACAGATTGTATAATATTTATATTATTAGAATGAATTTTAATTCAACTTATGTCATATTAATTTAAATCAATCTTGGCCTGCCAGAACATCAAAAGTTAAATATTGATTAAATTCATTTTAAATTCATTTCACTTTAATTCAGTTGATTGGTTGATTGATTGATATTAAGTGTTACTCTAATAATCAGCACCCTAGGAATTGACCTCGGCCCCCATGAACCAAGTCACGGTTGGTTTCGGCCCGCCAGGTCATTTGAGTTGTGCAGGCCTGCTTTAGGCTAAGAGTGGTATGCCTAATTCTTCCATGGGGGACACATGAGAAGGAGTGGCTACATCTGCTAAAGGATCCGGGTCAGTAGTTTCAGTGTCGGATTCAAAGTCTGAAGATCCATGGTGAGTTCCCTCCGATGGTACCGGGGAGACTGAGGAGGAGAAACTCTATCCAGAGAAGGCAATCGCCCAGATAAAGAGGACTCATCTGTTTTGGACTGCTAGTGACATCACTTGCTTCTCTTTAGTTTGTGTGTGTTTAGAACACAGAAGGTGCTGCGTTTGTGTTGATGCTGCTACTGTCTTCACTATCTAGGCTAGCACTATATGGGGTGCATCCCCTCCCTCCAAAGTACAGATTAGTAAGGTGTAGGGGCTAGCCTAAGGAATGTCGACATCTAATCCCCTTGATCACCAAGTTCTGTCTTCCACATAGTTATAGGCCAAACCCGGGGAGGTTTGGCCCGGCAGTGCAGCTCGTCTTGGTGGTAATATGGTATGAGTAAATCCGCAAATGTGCCACGGGGATGCAGTAGATAGCTGTGCCGCAGTTAAGGCCTGTGGTGTTTGACGAACAGAATGCCCAGACACCAGACCCGTGGGTAAAGACGAAGCCTCCCCATCTTCTGAATGGGAGAAACCTTTAAATGTAGATGGAGTCATTGTACTAGTCCAGCATAGTCAAAAGCAACTGAGCAGTGCCAGGGTCTAAAGCTGCTCCCTCAATTCCTGCAGGGTCATCTTCCTCGATCTCGAAAGTCAGTGGAGCTCAGAACCAAGGCGTCAATGAAGTCAGAATGACTGGAGTATTTAGGCTTGAAGCCGGCTCCTTAGCTCTCGGTATCAAGGGCGATCTTATTGGAGTCACTGCCGATGATAAAGACCGTGTCCTCCAGGTCGATCCCTTCGGTATAGACAGGCTCTCTGGTCTCAGCATTGATGGCTTCGATATCGATGGGCTCCCTGGTCTCAGCATTGATGGCTTCAATACTGACGGGCTCTGTGGTCTCAGCGAAGGCCTCAATGTTGTGGACGTCCCCCTCGACATCAATGCTCGTGCCAACGGTGAGGATCCTCCCGCTGAAGTTGGGGGAAGAGTGCGCTCGGCTGCCCTTGATGTCGATGGGCGTTCCTTCGATGTGGTAGTCGGTAGTGGAATATCATGTGTTGCCGGTACCTCGCTTGGCATCAACATCATTGGCGTAAACTTCGACACAGTCAGTGTCGGTGGTCTGGACACCGACACAAACACAACATCCTGAATTGACATCAGTGAAGGAGTCAATATCAACGATGACATCTTATGTTTCTTCTTGGCATGCCCCAAGGCCTCTGCCATTTTGTTTCCCCGCCTTTTTGAGGCCTTTGGAGTTTTGAAAGTCAGCGATGAGCGTTTAGACTGGGACAAAGCCTCAGCCCTCGAGCCACCCTGCCTAGGAGAAGGAGTCATCCCCTCCTTTGACAGACCGGGGGAATTCAGCACTTCATCACAGATTGCAGCTCTTAGCCAGAGTTCATGATTGCACCAGGTTTGCTTTGAAAAAGACTGGCAAATTTAACACAACGAAGTGTTATGGGTCTCGCCCAAACACATAAGGCATAAATCGTGGTCATCTTGGGAGGGCAACTTTACCTAGCATTTCAAACATTGTTTACACTTTTCTCTCTCTATTCGCTTAGTGTTATCCATGTCCTTTCTGAATTTGTAACCAACTACCCATCCAATTTTTCAACCAAAATAGTCTACTACTCAGAAACGCAGTCCAGTAATCCAGTCCAAGGTCAGTTTGTCCAAAAGTATCCGTCCAATCTTTCGCCACAAATAGTCCGTCAAAACTCAAATCTTAGTCAAAAAGCCATTCCAAAGGTCAGATATATCGAGAATAAGCAATCTCTCTCTGTAAAACTCACTACTAGCACAAGGAACCAAAATGAAGAGCTGTAGAAACCGAGGAACTGATTTTTATGGTGGTCACAAAGGACCACAAAGGTGGTCACAAAGGAGCTTCCTCCTGCTTTAAATAGCCACGTGGTCATGTGGGGCGGGGCGCAAGCACCAAGAGGAGCTGTGGTATTCCACACTGAGAGGCTTCTGCGCAGGTGCAGAAACCATTCTAATGGATTCAACGGATCATGCTCTAGATCTAACAGATATCTCATACAGTGAGGGAAATAAGTATTTGATCCCCTGCTGATTTTGTCCGTTTGTCCTCTGACACAGAAATGACCAGGCTGTAATTGGAATGGTAGGTTTATTGTAGCTGTGAGAGACAGAATAACAACAAACAAACCCTCAAAAGCCCAGTACCCAAAAGTAAGCGATGGATTTGCATTGTAGTGAGGGAAATAAGTATTCAATCCCTTCACAAAAGATGTCTTAGTACTTGGTGGCAAAACCCTTGTTGGCAATCACAGAGGTCAGACGTTTCTTGTAGTTGGCCACCAGGTTTGCACACAACCCAGGAGGGATGTTGTCCCACTCCTCTTTGCAGATCCTCTCCAAGTCAGAAAGGTTTCGAGGCTGATGTTTGGCAACCCGAACCTTCAGCTCCCTCCACAGATTTTCTATGGGATTAGGTCTGCAGACTGGCTGGGCCACTCCAGGACCTTCATGTGCTTCTTCTTGAGCCACTCCTTTGTTGCCTTGACTGTGTGTTTTGGGTCATTGTCATGCTGGAATACCCATCCACGACCCATTCTCAATGCCCTGGCTGAGGGAAGGAGGTGCTCACCCAAGATCTGACGGTACATGGTCCCGTCCATCGTCCCTTCGATGCGGTGAAGGTGTCCTGTCCCCTTAGCAGAAAAACACCCCCAAAGCATAATGTGTCCACCTCCATGTTTGACAGTGGGGATGGTGTTCTTGGGCTCATAGGCAGCATTCCTCCTCCTCCACACACGGCGAGTTGAGCTGATGCCAAAGAGCTCGATTTTGGTCTCATCTGACCACAACACTTTCGCCCAGTTCTCCTCTGGATCATTCAGATGTGCATTGGCAAACTGCAGACGGGCCTGTACATGTGCTGCCTTGAGCAGGGGGACCTTGCGGGCACTGCAAGATTTCAGTCCTTCACGGCGTAGTGTGTTACCAATTGTTTTCTTGGTGACTATGGTTCCAGCTGCCCTGAGATCATTGACAAGTTCCCCCCGTGTAGTTCTGGGCTGCTTTGTCACCGTTCTCATGATCATTGCAACTCCACGAGGTGAGATCTTGCATGGAGCCCCAGACCGAGGGAGATTGACAGTTATTTTGTGTTTCTTCCATTTGTGAGTTATCGTGCCAACTGTAGTCACCTTCTCACCAAGCTCCTTGGCGATAGTCTTGTAGCCCAGTCCAGCCTTGTGCAGGTCTACAACCTTGTCCCTGACATCCTTCGACAGCTCTTTGGTCTTGGGCATGGTGGTGAGTTTGGAAGCTGAGTGATTGCTTGCTTCTATGGACAGGTGTCTTTTATACAGGTACTGTAACAAGCTGGGATTAGGAGCACTCCCTTACAGAGGGTGTTCCTCATCTCAGCTCGTTACCTGCATATAGTGAAAAGACACCTGGGAGCCTGAAATCTTGCTGGTTGATAGGGGATCGAATACTTATTTCCCTCACTACAATGCAAATCCATCGCTGGCTTTTGGGCACTGGGCTTTTGAGGGTTTGTTTGTTGTTATTCTGTCTCTCAGAATAACAACAAATTATAATTCAAGTATAATTGAGAGTGGTGCCCTCACCACTATGTTAAGAAAATTTTGTGCATGCATTCTCAGACTATCCAACAGTGTGGATTAGGGAGAAGGCAGTGAAAAAGGCTGAGTGGCAGCCTTCCTTCTTCAAAACTGGGAGAACCACCAGTGTGTGAGTTGCGAATATAAGTAATTTATAAAAGGCAAGGACTGACCTATAGTTTCGGTTGTTGACTTGATCAATTGATCATGTTCTGGAGAAATGATGGTATCTGGCTCTTCTAGGTCATGCAGTTCTACCATCTTGGTTTTCCTCTTTGACAAATAGCGTCCTACTGTGAATCCTAGAGCCAACAAAGAACCATGCTGCATTTCCAGATTCTGTAGATAAAGAGCAACAATCTCAAAATGAAATATTGTTCACTAATTAATACACATAATAATGTATAACATTACAAACAGCTCCAATTGAATTCACATAGTTAAAAAATTGACTATGGTCCCTTAGTTAATGAACTGAATGGCAAAATCCCAACTAACTTCACTGGGGTAAGATCTCAGATCTCTCGGTGGAGAGAAAAAAACATTTATTCATTAGGTTGCAGTACTCAAGACTCTTGCTTAAAAAAATTCATCAAAAAGGGACATAAGAGGGGGAGAACCTCTCAACATCCTGTCTATTACAAAACTAGAACTAGAAGCATATTCAAAATACTTGGTATACATGTAAACACATTTTAAGAAGAAATGTAAGAAGAACCCCTGCTAACTTGGCAAAGAGGCACCTTTTAACATGGTGATTCTCTTTAATTACCAGGGGGAGAGTAACTGGCCCTATCCACCCCCAGCACAGTTCCTCCAGTGACTGTTGCTGGTGACTATCTTATTTTTCTTTTTAGATTGTGAGCCCTTTGGGGACAGGGATCCATCTTATTTATTTATTATTTCTCTGTGTAAACCGCCCTGAGCCATTTTTTGGAAGGGTGGTATAGATATCAAATCAAATCAAATCATAAACAAATGTCATATTGCCTCTGGTTCCCCACATTTCTATTTCCCAAAATTATTTTTCCCCATTTTGTTCTGCTATTTAATTACAAAGAAATCCTTCTTCTCTAAAATACAATTGTTAAAGCACATCCTGGGACACAATGTAGCTTTGCCATGTTTCTTTATTACTAGTAAAAGTTACATAATATAAACAAGGATAACTATGCTTACATGATTGTCTTTTGCAGTTTTTATCAGATGTTGAACTGATGTTTTAAATTCATTTTCTGACACTGTCGACAACACTACTGAATAAAACAAAGCAGCCAGTTCCCGCATCTCTTCCTTATTAGTATTCATAAGACTCTGAAGGGGTTAAAGGGATTAAAAAAAATAAATCATTTTTTCCTAACATTTCAACAACAAACAAATGAGCCACCAATCCAATTTCGTCTGTTCCTACATGGCACTTTCCCCAAAGTTATAATTGTAGAAGTAGGAAATATGCAATATTGGAAAGCTCTGCATCACTGCTACTCTTGCTGGTGTACTGCTATATCTGCTACATTGGCCTCAACTCCATGCAGTGCAGGTAGACTAAGGCTCAAGTAAAGCAGAACAATGACAGCAGAAGTAATCACTGCACGCCCAAGTTCTAAGAAGCCCCAAGAAACCCTTCAGTTGGAATATATCCTTTGCTCTAGTCCCAAACCCAAATCTTTTGCTTTTGTTATTTTCAAACCACAACATTCGCTCCTCCCATGTCCTCCCTTCCATACTTGAACAAGTTGTCCATTCTTGTATGAACCACAGTTAGGGAAACATCACGTTCCCATTTAACCAAAATCTGGAACTGCACTAGAAGCCATCTCAGCACACAGCCCTCCTTTGCTCAATTGTGGCAATATTATTATTCTTTAATTGTTTTCATTCATGGTAATTCTTCATCCAACACTTCCTGTACCAGAGCTGTAAAACTTCAGCCCTCCTTCAGTCACTGGCCTACAACTCCCACCATCCTCGACTATTGGCCCCTGTGGCTGGAGCAGGAGTTGTAGTCCATCAATAGTTTAAGGGTCAAAGTTGTGCAACCCTATTCTATGCAAATACAAACCCCTAGAGGAGTGAAATGTAACATTTAGTGAAATAAACACCTATCCAGGCTACTTGATTTTAACATACCTTTATCCAATCCATTTTGTCTACAAATCTTGCAGCTAGTTTTTCAGGAAAGACTGAAACCACCTCCAGGAGACAGTACATGACTGGCAAACCTACACAGTGGTTATTAAAAACACACACACAAGTTTCATGTGGCCAAGTTGTTAGTTGCAAAAATAAAAAAGAATAGTATTTATTTTTGTACACTTTAGATATACTCACTTATAAAAAATACATAACTCATTTTCTTCTTTGCCTACAAAACAACCATGCCAATAATATCCCAAAGAGATCTGTAAAGCTAAGATGAAGTGATTTTCTTTTATTAAGGCTAGGGTATGCTTTGCAAGTCAGACTATATGGCAAAATATAAGAATCTTATTTGGTACTGAAGTCCCCATTAAAAAAGTTCACCATCACATTTGCAAACTTGAGTGTCCAACAATGAGGGTCAGAAACATTTCCTCTCTTTTTAATGATATTTTAAAATTCTCAAGATATCAAGATCATAGGAGTTGTGGAAGTTTCTCAATGTACATGCCATATAGTGACTGGTAGAAAGATCAGATGCAACATCTCACATGCATAGCAATTCACCAATAGGCATTTGTAATACTGGGATGCTCTAAAAAGACACATTCTGGAGACATGCTTAACAGCAACACTTTCAGGAGACACAATGTACACAATCTTCATGATTTTGTACATGATGCTGACAAATGCTCTAGACACTTGGAGTGAAGTAAGAGGCAAGATGCTGAAACCAAACCAAATCATCCCATTCATGTCACACATCTCATTCCAAAGAGAGGGAAATGCAGTCCACAGGCTAAACTGGATCAACCACCCACAGAGCCCAGAAAATTCTGTCATCCAAAGGTCAAAGTTCATTTGACTTGAGATAAACTGCACTGGAATAAACTAGTATTTCCATAATTGTTGAAATAGGCATACAAACCAGATACATGCCAAAATTTTATAGTTCACAAAAATATTATGATTTGAACAGGGGTCCACAAAAAACTACATTTCCCCTCCCCTAAAATACAACACAAATCTGAATGCAATTTACATGGCAAGACAAGAAGCCACATTATGAAGGACTCACCCACACAGAACCCCAAAGCAGGAAAGATGGAAGAATGAGTGGCACAGCTGCCGAAATCCCGCGATACTGGAAGTGATGCCACTTCCGGTGTCGCTGTGATGAGAGGAAGTGATGTAAGAGAGGAGGGGAATGGGGAAATCCCAGAATGTGAGAGGCAATGGAAGACATGCTGTAGAGTGGAAATGCAAGGGGCCACTAAGTATGCGGTAAAGCTTTGAGCCCTCTTTTGATTAGGAGTGCAAGCCCAGAAAAATTTAAAAATAAATAAAATAAGGCACAATTAGCAAGTGGACTCCTGAAGAAAAATTAGTCACCCCTTGTTGTTTCTCTCTTGGAGTTTATCCTTTCCACATTCTACTCAGCCAGAAGATAAGAGCCTACAAGGTAGCCTACAGTGACACATCCAGGTGCCATTAACTAATTTTGGAGAACTCCTGTTTGAAGAGACATCCCTGTTGTCAGGGCAACTTAAAATAAGGCTGGGAAATTAAGCTCATTAAATGAAATTCTACAAGGTGAGAGACCTATTAGAATGGTCCGTCCAAAAAGGTTATTGGATCCAATAGGATTCCAAGAAGCCTTGGAAGGATTTAATGTTGGCCCTGCCGGCGATCCGGTTGATGCCCTGGTGGAGAATTGGAATAATCAGCTCACCAGGGCAGTAGACATGATCGCTCCTAAGTGTCCTCTCCGACCCGCTTCAAAAATGGCTCCTTGGTATACGGAAGATCTACGGGAGCTGAAGCGGCAAGGTAGACGACTGCAGCGCAAGTGGAGGAAGACTCGACTCGAATCCGACAGATTACGACATAGAGCACATTTAAAGATCTATGCTCTGGCTATACATTCAGCAAAGAAGTGTTTCTTTTCTGCCCATATTGCTTCCGCAGGCTCTCATCCAGCAGAGCTATTCAGGGTTGTGAGGGGTCTAGTAGGGCCCCCTACACCCCTGAATCCGAATTTTGAACCATCAGTTGCCCGCTGTGATGCTTTTAATGAGTTTTTTGTGGACAAAGTCTTGTATTCGGGTCGATTTAGACTCACAGTTATCGCAGTGTCAGGTGCAGAGGTATCCAGCAACTCCTCTTGTGTGGTTAGACTGGATCAATTTCAGTTTGTGACTCCTGAGGATGTGGACAAGCTGCTCGGAATGGTGCGTCCTACCACCTGACTGCTTGATCCTTGCCCAACGTGGCTTATACTATCTGGCAAGCGGGCTGTTGTGGAGAGCCTGGTGGCAATTATAAATACCTCTCTGAGGGAGGGCAGGATGCCTCTTTGTCTAAAGGAGGCAATTATTAGACCTATTCTTAAGAAGCCTGCCTTGGACCCCTCAGAGTTTAATAGCTACAGGCCTATCTCCAACCTCCCATGGTTGGGCAAGGTGATTGAGAGGGTGGTGGCCTCCCAGCTCCAGGCGGTCTTGGAGGAAACTGATTATCTAGACCCATTTCAAACTGGTTTTCGGGCGGGCTATGGGGTGGAGACTGCCTTGGTCGGCCTGATGGATGATCTCCAATTGGGAATGGACAGAGGAAGTGTGACTCTGTTGGTCCTTTTGGATCTCTCGGTGGCTTTCGATACTATCGACCATAGTATCCTTCTGGAATGTCTGAGAGTGTTGGGGGTGGGAGGCACTGCTTTGCAGTGGTTCCGCTCCTACCTTTCTGGCAGATTCCAGATGGTGTCGCTTGGAGACTGCTGCTCTTCAAAATCTGAGCTTTTATATGGGGTCCCTCAGGGCTCCATTCTGTCTCCAGTGCTTTTTAATATCTACATGAAACCATTGGGAGAGATCATCCAGAGATTTGGTGCTGGGTGTTATCAGTATGCTGATGACACCCAAATCTATTTCTCCTTGTCAATATCATCAGAAGGCATATCCTCCCTGAATGCCTGTAATGGGATGGATGAGGGATATGCCTCATCCATTAATGCCTGTAATGGGATGGAAGCAGTAATGGGATGGATGAGGGATAACAAACTGAGACTGAATCCAGACAAGACAGAGGTACTTATTGTGCGCGGTCGTCACTCGGGAAGCGATATTGATCTACCTGTTCTAGATGGGGTCACACTTCCTCAGAAGGAACAGGTACGCAGTCTGGGAGTGCTTCTGGATCCACACCTCTCCCTGGTTTCCCAGGTTGAGGCAGTGGCCAGAAGCGCTTTCTATCAGCTTCGGTTGATACGCCAGCTGCTTCCGTTTCTTGAAGTTCATGATCTCAAAACAGTAGTACACTTGCTGGTAACCTCCAGACTTGGTTACTGCAATGCGCTCTATGTGGGGCTGCCTTTGTACGTAGTCCGGAAACTACAATTAGTACAAAATGCGGCAGCCAGGTTGGTCTCCGGGTCATCTCGAAGAAACCATATTACTCCTATATTACAGGAGTTGCACTGACTGCCGATAGGTTTCCGGGCAAAATATAAAGTGCTGGTTATAACCTATAGAGCCCTAAACAGCTTAGGTCCACGGTATTTAAGAGAGTGTCTTCTTCTGCATGATCCCCATCGTCCACTACGTTCATCAGGGGAGGCTCGTCTGTGGCTACCTTCATGTCGTTTGGTGGCCACCCAGGGACGGGCCTTCTCTGTTGTCGCCCCGAGACTTTGGAACGAACTTCCCGTGGGAATAAGAGTCTCCCCATCTCTAGTGGCTTTTAAAAGGGGTCTAAAGACTTATCTTTTTACCCAAGCTTTTTAACTTTTTAATTTTTTAAACTTTTGATTGTTATTATTTGTTTTAAATTGTTTTTAGTATTTGTTTGTTGTGAACCGCCCTGAGACCTTGGGTTAGGGCGGTATAAAATGTGATAAATAAATAAAGATTGTAAGTATACAGAATCATTGGATAACCAACAGAAACAGAATGCTAGAACAGATAGACCTCAGTCTGTTCTATCAAAACAGTTCTTAGGAAATAGGTTTCCCACACAACTCACAAAGACAGATGGCAGCAGCCAAATTCATGTTTTGAAATAGTAGATTTAGTGCCCATTCATGAAAATAACAAAATAAGTCAATAAACAAAAGAAGAGCTTTTCCATTCACCCTGAGGCTCATGGTTTCTCACCTCCAACACCAGAGAGCAGTTGTTGAAGGAGACTTATATAGATCTGTACAGGATTGCTTTCACCACCCTTTGAGGATGAGGAAGAAGATGTTATAAAATGCCCAGAAAGAAGGTTTCTTATATAACGGCCGATGGCTGGTGCATGATCCTGCATATCAGCCAAGCTCTGAGAGGTGGGCACCACTCCAGCACTATGAGCAAGACACATCCGGAGGTACAGGACTATCTAAGCAGAAAAGAAGAAAAAGATGAGAAGACAGCCCATTACACACAGGGAACAACAATCACAATAATTTCCCCAGCCATGATTCCTAACTTAGTAACATTCCTATACGTTTGAGTCATACAAAGCCTTCATTAACATTATTTTGTTTATTAGCCTCATAAGACAGGTCAATATAATTATTCCCAAGGCTGAGACAGAGTGGCTTGCCTAAGGTAAATCAATCAATCAATCAATCATCTTTATTATGGTCAAAGACCAGCACAGGATATAGTACAGATACAATGAAATAAAAAATCATTAAAATTATTATAAACCAGATAGATACACCTAAAATGCTGTGAATTCATAGCTATAATTAGCCTATAAAATTTTGAGTATTATGATTATGATTATATTATGATGATTATGATTAGTGAAATACAACTCTAAAAACTGTGGGGTGATTAATAAAATAAGGTAAAGCAGGGGTAAAATTATGCTTATTAAGCTATAATCTTAAACTGTAGGGAGATTAAAAGAGTAGAGATAAAACAAGGGTAAGTATACAACTATCTTTAAAAGTAGGGCATCTAAAAATATAAAATAGTTAAGATAACATATAAAAGCTAACATGTGGCCTAAGGTAATCTATTTAGTTCATGGAAGAGGTGAGATCTGGATGGGGACTGATTCTTAAGTCAGTTTCTTAGCGCCTATACTATACCAGCTCTCTAATTTAGGCTAATAAAAAGCTTCTCCAACTGGGGTAGATTAGTAAGATTTATTATGGTCATGGGAGTGGGGCTTCAGTACCTTCCATAGCTTTTTGCCCCTCTCCCTGACTAGTAGAAGCAAAATAATTGTACAGAGAGAGAGAGAAATAATGCTCATTTATAATATTAATAAAGGTTGCAGAATTCCTGGATTCCACACTCTGGAAGAGAGGAAACACATAAATGTGTTTCCTCTCTTATGGAGTGCTTCCAGAGTATGGGTAGAGCTGGCAAGTTTCACCCAATGGCACAAAAGCATGCATGAATGACAACTGGAAGCATTGAGTATGGGACCCCTTCATAGATTCTTAGCATGTACATTTTGTTAGCTGCATTGTGAGCCACTGACAACCATCTCCTGAATACATCAGAAAGCCCACTGTTTTCCATTTGATATTGTTGGCAGGGAAATATATACTTAGAACTTCTACAAGCATCACAGTATCATGCAGTTAAGAGTTTGGACAACTGGAATTATACACGGTCACGTCTGGCTGCCTCAGTGGACATGGAACACATACCTCTCCAAAAGTAGCTGGGTTGAAAGGCATGACTGTAGTTCCAGTCATATATTTAGCAGGAGTTTTCATCCTGTGAGAGGCCTATGGTAAAAAGAAAAACATATCTAGCCAAAGTTCTGGCAGCATCGGATAACATTCCCACAGCACAAATATAATTATAGTGCAATTAAAAATGTATTATCCAACACCATTTAGGACTTGCATGGATTCAAGTCAACAACATCTAATGCGTCCCACTTGTCCCACAGCAACATCTAATGCGTCCCACTTGTAAGATCATTAGAAACGTTTGTTATCCTCACAGCATTCCAGTGAATTAGGGAGGCATCCGCCATATGTGTAGCGATACTAACCATGGACAATTTTAGTTTAAAATGTCCTTCACACCTGAAGGCCAAGTAGACAGTCTTTATGTAGATTCTTAAGCATTTAGATTCTTAAGGTGGCACAAAGTAAAAGGTAAATGTGAAGTAATCTGGAATATGCCCCTCCAGTCACTCATCCTAACCTATAGATGACAGGATTATTCTTAAAATGCTTCATACTTTAAGAAGAATCAGAAAGCACTTAAGATATTCCCATGTTCATTTTCCCCCTAAAACAATTAAGCTTGTATGTTAATGAAGGAGCCCCAAAATTATGAACACCTTTATCTTCCTTTGGAAGAGGGACTAACATGAGAATATCTCCCCTACTAACTGGTCAAAGGCACACATTTCAAAATGGTGATTCTTTGATATGCAATGCACTGTCCCTATTCAGCCCACAACTCCAGTGACTGTTGCTGTTGTCTATTTTGATGATCTACTGTTGATCAACTGTCTAACAGTTGTCTACTGTTGCTGATGTCTACCTTCTACTTAGATTGAGAGTCCTTTGGGACATGCACTGCTTTACATTAGTTCCACTTCTGGAACTATCAACTTCATCAGGAAATGGCTTAACCTCACTAAATGCCTGTCCAGAATCCATAATGGACAGGATGAGGGAGAACAAACCAAAGATGAATCCCAACAACACGGAGGTACTCACTGGGAGGTTGAAACTTAGGAAATGGTTTAAATCTGCCTGTTTTAGATGGGGATACATTCCCCTGAAAGAACAGGTACTGTACGTGATCTGGGAGTACCTCTGGATCTAAATCTCACCCTGGTATCTCAGTTTGAGGTGGTGTCCAGGAGGGCTTTCTATCAGCATTGGCTGATACACTAGCTATGTCCGGAGCTAAACAACCTTAAAACAGTGGTGCATATGCTGGTAACATCCAAGCTTGACTACTGCAATGCACTCTGTGATGGGCTGCCTTTGTACATAGTCTGGAAACTACAATTGGTGCAGAATGCTGCACCATGCGGCAACCAGGTTCATCTCCAGGACCACCCGACAAGACCACATCTATATATTTATTTATCCTAGGCATATCCGTCGCTAATTCCATGTATGGCAGCTCTCGCAAGAGCAGCTGCCTGGGGGATAGCGACAGGGAGACAATGGTGGCGGTGGTGGTGGGCCAGGCCAGCTGCCAGGAACAGGAGGCTGAACAGGAGGCTGCAGCAGGCCAGCCTCGTGGGCCAGCTGCTGGAAGCAGGAGGCAGCGGCGGGATGGCCACTGGGAGCAGGAAGCAGCAGGCCAGCCTGGGCTGGGCTGGGAGCAGGAAGTGGCGGGAGGCTGGCCTGGCCTCAGGGAATTAGAAGCCGGGCTGGAGGAGGGGGTGGGTGGGAGGAGGTGGCAGGCAGGTGGACCAACCAGAAAGCACAATGGGGGGAGAAGCGGGCCGAGCATTGGGGGGGAGGGGCGCGGGGGAAAGCACGGGGCGGGGTGAAACGGACCGACGGAGGCACAGATGCTCTGCGCCTGGCACAGCTAGTTACTCCTATTCTAAGAGAACTATACTGGCTGCCAATACGTTTTAGAGTAATACACAAAGTGCTGGTTATTACCTATAAAGCCCTGATTGGCTTGGGTCCATTTTAGGGATGTGCACAAACTTGTTCGGAGGTCCTTTTAAGGGCCCCCAAACAGGTTTGAAAGACCAGCAGTTCGGCTGGTTTGAAGGCAGGGGGGATAACTTTAAGGATTGGGGAGGTTGCGCTTACCCCACCACCATGTTTGCCCTGCCAGCACTGCCTTTTAAAACAGTCTGGTGGGACAGCAGAGTACCTCCTTTTTACCCCATCGCCTCCTCGAACCGGTAGTAACTGGTACGCATGTGCACGTTAGGTGCATGTGTGCCCAATCCTTAAGGTTATACCCCCCTGCCTTCGAACTGGCAGGCACCGGTACCATGCACACCACTAGTCGATTTAAGAGAGCACCTTCTTTATGAACCCTGCTGCCTATTAAGATAATCAGGGAGGTCTGGTTGAGGTTACCACTGGCTCATTTGGTGGCTACCCCAAACCGGGCCTTCTCTAGGGTTGCCCCAGGGTTCTGGAACATGCCCCCGAACAAATATCAGTGTATTATTATTAGCAGCAACTCTGCCAGGAGCCCCTAAACTTCAGAAAAAAATTAAGTGGGTGAAATACAGAAAAGATACCGTATTTTTGGACCATAAGACGCACTTTCCCCCCCCAAAAAAGTGGGGGGGAATGAGGGTGCGTCTTATGGTCCGAATGCTGTCCAGTGGGGGTATGCACCAGCCGCCCCCGTCACCCCCCCCACCTGATTAGGGGCCGAATCGGCCCAAACTATTGCCACCGCCGACCACCCGACCGCCCTCCCAGCAGCCCCCCCCCGATTAGGGGCCGAATCGGCCCAAACTACTGCCGCCGACGACGACGACCACCCGCCCGCCCTCCCAGCTGCCCGAGTCCTAACCTTGTAGGCCGATCAGGGACCCATAAATGGAGAAGCAGAGAGGAGCTCGCAAACAGATTCGGCCCCTAATCAGGTGGGGGGGCAGCGGGGGTGGCTGGGAGGGAGGGAGGGCGGGCGGGCGGTCGGCGGCGGCAATAGTTTGGGCCGATTCGGCCCCTAATACTGGGTGTGTCCTATGGTCAGGTGCGTCCTATGGTCCGAAAAATACGGTAGATAGATAGATAGATAGATAGATTTCTCTAAGGCGTACCTGTCACTAATTGCATGTGTGGCAGCTCTCATGAGAGTTAGCAAGCAAGCTGCCAGCAGGGGGAGAGGAAAGCTCCAGCAGACAGGCTTGCAGGCGAGGCAGGTAAGATGGAGTGGGAACAAAGTGACGGCAGGCGGGGGGGGGGAGAGAGAAAGTGGCAGCAATGTGGGCGGGCAGAAAATGGCGGGCAGGAGGAAGGGAAAGAAAGCAGCGCCGGGTGAGAAAACAGCAGCAGCCGGCGGGGAGGGAAAGAAAACCGCAGAGGGCAGGCGGGAAGGATGGGGAGAACTAGAGGCACAGATGCTCTATGCCCAGTCCAGCTAGTTATATTCTATTACCCTAGAGAGCAATTAGTTTAGTACACCCTGAAGAGACAATAAGCAGTGCACAGCCACCACTCCTTGTTGCTGGACAGTTAAATATATGAGAGCCACCACTTTAAAAGAACCACTTTGGCCAAACAAAAAATAACCGTGAAAATCATTGCCTACCACATTGACCTCAGCACAGTGCTGAGCCTTTCCCAGTACCTGAGACCCCCTTGAGAGAAACGTAGCCCCTTGGAGCCTCAGAGCTATTTTGGAAGACGTGCACAGCGCACTGTTATTATTATTCAAATAAAGCATAATACATCATTAGTGAGAGAGCCACACTAATGGAAGTGGTCAATGGAAGCCACCACTGGTTTGCAGGCCTTGCAATGAAGAACACTGATCTAGATCAATTATCTAGATATTCCTAAGAAAGAGACCTTTTGCTGACTTGCATCAGTAGCATCTAAGCTTTTACCAAATATATTTATTAGGCTGTTGGTTTATTATTCACATTTATATTCTACTTGTCCTCTAAGAGCTTAGAGACATTTATGTATATTTTTCTAGGTGATCTCCCATTACTTAGCTACTTTTGGAAGCTCAGGTGGAGGCGGTGGCCAGGGGTGCCTTTGCATGGCTTCGGCTAGTGTGTCAGCTGCGTCCCTTTCTTGAGAAGGCAGATCTGGTCACAGTTACCCATGCCTTAGTCACGTCATGGCTGGATTACTGTAACACACTCTACGTGGGGCTGCCCTTCAAGAATATCTGGAAACTGCAGCTAGTGCAAAATGCGGCAGCTAGGGTTTTATCTGGAGCTGCCCGGTGGGAGCACATCACACCCATTCTGAAAGAGCTGCACTGGCTGCCAGTTCGTTTCCGGGTCCAATTCAAGGTGCTGGTTTTGACCTTTAAAGCCCATAACAATTTGGGCCCAGGATACTTGAGGGACCGCCTGCGCCCAAGGGTTGCTTCCTGCTTGATGAGGTCATCTGAGGGGGCTCTGCTCCGGGTGCCCACAATGAGGGAGGCTTGGTTGTTGTGCACATGGGACAGGGCCTTCTCTGTTGCTGCCCCCAGACTCTGGAATGCTCTCCCAGTGGGTATCCGCTCCTCAGTCTCCATCACAGTTTTTAGAAAGCATGTCAAATCATGGCTTTTTACCCAGGTTTTTATATGATCGTCTCTGCTGCTTCTTGTATTTTGTACTGGTTTTATGCTTGTGTTTTGTTTTTTTTTTTAAATCAGATTTGTTTTTTATATATTTTTAGCTCAATGTTTTAATGTGTCTTTTTATAACCTTGTTTTTAAATTTTATTGTGAGCCGCCTTAATGAAAGGCGGGGTATACATTTAACAATAAATAAATAAATACTGCATTAGAACTGTGCCATGTGCCTTCAGACCATTCCCTTGCAAGGGAGGAGGGGAAACAATCTGATCACCACCATAAGTGGGGAAGATTTAAGCTGAAGTTCTGTACCTTTTCTTGAATATACTGGACCATTTCTGGGAAGGAAGGCATCTGTTTGCCAGCACTTTCTTTTTCATTTTTACCAGGAAATGTTCTCAGTGCGCGTTGTGCCTCTCCATGTACCTCTTCCCGTCTTTCAAAAAGTAAAAATGAAAACATACTTTTAAATTTGCGCACATGCACAGATACACATACTCTCCACCTCACTCCCCGACTCATCCAATTAATTTCTTGAATGAAGGAATTTGAGTTTGAGGTGTTATGTACTGCATTTTTCAGAGAGAGAAATTCATCCTCTTTTATAACAGCAGCAGAAATTGGGAGTCACCCAGTAAAACTGATTAGGACAGAGTACTTTTCTCCACACAATGCATACCATATGTATTTTTGGCTGCAGGTAGCTTATTTTTTTTTAATGTTCCAGTGTATCATTGCTGCTGTCTTGTCATGCCTCTGTAAAGAAGCAGATGAAACAGTGGACCACCTAATCAGCTGTTGCAAAAAGATCGCACAGACTGACTACAAACAAAGGCATGACAAGGTAGCAGGGATGATACACTGGAACATTTGCAAAAAATACAAGCTACCTGCAGCCAAAAATTGGTGGGACCACAAAATTGAAAACGTCGTAGAAAATGAAGCTGGAAAAATATTACAGGACTTCCAACTACAGACAAACATCTGCCACACAATACACCAGATATAACTGTAATCGAGAAGAAAGAAAAACAAGTCAAAATAATCGACATAGCAATATCAGGTAACAGCAGTATAGCAGAAGAAGAAATAGAAAAAATCACCAAATACAAAGATCTACAAATTGAAATTGAAAGGCTGTGGCAGAAGAAGACCAAAATAATCCCAGTGGTAATTGGCGCCCTGGGTGCAGTTCCAAAAGACCTTGAAGAGCACCTCAACACCATAGGGGCCACAGAAATAACCATCAGCCAATTACAAAAAGCAGCTTTACTGGGAACAGCCTATATTCTGCGACGATATCTATAACAACTGACAATAAAATTCAGTCATCGCAGGTCCTTGGAAAGGACTCGATGTCTGGATAAAACAAATCAGTCAATAACACCTGCCTGACTGTGTAAATAAATAAATAAATAAATAAATAATATGATGATGATGATGATGATGATGATGATGCAGCACATCCAATGGTATTTTATTGACACAAGATGTGGCAATGGCCACTAACTTAGATGGAGTATGACAAGAGGGACTGATGTCAGAAGAACTCTGAGTTAGACCCTTTTTTGCCTCATTAACTTCTAAGGGAAGTGACAAGAGACACTAGTAGAAATTGCTTGTTAAAAAGATTACACAGATTTATGGAGAAGCCTATCAATGGCTATTAATCAGGACAGCTAAACAGGACTCTATATTCAAAGGTAATCTGATTCTCAACACCAGAGGGATACTGCCTTCATGCCCTGCTTATTATGACTACTTTTATTATCTGACTAGCTACCATTGGCAACAGGACACTAGACTAAATGAAAATTTCATTTGATCCAGCAGAGCTGCTTTTAAATTTCAAGGAGAAAAAGGAATTGATGAGCAGCAAGCTGGATAAAACGGCTCACATGTGATTTCACCGTCTACCTGTACTGCAGACACTGGTGCCTAAGACAAGCTTCTTAAACCATTATGCTCCTACTCACAAACAATGTTTGGACTACTCCAGTGCAACCAGCTGGGAGAATTATTTGCTTCCCTACTTCATTATTTCTGAAACAATCACCATTCTTATGTTTTTGCTTTATAAAATCCATTTTTAGGATTCCCATTTTCTTTGGTCACAGCCATAGCAAGTGCCCCAACCCATTAGCTTTCTAACATGTATCATCTTCTTAACTGGATTAAAACAGGTTGCTTACCTGTAACTGATGATCTGACAGTGATCTGTTGACATCCATCAGAAATGGGTTCTGCTCCTGCACAGAATCCCTCAGTGTGGAGCACCCACGACTCCTTGTGGCATTTCAGCCCTGCCCCATGTGACCAAGTGGCTGCTATTTAAGGAGAGAAGAACGCCGCTCCCTCAGTTCCTGGATGACCACCGGAGCAGGCGACCGTCCTTGCAGCAAGTACCAGGTGAGTTCTATTACAGAAACTTGAACTACTGCAGTGGGGAGGTATGGGTGATTGGTTGAGCTCCATTAGAAATGGGTGTTTAGTTAGCTATTCTAGGAGGAGGCAGCAGTAGTTACTGTAGCAGCCTTTTTAGTACACCTCTCCCAAAATTTGCCCCCGCTGCAGAGCGCAAGTCAATGGCATAATGTTTTACAAAGGGCAACTCAGATGACCACGTTGCTGCTTTACAAATGTCTTTGAAAGATATGCCAAATAAATGGGCTGCTGAGGCCACATAGGCCCTCGTTGGATGTGCCCTTATTGATTTAGGTGACTCTACTTTTTGATACTTGTATGTTAGTAGAATCAGTTCCACCAGCCAGTGTGACAGGCGCTGTCTGGATATGAAGTGGCCCTTTGTTTTTCCCTTGATGAAAAGTCTTTTTGTCTCGCGAAAGGGCTTGGTTTCTGCTAGAGAGAATACCAAAGACCTCCTGACATCCAGGGAGTGAAGTGCCTTCTCTAGTGGGGTGGCAGGTTCTTTAAAGAAGGTTGGTAGTACAATATCTTGGTTCAGGTGAAAATCCGATACCACCTTAGGTAGGAAAGCATTGTCAGGACACACAAGAACCTTGTCTGGGAAGAACCTTGTGTACGGCTTGTTCATATGCAGTGGCGTGAGCTTGCTCACCCTTCAGGCTATAGTGACTGCTACTAGAAAGGAAGTCTTTAAAGTGATTAATTGTGGGCTTACCAAAGATAAAGGCTCAAAAGGCTTTAATTTCAGTTAATGCCGAAGATGCTCCATTCAGAGGAACAGAGAATCAAGGGCTTTTGTTTGTTTGTTTGTTTGTTTGTTTAAACCGGCTTAATTAGGTAAGCTGGTAGGCTAGCTGGGGGGGGACCCACCTTTGAGCTGCCCGCCCCATGGAAAGAGCTCACCGTTTTTGCTTTGTCCGGTTCCCTCAGCTGTTGTTTTATTCTTCGCAGCGCTGTCGTTTTTGGCGGGCTTTTTATTGCAGGCTGCATATTGTCTCCATGTAGAGTTGCTGCCGCAAGGCCTCTTGCCACCTCTTCCTTTGCACCCGCTTCCCTCAGGACTCCACCTGAGTTTGGGAGTGGATTAGCCGGGGGATTGCCGCTCTCTAGCAGGAAGAAGGGCTCTCAAGCCTCTGCCTGCCTTTCCCTCCCCGGACGTCACCTCACGCGCAGACTCACAGCCTAAGGGCGGGAGACTGGCTGCGACCACATCCTGAGGCCTGCATGTCGCCTTACGCTGAGGCTCGGGCCCGAGGGCAGGAGACTGACTGTGACCTCATGCTGCGTCCTGCCGGACAGCTTTGTGCAAGCCAGCAAGGACACGACTGGTGGTGGAGATCTGGGCCTTCTCGTGTCCCTGGGGAACACACTCCTCATTCTCCTTGCAGGAACAGACACATTATAAGCCTTCCTGCACGCTCCATACAGTTAGAGAAGTAGGAGGAGAGGGGGAGAGGAGAGAGGATTGAGGGAGCAAAGCAGAGTAAAAGATAAACAAATTCAGGGGAAGATCGGAGAGAAGAGAAAGTCTGCCTGGAGCAACACAGGACTGTAAGAACTGGGCAGGGTCATCTCCCTCAGGCTCTAGAGACATCTATCTCTCAGCTAATTAGCATAGTCCTGCCTTGGAGCACAGGAGGGGGATAACCCATCGAGATGGTCTTGATTGCAGCAACCGAGAAAGGAAGTCTTTAAAGTGATTAATTTTGGGCTTACCAAGGATAAAGGCTCAAAAGGCTTTAATTTCAGTTAATGCTGAAAGAACTACGGAGATGCTCCATTATTCTACAGGTTGATTGACTGGTGGGAATAAGTTAGAGAGGCCTTCAAGAAGTTCTTGCTACTTTGATGGAAGAAAACTGACTTCTCATCCCAACCTGGTTGCACTGCTGAAAGCTCTGCCAAATGTACCTTGATTGAAATGTTACACATGCCCTCAGTCTTCAGTGATGTATAGAAGTATCTGTCTGACCAATACCCTTAAAGGGCAGAAGCCATGAGAGGATGCCTAGGTTTTGAACCTTTTCCACTTTCCTACATAGTTTCTCCGAGTGGATGGCTTCCTTTGGTTTAGCATAATCTAGTTTAGAAGCCTATCCATTGCAAATAGGTCTATCTGTGGCCAATTCTAGGATCTGAATATTTGAGTCAAATGTCTCGTTTGCACTTCCCACTCATGTTGATTCCTATGTAGAAATGTGTGACTCAAGTAGTCCACTAACACATTGTCCTTCCCTTTTATATGAATTGCTTGAGGATGGCTGTGATTGCGGATGCACCAGTGCCAGAGTTGGATGCTTAAGGCACATAGAGATCTCAAGACTGTTCCTCCTTGTCTGTTGAGATACGCAGTTGCAGTGGTATTGTCTAGTTGGACTTCTACTGTTTGCTCCTTCAGCATAGGTAGAAAGGTTTTCATTGCTTGAAAAACTGCCAGAAGCTCCAATAAATTGATAGGAAGCTGCCTTTCGCGATAGCTCCATTGGCTCTACATCTTGTTGCTGTTGCTGTTGCAGTGACCTCCACATCCTGTCATGGAAGCATCTGTTGCCACCCACACTGTAGGAGTTTGCGTTTGGAATGGGACGCCCTGCAAAAGGTTTTCCGGATGCAACCACCAACTTAGTGATTGGATGACCTGTGAAGGGATTGTTAGTCTTGGCAGAAGGATGTCCAGATTTGGACATAAAACAAAGAGGAACCATAACTGTAATGTCCTCATTTGTAAATGAGTATAATGGACTGTTGTTTCGCAGGAGGCCATCAGGCCCAGGAGACACTGAATCTTTCAAACATGTTGAGTTGGTTGCACAATAAAAACATGGATTAGCTCCTTGATGGATTGGAATCTTTCCCGAGGTAAGTATGCCCTTCCTGCTTGGTTATCTAGGATTGCCCGTATATCGGCTATTTTTGTCACCGGTTCTACAAGGGGTTTTTTCCAGTTCACGTCTACCCAGCTCTTGGAAAAGTTGCAACAGATACAATATCTGAGAATGTAACTCGCCTTTGTGTCTGAATGCTAGAAGCCAATTGTCTAGAAATTGGAAGAATGCAACTCCTCTGGTCCTTAGGTGTGCAACAATTGCTGCCATGTACTTTGTGAATACACATGGGGCAGTGCAGAGGCCAAAGGGTAGAACCTTGTACTGGTAGATTGAATTGCCTACTGTGGATCTCAGGTATTTCCTTGGTGCTTCCCAAATTCCAATGTGAAAGTAAGCATCTTTTAGGTCCAGCTGTGCAAGCCACCATTCCTGATGATGTTGTCTGAGTTTGGTCCTCTGTCTGTGGCAAAAAAAACCTTTTAAAGATTGGCATGGACAGTGTGCTGGTATTTGAGTCTAGTACAGAGAGTAGGGTTTGCGCAGTTGTAGGATCAAGGCCTGTATCCCCCTCCAGATCATCTTCATTGTCATCATCTTCGACATCGAAGGTTACAGGCTCCTGGTGTCGAGGAGTGATTTGCCTGGATTCCATCAGAGTCAAGCCCACATCCAGTACAATGGGTATAAAAGGAGACTGTATATGTGCCGTGGCCAGCAAGATTGATGTTGTTCTCTGTGCCGATAAAGATTTTGGTATCGAGGCAGGAGTTGGTTTCGATGGCCTTGGTATCTAGGGCTTTGGCACCCACGGCTGAGGCATCAGAGTCTTCTTATGACCCTTTGTCAATCTCGAAGGCTTCAATGTCGAAAAGCCATGGGATTTGGTCAATGTTGAGGGATGCCTCAGCATCGAAGGATGTTCCGCCATCAAGGGTTGCCCTGAGCTGATATTCTCGGTGTTGAAGCTTTTGTTATGGAAGGTTTCGTTATGACGATGTCCTGGAGACTCAAAGGTGATGAAGTCCCCCAAATTGAGGACTTTTGTTTTTTCTTCGATGGTTCTGAAGCCGCCTCCTCCACCATTCTATCCTTCAATCTCTTTGGAGGCTTCAATGATTTAAACAGAGGCAACAAGGATTTAGACTGAACATGTGCAGTCCTTGATCCCGGAGACTTGATCCTTCCTGCTCCTTCCTTAGATGTCGAAGGAGCTGGGGGACTTAAGGCGTTGTCATACAAGGCGACTCGCAGACAGAGCTCTCTATTGAGTCTAGTCTGTTTCGAAAAAGACATGCAGACTTTGCATGTTGAAGTGTTGTGCACTAAGGCAGATCAAGCATAGATTGTGTCCATCTTGAGAAGACAGCTTAGGCCTGCATTTGAAGGTCTTGTTTTCCGTTTCTTTGGATCATCCATATTCGTTGTTGTTGTCCATTGCCTGAAGTCGTAGCCTGAAAAAACAGTCCAATTATTTGTATGTTTGTTTGTTTTTTGTTTAGAACTCAAAACAGATGCTGAGGGAACCAAAACGAGGAGCTGCAGCAACCGAGTGACCGACCACTACGGCGGTTGAAAAGGAACTGAGGGAGTGGCATTCTTCCTGCCTGAAATAGCAGCCACATGGTCATGTGGGGTGGAGCTGAAATGCCACAAGGAGCTGCTGTGGTACTCCACACCAAGGGATTCTGCACAGGCATCGAACACATTTCTTATGGAGCTCAACGGATCACAATCCAGATCTACTAGTTCTGCCATTAGCGAAACCTACTTAACCAGATCAGACATACCCTAAAAATGCAATGCAGGACAAAAGGCGCTAACCGGCAGCACTCGGGTTTAGTGATTAAAGATTAACACCAATTTTTATCTCCAGTCGCAGAAGTCTAGCAAGCTATCACTTGCTCACATTCAACCCTTGCCTCTTCCATCCATTCTTCTTCTTTTATTGGTCAAAGTTTAGATTATAAGCTCGTGGGGCAAAATAACTGCTGTAGGCTGGGAATGAAAAGATCCCATAACCACATTACTCAACAGTCTTAATGCTCTACACACCATTTTTTTTGCTGGAGAAGCAAGTAGGTACTGAACATGGCACATATACAGCTGTGCCAGCAGAGCAGTACAACCTGCTTTCTATTACAAGTGATGCAGTGACATTGTTCCACCCTGCAGTAAATTCACTGGTACCAATTATTAAGATACAATAACATAACATTAGAAACAATTTCTTCATCACAGCTTCACTTGTGCATCCTAAAACAGGTGTAAAGGAAGTCGCAAGTCTACCATTGTAATAATGGTAAATAAGTAAAAGCAAGCATATCAGGAAACTTCTGCACTGTTTTGAATCCAGCACACAATGCAAAATTAAACTTACGGATCGCCTGCAGCTAAAAGCAGCAAGTATCTTGAAGGGATGTGATCAGGAGGGAACACTGTGCTGGCAAATTTTACAGCCACCTGACGTACTTGAACTTGCGGCTTTAAAAAAATAAAAGGGAAGGGGGAATCATCAGGTCCATGTCAACACCATTTAAACATATATGAACATGAAAGATGCACCCAAAGCAGAAAGCCAACTGCAGAAACAATATCCTATTTATACTTCAGTTGACTGAAAGGAGTCACTTCAAAATCTTTAGCTTTCCTTTACTGGAAGGGAGCAAAATCAGACATTTCTACGACTGTTCTTGCTGCTTTCCCTATTTTGCCTAACACATTTCAAGCAAGGCAAGTATCAGTTCAACCACTGGTTTTGAGCACATGGTTTTATATCAATTACATAACTTTTACCAACTTGGAAAATACACCTTGGAGATAAAACAAGGTACTCATAATGGGGATTCCTTCTATACTCCATTATGAAGAAGAACATTACTCCCCCACTCACCCTGCCCCCACCACTCAGCTCCTGAGCAAAGTTGCCCCCGCCACTCAGCTGCTAACTGAATAAAGAGGCACTTTTTTAAAGCAGTAGTTCTCTTTACTGAGCAGGAGGAGAGCAGCTGGCCCTATCCAGCCCCAGCAAAGCATCTCTTTAGTGGCTGTTGCTGGTGTCAATCGTATGTTTCTTTTTAGATTGTGAGCCCTTTGGGGACAGGGATCTATCTTTATTTATTTATTTTTATTTCTCTATGTAAACTGCTTTGGGAACTTTTGTTGAAAAGCGGTTTAGAAATATTTGTTGCAGTAAATATTTGTTGTAGTTGTACTTTGTATTCAAAAGCGAATGGGATTCATTAACGTAAGTCTTGGCACATGCAAGGGATCAATAATATTCAACCATTCATTATACAACTTTCTCACTTCGTTGACATACCTTAATTAGGTTTGAGGCCACAAGTGCCTCCATAAGAGTACGTGGTGCCCCTTCTAAACTGGTGTAAGCTCCAACCATCATGGACAAGGCCTCCTGAATAGCAAGTCTGGTATCAGGCTCCTCCTGAAATAAGATACGCTTTATTTAAGAGATTTGTTACTCTACCTTGCAAGCCACAGGCTTCATGGCAGCCTACAATAGACACACATTAAAAACAACCACATATAAAATATACTACAATATAGCAGATAAAAGCACCATTAAAACAACCTCAGGAAACCAGTCTCTACTATTTACCAGTCACTATTTACCTACTATTTACCAAACAAGGAGTATCTGCACATACTGTTTTCGTAAGAAAAGGTCACCCACCTTAGAGAGAGCTTCAAAAAACTGTTGGACTAAAGCCAGGTCCTTGGTGAACAGCTGAGGTATTCGGCTGAAATGAAATGTCAAGGTTTTTAAAATATAGCCATTTATGAGGATGAAGCAAGATACATACATATGCAGTATTATTACCCCATATTGGAAAAATGAGAGCCTGGCCTGAGAGACTGGTTTCTCTATGGCCACCTAATGAGTTCCTAGCAGGTAATATTTGAACTCAAACTTTCTGGTTTATAATTAGCCTCTTAGCTGCTATGCATCAGTAGCGCTCAACCAGCACAGTTAATTTCTGGTATCAGTAATAGAGGTAAGTAGAAATACATCTGAATTCATAATATAGATCTAAATTACCTGCAACCACCAGTGGGAAGATACTCAATCTAATAATCACAAAAATTTCAAAAACCAGGTAATTATAATATAATATAGGAAGGTCAATTTGATAGACTTTATGAAGTTTAATTCTATATACAAAACTCATTAAGCTTGCCACCAGTGTCTGTGCTCCAAGATTGCTTAGTTGGCAGAGTTTGAAACTATGCAAAGGACAAATCATTGTTCAACTCAATGCCTGGTTTTTCATTTTAAAACAGATTACCCCAAGCATTCAATAAACCCCCCACAAATATAATTTAACAACCTTAGGGCTGTCAAAAGATAAATTCTTTTCTACGTTCTATGTGCCATTACAAATTGACATGTGGTGTGGTAAGCTAACTTGCTTGCCTGCTGACAGAGTAACAAATTGCTTTGGAAAAACCAACTGACATCTTATTAGTCTAATGCATTTCTGTTACCTGGAGAGTTTTCCAACAGCTGAATAGGCCACTGACAGCAGTTTGGGATCCTTGAATTATAAAACATAAGATGAGCAGAAAGGGTCATGACAGATGGATTCATTTAGGATTCTTCAGGAACCTCACATTTAGGCTTCATCCCCAACAAAAATCTTCCCTCCCATATTTCTCAGTTCTCAAACAGCAGCCTCCAACACTTCATGACAACCTGCTTTTGAAAATACAATTTTCTAAAGCAGCTTGGCACAGAGATTTGCTGTTCAAAACAAAACAAAAAAACCACATCAGGTATGCTTAAGCCCTTGGTGCAACTACAGAAGCTCTTGGGATTCTGACCATTGGCCACAACCATGAGGATTTACATGAGTATATGAGTCTAATTTATGTTTCAATATAAACGTGCATCACACAGAAGTTTCAAAAGAGCATCACACTTCCACCAAAATACCCTCAGCTGGCTATTTACATAATCCAGAAAACAAATCCTTCCTCAGCTACTTTCAAACATATTTTCTTTGACAGTTTCTTTGTAGGTGCTAACTACAGCATATTCAATAATTTTTTTCAACAAAATATCCAATAACATCCTAGACTTAAAAAACAATAAACATCGGTTGTTATAAGGATCCTTTCGACTCACCTCTTTATATTCATTAATCAGTTTTGTCAGTCCATTCAAAAGCATTGGGCCTAGTGGCTTTATCTTACTGTCTGGGCAACTGAAATTCAATACATGAAAGAGTATTTTTATTTATTTATTATTGAATACATTTTTATACTGCCCCACATGAAAGTCCCAGGGCAGTTCACAATCTAAAAACACAACATCAATTAAAACAGTTTAAAGTACAGATAAAAACTCCAAAACTGAAAACTTTAAAACTATAAACTAAAAGACTGACTAAACAGGTATGTTTTCAGGTCCTTCTTAAAAACATCCAGAGAAGGGAAGGCTCTAATTTTGTTAAGAAAGAGTAACAATTTAATGATTTTTTTTTAAAAAAAAGGTTGCTCACCTGTAACTTATGATCTGGTAGAGATCTGTTGATATCCATTAGAATGGGTTCTGCACCTGCGCGGAAGCCTCTCGGTGTCGAGTTATTACAGCTCCTTTTCGGCGCCTGTGCCCCCGCCCCACGTGGCTATTTAAGGCGGGAGGAAGCACAGGCAGCTCAGTTCCTTGGAGACTGCCGAAGCAGTCTAAAAGATGGCGAGTTCTACTGGAGAGATCCACAGTCCACTGCAGAGGGGAGGTTCGGGAGGGTCTAATGGATATCAACGGATCTCTACCAGATCATAAGTTACAGGTGAACAACCTGTTTATCTGGTACGGGATCCATTGAATCTATTAGAATGGGTGTTTAGTTAGCTCCAAAAGGAGGCAGGAGCAGTGATTATTGTAACACCCTTTTTATAACAGCTCTCCCAAAGCTCACCTCTGCCGCGGAGAGCAGATCAATGGCGTAGTGTTTCACAAATGGTTCTTCGGAAGACCAGGTAGCAGCCTTACAAATGTCAGAGAAGGATACTCCTGATAGGAAAGCTGCAGAAGCGCCAAACACCCTTGTGGAATGTGCCTTGATAGATCTGGGGGCTGGTACTTTCTGTATCGAATGGGCCAGGCGAATGGTCTCCACGAGCCAATGAGATAGACGTTGTCTGGATATCGCTTGACCCATAGTAGAGCCCTTATAGGAAACCAGGAGCTTTTTAGTCTTTTGGAATGCTTTGGTCCTGGATAGGTAATACAGCAGTGCTCTGCGGACATCCAGCGAGTGGAGAGACTTCTCCAGAGGTGTGGAGGGAGATTTGAAGAAGGTAGGTAGAACAATATCTTGGTTGACATGGAAATCTGAAACTACTTTAGGTACAAAGGTTATATCCGGACGCAGGATATAGAACCTGGGTAGAACCTAGCGTATGGCACATCCATACGGAGGGCAGTCAATTCACTTACCCTGCGAGGAGTGGTGATGGCCACTAAAAAGGCTGCTTTCAAGGATACATGTCTAATTGTCGCAGAATGCAGTGGTTCGAACGGTGGTTCTGTTAGAGCCGAGAGGACCAGAGAAATGCTCCAGGGTTCCACAGGCTTGCGTACCAGAGGGCATAGATTCGTAAGTCCCCTCAATAAACTCTTACAGGAAAGATGGGAGAACAGTGTCCTACCGTCCCAGCCCGGGTGCCGAGAAGAGAGAGCCGCCAGGTGTGCCCGTATGGAAACATTAGACAAGGGTGATGTCTTCAGGCTCATCAGGTAAAGTAAGACCTCCCGTATAGAGGCCTGTTTTGGATGGAATCCACAAGACTTTGCGTAAGACACAAACCGCTTCCATTTGCTGGCATAGTTACGCCTCATAGATGGTTTGCATTCGTTCAGCAGGATCTTATTTAGCAGGCGATCCGCCACGCTGTGAGTTGCAGTGTGAGAACTTTGGGATGTAACACTTTGCCGCCCTCTTGAATCAGTAGGTCTGGGCAGTTTGGAAGTCTCTGGTGGATGTTGGAAGTCAGTTTGAGTAGATGCGGAAACCACGGCTGGCGAGGCCACCATGGCACGATCAAGATGCAGCTTGCAGGAGCATTCAAGAGTTGCGCTGCTACCCTGCCCACTAGCGGCAGGGGGGGCGGGAACATGTACGTATGATGCAGTGATCAGCCCAGTTGGAATGTGTCCCCCAGTGAGTGTGGATCGTGTCCCGCTCTTGAGCAGAACCGTCTGAACTTCGCATTCTGTGATGTAGCGAACAAGTCTATCTGAGGAAGACCCCAGAGGTCAAAGATTTTCCGGAGGTAACGGTCATTTAACTCCCACTCGTGGAGGTCCATTGAGAATGAGTGGCTGAGACCGTCCGCCAGGACATTGTCTAACCCCTTGATGTGCATTGCTACCAGTGTTATACTGTTCTTGATGCACCAATGCCATATCTGAATGCTCAGTTTACAGAGCGATCTGGAGACAGTGTCCCCCTGCCTGTTCAGGTAAGCGATAGCAGTGGTGTTGTCCAATTGCAATTGGACTACTCGGCCTTGTAGCATCGGAAGGAAGATCTGAAAAACTGTTAACTGCTAGGAAGGCCTGAAAAACTGCTAACAACTCTAGAAAATGTATGTGCAGTTGACGTTGAGTGTGGGTCCAGAGTCCCTGAGTTGTGGCCGTATTGCAATGCGCGCCCCACCCTTGGAGAGAGGCATCCGTCGTCACCCAGATGGATGGGAGTTGTGGTTGTGGTTGGCACTCCTTTGAGTAGGTTGGTGGTTTGTGTCCACCAGGACAGTGACCGCAGGATTGGTGCCGGTACCAGCAAAGTCTTTGCAGGACTGTAGCGCAATCGATTGAAGGAGGACAGGAACCACAGCTGTAGTTTTCTCATTTTCAGTCATGTGTACCAAACAGTTGACCTGCAAGAAGCCATCAGACCTAGGAGACGTTGTATGCGCCATGCTGTTTGAGAAGGCGCAGCTTGAAATTCTTGAACCAGCGACGCGATGGTCTGATAATGGTCTACTGGGAGAAATGCCCTCCCTTTTGTGGCATTGAGCACAGCCCCTATGAACGATATGGTGGACACCGTAGTCAGGTGGGACTTCTTCCAATTGACCCATATTCCCAGGTCTTGGAGTAGGTATAACATATACTTTATCTGTGAAAGTAACTCTTCTTTGTTTGTTGAGGACAGCAGCCAGTCGTCTAGGTACGGGTAAAGTTTCAGACCCTTTGTTCTCAAATGGGCAACAACCACCGCCATGCACTTGGTGAACACACGGGGTGCCATGCAGAGTCTGAACGGCAAGACTTGGTATTGGTAAAGTGAGATCCCTACTGTGAACCGCAGATACTTCTGGAAGGAGTGAAAATAGGCATCCTTCAAATCTAACGTCACAAGCCACCTCTCGTGATGGAGAAGAGGTAGGAAGTCCTGTGATGTTGTCATTCGATACTTTTTCACATGGATGAACTTGTTTAGATGTCACAAGTCCATAATTGGTCGGATTCCGCCATCCTCCTTCGGTATCTGGAAGTAATGGGAGTAGAACCCCTCCCATCAATTTGCCCATCACACCGGTACTATAGCCTTTTTTTGAAGGAGTTCCTGAACTTCCTGCAGCAAAGCAGGCGTAGCTGTCGTGAAGCGTATGCCCCTGAAAGATGGCTTGGTCTTGAACTCTATCGCGTAACCGGATGACACAATCTTCAAGACCCAGCAATCTGATGTTATGTTGTGCCATGCTTTCGCATGACTTGCCAACCTGATGGAGTTGGTGGCTAGGAGGGCCGGCTGTGAGATGTTGTAGGCTGGAACTAAATTCTCCCCAGTGTTCTGTGAGAAAAGGTGACGGGATGTTCCAGGTGGATGCAATGGGCTGTTTTGCGCTTCAAAGGCGCTGTTTGTTTCCATCCCCCTGTTTATTGCATTGGCTGGAGGGAAATCTGCCCTTTTGTTGCGTTGTCCTCTTGCTAAAGGGCTGGTAAGACTTACGGAAGTCTCTCCAGTCCTGCTGTTTGTATGTGGATCTGAGCCAGTAATAGGAACGCTGATTGTTCCCATAGGAGGTTGGTTGCGGGGTAGCAGATGTAAAAGTTTTAGCAGTAAATTTTGATTTCTTCATCTTTTCCATGGTTCCGTTTCCTCTGAGAATAGTCCCTTCCCATCAAAGGGGAGTCCTTCAATTTTATCTTTCATATCTTGTTGCAGGGCCGCAGAGCGAAACCAGGTGTGATGGCAAAGGGTGATAGCCGTCATGATGGAACGTGACTCCGACTCTGCCAAATGCTTTGCTGTGCTTAATTGCTGACAGATAAGGTCACCAGCTTGCTGCAACGTTTTACGGAAACTGTGTTTTAATTCCTCTGGAGACAGTGTATCTAGGTCTTTCTCTAAAGCTTCCTATATACAATAGCTATGCTTGGCCATGCAAGTTGAATAGTTGGCCACCTTAACCGATAGACAGGACGTGGAATATAGTTTCCTGCCCATTACATCCAGTTTTCTGCCTTCCTTGTCCGCAGGGGTGGTATAGCGTCGACCAGATTTGGAGGAGGTAGCGCAGTCAATAACTAAAGAGTTCGGGACCGGGTGTTTAAACAGGTAAGTATTATCCTGCTCTTGTACTCGGTACAGTCCTTCAAGCCTTTTTGAAGTTGGTGTAGAAATTTGAGGCACCTGCCATGCGTATTGCGCCGCATTGGAAATAATGGGCAATAGAGGAAGTGCGATAGGCTGGGCTGATTGAGACCGTTGCATAAAATTGTATACTGGATCGTCTATGGTCTTGAGTTGCGATGTGAGATCCAGACCGAGTGTACTTGCCATACGTCACACGTGGGAATGGTAAGCTTTTAATTCTTCCGTTGGCGACACATGAGAGGGCGTAGCGACATCCAGTGAAGGGTCCAACTCAACCGACTCAGTATCAGACTCAAAATCCGACGAGCTGTGGTGGCTGTCCTCAGAGTCCGGAATGGAAAGTGTATGGTGTGTTGGCACCATTGGAAATATTGCACGTGTGGGCGAAGGAGCCGGTAATGGATCTGTTTGCGTTTCTGTTGACGTGAATGGGGTTGGCAAAGTCTGAGTAGACATTGTGGTAGTATAGGTACATGTCTGAGTGCCCATATTAGTCAGGACTTTGTTAGGAGGAAGTGGAGGAGCGGATGGTTCAGGTGTTGATGGTAACCTCCTCTGCCAGGCACGGTCCTCGTGAACATCATATGTTGCACCAGGTGAAGTTGTACCTGGCAATGCAGTCTCCCGAGATGGAGAAACATGATGACTGAAGCAGCAGGTATGCCAAGGATTAGACGTAGAGAGTTGCGCAGCAGTGAGTATTCGCGGAGCAGTCCCAGTCACGTCTTCCTCTGATTGTGGAAATCCCCGGAATGTAGAAGGTGTATTTGTAGTGGAATCCAGCATCTTAAGAAGAGGATCCAGAGGGGGCGCTACAATGCCCTCTACGTCAACATCCTCTAGTGCAAAGGTCATGGGTGCCCGGAACCTAGTGGTCACCATGGTGATATTTGTTGGGGTGTTCAGAGTAGACATTTAGGCCTCGTCCCTCGATGTCCAAGGAAAAAACACGAAGGAGCCACAGAAACCAAGTGATTCCTACGGCGGTAGCAAAGGAACTGAGCTGCCTGCGCTTCCTCCCGCCTAAATAGCCATGTGGTCATGTGGGGCAGGGCGCAGGCGCCGAAAAGGAGCTGTAATAACTCGACACCGAGAGGCTTCCGCGCAGGCGCAGAACCCATTCTAATGGATTCAACGGATCCTGTACCCGATCTTGTTTTTCTCATTTACTATGCTCGTGTAAAGGGTATTTCCAACCTCCTTCTCACTGCAGCCCCCTGAAAAATGGGATGAGGCATGGGTGGAGGGTTGGTTAAAGATCAGGGCAAGAACCTTCCACATTCAGAGCTCTGCTTATGGAAGGTGCCTATGCTCCTTTCCCTTGCAGCCCCCCATATCTGAAAGGTCCCTGACACTCAGGAGCAGCTTTTCAAAGGAAACTGCAGTGGAAAGGAGATGGAAAAAATTAGGGATGTGCACAAACTTGTTCGGACACTGGGCAGTTCGGTGAGTTCGAAGGCGGGGGGGTGGGTAACTTTAAGGGTGGGACAGGGTGCACTTACCACCCCCCTGGCCGTGTTTCCCCCACTGACGCTCACTGGAAAACCGGTCTGGCGGGGCAGCAGTATATCTCTCTGCTGCCCTGTCCACTCCTCAGACCAGAAAAGACAGTAAGACAAGTGCATGCCCACGTGTCTGCACACATGCCGCATACCCGATGTATGCGCGAGTGAGCACGACGTGCATTCCCAACGTGCACACACAATACTTCCTGTCACTTCCGGTCCAAGGAGCAGACAGGGCGGCAGGCAGGTACGCTGCCGCCCTGCCAGACTAGTTTTTCAGCGAGCGCCAGCAGGGGACATGCAGGAGGAAGAGTGCACCCTCCCCTGCCGGCTCCATGCACATCCCTAGAAAAGATCACTTGCATGAATATTTTATTTATTTATTAATCACATTTAGATACTGCCCAAACTTCGTCTCTGATATCATTCTATTTGCACAAGTTTGGAACCAAGACATTGTAATTATCTTTCCTGATGGCATAACACCTTTTTGTTACTTGAGAGTAGAAAACACCAGTATATCTCCCTAGTTGTTGGTTTAACTTTGAACTTCATTTAACATTAAATAACTGTAGTTTGACAACCAAAGCTATATTTATGGCTGTAATGCCATAAATAATATTCAGTTACTTACATTACACAAATATGATGCACAAATTGAAGGGATAAGGTTCTCAGTTTTGCATTCGTATTTGCTCCAAAAAGTCCATCATAGACAACCTGGCAGGAAAAAAGAAACTCATCAGAAATAATCTTATTTCAGGCTCTTTTCCACAGTGTCCTAACAGACAGTAAGCACAATCATGAAGTAAATTCTGATGGACTGCATATACAGGAGGACCTCGATATTTGCAGGGATTCTGTTCCCAGCTACAACTGCGGATACAGAAACGTAAATAAAAAGTCGTTGGGGCTATGGGATTGCAGGGGTTAGGTTCCAAGTCGTCAGGAAAATGATCGAACATTTTGGAGGGAAATGCCGGGGGAAGCGCCCTACCATACTTTGCTGGTCCCCTGAGTTGTCCTGTGCCCCGCAAATCACCAGGTGATTTTTTTTCTTTTTTCTTTTTTAATGGAGCCATTTTGAGGCTCTGAAACACAAAATGGCAGCCAGAAATGACCTCCGCGGTCATTTCCAGCCACCACCACCCATGGATAAGCGACACAGACATGTTTTTTCCCTTTCCCCCCATGTATGCCCAACCATGGATACGCGAATCCATGGATAACAAATTGTGGATATCGAGGTCTGCCTGAATATTCCTCTCAAGGATTTTTATATTCCACTGTAGTTCCACATTCCTTCAATAAATGAAATCATGTTTAACAATTAAGATTGCTATTAATACCTTTTTATTTATTAATTCAAATTATTATTTTTTTGCATATACTATTGTAACAAATTATCATACTCACATTGTATCTTAAACCACATTAGTGTTCCCAGGTTGGCATGTCTGAATATTGCAAGTGCAGCAAAACCACCATCAAGTACCAAAAAAAACTATCTTAAACTATTATAGTGCAACTTCAGCTATGTAGACTGCATACCCTACACTGGTCTGATGCTTGCCAAGCCCATGATAGAGATGCCCAGATACAGGCAAAGTATGTAGACTTGGTTTCGGAGAGGGTGAGAACTATATCCTTTCTGCATAAAGATGTTACCTGAATATTTGCAGGAAACATTTCTGCAGCTTGCCTGGAACGCAGAAGATGAGGGACAATCTTTAACTTAACCCGTGTGCTGACTGGATCACGTTTCAATTCTGGTTTCAAAACAGCTCCCTATAATAAACAGATACGGGGTTGTAGGGGGGAAATGTATTCAAAGAGAACTACCTACCATTCAGTCATGAGCAGAATCGTTTACAATGTAAATGTATGTAAATTGTATAAAAAGCTAAATAGCTGCTTGTTGATTGCATTTCAGTGGGAATCTGGATCCTTAAGAAAATGCATCCAGTCAACTAGAAGTGGATATGAATGGATAGAACTGAGAGATGCAGAAGGAAGGGGCAAGCAGAAAAGCCCAATTTCATGTATAGAACTCGACCCATGGAAGTTAGGACTCAAGCCGATATCTGAGACTTTGTTCATATATACAACATACTAGAAAGTTGTTCACACAACCAAAGTGGGGAGGGCTGGAGGGAAGACACGGCATGAGCAGCAGAGACACAAATTACAAGACACAATAAAGAGGCTGCTATGAATGAATTAAGATTATTTAACATAGATTAGGTCTGGCCAAGAAAAAAATTCAGGGATTCTTCCAAGTAGCCTTCTTAGGAAGAGACCAATGGACATTAACCTATTATGTTGGACGACTGAATGAAAAATCAATTAAGAGCCCAATTGGATCAGTCAAATGCTCCATTTAGTTCAGCATCCTGTTCTCATGATGGTCAGACAAATGCTTCCAGACAATAGCATCTAGGCAATAGTCCCCCGTCTCCAGTATTCACTTGTATGACACCTTGAAATGAGGAGGTTCAATTTAGCTATCATGACAAAAAGCCACTGACAGACCTATCCACTATGAATTTCTCTAATGTTTTCTAAGGTTGTGGCCATTACCACATCTTGTGGCTGCAAATTCCGTATATAAATTATATCTCATGTGAAGAAGTACTTTCTTTTCCTCATGCACTGTGCATCAAATCCTTTTAATTTTATTTATTTATTATTTATTATATTTGTACACTGTTCCAAACAAACGTCTCTGTCTCAGCAATTTGCAGCAAAATAAAACAAATTAAAACATAAATTAAAACCTTAAAACAATTTAAAAGTACATAGGAACACAGGAAGCTGCCATATACTGAGTCAGACCATAGGTCCATCCAGCTCAGTATTGTCTACCCAGACTGGCAGCAGCTTCTCCAAGGTTGCAAGCAGGAATCTCTCTCAGCTCTATCTTGGAGATGCCAAGGAGGGAACTTGGAACCTTCTGCTCTTCCCAGAGCGGCTCCATCCCCTAAGGGGAATATCTTCCAGTGCTCACACTTCTAGTCTCCCATTCATATGCAACCAGGGCAGACCCTGCTTAGCTAAGGGGACATGTCATGCTTGCTACCACAAGACCAGCTCTCCTCTCCAAGTCTAGTTGGGTGACTGAACTTGGGCGACTGAATGTGTCTTTAGTGACTTTTTTAAAGTTGTCAGAGATTGGGTGGCTTTTGTTTCAGCAGGGAACGCATGGCAGAATCTCGGGGCGGCAACAGAGAAGGCTCACCCTTGCGTAGCAAGCAGACAAGCCGGAGCTGCAGATGAACCTCTCCAGATGATCTCAAAGGGCAATAGGGCTCATAGTGTAGAAGACGTTCTCTTAAATAAGATAACCTAAGGGTCTCTTATTTAGGAGGGCCTAAACTGTTTAGGGCTTTGTAGATTACTAGCTGGCCCAGGTGCAAAGCAAATGCGTTCCTAGTTTTCCCTTCCTCCCCCTCCATTTCAGGGCTCAGCCAATTCTCCTCCCATCCCTTCAGCCAAGCTCCCTCTCCACCAGCAGCTTTCATCCTCCTCACAAGGAGGCCGACGGTCCCGTTTTCACTGCCTGCTCGGCCACTTGCAGTGGCAGTGCCGCTGCCTCTTCCTCGACCTCCCTCCCTCCCGCCATCAGATCTCATCCTCTCTGCGAGGAAGCCAATGGCCCCATTTTCGCCGCCTGCTTGGCCACCCTTGGTGGCTCGCAATGGTGCCTCCTCCTCGGCCTCCCTCTCTCCCTCCTCACCAGCTCTCGCAACTCCCAGCAGCTGCTCGCTAACTCTCACGAGAGCTGCCATGCATGGGATTAGCCATGGGTATGCCTTAGAGAATTATATAGATAGAAGAAGATAAGCAGAAGATAACCAGCACTTTGTATTTTGCCTGGAAACATATTGGTAGCCAGTGTAGTTATTTTAATATATGAATAATATGGTCTCTTCGATATGACCCAGAGACCAACCTGGCTGCCGCATTCTGTACTAACTGCAGTTTCCGGATTATGTACAAAGGCAACCCCACATAGAGCGCATTGCAGTACGCACGTCTGGAGGTTACCAGGAGAAGCCCTGCAGAAGAGGAAGGACAACATCTGCTTCTCAGCGAGACCCAGGGTGAGAGCCTGTGTGCCTGTCTGTCTGCCTCCTGCTGCCTGCCGCTGCTTACTGTTTGCCCCATGGGACTGGCTGCTGATCTGTAGGGAGTCTGTGTAGGACTGGGGCCCAAGGATAACTCAGCAGTTCCTGAAGTCCACCTGCCCAGAGTAGCCAACCCTGGGCCTATTTAGTGATGCTGCCTGTGACCCCAGCTTGCCAGAAGCCCTGCAGAATAGGTAGAACAACATCTACTTCCAGAGGGGAGAGCCTATATGCCGGGCTGCTGCTGCCCCCCACTGCTTACTGCTTGCTGTTTGTCCTGTGGGACTGGCTGCTGATCTGTAGGGAGTCTGTGCAAGACTGGGGCTCAGGAGCGACTCAGTAGTTCCTGAACTCCACCTGCTCAGAGTAGTCAACTCTGGGCCTATTTAGGGATACTGCCTGTGACTCCAGCTTGCCAGAAGCCCTGCAGGAAAAGAACATCTACTTCCTAGGTAGACCCAGGGTGAGAGCCTGTGTGCCTGCCTATCTGACTGCTGCTGCTGCCCCTGCTGCTTGATGTTTGTCCTGTGGGACTGGCTGCTGATCTGTGGGGAGTCTGTGCAGGACTGGGGCGTAGGGGTGACTCAGCAGTTCCTAAACTCCACCTGCCAGAATAGCCAACTATAGGCCAGTTTAGGGAAGATGATTGTGGTGCTGGATCTGCCACCAGAGGTGTGTTTAGCCACAGGGCATGGGTCTGTGGCCTCCTGGGGGGGGCCCAAATGCTCATGGGGGGCCTCGCCAGAGCCGTGATGCCCTGCCACTGCTGCCCGGCCCCCGCCGCTGCTATTTCCCCCTCTTCACCGCCAGGGGGGGTGAACACAGCAGCCCACCCCCCCACCCCCGCCGGGTGCAGGCAGGCCTCCTCAGCCTGCGCACATGCACAGTAGGAGTATGGAGTGTCACATCCCATCACAGGATGCGACATACCAAACTCCAACTGCGCACATGCACAGGCCAAGGAGGCCGGTCTATGCAGGCCAAGGAGGCCCGCCTGCACCCGCTGCCGCTGGGGGGTGGCCTGCTCTGCTCATCCCTCTGGCGGTGAAGAGGGGAAAATAACGGTGGCATGCGGTGGGGGCCGGGCAACAGCAACAGGGCGTAGGGGCTCTGGGGAGGCCCCCCAGAGCATTTGGGGGCGCCCCAGGAGGCCTTGTTTCAAGGAGGCAATTATTAGACCTCTTCTGAAGAAGCCTTCGTTGGATCCCTCAGAGTTGAACAATTATAGGCTTGTTTCTAACCTCCCATACCTGGGCAAGGTAACTGAGAGTGTGGTGGCCTCCCAGCTCCAGGTAGTCTTGGAGGAAACTGATAATCTGGACCAGGGATTCTCAGCGTTGGGTCCCTAGATGTTATTGGACTTCAACTCCCATAATCCACAGCCCGAGTGGCCTTTGGTTGGGGATTATGGGAACTGAAGTCCAATAACATCTGGGAACACAACGATGAGAATCCCTGATCTAGAC
Source organism: Hemicordylus capensis (assembly GCF_027244095.1). Classification (NCBI taxonomy): domain Eukaryota; kingdom Metazoa; phylum Chordata; class Lepidosauria; order Squamata; family Cordylidae; genus Hemicordylus; species Hemicordylus capensis. Next base: position 132,169,248 of record NC_069658.1, read on the forward strand.
CCATTTCAAACTGGCTTTCTAGTGGGCTATTGGGTGGAAATTGCCTTGGTCAGCCTGATGGATGATCTCCAATTGAGAACTGATAGAGGTAGTGTGACAATGTTGGTCCTTTTGGATCTCTTGGCAGCTTTCAATTCTATCAACCATAGTATTCTTCTGGAGCATCTGATGGGGTTGGGGGTGGGAGGCACTCATGGGGCATCTGACGGTGTTGAGGGTCGTAATCAGGTAACATCCATAAAAATGGGTTCTTCGACTGCGCAGAACACTTCGGGAAGAATTCATTAGCTCTTCACGGCGCCGACCAACCACCCACTGCACGTGCTTCATGCTTGCTCATATCGGCGGTTTGGCACTTCATAGTTCAGTTTCTTTCTGACAGCCAATGCATTTGGGTTCTTCATTAGTACTTGGCTCCTCAGAAAGTATTTATTGCTAAATGTATTGGTTTGACTTGGATTGTGACTGGAATTGTTATCCACTTCTACCTCTCAGGCAGATTCCAGATGGTGTCCCTTGGAGACTGTTTCTCTTCAAACTCTGAACTGTTGCATGGTTCAGGGCTCCATATTGTCTCCAATGTTGTTTAATATCTACATGAAACCGCTGGGAGAGATTATCAGGAGATTTGGTGCAGGGTGTTTTCAATATGCTGATGACACCCAAATCTATTTCTCCATGTCAACATCATCAGAAGGCATAACATCATCATCATCATCAATTCAATTTCTATACCGCCCTTCCAAAAATGGCTCAGGGCAGTTTACACAGAGAAATAAAAAACAAATAAGATGGAACCCTGTCCCCAAAGGGCTCACATTCTAAAGAAGAAACATAAGATAGGCACCAGCAACAGTCACTGGAGGTACTGTGCTGCGGGTGGATAGGGCCAGTTACTCTCCCCCTGCTAAATAAAGAGAATCACCTTGGTAAAAGGTGCCTTTTTGCCCAGTTAGCAGGGGTTAACATCCCTAAATGTTTGCCTGGAGGCAGTGATGGGCTGTTTGAGGGATAAATGGAGACTGAATCCAGATGACGGATGTACTTATTGTGCAGGGTCAGAACCCAGATTATTTTGATCTGCCAGTTCTGGATGGAGTCACACTTCCTCAGAAGGAACAGGTACGCAGTCTGGGTGTCAGGTGAGGTGGTAGCCAGAGGAACACTTCAGGGAGAATTTGTTAGCTCCTTGCAGCGTGGACACAGAAACGGACAGCTGTGTCCATTTCTTGAGATAAACAACCTCAGAACAGTGGTACATCTGCTGGTAAGCCCCAGATTTGACTACTGCAATGCACTCTATGTGGGGCTGCCTTTGTATGTAGTCCGGAAACTGCAGTCGGTACAGAATGAGGCAGCCAGGTTGGTCTCTGTCTGGATCATCTCAGAAAGACCATATTACTCCTGTGTTGAAAGAGCTATACTGACTACCAATATGTTCCTGGGCAAAATACAAGGTGCTGGTTATAACCTATAAAGCCCTAAATAGCTTAGACCTTGGGTATTTAAGAGAACATCTTCTTCGCCATGACCCCCACCACCCTTTGAGATCTTCTGGAGAGGTTCATCTACAGTTTCCACCAGGTTGTATTGTGGCTGCTTAGGGATGGGTCTTCTCCACTGCAGCACCGAGGCTTTGGAATGCGCTTCTTGTCAAAATACGAACCTCCCCATCTCTGACAACTTTTTAAAAGGCAGTTAAGGCACATTTGTTCACCCAGGCTTTTTAATTAGATTTACAGTTTTTAATAGTTTTTAACCGTTAACACTGTTAAATTGTAAATTGTTTTAATGTTTAAATGTGTACTGTTTTTATTGTAAAATACCCAGACATAGTAGCTTTGGGCAGAATATAACACAATATTAAACAAACAAACAAACAAATAAATGCTAGTGTTCTGAAGTAATTTATCTCAAGAAACAGATGCAGCTAGAGTATCAGTAGAAGCTGATAGAAAGCACTCTGGCCACTGCCTCAAACTGTGACACCAGAGAGAGGTTTGGGATTTTGGGTCCAAAAGCACACCCAGACTACAAACCTGTTCCTTCTGGGGAAGTGTGACCCCATCCAGAATGGGCTGATCAAAACTGTCTCATGAGTTCTGACCCCACACAGTAAGTACTTCCATCTTATTTGGATTCAGTTTGTTATTTATTATATGTATTTATTTATTTATTTTATTGTTACATTTATATACCGCCTTTCACTAAAACCCAAGGCGGTTTACAGCAAAATTTAAAAACAAGATTATAAAAATGACACAGTTAAAATATTAAGCTAAAAATAAAAGACAAATCTGATTTAAAAATTTAAAACACAAGTATAAAAACAATGCAAAATACAAAGTACAAAGAGCAGCAGCAGAGACAATCATATAAAAGCCTGAGTAAAAAGCCAAGATTTAACATGCTTTCTAAAAGCTGTGATGGAGACTGAGGAGCGAATAACCACCAGGAGAGCATTCCAAAGTCTGGGGGCAGCAACAGAGAAGGCCCTGTCCCGCGTGCACGACAACTGAGCCTCCCTCATTGTCGGCACCCGGAGCAGAGCCCCCTCAGATGACCTCGTCAAGTGGGCAGCAACCCTTGGGAGCAGGCAGTCCCTCAGATATCCAGGGCCAAACCGTTAAGAACTTTAAAGGTCAAAACCAGCACCTTGAATTGGACCCGGAAACGAACTGGCAGCCAGTGCAGCTCTTTCAGAATGGGTGTGATGTGCTCCCACCGGGTAGCTCCAGATAAAACCCTAACTGCCGCATTTTGCACTAGCTGCAGTTTCTGGATATTCTTCAAGGGCAGCCCCACGTAGAGTGTGTTACAGTAATCCAGCCATGACGTGACTAAGGCATGGGTAACTGTGGCCAGATCTGCCTTCTCGAGAAACGGACAGGGCTGGCGCACTAGCCGAAGCCGTGCAAAGGCACCCCTGGCCTCCACCTTAGCTTCTAAAAGCAGACCCGGGTCCAGTAATACCCCCAAGCTGCATACTCACTGACCCTCATCCAGTTCATCACTGCCTCCAGGCAGGCATTTGAGGAGATTATGCCTTCTCCTGATGATGCTGACATGATAGATTTGGGTGTCATCAGCATACTGGTAACGCCCTAAACCAAATTTCCTGATGATCTCTACCAGTGGTTTCATGTAGTTATTAAAAAGCATTGGAGACAGTATGGAGCCCTGGGAGACACCATATAAAAGTTGACGTTTTGAAGAACAACAATTTTAATTGCAGAACTAGTTGGCCCAGGAGCAGAGCATCTGCGCTCCTAGTCTGGCCCAGCCTCCTGTCAGCCGCCAGCTGGCCACCGCCTCCTCTAGTCAGCCGGCTCAGCTCCGCCAGCCAGCCACCTCCGCCCGCCTCTGCCTGCCAGCGTGGCTCCACCCACCACCTCTGCCCATCGGCCACCTCTGCCCGCTGGTACAGCTCCACCGGCCTTTTGGCCGCCTCCTCCTGCCAGCGTGGCTCCACCGGCCGCCATTGCTATTTTCTGTCCTGCTCGTGAACTCTCACGAGAGTTCCGCCACTCTCACAAGATTTCCACCACGCATTAGAACCAGCACGTCTTGGAGAATTAAATATAAAGAAGATCATCTCATGAGTTCTGACCTCTGGAAAATCCCTTGCTCTACTGCAGATTGACACATTCTTAACAGCTGGTAGGATGTTAACCTTCTCTCTGTGGCAATGGACATGGGATTTACAGCATTTCACTGATTTGTGTCTGGTTCTTTATGTATATGTATTAAGTGGGAGGCACACTTTATTATTTATTTATTTATTTATTTATTTGATTTATATACCGCCCTTCCAAAATGGCTCAGGGCGGTTTAACCACATTGTGATCTTAATTTGGAACAGTGTTAACAACTTTGGTAGCTTAATCTTTGTCCCTAGTTGTGCAGTGGCAAAGACACAATCAGGGTTAGAATTGTACGCATTTGTGATTTAAGATTTTTTATAAAAGCACAACATTTTATATATGCCAAGAGTATCGTACAAAGGTCAAAATTAGAGATAGGGAGGCATTCCTAATATATCCAGAAGTCTTTTTAATATTTTCAGAAGCAAAATATGGCTGGTTACTATGGGAAGAAGAAAGGAACTAAAGCTGCCCACCCCACAAATTAACTCTCCATTTTCAGAGTATGAGTAGCAGGCAACTCCAAGAGACAAAACTCGGAATTTCCTCCTTTGAGTGCTGGAGCATGTGGCCAGACTCCTAATCTCCCTATAATATATTTAGAAGTTGCCTTGTCATCTGTTTGAGCCATAGCATCTTTCAATTGTAATGCAAGGGTGTGAGAATTCACTAATTCAACCATTAAAATCAGAAACTGCAAATATAAAAAGAAATGTATTGCCAGTACAAAGCCAAAAGTTATAGAAAGCAAGTCTTACCTCCTTAGTTTTTAGTGGTATGTCCCCAAGGTACACTTTGTACAGCTTGTTGATGATGGCTGGATTATTCCAGTCAATTAAGCTAAAGAATGTTAAAGAGATACACATAGACTAAGGTTGAATAATTATTTTTAAATGATTATGAGCAAAGCTAATTAGCTGTCAGTAGAGCAACACTTTCTCTTCCATGCTATAAATCTCACTAATTGAGTAACTATGCATATGCATAGCTAAACAAACACTGGAGGCAAACAACTGGTGTTTGAAGCTTTTAAAACCTGCTACTTCTTGTCTCCCCAACAGAGTCGTCATCGTCGTGACTGTGACATGTAGGGTTTTGTCATGTCTGAAGATGCCAAACATACACACACACAAAGTCTTGCTGACATTGTTTAGCAAAGAGGCACATGCTAACTAAGCAAAGAGGCACCTTTTTAAAATGATGATTCTTTTTATTTAGCAGGGGGGAGCAACTGGCCCTATCCATCCACAGCCCAGCATCCCTCTAGAGGCTGTTGTTGGGGTCAATCTTATGTTTATTTTTTAGACTGTGAGCCCTTTGGGGACAGGGAGCCATTTTTATTTCTCTATGTAAACCGCTTTGGGAACTTTTGTTGAAAAGTGGTATATAAATATTCATCATATCCATATCCATGTTAGAAAGGTGGATTTGTGGGGGTGGGGGTGGCAGGAATCATATCGAAGCAGCAGAAAAATGCACCTAAATACTATGGGCAGGATCAAAAGAAGAGCACAACTAGGTCCACACCCTAAGGGGACCTGGGGCTTGTCTTTCTCAAATAGCAGCCTGCCAAGGCCACATGGCAAACTGTGCTTGAAAGTCCCCTTGCTTTCAAAAGTGGTTTATAATGTTGCATGCTGTTCAAGGAGAAAAAGGCCACAACTCCCACATAGCACAAACTGATTTTATCTTGAATATTAAGATTTCTGATATTGTTTTTAAATTGTTTTTAACTGTTGCAGCCTCTATCTTTGTATAAAGCATACTTTTAGTTTCTACCTTTGTAGGTGCTATGCTCCAATATGTATGCATTGAATACATATTTATTTTATATAACAGCTGACTCCAAAGGCTCTAGGCAGTTTACAAAACTAAATACAGTAAAAACAGAATAAAACCAACTATTAAACAATTAAAATTTAAAACATTCAAAGATTACCATAATTTTAAAAAATTAAACAGCAATTAAAAATGTAAAACATTCGGAGATTATTAAATGCCTGGCTAAAAAGTGTGTCTTAAGGGCTCTTTTAAAGGCTAGTAAAGATGTTAAGCCATGAATGTCTATAGGGAAAGCATTCCACAGCCCAGGAGCTACTACAGAGAAGGCCCGCTTCCAAGTCATCGCCAGACGAGCTGGAGGTATACAGAGACAGACCTCTCAATTATCTTAATGTGTGATGCGGATCATGCAGAAGGAGGCGCTCTCCCAGGTAACTAGTAGAGAAAAACAGATGTATGCCAGAGCTTCGGAGGTAGAGGATTACCCATCACCATCCATGCTAGCTTAACAGAAATGCTGTTTATTCTGTCTAGAAGAAGATGGAAAGAGGAGACTGTATTGGAAGAAAAATGTGATATTTGAGTGAAGGGTCCTACAATGTGATAGCATCAACAACTTAGCAAAGAGCAAGATGCCAATGCATGCCATTGGAATAAACAAGAGGCAATCAAAGTTAACAAGAAAAGGATTTCTAATATTCAATTTCCATTTCAAGTTTTAAAATTATAAGGCATTACCTTTGCTTGCTTTTGAGTTCAAGATCTGCTGCAGTTGCTACACTATGCCGTGTGTCACTAGAGGCAATGACCAGGTGTATAACGGCTTCAACTTCAGGCACCTGCTCAGCTTCAATGAACTTCACAATGCCCAATTTACACTGGCCAGCAACGTAAAAGGAGGAGGAAAGTCAATTAGTCTCTTCAAGACACGCAGTCTACACATACCAACAACTGGGATCAAGACTTTTATCATCACAGAATGGTTGAGCTAGAAGAGAATGGATGGCCAACTCCTCATAAGCTGAACTACGGAAAGCAATCCATCAGTACAATACCCTTGAGTCATTTGGATTTCATTGCACTTGCTGCTTTTACCTAATGGCACCTCTACTGTAGGGCAGCAAGTTGACTCAAGCTAACACCTTCTGCCACATCCTACTACACAAAAGAATTCCTAGAAGTACTTAGGACAAAATCCTTTTCTAGCCAAAAATATGACAATAAATTAATCCTTGTACATGGAATCAAAACCTACAATTACACTCTCATAAAAAGAAAGTCTTTATAGTTTTACCAGTACCAGTCTTCCACCTAATATCTCCAGTTAGCATGACCATCTCTTAACAGTCAGAGATGAAAAGCCATGCCTTCTTTATAGATGTACAGTACTAAGTATGGTAGTTATCATGGAGAATTCAGTTCTAGTGGGCAGGATCAACAGGAATAAGATCAGTAGCTATTCTGCATCAAAAAGAAATGCTTCAAGAATGCAGGAATGGTGTTCTATGACATAGCACCTTCCTGGCATTTGGAAAGACGCGAAATAAAACAAATTATAAAATATAAATAAAATAAATCAAATCCTAGTAGCAGATTTATCCCCACACCCTTTAAATTTACATAAAATGCTGTAATGTAATGTACAAACCATGTTTCAAAATAAGATGAAACAGAATAAGATCTAGCAAACAAACAATGCCAACAAGGCATAATATCTGAATAAAACACATTTGGAATGACTCATTAACTCACTCTCTTTTCTGTATGCATTACAGTTGCTCTGGGGCAGTGCAGATATAATGCTAGCTTGGCCATTAACTAGGTTAAAATGTTGGGAGTGAACCAAACTTCTAGGCGCTGAGTTCAGTGCCACTGACATTGGTCAGATATAGTGTCTAGCCATGATAAGTGGGGAAATGGGGGAAGAATGCACATAAAAAGGAGTGAGGGGGGAGCTTACAATCCTGTTGTCTGCTCAAATAACAGCTTAGCTCGCTGCAACCATTTGCCAGCTCCTACATCAGTATTCTGCCGCTACACTGCAATAAGTATGATTTTACCTGCTCCAGCTGTTCAGGTGTCCATGGGCTCTCTCCAATTACCCGCTTGGCTGCATAAAGACTCATCCCTGGAGGAGGTTGAGGGATCCCAGAACCTCCAGAGCTACTTGATGAAGAAGAGCCCTGTCCTGATGGAACACTTTGGCGACTCTGAGATTCATTCAAAACATATCTAGAGGAAGGAAGGAAGATGAGGATACAGAAGGGGGATTTAAAATGTCATATGCCAATGCTAGTGAGCATAAGGCAAAGAGAACAGCACAGACTGTACCCGAGTGACAAACATCTCTCAGACTGAGGAACCTGAACAGAGCGGGCAACTTTATAAGATCAGGGGGAATCCCCCTGTGTCCTTGTGTCCCAAGAACCCTGAGAAGATCACTAGAGGAGGTATTACAGCTATCTGCTGTTGCGGGCACTGCAGCACAGTATATAGCGGGCCAGCAGCTCGGTCCTCCAGCAAGCACTAAGAACTCATTTCACATTCCCATACAAGCAAAATAATATCACAAAACAGTTGCCTGCCCTTATTAAAAACATTTGCATTATTCACGGACATCTTATATGCAAGGGTGCAACAGTAAGAGAGAGGGCAAGCCCTCAGCTCTTGCCTGTGGGCTTCTCAGAGGCATCTGGTGGGCCACTGTGTGAAACAGGATGCTGGACTAGATAGGCCTTGGGCCTGATCCAGCAGTGCTGCTCTTATGTTCTTAGCAGGAGGTTCTCTGCTACAAGCCCTGCTGAAAGTTACAAAATAACTCAGCCGCCAATACAAAAATATAGCAATCTGGTGAACAATACCTCTATTTCAGATACATCAGCAAGGCATAATTTCCACTAGCCAGCAATGCTTTATATATTTATTAATTTATCAGATTTGTACACCGCCCCAAACTTTTGTCTCTGGGTGGTTATTTCAAAGAAGGGGAAATTTAAGGGTTTATAATTAATGGAAACAGACATAAACTAGGAATGAATGAACTCTTGTTATACCAGATTCCTATTAGATATTATAGAGAAATCCAATAGTCACAGGTATAATAGCATGTTTCATATTGAAATATCTTAAAGACCACCAAATACAAGGGGTTGCATCCTAAATTCTTCTTCCATTTGTGCAAGAGGGTGGCAGTTTTCACCAATCCTCTTTTCCTACTGCAGCCCAGTGTTCTCTCTAATTTTTTTCAGCTGTGTGCGGAATGAGCTTTATCCTGGGCGGCAGTATCAAGGCAGTGTGTGCACGCATGTGCATTCAGAGCGGGACCTTCCTGATTCAACCTGAGCAGGATTTAAAATTAACTGAGCGGACATCAAAAAGTGCATGAGCGCACGCACATGTGCACGCCTTAGAGAGAACATGCTGCAGTCCCCCTGCTGCAGCTCCCCAACCCTCAGAAGCCAATTTTAAAGGGGCTGAAGAGGGATGAGTAGGATTGGTGAAAATCTTCCCCCCTTTGCAGAAAGTGCCTTCCATCTGTGGAACAGCAGCTTGGGAGAACTTAGGTTTTAATGGGACAGTCACGCACTAATAGTACTTTTTGTCAATTAACTGATTTGGTAATATGCTATCTTTTGAAGATTTAAAACAATAATTTTGAATAAAAGTAAACATGCATGTGTTTCAGCAAGGACCATCCTGTGCATTACAGTTTCCATGGCCTATGTTCCTAAATCATGAAAAAACCAATGTTGTGCCTTCTAGGGTGCACTGCTGTTAAGCTGGCACTGGCAGTCCAACTGCAGTTAGTGCTAAACAGATTGCAATTGTAAAGTATATCTGAATCATCCCCATGCAGAGTCACTAAGCATTTTCAGCAGCTTCCATGGGGCCATTATCTTTTCAATGAATGAGCACCAATTGGTTTGCCCAGCCACTTATTTATTTATTTATTTATTTATTATTAAAACTTTTATACCACCCTTCCAAAAGGCTCAGGGCAGTTTACATTAAAACACCATTAAAATCAATTAATCATTAAAACAAAAATTATAAAACATAAAACAATGATTAACAATTAAAAACATCATAAAACAACAATTAAATATTCAGAACTATTTAAAAACAAGTTTTTAAAAGCTGAAAAAGCCTGGTTAAAGAGGTGTGTTTTCAGGTGTTTTCTGAAAATTGCGAGAGATGGGGAAGATCGTATCTCAGCAGGGAGCGCATTCCACAATCTCGGGGCAGCAGCCGAGAAGGCCCGTCTCTGTGTAGCCACCAAACAAGTTGGTGGCAACTGGAGACAGACCTCCTCAAGTGACCTCAACGGCCGGCGGGGCTCATAGCGAAGAAGACACTCTCTTCCAAATAATACAAGCTAGAAAAGTCTAAGCTTAGTTTAGAACCTGACTCAAGGAAAAATTTTAAGTCTTAGAATGTTAGCTAGGAAACTTCAGCTGCTGAAACCTCAAGAAAGCACCATTTTTAAAATGCACCCTTTCCTTACATAATCTTAACAATATTTGTTATATATGTGAACAGAAACGGAAATTGCTGAACGACACCGTTACTTACCCATAAGGCATTAGGAGGACATCCAACATGAAATCCAAGAGCAGCTGTACTGTCTTTGGTTTTTCAGCAAGATTAAATGGAGAAGCTGCTTTCAGAGGTTCAACGGGGTATTTCATGTGAAAAAGGGTTGGTATTAGAAGCTGCATTAAGCTGAAAAACAATTATATTTACTGCAACTATTTAATCATATAACAACAGACCAGATGAATGTTTATACCAAGCACAGAGGTTACAGAGACATAATTGTGAAACTTGCCTTCATAAACTCTTAGTTTTCATTCGATACCATCATAGTTTAGCAATGGGAGACTGAAGGCAAACTTGTATCCACAGGACAAAAACAAAAAGCAGAACAAAGACATTTTAGGGGGGTCTTGTCTTTATTTTGGTTTAGGTCCATTTGGGTATTGATGCACAAACGTCCTTTTTAAATACGGATTAGGAACTGTAGATAAGAGAAACTACATAAATGAAAAATTGCTGTCTACTTAGCAATTACTCTTGAATGGAATTTATACCACTGAAATCAACTCAGTTGGCAAGTAACTGTAATACTTGGCAATGCATAACACTTTTGAATGTTCAAAGCACTTCATATATATTTCTTTTTTGTGAACAAACCCTGTAAATCAGTAGCTGACATACTGAGAAAAATTACTCATAGTTCCACTGAAATTAAAAGAACCAGTTATGCATTCTGTGATTTGTTTTTTTACATTTCAGTAGAACTACTATGAATAATTTTCTTCAGTATGTCAGCCAGTATTATTATTCCCATATTGTAGGTGGGAGGTTGAGAAGGAGTAACTTGCCATAGGTTTCCTAATGCATTGGTGGAAGAGATGAGATTCAAACCAAGGAATTCTTCATTCATAACTCAATCTCTCTTAGCCACTTTGCTACAACAAACTCGCCAGAGCTAAAATTATGTTTTATCCATTTACTGTGAGAATGTTGTTTGAAGATAATTTATTATTTGTTCAGTTTATTTACAGTATTTTCAGCATCAGAGTGCTCAGCTACTAACACTAATTCAGGTAAGCTCTTATTCAAACTTACATTATCTTAGAACCAGAAAAACTAAATCCATCCTTAATGTCCACATTCCCAAAAGTGCCTGACGTATGGAAGAACAAAAGTGTACCTCTTTATTCAAAAGCATTTCATTCACTAAGCTTTTAAATGTGGTTCATAACTTAAGAGCCATATTTAAGAAGTCCGATCTGCAAAAGGGGAAGATTTCCAAAGATTTTTATCACTCATCTACATATTCAGATAACTTATATGGACAGTGGTATAGAGATGTGGACAGCAGCCTGCGGCTAGATTTTTTGGCAGCTCCCGCTCCCTCCGTCACCACTGCTGACCTCTGCAGTCAGGCACCTACCTACCTCATCAGCAAACAGCATGCACACATGAGACCAGGGCTGTGGGAACCATGCACTCCCTCTCTCCCTCCACCCTCATATATAGGCTAATGACATCATCACCTGGCACCAAGCAGTGATGTCATTATGCTACATGCAAGGGTGAAGGGCGGACAGGCAGCCTCGCTGACCCTGGCCCCTTGTGCACCAACTCTTTGCTGGTGCTGATGAGGGAGGGAGGTGGGTGGGCATCTTCAGAGGCAAGCAGTGCACAGCCCTGGCCCCATTGGGTGCCCCCACTGGGTGCCCCACAGTCCCATTCATTGTACAAAGTCACCCAATGGTAGTTCCAGCTCTATACATGGAACAAATTGCCTTGAGCTGTATCATTTCAGACTTCAGGTGTGGGGAATCAAATCTAGCCTTCTAGAACTCTAGCCTTCTTCCTAGCATGTTAGCTCTCTGCATGCAGAAACATTCAAATAATGTGACACCCACCAGACACATGTGTAACTTGAAGTGGTCCCATATCATATTGCATGCTTTTTGCAGGCTTACCATCACATCCACTAAAGAAGAGAAAAGAGAGAGAGAAGAAAAGCTCTGTGCTTAGGACATCTTACCTGTCTTGCTGGGGTTGAGGTTTTCCTTCCATTGCAGTTAGGAGAGTGGGAGCCAGTTCACACTGTTTTTCCACGGGCAAACGAGGGTAGCCCATCTTAACATATATTATCGTAAAATTCTGCAAAGTAGATGATACAGCAAAATAAAATCAGCACAAAAGAGCAAATCCTTAAAGCCTCTCCATGAAGGTTTAAGAAGCTGACACAAAAAGCCTGTTCTTGACAAATGCCATTCAAATTCCCATATTTGCTAGTCATAATAATAACAACAACAACAATAATAACAACTAATCAAGTTCATCAGGCAACTTGATAATCTTGGAGCGAGAGTACATGGGGCTACATGCAGTGGTGCATCTCCTGAAAGAAGTGGGTTGCGGGAGCACATTATACCAGTATTGTCTTTCAGCCACAATTCAAGATGTTGGTTTTTACTTCTAAAACCCAGACTGGATTGGGTTCACTATAATTGTGCAGTCCTAGGCATATTTACTCATAAGTAAATCCTCAGCTCAATGGGGCTTATTCTCTAGTAAGTATGTCATGGATTACTGTCAATGAAATTGTTTCCAGCTCTTTATTCCATAACAGTCTCTGCAATCAACTAGGAATGCCCTCTGTGAGCAATTTTTCTTTCCTTCCAAACAGCAAGAATATGCATTTTTAGTGGTTGTTCAACAATTCAGCAATATACTTTTCCAAAGAACTACCACAATCTAAGCCCTTTCCTGAAACCCTTTTTATGTGAGATGACAGTTGGTAATGAAATGGGACAAGCTAGAAATTGAAAGAAACTAATAAAAGCAACCTTAGAGAAGCTGCTGCCAGTCTGTGAAGATGATACTGAACTAGATAAACCAATGGTCTGACTCAGTATATGGCAGCTTCCTATGTTCCAGTACCCTAAAATTAATAAATTCTACATGCATACTTAAACGTATGATTTAATATTTAGGAGATTAAGGTTGTCACATTCTTAAAAGATATGTATATACCTCTTATAACAATGAGGTCTTAAACTAAATTGGTCTTTACTTGACACAAGGTCTTCTAAGAGTGATCACAGATGAAAAACTAATCTTGTAGGGTTATTTGTGTTATAAATACCCTGTTAATTTCAATAAAATAACTATTTAATTTAAAAGAGGATAAAATTGTATTTATGCAGGCTACAGTTTCACACTGTAACAAGCCTTCAGAAAACATCAGAATCTTTAGAAAGGAAGAGCTTACTGTAACAAAGGACACTGCAGAAGGATCTTGATACTGGACTAGTAAAGTCTCCACTGGAAGCTGGATTCTGGGACGACTTTTGATGCGTTTATTCAGGTGAACCAACAGTTCCATAACCTGAAAGGGAGAAGATAGTCTATTTTTATTTCACTGCTTTCCACAAATTCCACACTTCCATGTCTGAAATGCAATAATTTCTAGATTAACCAAAACACACACGTCAGACAACCATATACTGAGAGTTCTCTTTTTCAGAGTACAGGAAAACCTCAATATTTGTGGGGGTTCCTTTTTGCACTACAACCATGGATATGGAATCCGTGAATATCGATGCACTGGGACAGTGGGGATTGGGGGGTGAGATTCCCAGAGGTGGTGGTGGTACCTTTTTAAACCACGGCTGCGCAGTGGCGATGAATTCAGAGGCAGGTGCAGCAGCGGGAACACCTTCTCCCTCCCCAGTACCTTTTCAAACCGACGGGGATGGCTGAAGAGGCAGGGACAGTGGCAGGGATGGTGGTGGAGGTGGCAGTGGGGACTCCTTCTCCCTCCCCGGCACCTTTTTAAGCCACTGCAGAGTGGCTGAGAAGTCGGGTGCAGCGGCAGAAGCAGCAGCATGGTTGGAAGAGAGCTTTGGAGTGAGAAGTCCATGCTGCTGCCTCCACCGCTGCGCCCACCTCCTCAGCCATCCTGCGGTGGTTTTAAAAGGTGCCGGGGAGGGAGAAGGTGTTCCCACTGCTACCTCCGCCACCTAAGCCATCCCCGCCACACAACGGCAGTTTTAAAAAGGTACCGGGGAGGAAGAAGGAGTCCCTGCTCCTGCCTCCACCATCCCCACCGCATAGTGGCAGTTTTAAGAAGTGCCTCCACTGCCACCCCAACCCACAGATATGCAAGTTGCATGGGGTATATTTTTACATATGCCGAGGTCAGATGCCTATTACCCGATCACGGATACACGAAACTGTGAGTGTTGAACCCACAGATAACAAGGTTTGCCTGTACCACCAATGTCGCATTCCTTTCTCCTGCATACATATACATACATACATACATACTACTACTATTATTATTACATTTATATCCCGCTCTTCCTCCAAGGAGCCCAGAGCAGTGTACTACATACTTAAGTTTCTCTTTCACAACAACCCTGTGAAGTAGGTTAGGCTGAGAGAGAGGTGACTGGCCCAGAGTCACCCAGCTAGTATCATGGCTGAATGGGGATTTGAACTCGGGTCTCCCCGGTCCTAGTCCAGCACTCTAACCACTACACCACACTGGCTCTACTAGAGAGAAACTGAACCAAAACATGAAGCACGTTTCCCCCACTCAACCTGAAATAAGCTCAGGTTACCAGTTCAAGATAAGGTTGAAAAAATCTGACTTATTCCCAGTCAAAATAAATCATGAGCATATAAATCATCTGTAAGGAGATATATATACACATACATGTGCTAAGGACGTACATGGCAAGCCCCGCCCACACAGTGCTTTACCAATCAGAGGTAACAGAGCAGAAGCACTGTGGTGACTGGGCAATGGGGATTCCATATGCAGATAGGGGAAGGAGCCTGTGATGGTTAGGGTCAGTTGGAATGCAACTATTACTGGTCGGAAGATGTGCTTGATTGTAGAGGAGAGAAGAATCTATCAATAAAAAAGAATAGTGGGAAGGGGTCTATGAAGAGAGGGGTTGTGAGGGAGGAAAGAGCCCCTTAAGGAGAAGGAGGCTGCCTCTGTGCGAATTAGATGAGGAAACAAGATCTGTTAACTCAGGAAGGAAGAGAGGAAGAAAAACAGAAGGGAGGGGAAGAAAGACAGAGGGGAAGAGCATGCGGAGGAGTGAGAAAAAGAGAAAAAGAAGGGAGGGGAAGAGAGAAAGAAGGACGGGCAAGGGACAGGCTCAGGCCTGTCACTGGCCAGAGGGGAATGAGTGGCCATGGCAGCAGCAGCAAGGAAGGTCCTGGTCAACTGCTGCTGCTGCTGATCCTGTGGGGAGGAGCAGGAGCGGGGATCAGGTGAGCAGTCTCTGGGGTTAGGGGGTTGCAGCTTGGCCAATCAGTGCCAGTAACGCTGCAGCTGTGACTTAGAGGGTTGAGGGGGATGGAAGCAACAGGATGGACAAGGAGGTGTGCAGCTCAGTGAGAGTGGAGAGGTCTCTGAGGTGAGGGGGCTGTGGCGGTGGGGAGGAGCAATCAAGTACTAGCGCACAGATGCTCTGCACAGGTTAAGCTAGTTTTTATACATTTTGTGTTTGTCTATGCTTCTGCACCCAGAACTATTCTTACCTTCTTACGTACTCCTTCTTGTGTACTCGAAAGCTTCAGAAGAACGGGTGGTAAGAATTTGGATATAATATTCTGTAATTGCTCATCTGTTTCTGCATGGCCAAGACGTAAGAAGACACGTTCAAGCTGATCTATTATAAAGAAAGAGAAAGACTAATTTAGAACTTGACATCTATACTAAGCCAGTAAAACAATCAAAACCCAAGCTCACTTTTGAACACTAATCAATATATTTTTGCCTCACTCTGCTTTATACTGTTATCACATTCTTAAAACAATGTTATTCTAATAGATTTATGACATTCAAGACTAGCGATGTGGACAAAATTGGGGCAGGGAGGGGTACCTTTAAAAGGAGGCAGGCAGGTCATACCTGCTTTTCTGGTGAGCTGCCACTGCCCCATTGTGGCACTGTCATTCTTTAAATCTAACTTGAAAACAGCAGTTGTGTCGACTAACCACTCATGTGGCATCAATACACAAATGGTGTCAGCATATGGACCAATGCCATTTGCATGCCAACACCATGCAAGGGCTACTGGGAGCAGCATCCCATGGGGGGGGGGCGAGGTAGTTTAAAGGGTACAGCAGCACAGCTGCTGCTTTCAAATTAGATTGAAAGAATGACAGCACCACAGCCTGCCTGCTGCTACAGCCTGCCTGCCTCCCCGCACCAAAAAACTGTGGCTGCAGAAGGCCAAATTGTTTTGGCGCCACTCCAAAGAGGTGCCGAAACGATTCGAGCATATCCCTATTCTAGACCCATACATTACAGAACGTGTGCAAGGCAATTCACTAATATGCCTTAACATGAACATAGAGGAACATTCGCAAAGAACGTGGCACCCTTTTTTGGTTCAGATGTTTTAGTAAACTCAGCACTGAGGGTGTGTGTGTTTTTTAATCACATTATTTCACTCACCACTAAAACTTAACAAAAGTGTCTGTGTGTATCAAAAGTGGATCTATTTCATCTCTCAACAATCTTCACAGCTATGCCAGCAAAATGCCTCATCCATCTGAGTGCCAGTATCAGACACTGATATGTGCATATCAGGCAGTGTACACAATTTAACACACAATAAATGTAAATCAGTAAAAACAATTACACAGAATAAAAAGTTAAAACAATCACAGATAAAAACAATTAAACAGTTTAAATATATAATGTATAACATTAATGTAATACAATATACATTGTATAATACTGTATATATAATGTATTTTTGAGATTAGCAACTGTTTACCAGTTACTAATCTCAAAAATACATTATATATATTTATATACAAAGTTGTTCTTAAGATTTCTGTTGATGAGAAGATGAATTTTGAATTTGTTTTCTTTTTTACCTTTTTAATCTATTTGTTCAAAAACAAGCAGTATAAGTATTGGTCTCAGGAGGGACGAATATCAAAGCTCATTAGGCAGAACACAGGAGGAAATCAAGATCTTTCTAACATCAGGTAGGCTGTATTTCGAACATAAAAGATCCTGGCTTCTTTTCAAGTCTAAACTTTTAATGGTGTATGAAAAACACAGTTGGAAAACAATGGCTAATGTGTTGCAATGCCACAACACTTGCTCTTCAGTTTCCAACCTACAACATGTCACACAACAATATCTAGCCATGCAATACATCATTGTGTTGAAACATTTAAATATCTCTGACCTCAAACTTGTGCTCTATGTTCAATGAGGGTAATTTCCCCATCAATGTCCTTTTTCAGACTCCAACAACTTTTGTTAAAATTGTAGCCCACTGGTTGCCATAGAAGAGCAAAAAAAAATTCTCCATAACCCAACAATACAAACCAACTAGACTGCTGTGATGGAAGTCTTCTACTCTGTATCAGTATCCTGCATAACTGTTAGCACAGCTTCAGGACTCTCCAATTTGCAAAAAGTCTATACTGGTGTTAATAAAGTCAATAAAGGCTGAATGGGAGAACGGTGAACACTGCAAGATGTTCCCCTTAGGGGATGGGGCCGCTCTGGAAAGAGCATCTAGGTTCCAAGTTCCCTCCCTGGCATCTCCAAGAGAGGGCTGAGAGAGATTCCTGTCTGCAACCTTGGAGAAGCAGCTGCCAGTCTGTACTGAGCTAGATGGACCAATGGTCTGGCTTCCTATACAGCAACTTCCTACATTCCTATGTTTCAGCGAGGCATCACACCCATGCAAAAAGCTAGAAAACAGATTAAGAGGTCCAGCTTTATATTGTAGAAGCAGCTTCCCACACTAGCTTCCAACTCCTTGAACTCTACCAAGACTTTAGAATGTGTTCCTCCAGGATAACCATGGTTCACTAGCATAGGATCAGGCTTTGGTAATAAAAACATAAGTTTGGGATATCTGTCATTGCTCTTCCCCCCACCCCCCAAAGAGCCATCTAACTCCCTAACTCTTTTACCAAAACAATAAATATGTCTTTCCAAAAGACTGTGCACCAATTTTGAGTCACTTCTTCGTTCAAAGTATCCTGCTCTCACTTCAATTTAATGTGCACATATCCAGGTGTTTGTATCACTATCTGCAACTCTGTCTTCCAGGAACAGGTACCCTATAGCAAGAGTAATGGTATACAAGTATCATCCAGTATGTGCAATAACTTCAAGTATATTATTTTCATAGCAGAATATCCAGATAATATCAGTATAAACCTTACTCACACTGAACACAGAATAGAGCCAGCAGTGTGCCTGAGACATGTAAAACCAAATGACAGGTCTATTCAGCACAAGATTTTCTCAATGCTACCACCAAAAACAGAACTACACTGCGGGCCCTGAAAAAGTCATTTTTTGCAAGATGGTTAAGTAAATTACTTCCACCCAGTCAAACCTGAGAGCAACAATTCACAAGAACAATATGGATTTTAACACTATGGTCATAGGAGAAAACCTACTCTTTAAACGGACAAGAAGGGATGGGCAAGTATTGGCTCTTTATCTCAGCCTTCAGCCTTACTTGGCCTCCAGGTTGACTCACAATAAAATCATTAAAATAACAGAGATTAAACAATATACAACTGTGTTAATGTTTACATCTGCAGCCTTAAAAATCAAAACATCTTTCCAGACAAACATCTTCCTAAACATCTAGAAGGCAAGGATGGCAAGCAGAGCTCGCCCTCACCTTAGGGGAGTGCCATTAAATTGTCAGTTATTTAGTACTTCATTATATTTTCACCAGCAAGATACCATTGTGAACCATCTGCCTCTAGCAGCAAAAATATATTAGGCCATCTCTGATGAGAGCACAGAAGATTAAACTAGCCCCAGCCAATGCAAAAACTATAGGGCTGTGGTGGTCCAGAAAGGACTTTGTGGGAAGAAGAAGTGGGGTTTAAAAGGAGTGGAAAATTGACTTGACAGAGAAGGAAAAAGTATTCCAGGTATAGGAAGTAACACAGCAGAAAAGACAAAGTTAGGAACATAGGAAGCTGCCTTATACCAAGTCAGAGTATTGGTCCATCTAGCTCAGTACAGACTGGCAGCAGCTTCTCCAAGGTTGCAGGCAAGAGTCTCTCTTAGCCCTATCTTGGAGATGCCCAGGACAGAACTTGCAGAGATACTCTTCCCAGAGCAGCCCCAGCCCCTAAGGGGAATATCTTATAGTAGTCACATGTAGTCTCCCATTCAAATGCAAACAGGGTGGACCCTGCTTAGCAAAGGGGACAATTGATGCTTGCTATCACAAAACCAGTTCTCCTCCCATTAGGAGTGAGTGAAGTACAACAGCAACTGACAGCAAATTGCCTGAAACAGAGGGCCCCTTCGGATGTGTGGGAGCCCCAGCACTGCAGCAGTCCCAGCACTGCAGCCCCTTTCCTGTATAGTGTAGCATATATTTCTTTCAAATTTTAGTAAAAATGACTGATGTACTCCGTCAGGCTTGTCTAAGAAGAGTGCCTTTTATTATTATTTATTAACATTTTTTAATATCCCGCTCTTCCTCCAAGGAGCCCAGAGTGGTGTACTACATACCTGAGTTTCTCCTCACAACAACCATGTGAAGTAGGTTAGGCTGAGAGAGAAGTGACTGGCGCAGAGTCACCCAGCTAGTATCATGGCTGAATGGGGATTTGAACTCAGGTCTCCCCGGTCCTAATCCAGCACTTTAACCACTACACCACGCTGGCTCCTTTAGTGGTCTGGCGAAGTTTTGAGCAGCGATTCAAAGGTTATTACAGTTTTCCTGCTCCATTAAAGCTAGCAAGTGCTGGCAAAGTTATACTCTGCATGACTGTCTTGATAACAAAGCCAGAACGTTGACACCTTTTGCCAGTGCTCTGAGATTGGCCGGGGGAGACAGCTGGTCAGTTCTATTGCAGGTGCAATGCCCATCCTGTTAATTATGGAATGTGAACTCTCAGGCAAGAGAGGGAGGCGAGACACTGAATGGACAGTTGGGGCAAGTCAGGTGGGTAATTAGAGCAAGGTGGGGGAGAAGCAGTGTGGAGGCCTCTGAGAAAACCTGCCCAGGATTGCTGCTTTCCCCCCTCTTATCTGTCAGGAAGAGAGTAACTCTCTCACTCCTCTTCAGAATTACTTCAGTTGACAGTGTCTTTGCTGCCCACCCCCACTGTTTGAACGCCAACAGGAAAACTGCTCTTGACTTCTGCAATAAGGAGGTCCCATTTACTTCAATAGAGTGGATCACTTTAATTACATCTATTTTATTTTTTAAAGAACCTGAGGTAGTCTCACTGAAATTTAGGCTACTTACTTACTTTAAAAAGCTCAACTTATCCCACAGTTTCCAAGTCACTAATTTATCTGTCCTAGATTTTGAGTGTCAGGGGGAGAGAGCCTAGGTTTTTACAGTGGGAAAACTCCATATGTCAGTGATCATCACTATTTTCCAAGTGCGGTCTACTTTGGTAAAAATAAAAAACAAATCTCCAGTATGAGAGCCATTTCCCACCATCATTCAGTGCCGTGCTTTCCCCAGCACTGGGGGGCAAGGGAGAGAGCTATGAGAATAGCAGAGCCCTGCAAAGTCCCAGCACCATCTTTAAAGGAACACACAGAGCACTGGGAAGTGTTGCCCTTCCCAGCAGCTTCCCCAGACTTCTATGGCCAAAGTGCTGGGAAGGATGATACTTCTCAACACTCTTTAAGGCTCTCCACACTGAGAGCCTTAGGGGGGTTGCAGGGAGAGCAGGCTTGACCCGCTCTCCCTGCAGATGAGCAAGGAGCCCTCCCTGGGCAGCCAGATTAGCTGCCCGGACAAATATCGGCTCCATCACGGAGCCAGTTAGGGCGGTGGGGTTTGGGGGCCTCCCGGCCCCCAGAAGTCCCAGAATGACCCACGTTGAGTGCACAGGGCATTCTGGGGAGCTCCCCCAATGCCGGGAGGCTTGTTGTAGCCTCCACGTTAGGAGTCTACTCATGAGTCGCTGCAGTGAGGAGCTGCGCCATGGTGACACACAATCCTTTGACTCAGTTTTCGGGCGCAGGCTCCGTAAGCAGGCTTGCTGCCGAGCTGCTGCCAGGGGCCATGCGGCTCCCATTGCTTTCCACGATCGGGAGAAATCGGGCTCGCCTTCCGTAGCCAGATTTTTGCTGATCGTGGGAATAGTTTCTGATTGTGCCTTTCAAGATGGTGCTGGAACTTTACAGGGCTCTGTTATTCTTATTGCCCTCTTCCTGTTCTCCAGCACTGGGGGGGAAACATCAGAAAATGAAGGTGGGAAATGGCTCTCACAATGGAGAATTTTTACCAAAGTGGTCCCCACGTGTACCTTCCTAGATACTATTGTGGATACTGTAGTATATTTTGCTTTTTATTTATTTATTTTTACATTTATATATCCCACTCTTCATCCAAGGAACCCAGAGTAGTGTACATGGTTATGTTTATCTTCACAATAACCCTGTGAGGTAAGTTAGGCTGACAGAGAAGTCACTGTCTGGCCCAAATTCACCCAGTGAGTTTCACCGAGATTTAAACTTGGGTCCTCCTGGTCCTAATCCAACACTCTAACCACAACACCACACTGGTTCTCTTACACCACTTGAAGACTCTATGATAATGCAAAATATTCTACATCTGTCAGAGATGGACAGCATCTAAAATAAAAGTATTTAAAACATGTATTTTCAGTACTTTTGTATCTAAAATACATTTGATCAAATATTTTGTATTTTTAAAATATGTAGCTGAAAACCAAAATTCATCTCAGGCAATCTTTGTTTTGCTTTCCTGCTTCAGGAGCTCAGGGAATGCATACCTGGTACTTCTGGCCACCTCTGGCCAAGGAGTGGGAAGTGGGGGGCAGGAAGGTATGCTGCCACCCTGAAGGTTTTTACCGGCAATGAGCACCGGCGGGGGGAAAGCGGCAGGAGGGGTAAGTGCACCCTCCCCTACCCTTAAAGCAGCATCCCCACCAGCGTCAAACCGCCCCGCTGCGGTTCCATGCACATCCCTATCAAGCATCCTTGTATGTGTGCTCTGTTCCTCCCTCTCTGTCCCCTGAAGCTTGAATAGTATTACTCTGCTGCTGACTGGTCAGCCAGCCAAGTTTGAAAATAAAAGGGGGGGGGAAGAGAAAGACAGTCCCTGTGAGTAAAATGGGAAATGAGAATGAAAGTGGCATGGGAGTCCATGTGGGGGAGGGCAAGAGGGAGCAGCTCCCCCCGCCCTGGATTTTAGATGTCCCCCTACCTCACAGCTTGCTTGCTTTAAAGTTTCTCTGTCCCTCTACCTGCAACTAGAAATCTGACCTGACTTGAAGAGGCTGAAGTTCTTCTGATCCCATCTCTGTGTAAAAGGTGTGAAAAGGATTATTAAGGAGGATAAGGAGATTGCAGAGAAGCTGAATAAGTTCTTTGCATCTGTCTTCATGGCGGAGGATACTGACCATATACCCTCTCCAGAATTGAGCTTTTCAGGTTTAGCGGCTGAGAAACTGGCCCAATTTGAGGTACAAGGGAAGATTTTCTAAACTGTCTTGAAAATCTAAAAATTAACAAATCGCCAGGGCCAGATGCCATCTACCCAAGAGTTCTGAGGGAACTCAAATGTGAAATTGCCGATCTCCTAGCAAAAATATGTAACTTTTTCCTATAATCAGGCTCTGTACCAGAGGACTGGAAAGTAGTCAGTGTGACTAGAAGGAATCCAGGCGGGATCCAGGAAATTACAGACCGGTCAGCTTAACTTGGGTGCTAGGTAAATTGATGGAAAGCATACTTAAGGACAAAATTGTTAAGCATATAGAAGAACAGGCCTTGTTGAAAGAGAACCAGCATGGCTGCTGCAAGAGAAAGTCTTGCCTCACTAACCTTTTGGAGTTCTTTGGGAGTGTCAACAGGCATGTAGATAAAGGTGATCCAGTTGACATAGTATACTTGGACTTTCAAAAAGCTTTTGACAAAATTTTCTACCAAAGCTCTTGAGTAAACTTAGCAATCATGGAATGGGGGACAGGTTCATGTGTGGATCGGTAACTGGTTGAAGGACAGGAAACAGAGAGTAGGAATAAATGGACAGTTTCACAATGGAGGGAGGTAGGAAGTGGGGTCCCCCAGGGATCGGTACTGGGGCCAGTGCTCTTTAACTTGTTCATAAATGATCTAGAAGTTGGGGTGACCAGCAAAGGAGGGGTGGGGTATAAATATTTTAAATAAATACTGACACTAAACTATTTAGGGTAGTGAAATCCAAAACAGATTGTGAGGAGCTGCAAAAAGCTGTGTCCAAACTGGAGGAGTGGATGACAAAATAGCAAATTAGGTTCAATGTAAGCAAGTCTAAAGTGATGCACAGTGGAGCAAAAAAACACCAACTTCATATATACACTGATTGGATCTGAGCTGTTGGTGACTGACCAGGAGAGAGAACTTGGGGTTGTGGTGGAGAGCTCATTGAAAGTGTCGTCTCAGTGCGCAGCAGATGTGAGAAATGCTAATTCCATGCTAGGATTCATTGGGAAGGGGACTGAAAATAAAAATGCTAATATGATAATGCCCTTATACAAATCTATGGTATGGCCACATCTGGAGTACTGCATACAGCTTTGGTCACCAAATCTTAAGAATATTGTAGAACTAGAAAAGGTGCAGAAAAGAGCAACCAAAATGATCAGGGGCTGGGAGCACCTTCCTTATGAGGCTAGGCTACAGTATCTGGGGCTCTTTACCTTAGAAAAGAGGCGACTAAGGGGAGACATGATCGAAGTGTATACAATTATGCATGGAGTGGAGAGGGTGGACAGAAAAATTTTTCTCCCTCTCTCACAACACTAGAACCGGGGGTCACCCCATGAAACTGAAGGTTGGGAAATTTAGGACCGACAAGAGGAAGTACTTTTTCACACAGCACATAATTAATCTGTGGAATTCTTTGCCATGGGATGTAGTGATGGCCAGCAGCTTAGAGGGCTTTAAAAGGGGCTTAGACAGATTCATGGTGGACAGGTTTATCAGCAGCAAGTTTTTAAAGCCACATTTTTCCTCGCAAAAGCCTATAAAGTTGGTCACATTGAGAAAGAGAGAGAGACAGACACAGAGACAGCCTCACAGGAGCAGATGATTCCATGCACAGTATCCCAAGTTGGCTTGTCCTTCAGTTTATCCTCACAACAATTATTTGAGGTAGGATAGGCTGAGAAATAGTTAGTGGCCAAGATCACCCAGCGATTTGACTGACTAAGGGTTTCATGACTGAGTGAGAGCTTCAACCTGGGTCTCCCAGTCCTCATCCAACAACCTAATCACTATACCACATTGGCTTATGGGGCAGTTAGAATCTTTTTTTATTTTCTGATTGTAGGGGGATATATACAAATAAATCCTTTTGATTTTTATATGAACCAGAAGCTTTTTTAGTTTTCTTATTACGTAACAGCTTCGGTTTAGAGCAGTGTTTCTCAACCCGCGGACCAGTGCCAGTCCATGAGGCGTTGGGTACCAGTCCATGAGGCATCACAAATAAAAATAAACCCCACAAAAAAACACAGTTTCAGGCCGGCGGGAATCACTGCTGCCAGGAGCTCTCCAGAACTTATTTTCAGGCAGCCCTTGCTGATGGATAACGTTCATTTCAAGGAAGCAAAATGAACGTTATCCAGCAGCAAGGGCTGGCTGCCTAGTAATGAGCTCTGTAGAGCTCACCCGGGCGCCGTGGAACCCGGGCCCCATCACTCTTTGTGTGATGTCACGCACACACACAGCATGAAATTGTTTTGGGGGGGTGCCTGGGGGCAAGGGCAAGAGGGGTGACTCCTTTACTAACTGCTGGTCCGGGAAACTGCACACAAAGAATGTACTGGACCATAATTCCAAAAACGTTGAGAAACACTGGTTTAGAGGAATCCTTCAAAGTCACTCCTGTAAAACACCCCTCCATTGTTCTCAGTGCTTCAAGAATAGCATAGAGAGAGAGGAAGGGGGGAGGGAGTGATTAATTGGGGTAAAAGGAATTGTTCTCCTTCCCATATGATTTGACCATATGATTGCTTCACCATAAATACAACTTGCTGCTCATTTGACTATGCCACAGCTTTAGGTCTACAGCCTTCATCATGACTAATTTTCAGTGGGTCCACTCTAAGCAGGATTAACATTGGATATATCCTGTTGTATTTTGGTTTATATTGATATACTTGGTGCATATTTTGCCGCCCCCCCGCCAACCCCCCCCCCAAGGCCTGCAGACATTCATAGAGGGTGGTAAGAATGTAGAAACATAGCAAATATAGCAAAAAGAAATAGGGTATTATGTTGTTTTGGAATTATTGATCTGATTGTTTAAAAAGCTGGAAATGCCCCAGTTTTTGCAGGATATATCCAAGAACATTAGAATGTTGGCTGGGTATCCCATTGTCCCATTGTGGCTATTTTTAAAGATATAATACAAGTCTAACACCAAGTGGTTCTGTAGAACAGTTGTTCTCCTTTGCTGGGATGATTCACATCCCCAGAAGGTGCAACCTGAGTGATCTAATCTTTGAAAAACTTATATTGCTTAAAGAAAATAGAAACAAGTTCAGATAAGTAACGGACATCTCAGAATTGTTTCATTTTTTCAGGCACTGTATTTTATTTATTTGTTTGTTTGTTTATTTAATATACCACCTAATATCAAAATCTTATTACTGATCACGTGGCACATCTGTTAAGGCATCAGCCTCAGGTTCCAATTTCCCAGCTTTGTGGAACTTGAGTAAATAAGAGATACCCTTAACTCTGGTCTTATACCAGCAGGCTTTTTGATTATCTAATAGAGTACAAGCCTATGCTACAGCCCCTCCCTACAAATGTGTTGCCTCACTTTCCAAGAGGAGCTACACTGGTATGGAAAGGAATGGCAGCATGGGTCCTTCCACATGGCCCAGTGATTCTCACGCTATCTGAGCAACACAGGAAATAACTCTACTTCAAGCATAATATCAGAGGAGCCAAGGGAGAGTATGAGGACATTTTTTTTAAAAGAATTTTAAAATGAACATAATTCTCTGGATTTGCTGCAGAGTAATAGCCTTTCCAACTTCCTTTCTTTAAAAATTAATTAATTAATCTTCTTATAGAAAAGAAGAGGTGCATGGTCTCCAAAAGTCTGTTTACAATGGAGAGGCCTGTTAATGAAATGTCAGGACACTGCTTTTGTGGAGGGGGAAATCTTGCTACTATAACTATTTTTAAAGTAAAGTACTAAAAAAAAGGTCATTACTTGTAATGTCAAGAATATTTTTCAATAAGTGCTAGTGACACCCACTTTCCACAGGAGCACACATTTTGTGATATCTGAGGGCAGGTGTAGTTCCAGCAAGAAAATATTGCTGTTTGAGTGTTGGGAAAATAATGGTGATTCCTCATTTCAAAACTCTGCATTTCTACAGACCAAACAACAGATGCTGCACAGGTCTAATATTTTGGAAATCTCAGCCACAAATTAGCATGAGCTATAAGGCAATGGGATCTACTTCTGAATAAACATGCTTAGGATCACCATCCCCTCTTAGCATCTAGGAGCCACCATCTCTCATACTTAGCTCCCTCATCTGCAATATGGGAATTATCATAATAGTGACCTACCTTACAGACCTGCAGAACTGAGATAATGTAGGTGGAATGCTTTGAAATATCCAGTACAAATTCTAAGTACTATTAAATAATTTGTTGTTATAGCAAGTTTCCAAAATAATGTATTGGCTGTGCTTTAAATATATATTTTGAAGATAATTATATGTTTCCTTCTGTCTTAGTTTATTTTCTGAAGCTGCAATACTAAACAAATTTACTAGGGAGTAAGCTCCATTGAATACAGTGAGACTTGCTTCTAAATAAACATGCATAGGATTGTGCTGCAAAAAGAAGAAATGAAATATTTTATACTCTGTATACACTTGTATGTATAGGTGAGTCTCTCAACGTTCTTGAGCAAGTGCAGAACCAAATCGTGCCACTTCAAACACGAGGTAAGGTAACTAGGAATAGTGGGGAGATGGTTTACCCAAGGACAGAATGGGTGGAACTAAAAGAAAAAGCCAGGGATAAGAAGACTTCACGAAGAGAGTGTTCCATTCAATCAGCACAAAAATTATTAAAGACTAATGCTAGCATCTTTGCAAGTATTAAATCTCTGGCTTCTCCAAGATAGGGCTGAGAGAGATTCTTGCCTGCAACCTTGGAGAAGCCACTGCCAGTCTGTGTGTAGACGATCCTGAGCTAGATAGACCAATGGTCTGACTTCCTACACGGCAGCTTCCTATGTTCCTAAATCCCAGAAAGCTTAACGGGATCTAGGCTACAATCCTGTGCACAGTTTCCTGGGAATAAGCCCTACTGAACGCATTGAATCACACTGATTGGGAAATATGTCTAAGTAGATCTTCAAAGGATTGCAGTGCCTAAAGTAAATGGAGATACAGGATTGCAGCAACCTTACTAATATCTGTTCCGCAGAAACGAGAGAGGAACATGTAGAAATTGAAAGTGTCTCGTTGCAGTAGATTTTTTTTTTTTTTAAGGAAATACATTTCCCAGCTTGCCTCAGTGCCAAACACTGCAGACATTTCCTGTCACAAAGAACTACTTCCCTGGTATGCCACGCCTTAGCAAAGCAAGGCCCCATTACCTTTAACATGGGGGGCGGGGGGAGAGAGAGCATTTGGCAGCGCGGAGCGGGTAGAAAGAGCACGTTGAGGAAATGACATGCTTCCCCAGCACTTGCAGCATCCTCTTCCTTTTCCAAAGGTGTCCACGTTTGAAAAATCTGCTAGGACTGACTCCGTTGCAAAACGGGGGCAGCGGGGGAGGGAGGGAGGGAGATGCCCCCTCATGCATTCGCCCCTTTCCACCTCCAACTCTAGGAGGATCGGAAGACTCCCACTCCCAGAACCGGATACTAATCCGGAAAAGCCAAGTCATTATTGCTGCCGGGCGGCCTGCGCTTCACATAATAATGGACTGAAGAGAAGAGGAGGAGGGATAAAATCAGAAAGTCGCTCGTGATTCATGAACGACTGGGGAGAGGGCTTAAGTTCAAAGCCCCTTCCCAGAAAAGCACGTCAGATGGAAATACGCTTCATTTCTTCAGTCCGAGGCATAGCCTTGGAGGAATGAATCACACGTATACACAAGTGTAAAACGGTGGATCTTTTTTTTTTTTTTAAAGAGGAAGACAAGGGTGGGTGGGTGGGTGTCCGTGCATTCCTCCTGCTAAGGACAGCTGATTTGGAAAGGATGGGATCCTCACCCACCCGGCCTTTACTTTCCATTTCCTAATATGACTTTGCACAACTGAGGCCTAAAGCCCCGCTCCACCTCCGGTCCTCCTTATCTCGCCTCCTTTCAGAGCAACATCCCGCAGCTTCCACCCCTTCCCAAGAAATCCACAGCATGTTCTCAAAAAGTGAGCACCAAAATCCTCCCTCAACGCCCATAACCTCCGCACCCACCACGCATCCCAAAGACTAGAGCTAGAGAGGCCCCGGCCACTCCCCTAGAGCTGGGACACCGAGAGAGAGAGAGAGAGAGGCATGCCCCCCCACCCGCCACCCCCGAAAGAAAGGGGAATAGGAGCCTGCTGCCAGCCAAGAAAGGCCGCCTCCATCGTGCCCACAAGCACATACACAATGTAGCCCTCCCCGTCCAAGAGCACATACACTTACTCAGTTCATCCTGGGCAGCAGAGGCGGCCGCAGCCATGTTGTCAGCTGGGAAGAGAAGGAGAGAGAACGAATCTTATCCAGTCGTCCCCTCACTCAGGGACTGCTGTGTATGTAATGCAGGGTGGGGGAGGAGGAGGACAGGGTTTTTTCCGCCCTCCTTTTCCTTCACCCCTTTCTCTTCTCTTCCCGGTGGCTCCTTCTCCTCCTCTTGAGAGGGAGCTGCAGAGAAAAGGCGAGTGGTTGCTTCCCCCCCCCCACTCCTCCTCCTCCTCCCTCCTGTGACTCTCCCCTAAAACACCAACCACCGTAAGAGACAGCAGAGCAGAGCTTATGGCCTGCGACTCGCTCTCGCTATGTACATCTGCTTTACACGCACCCTTCCCCCAGTCCACCTTCTCTGGCTTTACTTTAGTTTTATATTTAGAAAAAGCTGAGCCATCGTCCCACCCCCACCCCCCCGCCCTCTATTTTTCTCTCCTCTCTGTTACTTTCAGTCACTCCGCTCTCTGGTTCCGGGAAACCAAGCCAAGAGCTCCATATACACAGATGGACTGGTCTGGTGTGGTGAAATCCAAAGCGCAGGGCGGCGGTGGGGGGCAGTGATCCCTCTGCTTTCGGTTGTTAGAGCTCTGATAAATCTTTTTCTCCTGGGTCCCCCCCCACGCGCCCCCTTCCTCATTTATCGTTTTCGTATGTAATCTCACAAGGTGGGAAAGGAGGGTGGGGAAATGAACTGACCTGAGTCCATGCAGACCTCCATGACTGGTGATGAATACTTTTTCTTCAGAATGGGTGGTGGAGAAAAACAGGTCGGCACTAGCTGAGAGAGAGAGAGTGTGTGTGTTTCTCCCCCTATCTGCAGAATGTGATTGTAGCAGTTTGAATAATTTCTTTCTTAAGAGGTATGTATATGGGTGACATTAAGCCTTAGTCAATACTGATGTTGCCTAGTTTTAGAAAATGTTAAGATCATGATCACTAAATGCAGATTTAGTTGCCGTAACCATCCTGGCATACTCATATTCCTGTCAAATAGGTTAAAGAATGCTAAAGCAAAAGGATGGATTTTATCCACATTTTCAGTGCCTTGAAGGAGTGAAATGGGGATGCTTATCTATGTTAGTGGCTAATCTTAGTAAAGGTAAAGGTGGCGACCACAGAGCCCTGTGGTGTTCTTTGGTAGAATACAGGAGTGGTTTACCATTGCCTTCTCCCATGCAGTATGAGATGATGCCTTTCAGCACCTTCCTGTTTCACTGCTGCCTAATATAGGTGAATCTTAGTAAAACGTCCATCAATATGATTGCAGGTGTGTGTGTGGAGGAAGGGTTTGCAATTAAATGTACCTTCTATTCTCCCCTGTCCATCTATGTACAGAATGAGTTTTGTTTTGGGCAGCAGTATCGAGGCAGTGTGTGCACGCATGCATTCAGAGTGGGGCCTTCCTGATTCAACCTGAGCAGGATCTAAAATTAACCAAGTGGATATCAAAAAAAGTATGCAAGCCATAAAGGGAACGTGTATATTGCAATGATTCCTGGCAGGTGTGCAATACATCTCATTCTGCTTGCAGAAACACAAACACACCTACCCCTCTGCAGGCTCTCTGCCACAGTTAATGTACAGGGTTTGCTCTCATCACGTGTCCCAGGTGCAGTGCTTTTCTCTATAGGAATACATGACAACCATTCACTTATATGGAAGAAACTAGAGAGGGACACACATGTGGACTCCATTGGAATGGAGGTCATATCTGCTCACTGCTCCTGGTGATCCCAGGAGGTCACCTGAGAATCAAGTCTTCTATTTGCTTCTTCATCTATCTAACTTTTTCATCTATCTAGAGGCTCCATCCAAAGTTCTGCCCCTGTAAGTCTGCATCTTCCTTTAATTCATCTTGCATGCTTTCTGAAAGTTAAAGGAATCTCTATTACTAGTAGAGGCAGCATGGTGTAGTGGTTAGAGTGCTGGGCTAGGACCGGGGAGACCCGAGTTCAAATCCCCATTCAGCCATGAAACTAGCTGGGTGACTCTGGGCCAGTCACTTCTCTCGCAGCCTAACCTACTTCACAGGGTTGTTATGAAAGAGAAACTCAAGTATGTAGTACACTGCTCTGGGCTCCTTGGAGGAAGAGCGGGATATAAATGTAATAATAATAATAATAATAACTAGTGGGCCCGGGCGCAGAACATCTGCGTCTCTAGTTGAGAGTGTACCAGGCCAAGAGTGTCGCCGCCACGGCCGGGCCAAGAGTGCCGCCGCCGCAGGGCCCCGAGTACTGCCGCCGCGGCCGGGCCCGCCGCCTTGCCTCCGCAGCCGCCCGGCCAGCCAATTCTCCTGGGTGTGCCAGGACCAATCAGGCGCCCCCGCAGCCCAGCCAATCAGCTGGGCTGCTGGGACACATTTTTCCCTGGCACACCCAGGAGAAATATATATATAGATATAGATGATGATGATGATGATGATGATGATTAAGAGTATTTAGGATTAAATGACTCGTGGGCTATATGGATGTGTAAGGTAGTGCTGGTTCACTGCAGCTTTGAAGGAAGGTTGTAGGGCAGATTAGGTTGGAAAGAATTATATAGGGCAGAAAAAATCAGTGTAAAACATCTTTCCTTTATTGTGTGCAGACATTGATACTGGTTCTAAGAGAACCAAGAACAGACTGACTGCACAGCACAATGAAGAGTGAATGAATATCCTCTGCAAATGTTCCCATCCAATGTTCAGCCAACCCAGACAGATTTGTACTAATACAGACGTACTCTGCATAAATGCTGTACATTAACTATTGCACTGCTCTATTAAGGTGAGAAGTTGGACCTACCAGTGGGTCACAAATAGAGATAACAACTTTTTTCAGATGTTTGAAACAAAAATGTATAGTGATATGTAGAAAACAACACATATTTGCAATACTTTTCATGAGCACTACTAAAGTAGAATAAAATTTTATTGTTTCAGCCACTCACTTTAACAATACAACAATAAAAAATAGAATTTGGTGATATCAAATACAGTATCAAACTATACTCTATCTATATCCCTTGAATGAATAATATTATTGTGATGCTAAGCAGTGGAAAATGCTTCTCAGCCTCTATAGGGTATGTGTTCTTTTGGGAAAAGACTGAGTACTGAACACTTATGCCCTGATTCTTCCTTTGATGGAAAGAGCATTGAAGACTCATGCCATGATTCTTCCCCATATGCCTGGTGGTCAGTTTTAATGGCTGTCTCAGCTGAATAAATAAAATTTGGTCTGAACAAAATATTCTTTCTCTATGCTAGGTTGCTTATTTACACTTAATCATTTGATCTACTGCTGCTCATCTTAACATAGTGGTTAGAATCGGGAAACATTCATGAAGCAGACTACTTGTAATAAAATTTCTGAACTGCTTTATATGAAGAAAAGTGAGCCAAAGAGTTTGTGGGCTTGTATGTAGCTGTAGTGGGCTTGGAGCTGTAGTTTGATTATTATTATTATTATTATTATTATTATTATTATTAATAATAATAAATAATTCAATTTCTATACCGCCCTTCCAAAAAAGGCTCAGGGCGGTTTACAAAGAGAAATAACAAACAAATAAGATGGCTCCCTGTCCCCAAAGGGCTCACATTCTAAAAAGAAACATAAGACACACACCAGCAACAGTCACTGGAAGTACTGGGCTGGGGGTGGATGGGGCCAGTTACTCTCCCCCTGCTAAATAAAGAGAATCACCATGGTAAAAGGTGCCTCTTTGCCCAGTTAGCAGGGCAAAGTTATTTAGTTATTACTGCTATAGCATATGTTTTAACACTGACAGTAATTCTTAGGGTAAGAACAAAAGACAATGCTTCATTCTTTCCAGCAGTTACCAATGAAAATGGAGGGGTGGTGGTGGTGGTGGACATTCTCGTAATTTTGGCATTTATAAAAAAAATTTGATGAAAGGATAGACTTGGCCAACAGTTCCGTTTAACAAAGAACTGTTAAACTTGATGTGAAAGATTTGGAATGGTAGCTTCATATTAAAAAATCTCAAGAGACACTGCATGAAATGTGATGCTTTGGACACAGCAAATTAAGTAGATCCTAGTTTTTTTACCTGGCCACATATAACTTACAGGTCACCACATGGCAGTCACTGTAAATCCTTTCTCATAATAGGTACAGCTTATCAGACTTGTAACAGGTATGCAATGCCAGCTGCTTCCTGCATTGACTTTAGGAGCAACAAAATTAGAAATATTCTGGCTCACTCCCATTACCTATAGTTACTATGCTGCATATGCACTACAGTTGTTGAGAATATGTACATATCACTCTTTCTCTCCTAAGACAGGGTTAAATCATGGGAGATCTACAGCAAACTATATTCTGGCATCCTACATTTCTTGTTGAATAAATTTGACACTTTTCTCTATTAGCATTCACACACACACACACACACACACACACCCCTTAAATCCTTGGCAATAAATTGTATTCTGTTTGTCCCACACTTGTACACTAAAGCATCATGGTAGGGGACCCAGTGGGAGGAGGTGGCTATATTTGTAATGTCGTGCTCTGAAACTGTGGGTTGTGAATGCAAACACATGCAATGCTCTGCCACCACATAGAGGACATAAGAGGGCAATGGAAGTGTCTATTCTGGAGGTGCATTTGAAGAGACAGAGTTAAACCTCCCAGCTGCTGCAAAGACAAGTCAGTCGGGCCAGACCAGCACACAAGTCTCACCTCAGGAAATGCAATATTTGTGGGGCTACTGCTGCCATCCTTGGCAGACAATCTGAAGGTGAGACTGCAGAGCACACTTAGGCAGATTCTGGAAAGGTTCCCTTTAGGTGGGGGTGGGGGGAATGGTCTGAATATTGAATACAGTCTGGATACACTCAAGAGTACTTTGCCATTATGTTTGGGGGGGAAACTCTGCATACGCTCAAAGCACTCAGCCCTAGGTAGGTTTGCCACCCATTCTTTATTTCAAATAACAGTTCTTTATTTGGCATTACGATGTAGGGATGTGCACAGAACCGTGGCAGGGCGGTTCAAAGGCAACGGGGGTCTCCCTTTAAGAGTGGGTGGAGGGTGCACTTACCCCTCCCGCTGCTTCCCCCCACCCCCACCGGTGTCGGTATTTTTGGCAGCCCATCGGGGCGGCAGCGTACCTCCCTGCCTCCCCGTTGCCCTCCTCTTCTGGATATGACCGGACATTTCTGACGCGCCTGTGCCTGTGCTGGCCTGCGCAGGTGCGTCAGCAGCTTCCGTTCATATCTGGAAGAGTAGGGCAACGGGGAGGCAGGGAGGTACACTGCTGCTCTGATGGGCTGCCAAAAATAACGACACCAGCGGGGGGTGGGGAGCAGTAGGAGGGGTAAGTGCACCCTCCCCCCACTTTTAAAGGGAGACTCCTGCTGCCTTCGAACCGGCGGAACCACCGGTTCCGTGCACATCCCTATTAAGATGTAGCTGTTCTTTATCAACGTAATAACGAATGCAGTTTATTCTGTATTTCAAGCACTCTGAGGCAGGCCAGTCACTGACTGTAGTGAACAGACAATGAAGAGGCTGGCTTCATGTTGCAGGCCTCTAGCAAGCAGTCTTCTTCAGCCCTGCAGGCTGGATAGCAGATTGCACTCTGGTACTACAACTCCCATGATGCAGCTTGTTTTTGGAGCCAAAAGTTCACCTTTGCCCCTGCAGGCACTAGGAGGAGGCTGAGCCTTATGGAGCAGAAAGCAGCCAGGCCTGTGAAGGTGTGGCCTATTCTGCAAAAGTCTGTCCCTAGAGTTGAACAGCCGGTCTGTCATCTTCTTCCACCCAACCTCCAGCAAAAAAGGCAGGAGAATGCAAAAATGTTGTAGAGAATGGAGAAAGGAGTTCTGTTAGTTGTCTAAAGTGTATGATAACCCTTTGATAATGCTATTTTACATATAATGCATTGCAGTGTGTTCAAAATAGACTCTTTAGTTTTTCACTGTGGAGTGTGTGAGGTGAAACCGCATGCAGCTGGAGAAGGTCACGTTCGCAACATTCGAATGAGGGGTCAAAATCAAGCCATGCTCAAGTTTCTAATTAATGAAAGTTCATCAGAAGCCAATAAGGCATTTATTTGTGTCATCTCTTGTTGTTTTACCAGCTCAGGTGGAGGCGGTGGCCAGGGGTGCCTATGCATGGCTTCGGCTAGTGCGCCAGCTGCGTCCCTTTCTCGAGAAGGCAGATCTACAGTTACCCATGTCTTAGTCACGTCATGGCTGGATTAGTGTAACGCGCTCTACGTTGGGCTGCCCTTGAAGAATATCCAGAAACTGCAGCTAGTGCAAAATGCGGCAGCTATGGTTTTAGCTGGAGCTGCCCAGTGGGAGCACATCACACTCATTTTGAAAGAGCTGCACTGGCTACCAGTTTGTTTCCGGGTCCAATTCAAGGTGCTGGTTTTGACCTTTAAAGCCCTTAATGGCTTGGGCCCGGGATACCTGAGGGACCGCCTGCTCCCAAGGGTGACTCCCACTTGACGAAGTCATCTGAGGGGGCTCTGCTCCGGGTGCCGACAATGAGGGAGGCTTGGTTGTTGTGCACTCAGGACAGGGCCTTATCTGTTGCTGTCCCCAGACTCTGGAATGCTCTCCTGGTGGCTGTTTGCTCCTCGGTCTCTATCACAGCTTTTAGAAGGAGTGTAAAATCTTGGCTTTTTGCCTAGGCATTTATTTGATTCTCTGCTGCTGCTCTTTGTACTCTGTATAGCTTTTATGATTTTATTTTAAATTTTTAATCAGATTTGTTTAATATTTTTCACTTAATATTTTAATTGTGTCTTTTTACCATCTTGTTTTTAAATTTTGCTGTAAACTGCCTTGCGATTGTTTTAATGAAAGGTGGTATATAAATTTAACAATGAATGAATGAATGAATGAATAAAAGTGAAATCAATTTGAGGGGTTCTCTCTGGTGACAAAGCTATTCTCACTTTATATAAAAAATGTTAATAAAAACTAGTATTTCTTCTATGCTGCTAATATGTGTATGTTGCTGAGCCTGGATAG
The DNA here is from genome assembly GCF_027244095.1 of Hemicordylus capensis. Lineage (NCBI taxonomy): Eukaryota > Metazoa > Chordata > Lepidosauria > Squamata > Cordylidae > Hemicordylus > Hemicordylus capensis. The sequence goes on from NC_069658.1 coordinate 132,204,918, forward strand.
TTGCATCAAACTTCCTTGTTTTATTTATTCATTATAACTTCTGTGCCCCGCCTTTCTAGCAAGCTAGAACATAGGAAGCTGCCTTAAACCGAGTCAAACCCTTGGTCCATCCATTGGACTGCATGTGAGAACCACCGCGATTGGGCCCTATCCCAGTGGAGCAGCGCCACGTAGCCTGGCTTTTAAGCCCAGCTGTTAGCCGAAGTTAAGAGAGCAAACGCTCCCTTAACCCTGGCTACCTGCTCGTGTGCAAGCATGGTCTGCTTCCAGCCTGGCTGCACACAGAGACGGGCTCCTAGAGCGTCCATCTCTGATGCACTGGGGGATACCTGGAAACCGGATCGCATTGTGGGATACAGATATGGAGATCCGATCGCATCGTCCCAGTCTCCAGAGCTTCATGCTGCACCACACAGCACTGATTGTCTGGGAATGTGGTTCGCGTTCCCAGGAACATGAAGGTGCTCATCTGGGGGAAGGTGAGTTAAAGCAGCCTAAATCTGATAAGGCAGGGAGAAATGACAAGCTAGCATATTAGAAAACCCTACAGGAAAGGAGGAGTTGTTGAATATGAGACAGCGCTACTAAACCGGCTGCCCCGCCTGTTACTTTGGAGCACTTCAGGTGGCAAGCCTAGCCCTAGGTGCCAGAAATCCTATTTCAGGTCACTACACAGCCTTTTACTATGAATTAATTCATGTGGGGCAGTTAACATCTGCCTTTCTGTATCATTTCCAACTGACATCCATCTACACATAATAAACCCACAACTGCGTCATTTTATACAAACGCCCTTGATTCTTTCACGTGACTCCGCCTCCCTTAAAACCTCTTAGAGATCCACCTTCTCTCCTTGCCATTGGCTAAAGACCCTTGGTGCTCTATCCCTGTTCTGCTTTTACTTGGGGGAAACGCCATTAAAATCTTGGGAGAGACCTCCATTAAAATCTTCCTCATGGGGTATTTCCGTTGACATGTCTCTGCCCCTGCCCTTTCTAGCCACTTATCTCCCCCCCCTCCCGCTGGATACTTCAACAGAGAGTTACTGGAAGTGATAATACTTCAATATTCAAATTAGTATGGTGGAAATACTATGATCACACTGCTGCCTAGAACAAAAATCATACCGCACACAGGAAAAAAAATAGAGAATGCTGATCTGGCCTCAGCTCTGCATCCACCAAATGTGTGTGACAAGGGGCCTACCTTGCAAAGCTCTTTGTGCTCTTTTATTAGCATACTGAGATTCCGCTCACCACCCAAGAAGCATTATCAGCCTGCTTCACAAATGCAGTCAACACATAATGACTGGAACATCAAGTGACCATGTGCATAACAGTGCGTGGGCTACTGATTGTATGCATAACTGTACACACAGCGGGCTCTCCTTGAACAATCAGGAAACTTGAAAAAGCAGCATTCCCAATCATGTGGAGAGAGCCCAATGAATGTACACACAAGGACGCTTAATTTGAGGACACTCAAATGTATGCATGGAGAACGGTGGCATGTGATCCAACTCCTCTCACTGGGTTCATCAGAATGTCTGAAAGGATCAAAGGTTTCCAGCAAGTGTCAAGGGATGAAGGATGTAGAAATATGTGCAACTGTGAACTCAGAATGACTTATGGGATCACCGCCATTTTTATCCTCACAACAGAGAGCCGTGGTAGCAAGCTCTGGGCAGGATCCCTCCACCTCTCCCCGTTGCTAGGGCTCTTGTGAAGGAGGGAATCATCTCCCTTTGAAAGGCCAGGAAGCAAAGTAAATGCAATCTTAATTTTTTTTAATTGATTGATTAAGTGTTGTCAAGTTAGTTTCGACTCTTAGCAATCACATAGATAGATTCTCTCCAGGATGACCTGTCTCCAACTTGGCCTTTAAGGTCTCTGAGTGGTGCATTCATAGCTGTCATAATCTAGTCCATCCACCTTGCAGCTGGCTGTCGTCCTCTTCTTCTCTTTCCTTCAACTTTTCCCAGCAAGGGAGCTGGGTTTTTGCATTATGTGTCTGAAGTATGATAGCCTGGTCATCTGTGCCTCGAGTGAAAATTCTGGATTGATTTGTTCTATGATACATTTGTTTGATTTTCTAGCTGTCCATGGTATCCTCAAAAGTCTTCTCCAGCACCAAAGTTCAAAAGCATCAATACTTTTTCTATCTTGCTTCTTCAAAGTCAAGCTTTCGTATCCATAGAATGTCACAGAGAAAACCATTGTCCAAACAATTCTAATCTTTGTAGGTATAGACACGTCACGGCATCTAAATATCTTTTCCAAGGCCTTCATTGCAACCCTACCAAGTGCTAGTCTGTGGTGTATTTCTTGAATGCTGGATCCTTTACTGTTGATGGTTGATCCTAAAAGGCAGAAGCTACCCACTACTTCAGTGTCTTCATTGTCAATTCTGAGGCTGGTTGCTGTACCCATTGTCATCAGTGTAGTCTTCTTGACATTTAGTCATAGTCCCATTTTTTCACTGTGCTCCTTGACTTTCATTACTAGAGCTTGCAGATCATCCACATTCTTAGCTATCAGAGTGGTGTCATCAGCATAGCGCAGGTTATTGATGTTCTTCCTCCAGCTTTAAAACCATGCTCATCTTCTTCCAATCCAGCTTCTCTCAGTATATGTTCAGCACATAAGTTGAATAAATAAGCAGGAAGTAGACAGCCTTGTCTTACTCCTTTGCCGATCTGGAACCAGTCTGTTTCACCATGTTCTGTCTGGACTGTGGCTTCCTGTCCTGTGTATTGGTTTCTCATGAGAACAATGAGGTGTTCTGGGATGCCTGTGCAGAAAGGCACGGGAGGGAACCGGTGGTGGGCAGAGGGCACCAGACAGCACTAGGGAAAAAAACTCCCTGCACCTACACACACTTCAGAAAAACACTTGGAAATTTAGGCGTAAAAGTGAGAGGGGTGGAGCGTTTTTTCGACCAGCCGGCCAGGCAGCCCCTGCAGTGGGATCCATCCCTCTGCGCTGGCCCAGGCGCTGTTCACCTGTCCTCCTGCCTCCGCCCGCCCGCTGCGTCTTCTCTCCCCGTTCCCTTCCTGCTGAGCCTAGAGCCAGGAAGGCGCTGCCTGTGTCTTTGGCGCCTGTTGCTGATCAACGTGGGTCCGCTCCGTTCCCCAAGCATTCACCTAAGAGTGTGACACATAAAGTCTCTCTTGGGTGTGATTGAGGAGAGCGGATTGCGGTCGATCTGGGGCGGCGGCGGCGGCGGCAGCAGCAGCAGCAGGAGGGAAGGGAAACCTCCCAGGGCCCATCTTGGAGTCGTCAGCTCTCTGCCTTGCAGAGGAGAGCAGAGCGGAGCGGCGCTGCCCCTGACTCCTCCCCCCCCCCGGCAGTCTTCGGCGGCACTCGCGAGGGAAGCTGGGGCAGGCGCCCGCTTCCGGGGTGGAGGGAGGGGGCTCGCGCTCGCGGTCAGGTGGTGGCAGGGCGCACGGGCGAGGGGCGCGCCGGGAAATTCGGCCCGCCCCCCGCCAGCCCTTCTGCTTTGTCCACGTCCACGTGTTCAAGCTCCGCCCCGTCCTGAGCTCGAGGGTCGAGCTCGCGGCGCGGCGGCGTGCGCGCGAGGCCCACCGCTGGCCCCCTCGCTCGCCTGAGCGGTCTCCCCCGGCCACGGGCATGGCGCTGGCGCGGCGGCGAGTGCCGGAGGGCCCCGCGGGTCCGCCGTGGCGGGCGGGGCGCTGGCTGGTGCTGTGGGGCGCCCTGTGCCTTGGCCCGCGGGCGGCCGAGGCCCTAGTGGAGGGCTTGTACTGCGGGAAGCTGGTGTGCTACGACGTGCTCGGCGTGAGCCGCGAGGCCAGCAAGGCTGAAATCGCCCGCGCCTACCGGCAGCTGGCCCTGCGCTACCACCCGGACCGCCAGCGCGACCCGGACGGCAGAGGGGCCGAGAGCGCCGAGGAGAAATTCCTTCTCATCGCCACCGCCTACGAGACCCTCAAGGTGAGAGAGCGGGGCTGGGACCGCCCCCTCCCTCCTCCCGCCCCGGCCGGATCCCTCCGGTAAGACACGCATCCTTGCCCCCCCCCCCGCCGCCTTTCTTCCCCTTCCCCTTCAGACTCGTCTCCCTCCTTGAGAGGATGGCGCAACTGTTGCGTGGTGCAGGCGTGTGGTAGGATTGCCTGGCGCCGGGAAGGCTCGGAATAGGAGCCTTTCCCCTTCCACGCCGATCGGGGGTGGGCGGGGGGATGGTGGGATCCTTTGGGGCGCAGCAGACTCATGGCTACAAATTGTATCGATAGAGCCATGGGTGGGCTGATCATGTAAAACTCTATGTCGTTAAGACCTTTGAATACCCAGGCACGGACTGACAATCCGGCGGTTCTGGCACAAACCAGAAGGGCTTCTTGTGCTGCCTCCCCAGCCTGCCTGTGCGCGTAATGACTGGGAACCTGGTCGCTCCCCTACCCCCTCTCTGCTGCTTCAGCCTGGAGCAAAAGGAGCTGGCAGGGCGGGAGCAGCAAAAAGCAGCTCTCTGCGCTGGCAGCACATCCATCACCAAGAAGAGGAAGACTTGGAAGGGTGAAAGCAGAGAGCAAGTTCATCTGGGGTTGGGATGGGAGGGAATGGAGACTGGGGGTGGAATCACCAGCACACCTGCTAGAAGGGAAGGGAGCAGCCGTAGCCAAAGCATGGGACTGGGGATGATGTTTTTATTTCCTTCATTTTATCTCAGAACTGCTAGGCCTTATTGGTTTTACTACCTTCCAGCCTAGTTCCTCATAAGGAGCGACTTGAACTAGCACATGGATGGAAGCAGTACCTGTTGATATTCTGCTTGTGCTTCAGCTGCAGCATTACTGTTATTATTCTTCCATTTATATCCCGCTCTTCTTCCAAGGAGCCCAGAGTGATGTACTTACATACTTAAGTTTCTCTTCACAACAACCCTGTGAAGTAGGTTAGGCTGAGAGAGAAGTGACTGGCCCAGAGTCACCCAGCAAGTCTCATGGCTGAATGGGGATTTGAACTCGGGTCTCCCCGGTCCTAGTCCAGCACTCTAACCACTACACCATGCTGGCATGACAGTCAGGACTTCAGTTGGTGAGGTTCTACTGAATTTCTGCCTGTTATCCAGCAGCTGGTCACAGAATGACAGGCAGAAATTATCCTTGACTTACTGCATCTATTTAAGTGGAGGGTGTGACTGTGGGAATGAGGCTGTTGGCATGGGCATGGCTGGCTGGGAGAGTGTGGCTATGGGAGCTGCTTGCTGTCCCTGGATCAAAGAGATGTGTGTGTGTGTGTGTATTTTTCAAGACAAAAGTACAAAAAGAGAGAAAAAAAACCCCACACCTCATGCCAGGGCTGATTTTCCCTCCCAATCTTTCACTGGAATTCCCCATGCTAGGAATAGCAGGACTGCTGCTTATGAGCTTCCCAGAGACATCTTTCTGGATATTGTAGGGAACAGGTTGATGGACTCATAGTTTGATCCAGCAGCAGGGCCCTTTTAATGTTCTTGGAGGGGAAAGGCTTGCCAAATGTCAAAGACTTCTTGACCTCGACCTGGTTTTCTCTGCCTTGAATGCCTGGCATAGCAGAGTATGGATCTGAGAGTCCTGGCAGCTAGGGACTCCTGATGACGAAGACCTTGTATTTTTATAGTGCCCTTAAAGTGCTCAGAGGTTTCATATTTAAATTTTTTGGCACCCTTTCAAGCACCTTTGTAAAGATGGTCAATATTATCACCTCTATATTGCAAATGGGAGACTAAGTCTTAGGCTTGTCAAAGGCCACTGTAGCAGAGGAGAGATTTGAAGTAGAGGTTTTCTGGTAATGGAAACAATGTGAAAAGTAGAGGTACCATAGATGGAGTCCTTGGCTTGTACATTAAGTGTATGAGTTGATACTAGGGAAGTTCACGGAACTGGTTCGAAAGACCTCCGGTTCCACTGGTTTGATGACGGTGGGGGTGCTGCTTTAAGAGCAGGAGGGGTGCACTTACCCCTCTCTCTGCTCTTCCCCTGCTGACGCTCCTTTTTCCCAAAGTTAATCAGGGCAGCAGCATACCTCCCTGCTGCCCTGTTGACTGGATACAACTGTCATCCAACACGCCTGCGCCCTCCCCCGCTCTTAAAGCAGCACCCCCCGTCGCTATCGAACCACCTCTGCCTGGTTCCGTACACATCCCTAGTTGATACTTCTATTGTAAGCTCAGGGGCAGAGCCACCATTGTGCAGACGGGTCCAAAGAACCTGGCTGCCACTCCCTGTAGAGTTGCCCCATCCAACCTAGCCACACTCCCAACATCTGACGCGGGGTGTGGCCATATGCTGAAATGGGGCCACACAGGCTCATTCACAAGGTGCTTCAGCCAGCACTGGGTTTCCAGCCTGACTGGGAGTGCCTTTCCCTGCCTTGGAAGGCAGAGAAACAGTCAGTCTGAGAACCCAGTTCTGGCTGAAGTGTCTCTCAAATGGGGCCACGTGGCTGCCAATGCATCTCGCTGCCTTTCGAGGCATGGAAAGGTGCTCTTGGCAGGGCTAGAAACCTGGCACTGGCTGAAGCACCTTGTGAATGGGGCCATGTGGCCCCATCTCTACATATGACCCCGCCTCCTGTGTCTGATGTTAGATGCAGTGGGCGTGGCCATGGCACCTGGGGCCTCTGGCAGGTTGCACCCATGCCACTGCCAGCTGTGTAAACTCTGTATTGTGCCACTGGATTACAGGAATATTATGTAAACTGAACTGGTGTTTCTCAAGCATGCCATCCAGTTGCATGGTGCGTATATGTTTCTTTTTTAATTATATTTGTACACCACCCCAAACATTCTTGTGATGGTTTACAACAACATAAAACAAATTAAAACAGTTTAAAACCACAATTCTAGTTAAAAAGCTTGAGTGAACACATGTGTCTTTATAGACTTTTTAAAAGTTGTCAGAGATGGGGAGGCTCTTATTTCAACAGGGAGCACATTCCAGATCCTTTGGGTGGCAACAGAGAAGGCCCATCCCTGAGTAGACACCAAACAAATTGGTGGAAACTGCAGGCGATGGGGTTCATAATGAAGAAGACTTTATGGGTTTGTGGGTTATAACCAGCACCTTGTATTTTGCCTGGAAGCGTATTCGTAGCTAGTGTAGTTGTTTTAATGAGTAATATGGTCTCTTCAAGATGACTTGGAGACCAACCTGGCTGCTGCATTCTGTTCAGTTTCCGGACTACATACAAAGGCAGCCTCCCATAGAGTGCGTTGTAGTAGTCAAGTCTGGAGGGATTTCCGATGTCTGAAATCCAGCTTTACTGAAGTGCCCAGTCCTAGCTCCTATGCCCTTAGGAACAGAGAGAGAGAGAGAGAAACATGCCAATCATCATGGTGGTCTAGGAGTGTGTGGAGCGCGGACTTGTACATTGCAGAGACCCTTGGCCTGTATGCTGTATATCTCTCTGTGTTATCTGTGTTATGCTGTACATCTCTCTCTCCTGTTTACATAGTGGATGGACAAGCTGCCTCCTGTTATCAGTCTTTCTCTGCAATGCAGTAAGCAGAGTTTAAAACAAAGAACTTATGTCTGTTTCATGAAGAGTGGCATAAGAGCAAGCCTCTGACTGCATGCATGCACACAAACACATAGCATGATGTTCAGCATAAATCAGAGCATCCATATATACATATGTTCCTGTAACTTGCTGCATCTATAACAGGGAGCACATTCCAAATTCTGTATGTGTGAAAGAGAAAACAGGCCCATCCTCTAAAGAAAAGGTATTATTTATCTAAAGAATAGCTTCAGTCAGTAGCACAGAAGTGACGTAATCCTGAGAAAATTCTTTCAAAAATATGCAGCATAGTGGCTGACATCCTGACTCACAAAGTGCATGCATATGTTTCAAGGTACCGTGGAGATGCACAGGGAGCTCTCCACTCCGATAGAGTTTGGAGCTCTGCTTGTGCCTCAGATGGTAAGAGCAAACCAGTGTTCCCTCTAACAGGGGTTTCCAGATGTTGTTGACTACAACTCCCAGAATCCCCAGCCAAAGACAACTACAGTTGGGGATGCTGGGAGTTGTAGTGAACAACATCTGGGAATCCCTGTTAGAGGGAACAGTGGAGCAGACTCTTAGAATTGCTGACCCTCAGAAATGTGTTTCCGATTTTAGAGCGTGGGCAGTGCTCCAAACCATAAGGGTTCTTGCATGCCATTGCACATAGCAGGGGGACCGGGGGAATTGTGCAAGGGCTCCCAGCATGTCCCTGCAGTCTTTCAAAGGGGTCAGGTCAGCCTGTTTGTCCCCCCCCCCAAGAGATGTGAATAGTCACAATCCACAAAGGTCTTTGAAGGTAACTTGTGGTGCCAGAACTAGGCACCACATTTTTTTCTTTGGTATATCTTGTCCTGTTGCATAAATAGTATTGTTTTCTATTATATTTGTGCGTTCAAATGCAGTTACTTAATATGTTTTTTCATTGTCAAATAAGATATTTCTAAGTATAAAAAAACTGCCTGTGACTGTTCGCAGGATGAAGAGACTCGTAAGGATTATGATTATATGTTGGATCATCCTGAGGAGTATTACAGCCATTACTATCACTATTATAGTAGAAGATTGGCACCCAAGGTAGATGTCAGAATAGTGATTCTCGTCACTGTATGTGCCATCTCTGTTTTTCAGGTAAATATATTTGTCTCCTACCTGTTCAAATATCTTCTGATCTGGAAAGTATTAAATGATAAAATATTGCAGTTTTTCTTAAAGATCCCCTCCCCCTTTATGTAAATAGTATTTGTGCTTGGATCAAATGCCATCTGAGGATATTACAGGCATTAAATCTGATTAGGTTGTCTACTTTTGTAGTAGTTTGGTAACAGCTGAAGGTAACATGAAAATAAAACATCTGGCACTCCCAGGATAAGACACACAGAAATAGGGGAAAGGACTAGAAAACCAGAAGAGGGGAAATCATGAATGGAAAGCTGTGAGAATGCAGAAGATAGACCAGGTCAACTTTATGTGGTGCATCCCACATGTAGCATTGGCAGAGTAGGTTTGTGTATGTAGTATTCTTTAAGGTTAATGTTGAACTTACCATTTATATTTTAGTTTTTCAGCTGGTGGAATAGCTACAATGAAGCTATCAACTATCTAGCAACAGTGCCAAAATATCGCATACAAGCCACTGAGATTGCCAAGCAACAAGGGCTGCTGAACAGAGCCAAAGAAAAGGGCAAAAACAGGCGCTCCAAGGAAGAAATCCGCAAGGAAGAAGAGGAAGTAATCAAAGATGTTATCAAAAACAAAATAGATATCAAGGGTGGTTATCAGAAACCCCAGATATATGACATTCTCTTATTTCAAATCCTCTTAGCACCTTTTTATCTGTGCAAGTACATAGCATGGTATTGTTGGTGGATTTATTGTTTCAATATCAAAGGACAAGAGTATGGTGAAGAAGAGAAGTTGTATATCATACGCAAATACATGAAAATGTCACCGTCTCAGTTTGACAGTTTGGAAGATCACCAGAAAGAGACTTTTCTTGAACGACAGCTCTGGATAAGAGAGAACTATGAGGTGAGTGGTGCTAGCAGATGGAAAAAGAGCTAAATATGTCTTGACTTCTTATATCATGTTTGCAAGGTTAGTGCTAATAATCAAGCTAAGAAGCTTGCTCATGCAGGTCTATAGTATTGTTTCACACAATACAAATGGGTTGCTTGAGGTCTCAAGTTCTGACTAGTGCCCCTAAACCCCACGTACATCAAATGTTTAATATTAAAGTTGTCCAAAATTCACCCACAAACAGTCTTTATTAGTCTTTATGTCTAACCTCTGCTTGGAATACCATATGAGTATAGATATATCCATATCTAGGGATGTGCACGGAATGATATTTGTTGTCCGTTCCAAGCTCAGAACAGAATGCAAATGCCCAGAACGTTCACTCGGAACGATTGGTCATGCCAGGTATTCCGATGGAATGAGCTCGGAACACTAGAAATGTTCCAAGCACCATTTTAGACTCCCAAATGGTGATATTCTGACCTTTGCACACGTGGCAGCCCATGTGCTGACACCCCCCCCCCCACACACACACCACAGTGGTGCCATTTTAGAGTCCAAAATGTCGTTCAGAATACTTGAAATGTTCCAGCTTGGAATGGGATCATTCCGTTTCAAGCTCAGAACAAACCTTTCATATGAAGGGTGTTCTGTTCTGAATTCAGAATACTCAAAGCAGCCCATTCTGAGCTCAGAATGATCTGCACATCCCTATGAAGTATCAATACATCCATATTTTCATATGGTCTAACACTGACAAATTTAGCATGGTTTCATTTATTTATTTCCCATTTTCTCAAAATATTTTCAAGATAATTTGCAATAAAGTAGGGACCAGTTTGGGTCCCTCTTTTATGTTCTTGGTTCCATTATTCACTTAGTTTCAAAATGTATTGATTAAAAATTATACCCTAACAATTACTCATGGTGGCCTTCAGTAATAAACTAAAATCACAATAAAACAAAAATGCAGCAGTAAAATCAATTGCAGTACATGTTGCCATAAAAGTCCGTTATTCAAGTATGATAAGGTAGCAAAAGTTATAAGACCTCTAAGAAGGCCTGCAGAAACAAAATCTTTGATTTCTGTTTAAAATGTGATAGAGGATTATTAGCATAATCACCTTTCTGTCAGTGACCTTCAACTCTTCTGTTCTCTACTGGACCCCCTTCCTCCTTTGCCTGAATCTCTCCTGCATTCTCTGTCTCGCTGGATGAATAACCAGGGTTCTCAAGCATAACTCTTTTAAAGTTGAACTTCTAGTTCTTACTCTTGCCTTTCAACATTACTGCCTCTTGTTCTTCTCAAGTTTAGAATCCTGGAGTTTTGTGTGTCTCTTTTTTCTCCCTATTACTAGGCTTTTTGCTAAGTCTTGTCACTTTCAGTTTATTGATACATCTAGAATACAGTCTTTCTACATAGACTATCAAAATCTCTGTTCCCTCTAAAGTGCGTGGCTGCTCACCTGTGCACAAAACTGCGGCCCTGCATGCAACTGTTCGTAGCGGTCACGCAGTCTCACTCTTGCCACCCTTTCCTGCCCTTACTGCCACCTTTCCCCCCACTGCCATGTTTGTTCTTGCTGTGTGACCAAAGCGGGAAAATCGGCACTCTTTGGCAAGCCGATTGTGCAAGACACCACTGGAAATAACAGGCACGTGTGCACCTTGATAATGGCGTCAGGGCGCATGTGTGCCTGCCACCATTTCCAATAGGCTAATGCAGCTGTGGTGGGGAGAATGGCAGCAAATTCCATGGTAAATGAGAACCCCTTGCTATATTACTAAGTGGATTTCACACATTACTCTGGCATGTCATAAGACATGCTTTGGGGAGGAAAAAATAAAGGTCCAATCTATATCATGGTCCCATGTTTGCATGTTAATACAATACAAATACAATATCTTAAAAGTACAGTGAATAACTGTGGGCTGTGGATTTATTTTTAAAAGTCGAAAGGAAATGCAGTTGGATTCTTGATCAAATTTTAGGTCTGTTTGAAGTTCGTTCATCTCTAAATCAAAATTAATTCCTTCATTAACATGAATAACTTGTATAACCTTTGATTTTACAAAGTTATACGCAGAATTTAAAAACCAGAACACACACACACACACACACCACCTCGTAAATATAGAAGGAGCCAACGTGGTGTAGTGGTTAGAGTGCTGGACTAGGACCGGGGAGACCCGAGTTCAAATCCCCATTCAGCCATGAGACTTGCTGGGTGACTCTGGGCCAGTCACTTCTCTCTCAGCCTAACCTACTTCACAGGGTTGTTGTGAAGAGAAACTTCTCTGGGCTCCTTGGAGGAAGAGCGGGATAGAAATGTAAAAAATAGTAATAGTAATAATAAAAAAGGTTTTAACTTTGCACATCCGTATAAAGTATATATGTGCTAAAGAATATATAAAGTGTTGATTTTCAGAGGCTTTTGGAGCTTCTTCTTAAATTAAAAAAAGTTGTAGAAGAGATAAGAACTAGTTTAATTTCCTCAGCTGAAACATGACATTATTTTGCAGGGTTCTTCATCCTTTGAACTTGGATGACATTATCTTAGGGGTGGAGTGGGGAGTGTAACCATTCAATATTCAAAAGATCAGAGTAGAAAATTGTCTTTAAAAAAATCTATTCCATACCTTTCAAATTCACACACTGAAAAAAGTTGAAAAATCACACATTTGGTGCTTAATTCTCATCAGTTCAAGAAGTATACATTGTTGTAAGCAATTGACCTCCTACCAAAGATCTTTTTTTGTGGTGGAAGAATGAAGCAGTATTTACTGACAATTGACTTTGTGAAATCAGTACATGTTATTTTTTTGTGTATGTATGTATAAAATATATATCCTGTTCTTACACGGCAGTTGCAGTGGTCGCCCATATAAATAACTGACCAGGTCTACAGCTGCATATCCTTTAAAAATATTTCTAAATAATATAATAAATCAAATTATGAACATTATTAAATGGTCCTGATATTGCAACATTTTAAAATGAGTTAATCTTGATCTCTGAATCAGAAATATTCACTCATTTAACCTTATTGACCAAATACCATTCATTAATAGGATGGAAAGAAATTTCTGGACTGTCAGAAGAGGTATGCGCTATGAAATACTTTTTCATATTATTTCATCACAATATGATATTACAACAGAGCTCCAGTGCTTATGAAATGTGTGTAAATTTATTTTATTTTATTCAATTTTTATGCCACCTTTCATAATGCATCTCAAGGCAGTTTACAACAGTTAAAAGAATAAAATTCTGTAAAAGTTATATTTAAGACCTTATAATCAACCATAAAATGCCAAGAAACAAGAATAAATGAATGCAAGAAAGCTGAGAAACCTGGAGCCTCTAGGAAGTAAAATCCTGAGTAAATAAAAAAGTCTTTAGGGTTTTTTTTAAAGCAGCCCCCGTTGTTGCAGAGCAAATACTTACTGGGAGAGCATTCCAGTCTAGGGGCAACAACAGATAAGGCCCTGTCCAGTGTGCACGACAATCTAGCCTTTCTCAACATCGGCACACAGAGCAAAGGCCCGCCTGACGATCTTGTTGGGTGGGCAGAAATCCTTGGAAGCAGGCCGTCCTTCATGTATCCAGGGCCCAAGCCATTAAGGGCTTTAAAGGTAATAACCAGCACCTTGAATTGGATTCAGAAACAAATTGGCAACCAGTGCAGCTCTTTCAGAATACAAGTAATAAGCTCTGGGCGAGCAGTTCCAGAGAGAACCCTGGCAGCTTCATTCTGCACCAACTGCAGCTTCTGGATATTTTTCAAGGGCAGCCCCACATAGAGTGCACTGCAGTAATCCAGCTGCGACGTGACTAAGGCATGGCTAACCATAGCCAGATCTGCCTTTTCAAGAAAGAGCTGCAGCTGGCACACTAGCACTGTGCAAAGGCACTCTTGGCCACTGCCTCCATTTGAGCATCCAGCAGCAGTGCCGGTTCCAGCAACACTCCCAAGCTGTGCACTTATTCTTTTAAGGGGAGTACAACCCCATCCAGAGCTGGTTGAATCGTCCTATCCCAATTGGCTTTCCTACTGACTAACAGCACCTCTGTCTTGTCTGGATTCAACCTCAGTTTGCTAGCCCACATCCAGCCCATCACTGCCTCCAGCCCCCAGTTGAGGACATCCACTGTTTCCCTGGAATCCGATGTCAGGGAAAGGTAGAGCTGAGTATCAACTGCGTATTGATGACACATCATCCCAAACCTCCTGATCCCAGCAGTTTCATGTAGACATTAAACAGCATGGGGACAATACTGAACCTTGTGGGACCTCAGAGGCCAAGGAGTCAAGCAGAAGTCCCCCAGCACCACCTTCTGGAACCTCCCCTCCAGAAAGGACTGGAACCACTCCAATGCACTACCCTGAGAGGCGGCCCAGAAAGATTCCATGGTTGATGGTATTGAATGTTGCTGAGAGGTTCAGCAGAACCAACAGGGACGCACTCCCCATGTCTAGTTCCTGGCATAGGTTATCCACCAAGGGTGACAAAGGCAGTTTCAGTCCCAAACCCAGGATGAAAGCCAGATTGAAAAGGGTCAAGATAATCTGTATCATCCAAGACACTTTGCAGCTGCATAGACACCACATGCTTTATCACCTTGCTTAAAAAGGCAAGGTGACTTCTCTTTTTATGACTTGGATTTTCTTTCAGTAATGAATATTGCTTTGGAAAGATAACCAGCAAGATCACTGGATATAAATATTATAGAATACTCATAGAATACCTATGAGTTACAGTTTAATGCAGTATACAGTTTAATGCAGCTTAACTTTCAAGTGGGGTTCTATGCCAGCTAAATGTTTTTATTATACTTAAATGTGAAGTGAAAGAGAGTAAACCGATTTTATAAATAGAATTGTAAAATACACATGTTTCCATATTTATTGTGTGTGTGTGCTGCATCTATGGTGGCACGTAATAGTGCACGTGTGCACACTGCTTTGATACTACCGTTGAGAACAAAACTCAGAATTTACCTATACGTGGTTTTGAGTGACTGGAAATGGCCTCTGATGTCATTACTGACCACCATTTTTCAGCAGAGAGCCATTTTGTGGCGCGCACACTCTTTTTTAAAAGGCAAATATTTGACTGTTTGGGAGGGGCATTGCTGGAGACCTGGAGAATAAGGTACTGTCCTTATTTCTGCCTGTCTTGTTCTTTTGGCCCTCTTTTTTTATATTCAACCTAACTGCCCAATTGCCATTAGGGATGAGCCTGAATGTTTTGGCAGGGTGGGGAGTGGTACCTTTAAGCACTCCACCTGCTCCCCCACTGTTTTTCTGGGCATGGCATTGCACTGCTCAAAAGTTGGCAAGACTCACATGGCTGCCGCACATGTGTGGTTGCCATGTGCGTTGTACTGCTGGGTGCAGCCTCGTGGCCACACGAGGACCCGGAATCCTTAGTGGCGCTGTGCCACACCAGAAAAGCAGCAGGGCAGTGGAGAAGTAGGCAAGGACCTGCTTTATTCATGCTTAAAGGTACTGTTTTCTGGCCCTCCGAAACAGTTTGGTGGGCTGCGCCACATCGATTTGTGCACTTCCCTAATTCCCATTGACTCAAGCTTTCATTATTAGTGGTTTCTGTATTTGTGCCTATAGGCAAGAATAGAACCTGTGCAAATAACAAGGGCCACCTGTATTCTTATTGTTGGCCAGAAAACAGTACCAGGAGACACTACTCTTAAGCCTCTCTAGTCTATCCTACTAAATATCTTTTTTTCATTTGATGTTCTCTAATCATCATTTGACCAAATTTATTTATTTCATTTATATACCGCCCTTCCAAAGGAGTTTCAGGGCAGTTTACATAATATAAAATATTTTTTTAAAAAAATAAAATCAACAATTAAAATCAAAAAGCAATTAAAAGCAGATTAAAATTACAATTTAAACTAGATAACATTACAACTAAATATCATTAAAAGCCAATCTAAAAAGAATTTTTAGGCAGTCTAAGGTTTTTATGGCTCTCCTGAAGAGCTCCATCAAAGACAATCCTCAAATCCACGGGGAACGCATTCCACAACCTAGGGGCGACAACAGAGAAACCCTATCCAAGGTTGCAGCCACATGGACCGGTGGCACCCAAAGATGGACCCCTCCTGAGGATCTCAATGACCGGTGGGGATCTTGTAGAGTAAGGCGTTCCCTCAGGTAACCCGGGCCTAAGTCATTCAGAGCTTTAAGGGTAATAACCAGCACTCCTGTAGCTCTTCTGTATACCATGGAGCTAATTTTGAAGCTGGTTGGAGAGTACGCTTAGAGGCGAACATGTCTGCTGCCCTGGAAAGTTCCAGGTATCCACCAGGGCATTGACAGAATCACCAGCAGAATCAACTCCAAGGCTCTTTGGAATCCTACTGGATCCAGCAGCCTTCTTGGGCAGACCATTCTAATAGGTCCACCACCCTTGCAGGGGTCAGATGTGAAACCAATCTTAACCAGGAAGTGATCCATCCAAGACAAGGGGGAAACTACAGGTTACACCTTTTTTCACTGGCTTCTTGTCTTCACTTTAAGCTTCTAGCTCTTGCATTTCTCCATGGTCTTGCTACTATCTCCTTATGCTGCTCCTCTTGACTCTTCACTTTTGCAAGTACCATTCTTCTTGTTCATTCTAAGATTTCTCTTCCTTCAGGTGCCCTTTTACCTGACACTTGACTCTCTTCCACTGTTATTACATTCATCTGTTTCTTTAAAATACCTACACACAAAAACAAAACGCTATATGGATTCAGCAATATGTCAAGGTGTCAAAAAAGAATCCAAATATATACATATTTCTCAATCAAATCTATATACACACAACATAGTCTAAGATGGTTTCTGTATCAATTTAAAGAATCCAATAGTCCATCTGTGGCAATTGGTATTGTAGTATATTGGCTACCATCAGCTGTAATGTCGCAGCGGGGAAGCAGCTTGCCTAGGGAGCAAGAGGCTGTTTGAATCCCTGCCGATATGCTTCCCAGACTGTGCCTAGTAAACATATTTGTAGTCACCTATATCGGGCAGCAGCGATATAAGAAGGTGCTGAAGGCGGATGCTCACTTCAGTGACAACGGCAAAGGCATCCTCTCATGCTGCACAGGAGAAAGGTAATGTAAACCACTCCTGTATTCTACCAAGAAAACCACATGGCTCTGTGGTTGCCAGGAGTCGACGCCGACTCAACGGCACAATCTTTCATTTCTATATTGGTTACCAGACTCTGAGATAGCTTATCCTGCATGTTTTGTCTTATAGTGATATTTTGTAAAATACTACATTTGCCGCTGAAGAAGACTCAATTAGAGTGAAACACGTCTGGCAACAGTATATCCATGAACAGATGCTGGCAAAACTGTTATTCCTCAGCTAAAACAAGACATTGGGAAGATTTTCTTGGACTTCTTCCATCTTACTGATGAACTTTTGGACTAGTGGACTTTTAAATTTGATACAGAGACCATCTTAATGACTGGTGTGTGTGTGTGTGTGTGTGTGTGTATAGATAAAGTTTTATTGATTGAGTTTTATAACTCCCTACATAACTTGACATAGACATTAATGTCTACACCTCACAATTTTTAATTTCTTAATTATTTATTTTTTGTAAATTACAATGTATATTCTGTACTGGAGCCATTTTTACTCTAAATGGCATTGCCTGGGAAACTGAAAATTACCAGCACCTGGTGTTCAGTGTCATTTTTGTTTGTACAAACATATCAGTGTTAAGACACTATTGTCTTGGGTCGTACAGGAATAGAATAGCAGCAACAGGAAATATTTAAAGGGTTGCTTTCCCCCCCTTTGCAGCTATTATGCTCAAGGCAAGCCCCAAATCTGGTTTTCCTATTACTCACTTGACCTCCCCTCCACATGCATAGACTGGATTAGTAACATACACTTTTTTCAGATGAGGGTTATATTAAATAGAATACCGTATGTGCTGCTACCCGCCAGGAGTCACCACGACTCGACAGTACACTTTACCTACAGAAGTCTGACATTGCTTTCTTTCATTTATCTGTTCTTTTTAGCTTTACAAACAAGAACAAGAGGAAGAACTGAAGAAAAAGATGGCAATGGATCCTCGATGGAAAAGATACAGGCGGTGGATGAGGAATGAAGGCCCTGGAAGACTAACATTTATTGATGATTGACAGTTGCTGTAACATATACAGTCTTGTTCCAGAAGATTGACACAAAAACAAACCCATACCTAAAACGTTCAGAGTTTAACTGCTGTGTCTCAGCAGTGTGCTAAAACTCAGGAATTATTCAATCAGGCAGAAAACTAGTAACATTTTCTGATTTTTTAAATGTATATATATAAAATAAAAGCAACTCTGTTAATTAGACTTAACTGTTTTGTTCCACTGTGGACTTACTGTTGAATTAAGAATGTCTGACATGGCTATCTTAATAGCCTTCATATTAGGGTAATAAACACATAGGACATACAAATATTGAAATCTGGGGGCTTAAATTAGGCAAGAATAATCAAATCTTGGAAGATTTACTACACCATTGGTTTCCCTTACCCCTTTTACAAACACAAAGTTGAAAATTTGCTGCTTGGTTTAGAGAGCTTCCTACAGCTTACATAAAGGATCAAAGCCTTGTGATAGGATCCTTTATATATTGACTTGAGGTAACGAAGTTGAATTTCATATGATGACTTTGCTACAGCAATGCTGTTATTTGTTATTTAGAATAGTTACACTGCTTTTTAACAAAAAAGTTGGTTCCATGTCCCCAAAGGAATCATAATCTAAAGAAAACCAGAAGAAAGACACCAGCAGTAGCCACTAACTGGAACACTATGTTCTCTTGAAATTGTTTCACCCTGCTAAATATGAGAGCTGTCACTTTAGCAAGGTGCCTCTTTACCCAGTTAGTGGGAATTTGTATGGTTTTTAGCAGTAAAAAAACTAACCAACAGGTGGTGAACATAGTTAACACCAGTGTAATAGTCAAAAGTGCTTCTGGATGCCATGTGGGTGACTCGTCTAATCGCTTGCTCTAGGATCATGGGAAAATCCTCAGGCATACTTTGACTCTTCTGCAGGCCTACAGCTTCTGAAATTGAAACTTGCTGGGCATCTAAAGGTAGCAGACTGGAACATTGTTTTTATGAGCTGCCCCAGGCCGTATAGTACTGGAGGGATAGAATATAAATATTTTGAATGAAATAAAGCAATGTAACTTAACATTTTTCTCTCAACGTGTTAAGCAGGCTAAAACAACAATGAATCTCAGCATGTTAAAAACTAACACATTTATTGTAGCAGAAACATTTGCAGACTACAGTCCATCAGATACATGAAGTGTTATACTGGTTTATACCAGGGTTGATTTAAAATCAGTTATCTTTTTTAAAAACAGATTTATTTAAATTGGATTTTAAATTTGTCTTAAACGATTGGTAAAAAAGAACCAAGATAAAATATATCATCATTAATAGTAATCATAACTTCTAATTAAATTCTATAAACACACTTAATAGCAGTAAATGGGGTTGAGATTTTATTTTATTTTTTACATTTTCTGGAAAAAGAAACTGCTGGCCTGGAGAATGGCCGAGTGGTGGCCATCGGGCAGGGAGGGCGAGAGGAAAGCTGAGAAGAGAACTGGAGGTGCAGATGCTCTGCACCTGGTTCAGTTAGTTAACTGTGTTTTCAAAAGTAACAAAATACATATGTTGCCACCTAAAGGGGAACAAGTTTAAACCACCACGGAGTGTGTCCTAGCCCAGAGAGTTGTGATGGGCTTCACAGGTTAGGCAGCCCTCCCCAAAGCCTCAGTTAAGGGGAATGTTCCTCACAGTGCTTTGGAGGATCTAGTGCTGTATGGCATGGACTGAGGAGTATGGGTGGCTTCGTGTAAACTTAATTTTGCTTTTCGTGTAAGAGTGTCCTTCTCCCCTTTATGTGAGTCCTGACTTCATGTATTGAAAATGGTCTGTCCTTGAGAGCGAATGCATAACGAGCCTTTCAAATGGCCTGCTTTATCATGTGATAGTTGTAATTCTTAAGAAAAAACAGTGGTCTGTTCTCAGAGATGGTATGAGGGAAACGAAAAGGATAAAATTTGTGGTGTCTTGGTAAATACTGTACTTGAATTCACCACATTTGAAAACCTGAAGCTTTATAGACCCATTATCAAACTTCAAAACTCCAGAGATATGAATAGAGTAAAATATAGTTTTGGACCTGTAATTAAACTCAGAAGGGTTGGCAGGTGCCAAATTTGTTGAAGACTCGATATTGGAAATTATGTGTTCTAGGACAGTGATCTTCACTATTATTCAAGCAGTGACCACTTTGGCAAAAACAAACAAACCCCAAAAACCTTCAGTGAAGTTTTTCACTGATTTTCGCACAGTGCTGTGCGTTTCTCAATGCTGGGAAGGCCTTTTTAAACAGAGGGCTCTCTCTCTGGGAGCTGTAGGAAGAAAGCACTGGGAAGAGCTACACTTCTCAAGTCTCTGTGCATGTCCTCCAAGATGGTGCAGGAGCTTGAGGGCTCTGTTTCCCGCCTGGTGCTGGACAAAGTGCAGCACTGTACAGTAAGAATGGTAGTCCCCACATGGTACCATGTGTAGTGTTCAGCTTTAGCCGTAGCTTCAAACAGGCCCAATCAACAGGGAGCTGCACTTAGGATTGATGGGGCCACTGCTGCCCCCCATGGAGATATTTTCTGCAATGTAGGCAGGTGAAAAAGTTGCCATTATTTTGGTCAAGAAATATCTAGAAATGGCTTCGAAAGTTCTGTGTATGGTCAATAGTACCAGCCAGAGATTGGTGGAGAAAACCAGCTACTGTCTTACACAACAACAGAATCTTCTTGGGAAGAAAAAGCTGCAGTATAGGGCAGAACTAGGCTGCTGCAGCTCCAGAAATAATTTGATGGACATTTTTCCTGTTGAGTTACTGCTAATCTCTGTTTTGGAGCCACATAAAAATGTCAAACTCTAGCTAATACTGTGCTCACCTTCTTGCTGTCTGAGACACCTACACATGGAGAACTGCTTTAAGTATTGCTTTTTCCTATCTAAGCAATATATGCGATGTGCATAGCTTGAAGTGTATTATGTATGTTCCTACCATCAGTATGTGGGTTAGGAAACTAACATGCACATTTTCCTCAGCCATGAGTGAATACATGCCATAACATGATACATGCATGTTTTCCTATAAAGATTGCCATATTAAGGGAATAGTACGTTCTATTTGCTCTATGGATAGTGAGTGCTGAGGAAAGCATCTTCAAATGATAGTGAATCCAGATGCTCAAGTGCCTGTCTGGAAACAAAGCAAAGCCACCCAAAAAGATGTACTTGGGGGACTCCTTAGTACGCAGAATTATAAATCTGTAAATGTGAAGAGTTCTGTTTGGTGTTTTTATAAGTCCTCTGGTGGTTCCTGTATCTGCTGCCACCATTTATCGATGACAATGGATATTTATATACCGCTCTTCAACCAAAGTTCTCCATGCAGTTTACATAGAAAAATACATCAATAAGATGATCCCATCCCCAAAGAGCTCACAGTCTAAAAATAAACATAAGGCGGATATCAGTAACAGCCACTGGAGGGATGCTGTGCTGAGGTTGGATAGGGCCAGTTGCTCTCCCCATATAAGAGAATTACCACTTTCAAAGGTGTCTCTTTGCTCAGTTACCAGGGGCCCCTCAGCAGAGGCTGATCTACCACAGCCTTCTCCCATAATATGTACTGCCCTCAATAGCAGGGGAATGCTATGGGCATAGGGTGTTACGACAATAGAGAAAGCCCATATAGTTTCAAGATAAAAAGGATTTGTTTCACAACAAGCAAAACAAAATATAGTCCTTTCTAAGCCAGCTTCTTCTTTAACAGTTATACTGAAAGCATGGAGCATTGAAAGAAGGAAAAATTTCAGGTCTTGGAAGGAGAGAAAACTCAGGAAAATGGAGGGCCAATGGGGAGAGGAAATTAGCCTGCTGAAGCCTCTAACAGCTTATTGTAATATCCTAGAGGTGGGTACTAGGTGTGGAGAGAAACATACAAAGAATTTGTGTGTGGGGGGGGGAACAACCCATTTCAGGAAAAAGGAAAATCTGGATTGTGATCCATTGTATCCATAAGAACTGGGTTTCTGCGCCTGCGCAGGGACCTCCCGGGCTGACTAGCTAGCTCCTCTTCGCGCCCCGCCCGTCTGCACGTGCCTTGCAGATTCCGTTGGAATCGACGGTTGGGGCGCCTCTCCTTCAGTTTTCTCTTGACCGCCAAAGCGCTTACACCTCTTGGCTGTTGCTCCTCAATTGTTATCAAAAATTTGACTTCGGACTGTTTGACTATTCTCTACTGAGCGGATTAATTGGTTTGACTTCAGAACGAACAACGGACTTGATTTTGGGACTCTGATTCTAACTACGAAGTTTGTACAGGACGGTTTTGACTCGGAACGGCGAACGGACTTGATTACGGACTCTGCTTTGTTTGTTCCTAAGATTGTTTACTGAATTTGACTCGGAACGGCATTTGGACAATGGAAGCTAAGAAGACCTTCAAACGGTGTGAAAAGTGTCGAGCAAAGTTGCCTTCGACTGATTATCACGACGCCTGTTTGATGTGCCTAGGAAAGAATTTTTTTCTTTCCCCACTCTTCATGCCCTACTCCCACTATATTGTAATAAAATAGGTTGGGGATGGTAGCCATCCTTAAACCTGCCCCCCCCCCGTGCTATTTAGCACAATAGGCTGCAAAGTGTGGGGAAACTTTTTTTTTAAAGGTGCCCTCCTGATACTCTTCCCTCCTGAGGCTTCAACAATAATACAAGGTTTCTGTACAGGATGGTTGGAGCCCTGAACCATGAACCCTGGGACTTGGGACACATTTTGGTGCAGGTCCCATTTGTTGGCCTATAATTCTGAAGTCAGGTTTTATTCTGTAGGTATTCATTTTATGTTTCGTAGTCCAGTATTCAGAGTGTGTGTTTTCTCACCTTTTCAGAGTTGCTAGCTCTGCCAAACTGTTCCTGGAGATTTCCCCCACCCCCAGTATTTTTCACGATACAAAGCCATTAAAATCTCCAGCACTGCTTGACCCCTGAAGATTCCAGACCAGTCCTGGAAGCTTGGCAACCCTACACCTGTTAACAGGTATCGTTGGCAGTCTATACCACAATAAAATTTTGTGTGGAATTCTATATCTAAAGATGGAGGGGTTGGGGGTTAAAGTAGCTATTCTTGGGTCTGTTCAGACAATATTCCACTCCCACAACTAGGAGGAGACATGCCAATACAGCATCCATTGCAATGGTCAACAGAGGATGTCCTGACCCCCTTTCAGCACATCCCTTTATTACATGGGGGGCTGTTCATCCAAATGGCCCCTCTACATGCACTCTGAATACTTGTTTAAAATATTGCATAGAGGGCCCATTTGGATGAACACTCCTATGTGATAAAAGGACATGCCAGGGGGGTGGTGATGTCCACAGAGGATGTCCCACTGGGTGCACTGTTGGCACACACCCTTCCTAATTGCATGGATGTGATTAGGGATGGTATCATCTGAACTGGTCCAATTGAATAAAAGAACTGGGGAGCCTATTTTAGGAAGCATAGGGGATTGGGGCTAGCGTGTTTGGTTTTAATTCAGTATGTATTTATTTTAAGCATGTTTACTCCTTTGTTCAGCCAACAAGGCACCTAGAATGGCTTACAGAAAACCAATAAAAATAGCTTCAAAACAATAAAACCCCTAGTTTTATAGCTGCTTCCCTCATGGACACAAAGAAATCGTATGTAGATTTAACAAAAGGTTTATTCAGAAACAAGCTAACCCCGCCATTAGTACTTTCTTGCTCTCCTTGCCTATGTCCCTTCTTTCTTTCTTTTCCTCCCTTTTCTCTCTCTCTCTCCACTCACTCACCCTTCTTTGACTTTCTTTCTCCTTCCATCTTTCTTCTCCTCCCTTGTTTATTCCTTTCTTTATACTCTTTCTTTCCCCCTTTCTTCCTTTCCCTTCTTTATTTCATGTTCCTTCCCTTCTTTTTTATTTCTCATTCTATCCTTCTTTCTTTCATATTTTCTCTTTCTCTCTCTCTCATTTCTACCTCTCTTCCCTATCTCTCTTTCCCTCCCTTGTTGATTGTCTTGCAAGGAGGGGTTGAGCGGATGGGTTCAAGGAACCCGGGCCCTGCAGCTCCTGAGGGGCCCCCCAGCTCCACCCCTCCCTATTTTCTTCATTATTATTTCCCTCACTCTGAGGAGCCACCAGGGAGGGGGGCAAACATGGCCGCATCACCCCTGGCTATGCCCCTGCTCACAGGGGTGGGTTCTCTCCTTGGCCAGCAAGGAAGACAAGGGTGCTTATAGGAGCGCTGTCATTGCAAAGGTCCCACTCTGGGGCTTGTATTGGTGTGTATCACATGTTAGACTGGGACCTGGAGAGGGTCATGTTACCATCACGTGTAGCTGTCTGAAGCACCAATTCTTGTTCCCTCTCGGGTAACCTCCCCCTTCCCGCTTTGTGTTTGTTGGGATCTCTCTCAGAGCCATACAGAAGGCAAACATACTGTTGGTGTGGTGACAGTCTCACACTCAGCCTCTCCCCCTGTAATCCCCCCAGGGGTGCACCTAGGTGATTTTGGAACCTGGACCTAAAGGCCTTTGGAGGCCCCCCAACTGGAGCCACTCCCCAGCAAGTTAAGCATCATCACCTAAAGGCTCTTGGAGCCCCGCCCCACCCCCATGCTGCAAGTTAATCATCATCCTACACACACACACACACACCCCGTGATACGCACAGTATTTTTAACACACAGGTTCTTAAGGGCACAAACAGCAACTGAACTCACAAGAATGTAAGAATATAAAACAGGTATATGTATACATCATCCTGGAGCGAATCTATTTATGTGGTCACTAAGAGTCAACACCGACTTGACAGCGCTCAATCAATCAATAAAATATGTATGCAAATAAGCATTAGCAGAAATATTTCAACACGCTACTTAACATATTCCCATCCCATAACATATTGAGTTCCCCATTCCCCCCTCTGTCCCTAAAGCAGAGGTCACATTCAGCCACCCAGCACAGGTAACAGTCACACTTGGCTGCCCAATGCTGCACAGGCAAGCAGCACAGCGACCACACCTGGGACAGACTAAAGAGGATTTGGGGGCTCCCAGGGGGTGTGGAGGCCCTGGACTTTGGCCCAGAAGTCCAGTGGTAAGAGCACCTCTGATCACATGCAAAGTAATGTTGCATCTTTATGTGACCCTTAGATACTCACTGATAGGTTCTCAATTTTAAAACATCTAACTGAGATTTGATAGGCATATACTCTTGCCATTGTCTGAAAAATGGAATATTCGTAGGCTTCTCATCTGAAGCTCATGCCTGATGGGATGAACTTGAATTCATAGCAGGCATTAATCTATCAGATAGCAAACCAAGCCACATCTTGAGGAGATGTAGGGAATTCCTTCCTATCAACTATTTTGTGGGTGGGATTTCCAGTGCTAAACAGAAACATTCTACATGTGCCCAGAATAGATAGGTGTGTGAGAGAGATTCCTTTGACATAATTTAGCAATCTTTAAATTACTGGAGGCCGGGGCTTTCCACTGAAAGCCAGGTATGTTTATTTTACACTGTCCAGCAATTGGGGCAGGCCTGCATGAGAACCTACCATGATCCTGCTGCTTCAATGTTTCAGAGCAGGAAACTGTCAGGTTTTTAAAACAGTTCACATTTGTATGAGTTTGGACTGAGAAATTCTTCGCTCATGATGACTTTTCCCTTTGATTCTACTTAGTCACTTTACGAACCCTCAGGGGATTATTGTATCTATTTTATTGTTGTGAGCTGCCCTGAGCAGTAGTGTACTGGAGGGGTGGGATATAAATATTTTAAATAATAAAAAATAATTAATGAGACAAAGTTTGAGTTTTCCCATCGATTGCTGGGTGAGACATGTAGAATGCATCAGTGTGCACTAGGAATCACCCCAGGGGTAGCTATAATTGAGCTGATGGGTTCAAAGAACCCAGGGCGCCCAGCTCCTGAGGCCCCCCCCCAGCTCCACCCCTCCTATTTTTTTCATTATTTCCCTCACTCTGAGGGGCCATGGGGAGGGGGTGAACACGGGCCCCCTCCCCCCTAGCCAGGGGCGTAGCTAGCGGAGAAGGGGCCTGTGTTCACCCCTCTCCCCAGCCGCCCCTCTGAGTGAGGGAGATAATGAAGAAAAAAGGGAAGGGTGGAGCTGGGGTTCTTTGAACCCATCTGCTCAATTATAGCTACACCCCTTCCCCTAGCTACTACACCCCTGAATCAACCTCTCCCTTCAACCCCACGCAACCATGCCCCATATCTCTGAGGCAGCTCTAGGTAGGCTACTACCGATTTGCCCAAACTTAAAAGGAGCCATTCTCCCCCAGAGAGCCCTGTTTCGGTTTTAGGCTAGAACATGCTTCTGAAGCCGTAGCCGACCTGGCTATCGGTCTGCACGTTTCGAACGACGAGTTGGCGGGTCGGGCCCTCTGCGCGCCTCGCCCGCCACTGCCAGTGCCAGCTGGCCGCGCCGCTTGCGTCTCCCTCGGCAAAGGAGGCCGACTGGGGGTGGGGGGAGCTTGGGCGCTGCCTCCTCCCACTTCGAGCTCCGTTCTTCCTGCATCAGAAGAGCTTCGTCTGGGGCTCGAGGAGGTCCGGAGTCACACCACAGGCAGCAGCCGAGTGCCACCAGCGAGCAGTGCCAGCATGTCTTCCAACTCCAGCCTCAACACCATGCAGCGCCTGGTGGAGCAGCTGAAACTAGAGGCCGGCGTGGAAAGGATTAGGGTAAGTCTGAGGCAGCGCTTACAGGAGGAGGATTGTTGCACCGCGGAGAACAAGCCCCACTCTGTTCGAAAGCGAGAGAGAGAGGGGGGGCTGCTGTGGTCCCCTTGCTCCCGCTAGGTAGGGAAGAAGCAGGGATCGGCTGCTTTTTCCTGACGCAAAAGGGCTTGGTTTTCTAGGCTTCCTTTGTCCTCGTCGGATAGATCAAAGACGTGGATCGACTCTCCATGGAACTGAACAGACATGGGAAGGCATGTTGGTCCCTTTTCGCAGAGCGAACCTGTGAGAGTAGCTGGGAAGAAGAGGTTAACATTGGAGACAAAACAGGATCCAGGCGTCTCTTTGTCCAGGCGTCTGAGTGCAGACTACAGAGAGAGCTCCTGAACTGTATCTAAATACACACATCGCAGTTTGCTTTTTGGGTCCTTGGTGACGATAAGAGAATCCTGGCGAGGAAAACTTCTTGTAGCCTAGGCTCACCCGCGTGATCGTGTGTATGAGACAGACTGCGTGGCTGCTGCTGTCCATTCTAGACTGGAAACAGGCTTTGGAGTCGGACACGGCGAGGACTTTTTTTTTTTAAAGTTGATATTGGTGGGGTGGTTTTCTTTTCTTTTCATGCAGCAGGAAGCTTAGGGGTCTTGCTCCGTGGTGGTTCTTTGGTTGCTTTTCCTAGATCTGCTTTGAAATACGCCTTTGTTCTCAAAGATGAGCTCTTTGGACAGCAGGAATGAGCTGTGGCGCCCCCTAATTTGTGACTGTGGAAGAGGCCCTCATTGTTTTGTAACAGGAATGGCCTTTGTGTACAGCTGCTCTCGGCCGAGCCTTCTTTTTTTAGACCGAGTCTGTCGTGGAATTGCAAAAAAGTAAAGTAGACTTTCAGCCTTTGTGTGGATCTGCAGGCTAAAATTATCCCAACTGACTGGGAGGAAAAACAGGCGATGCCCAATTGGATGGGTGGCTGAGCGCCGTCAATAAATACACAGTTCATTCAAGGAGAAGAGCGTGGTAATTAGGAACAATACCCGGGCTTGCGGTGTGCTAGGGAATGGCATCCAATTAGATTAGACATTTCACTCTCTGCAGCAGCCCTAGTCAGATTTTAGCTTTCCCACGTGCTCTCTTTTTAGCAGCAAATAAAAAGAGAAAAACAATTTGCAGTGCAATCCCAATTGTACTCAGTGGGACTTACTTTTGAGTAAATATGCATAGGATTGCACTGTTCGATTGCACTCCTGTGCACATATGCTTGGAAATTAATCATTGTACATACCGTATATGTGGTGGATTAATACTGGAGTGGAAGTCCCTTGGCTTATTTTAGATAAGAATGACCTATAGACATAACTATCCTTATGTGCCGTTATGCCTAGTGGCACATTCCTTAGGCCATGAGGACCAGTTACAGTAAACTGCATCCCATGATGCAAATTTGGCCTTTACAATGGCTAGAGCATGTCATATCATGGATACTTCCATATTCTGGACCAGGGTTTAGAGTTAGGCAGTACAGGAATTAATTCAGATCACTATTGTGCAGCTCTGTTTGGTTGTAGAATAGGAAACGTAGGAAGCAGTAGTATTATACAGAGTCAGATCATTGGTCCATCTAGCTCCATGTTTGTTTATTATTTATTTATTTATTTTATTTATCATATTTTTATGCCGCCTGATATGCATATCTCTAGGTGGTGTATACAGTTTAAAATATTTATAAATCACAAATTAAAATACATGACAATAAAAACAATATAATAAAATTATTTTTAAATGTTTTAAAAATTATTAAAATTCTAATTAAAAGCCTGAGAGAACAGGAGGGTGTTGAGGTTCTTCCTGAAAACAAACAGAGAAGGAGATGCTCCTATTTCAGCAGGAAGCTTATTCCAAAGCCCTGGGGCAGCCACAGAGAAAGCCTGGTCCTGGGTCGCCACCAGACGAGCCGGTGGCAACCGTAACTGGACCTCTCCAGAAGATCATAACAGGCGCCTGGGGTTATGACAAAGGAGGCGCTCTCTCAAACATCCTGGACCCAAGCCATTAAGGGCTTTATAGGTAATAACCAGCACTTTGTATTTCACCCGGAAACATATTGGCAGCCAGTGCAGTTCTTTTAGAACTGGTGTTGTGTGGTCCCTTTGTGTCTACTGACTGGCAGTAGCTCAATATTGTCTACTGACTGGCAGCAGTTCTCCAAGGTTTCAGACAGGAGTCTTTCCCAGGCCTCCTGGAGAGGCCAGGGATTGAACCTGGGACTTTCTGCATGAGCTCTAACTCCAGAACAGTTTCCTGCTAGCAGAAGCAGCTTTGGAGAGCCATGAGCATCTGTGCTTCTCCCTCTCCCTCCTCTTCTGCATATGAGAAGGGAAGAGGGAAAGCTTTTGCTTTGAACTACACCATAGTTCTGCATTACACACAAATTTGTGGAACTGTGGATTCAATAAACCAGCTTCCAAAATTTGTATAAAACAGAACTGCGGTTTCAGTCACGTCAAAAGCGGAAGCTTTCACTTTTGCCTGTGGAGTGGGGGAGTACATGAGCCCAAGGTCCATTCTTGTCATGGAGAACTGATCTCCTGTTGGATCTGAACCTGACCAAGTCACATAGTGTTTCACAGCAATATTATATCCAGCCATTTCTGTGTCCTGGACAGGCATTGAAAATCTGCATTTCTTCCCCCTGCCCCTGCTCTCAATTGTTGAACAAAGAAAAGTGGGGGGGGGGGGCGGGGAAGAGAATTGAAACACATTCTGGTTCTGAACTTCTTTAGACATTTTGTAAGTTTATGTGGAGGTAGAAGAACAGACAGTGCTTGGTCTCTGCCAAGCAGTAAACAGGGCATGGCCAATTTTCTCTCACAATCAAGATAGGAATGCCTATTATCTCCCCTTCTGTTTAAGCTGGCCCTTGAACCATTGGCAGTTGCAGTCTAGAATACTGCACTTGATCAGACATATCCCTGTTGGTCAGAATGAACTTAAAATTATTCTTTATGCTGATGATGCCCTGCTGTTCATAACAAATCCAAATAAGTCTGTACCTCAGCTAATGGATCTAATGGCAATGTTTCTGGATATAAAATTAACTGAAGCCTTATGCATATGTTCATATCTACAGTAATTCCACATGTAACATTTGCTTCAGGGATTGCCTCTCAATAGTCTGCATACTTTCTTCAATAGAATAGATCTGTTGTTTTGCATGTTTCTATGGGAGGAGAGATAAAAAGACCAAGAATATCTTATAAAAAGGCACAGCTCCCAATTAAGAGGGAGATTTAATTTGCCAAATGAGACATTATCGCTGTGCTTTCCTAATTGTGATTTTGGAGATCAGGCTTGATCTTGGACGAGGTTCCTCTCTGAACATACATGGAGTCACAACAATTTGGTCTCTTAATTGAGGCTCAAAATTTATGAGATACATTTAAATTACTAGATATTCCTCTATTGTCACCAATACCAGATCTGCATTGGTCAGAGTACTGAGAGTTTCTAAATCAGACCCATTTATGCATCGCTTTCTGACCTTATGAGGCAAACTAAACATAAAGATTGCAGGTGAATGGATAATGTGGCATTCTTGGGCTATCTCAATTCATTGGCACAAATCCTGGTTTTCAAGCAAGCAAAGTATGCTGCTCTGACATAGCCTATGGCAGTGGTTTGAGGCTGACATCTTGGGAGTTTCTGAACCACTGGAGTTCTGATCACCGGAATAATCTGTCCATAAGTACAGCATTTGTCTCTGCAGGACAACCCATAACTGTGGACAGCAGAGGCTGCAGAGCTGTGAGAATGGAGGCAGGGCTCCAGACCCTGCTCTTGGGGACACTGTATGTGAGTGCAGCACCCACGTTTCGGGCTCTAGACAATCTGTGGTTGGTTTCTGTATGAGAGTGTGTTGTACAAATGAGTTCCTCTTGGAAGAGGATCCACTTTACCTACAATATGGGATGGCCTCAGTGGTCAAGCATCTGCTTTGCATGCAGAAGGTTCCAGGTTCAGCCCAGTGTTCCCTCTAAGGCGTGCACATGTGCATGCGCTCACAAGTTTTTGGATATCTGCTCCGTTAATTTTAAATCCCGCTTGAATCAAGAAGGTACCACTCTGAATGCATATGCGTGCACACTGCCTTGATATGGCCACCAGAACAAAACTCATTCCACATAGAGATGGGGGGGAAACAATAGAGGGAAGACTGCTTCAGTCCCTGGCAGCATCTCCAGGTAGGGCTGGGAGAGACTCCTGCCTGAAGCCTAGGAGAGCCACTGCCAGTCAGTGTAGACAACCCAGAGCTAGATGGATAATGGTCTGACTTGGTATACGGCCGCTTCCTGTGATCCTATTACCACAGGAGACATGAATAGCTGTTCACTTCATCACTACGAATGAAGGCTACATTTGGATTGGTTGCTGTTCTTTTCTGATTCCTATATTTTAATGTTTTACTGTGGGGTTTTTTTCCCTTGCTTGGTTGTATTTCTCTTGTTTTGTGTGTGTGTTAATTTTGTAAGCTGCTAAGAATCCAGTTGGTTGTAAAAGTCTCTTAAATAAATATGGACAGATGGTCTAGTGATTGTTTTGTGGGGTAGTAACTTTTAAATAGATTTGTCTATGTGGTTACCCCAAAGGCTTATACTGCCTTGGCTTTGCCTGCAGACTGGTGGTTGTGGATTGGGCTAATTCATGCTTCTATAGCTCCAGTCTTTTCTCTTTTAACAAAACCTCTCATCCTATGGTGCTATTATGCTTTGAGCCTTATTATTACTCACATATGTATTCTGCCAGGGAGCTACACATTTAGGCTTAGTTCGCTAAGCAGCCATTATTTGTGGTTGCTACCAATGCCTTCTCTTCCCTCAGATCCTTTTCTGGCCCATACAGAGGTCCTAGGAGAGAAGGGGGTATTTGGTTGTTTGTAGGGAGCGATAAAGATGGTAAGAAATAGTGAGAGCCCTCTCCTGCTACTCTGAAATCATTCCTGCGGTTTCTTTCTTTCTCAAACATGGCAGTGGAAACCAGCCCTCTGGTGAGCAGATCTGACTGCTGCTGGGTGCCCTGCTTGCCAGAGGGCTGAGGGCACTTGCCACTGGTGAGCTGGCAAGTGAACGGCAGCATGTCCATATCCTGCCCTTCCTTCAAATACCTTAGTGCAGCATGCATGGGTTACTCCATTATTCTCACAACAACCCTGTGAGATACATTAGGCTGAGGCCCCCCCTTGACCTTTAGGGGTGAGTGTTGGGATTTGAACCCAGGTCTGCCTAGTCCCAGGCCAAGTCTTTAAAGCACTCCATCACACAGGCTCTCTCTTTAGTCATCGAGTCCTGTGATGTCTTTCTTATGTCAATTGATACTCAGGCATTTGAGCCGTGTGGCCTAGCTGCTGCTGCAGCGCTTTACAACCCACAACTGCCTTCCCACCTCAACGACTAAGACATTCAAATGTGTTGCTTTTACAAGCGGGCCAGATGTAAAGTGAAGCAACATCAGAACCACCATTTATTGGTAGTCTGGTATGGCAAATCCAAAAGTGAGCTTCTCTGCCCATGCTATTACTGGTGCCTGCCTATGTCATTCCAGGCAGAAGTTGGTGTGCAAGTGCTGTGTGTGTGTTTAGTGCTTTTGTGGGGGAGGGGGGTGTTTCGTGACTTGTTGGTGAATTTCGTTGTGCCTTGGTGACATTGAGATATCCCAAACCCAGTCATGGATTGACCTGACAGTCAAACATAAGATATAAGATGGCATTTTTGTGTTAAAATTGACCCCTGGGAAAGGGCAGTTAGTTGCTGTTTATGAAGCTTTCCCTGCTGGCAAATGACTGGAGCTGGGAGACAGATGAACCGGTCTCCTTGTCATGAATTATTTATATATTGAATTATGAATCATTTATATATTCATTATTATGAATTATTCATTCATAATCATGGGCGGAGAGCTGGTCTGGTGGTAACATGCATGAATTGACCCCTTTGCTAAGCAGGATCTGCCCTGGTTTGCATTTGAATGGGAGACTACATGTGAGTACTGTGAGATATTCCCCTTAGGGGATGGGGGTGCTGTGGGAAGAGGATCTGTATGTTTGCATGCAGAAGATTCCAAGTTCCCTTCCAGACATCCGGGCATCTCCAAGGTAGGGCTGAGAGAGACTCCTGCCTGTAACCTTGGAGAAGCCACTGCCAATCTGTGTAGAAAATACAGACCTAGATGGACCAATGCTCTGACTCGGTATAAGGCAGATTCCTATGTTCCATTTGCTCACATGCATCTCTTCTTAACCCTTGCTGCTCCTATTCTTTCTTCATCTCTGTTGTTTCTTCCCACTGTAAGACTTTAGATTGTGAACTCCATGAGGCAGGGACCTGTCTGGGTTCCTGCGAGAGATGTGCAGGGAACTGGGCAAGGGATGTTGAAAGGCAGGGGTGGGGGTCTGACTTTAAGTGCAGGGGAGGATGCACTTACCCCTCCCTCTGCTTTCCCCCCACCGGCGTCCATTTTTGTCAAAGCTCATTGGGGCAGCAGCATACCCCCCTGCTGCTCCATATCCTCTTTGTTTGGAAGTACCCAGTGTGTGTGCGCACACCAGGTGCACGTGCATGATGGTTGGGCGAGTGTGACGTGCACGCGCACGAGGTACTTCTGGGCAGAGAGGAGAATGGGCAGCAGGGAGGTATGCCACCGCCGGAGAGCCAGCGGGGGGGGGGGGTAAGTGCACCCTCCCCCGCCCTTAAAGTCCAATCCCACCACCTTCAAACCGGCCAAGCAGGTGGTTGTTCGAACCGCGGTTCATGCACACCCCTAGTTCCTGCTTCTCTGCCTAGATCCAGGTACACTGAATCTGTTGTATGAATAATGCAAATAGAAAGTGCAAAGTCCTTTAATCCCCATTAATAACTTGTATTGTATTTGTTCTCACCACAGCTCTGTGAGTTAGGTTTATATTAATTCCATTGTATAGGTGAGTCTGAGAGCGGCTGACTTGTCCAAATTCAGCTGAGGAGTCCATTGGAGATTTGAGCGCAGGCTTTACTTCCCAGGTCACAGGTTTTAAATTCCTGCAAAAGGTTCCAAGTGGGCCCTGCTGTTGTGCTTCTTTGGGGAGATTGTTTAGACTTGGGGCTATCATAGAAAAAGGCCCTGCTTCATCTCCACTCCCTGCTGGTTTCCTTCACTGTGGGGGTCCCTTTGGGCCCAAATAGGAGAGATGCTGAGAGATCTCCTGCTGTTTGTGTTTTTCACTTTCGCTTTTCTTTTTGTTCAAAGCAGCCACAGGGATCTGAACCAGATCAGAGGAGCACCTGGTGGTGGTGGTGGTGGTGAGCTTTTAGCCCTTCCCTCCTCTTTTTCCTGGTCAGTAATGGGGTTAGACTGGGAAAACCTCAACCTAACCTCCCATCCCAAAGCTGCCATTTTTCCTGCAGGGAAAACATACCAGTACCTATGTCATTCCCATGTGTTTTTGTCTTGTGGGGTGAATACCAGCCTCTTTGGGACAATTTAGATTATGAAATGGCACCGGGAAAAGGGCAAAACACCCCCTCTGCCAACAGTGCTCCTCCAGTTCTAGCACGCCCCCCTGCAGCAGCTGCTTTGAACTGGAAACAAACACAAACAGCAAGATATCTGATCGCCATGCATCTGCCAGGATCTTGTCTCATTTGGCCCTCAGCCAGGGCCACCATTTCAGGCTTCGGTGTGTTGGAGGCAAAGTATATAAAGTGACTCAAAGGCAGGCTCTGGGGCATATTCAAGATTAGATTCCAACGCCACCCTCACTAAAATAAAATAAAAGCACGTGTGTATTTTAAGAGCATTTGTGGTTGCTACTATTCTAGGCCTTGTGATAACCCAGTCATCCTAAGAAATCATCATGTGAGGTCTGAAATACCATGAGGTGAAGACTATACCCACTTCCTCTGCATGAGACTCCTGCTCTCAGCAGTGCACAACTTGCCCATCTTATCAAGCATAGGGGGCTTGAATGTGGGGAGATGCTGTCGTGCTTCACTTGTGTACATGCTGTGGTTATGGCTAGTCATCTGGAAGTGCCTGCAATTCTGCAGTCCAGTTCTGCATCTGGGAGTTGTGGAGGGGAGCAGGAAGCACCCCCTTCCATCCCACACCCTGGAGGGCAAGCACATAGACAATTTGATTCCGTAGATTCTTCCCAGTCAATGAGAAGAGCATAAGAACAGCCCTGCTGGATCAGACCCAAGGCCTATCTTGTCCAGCATCCTGTTTCACACAGTGCCCTACCAGATGCCTCTGGGGAGCTCACTGGCAAGAGGTATGTGCTTGCCCTCTCTCCTGCTGTTGCTCCCCTGCGACTGGTATTGAGAGGAATCATGCCTCTGACGCTGGAGGTGGCCATCAGACTAGTAGCCATTGATAGACTTGTCCTCCATGATTTGTCTAAGCCCCTTTTAAAGCTGTCCAAGCTGGGGTCCATCACCATATCCCATGGCAAAGAATTCCATAGATTAATTATGCACTGTGTGAAAAAGTACTTTCTCTTGTCAGTCCTAAATTTCCTGACCTTCAGTTTCATGGGATGACCCCTGGTTCTAGTGCTGTGTGTGAGGGAGAAAAATTTCTCTCTGTCTATCCTCTCCACTCCATGCATAATTATACACCTCAATCATATCTCCCCTTAGTCACCTCTTTTCCAAGGTAAAGAGCCCCCGATGCTGTAGCCTAGCCTCATAAGGAAGGTTCTCCAGGCCCCTGATTATTTTGGTTGCCCTCTTCTGCACCTTTTCCAGTTCTACAATATCCTTCTTAAGATTTGGTGACCAAAGCTGTATGCAGTACTCCAGATGTGGCCACACCATATATTTGTATAAGGGCATTATAATATTAGCATTTTTATTTTCAATCCCCTTCCCAATGAATCCTAGCATGGAATTAGCCTTTTTCACAGCTGCTGTGCACTGAGTCAACACTTTCAGTGAGCTCTCTACCACGACCCCAAGATCTCTCTCCTGGTCAGTCATCGACAACTCAGATCCCATCAACGTATATGTGAAGTTGGGAGTTTTTTGCCCCAATATGCATCACTTTACATTTGCTTACATTGAACCACATTTGCCATTTTGTCACCCACTCCCCCAGTTTGGAGAGATCTTTTTGCAGCTCCTCACAATCTGTTTTGGATTTCACTAGCCTAAATAATTTAGTGTCATCTGTAAATTTGACCAATTTGCTGCTTTACCTCAACTTCTAGATCATTTATGAACACGCTAAAGAGCACTAGTCCCAGTACCAATCCCTGGGGGACCTTACTTCTTACTTCCCTCCATAGTGAAAACTGTCCATTTATTCCTATGCTGTTTCCTGTCCTTCAATCAGTTACCGATCCACACATGAACCTGTCCCCTTACCCCATGACTGCTAAGTTTACTTAAGAGCCTTGGGTAGGAAACTTTGTCAAAAACCTTTTGGAAGTCCAAGTATACTATGTCAACTGGATCACCTTTATCCACATGCCTGTTGACACTCTCAAAGAACTCCAAAAAGTTAGTGAGGCAAGACTTTCCCTTGCAGAAGCCATGCTGGTTCTCTTTCAGCAAGGCCTTTTCTTCTAGATGCTTAACAGTTTTGTCCTTAAGTACGCTTTCCATCAATTTACCTAGCACCGAAGTTAAGCCTGTAATTTCCCAGATCCCACCCACCCACCCCCCGGATTCCTTTTTGAAAATCAGAGTTACATTGGCTACTTTCCAGATCTCTGGTACAGAACCTGATTGCAGGGGAAAGTTACATATTTTTGCTAGGAGATCAGTGATTTCACATTTGAGTTCCTTCAGAACTCTTCAGTGGATGTCATCTGGCCCTTGCGATTTGTTGATTTTTAGTTTTTCAAGACTGTTTAGAACATCTTCCCTTGTCACCTCAAATTGGGCCAGTTCTTCAGCTGCTAAACCTGAATAGCTCAATTCTAGAGAGGGTATATGGTCAGTATCCTCCACAGTGAAAACAGATGCAAAGAACTCATTCAGCTTATCTGCAATCACCTTATCCTTCTTAATAATCCCTTTCACACCCTCATCATCTAAGGGGTCAACCACCTCCCTGGCAGTTTGCTCCTTCTGGTATATTTAAAGAAGTTTTTGTTATTCCCCTTGACACTTCTAGCTATATGCTCCTCAAACTCTCTTTTTGTATCCCTTAGTGTCTCCTTGCATTTCCTTTGCAAGAGTTTATGTTCCTTTTTGTTCTCTTCATTTGGGCAGGACTTCATTTGGGCAACTCCCCTTCTGGTTTATCCAAAAAATGTGAACCCTCTCACCTTAGAGGATTTTGCTGGCCAAAGCAGATACCTCCCAGTTTCTTTCAACAATTTCTTAGGTGTCATTTTAAAAGCTATTCTGCGACCTTTTTTATTTTAAGTTCCAGCAGTCTGGTTCCATCTTGGTTCAAGTGCAGCCCGTCCCTTTTGTACAGGTTTTGCTTTTCCCAAAATGTATCCCGCCTAACAAATCTAAACCCCTCCTCCTGGCACCACCGTCTCATCCACACATTGAGACACCTCAGCTCTGCCTGTCTCGCTGTCCCTGTGCGTGGAACAGGAAGCACTTAAGAGAACACTCTCCTGGGGGTCCTGGACTTCAATATGCTACCTAGCAGCCTAATTTTGGCTTCCAGGACCTCCTGACTGCATTTCCAACATTGTTGGTGCCAACGTGCACCACGACAGCTGACTCCTCCCTGGCACTGTCTAACTGCCTACCTAGATGCAGTGTGATGTCCACAACCTTCGCACCAGGCAGGCAGGTCACCGTGCATCTACATGTGGGTCACAGACCCATCTATCTATGACCCTAATGATCGGATTACCCGCTACTAGGAGGCCCCCACCTCCTAGAGGAGTATCCTCTGTGCAAGAGGATATGGGTGCATTATCCATGGAATGGGTCCCTGATAAGGGCGTGTTTCCCTCTTCCTCAGACCAATGTCCTCCTTCCCTGAGACCTTAACTCTCCATGACAGCAGAAGCGCTGTCAGCCGGAGAGTGAGATGCCTCTATCACATCCCTGAGGATCTCATCCACACACCTCTCTGCCTCCCTGAAGTTCTCCAGGTCAGCCACCTTGTCGTCGAGGGAACGAACCTGTTCCCTGAGAGACAGGAGTTCTTTGCACTGAGCGGACACTCAGGACTTTTGCCCCTCAGGCAGATAGTCATACATGCAACACTCTGTGCGGTACACTGGGAAGCACCCCCTCCCCTGCTGGCATTCTACCTTCATAACTGGTTTGACTGGCTCCTCACCTGGAATGAATCCCCCACTCAGGCTGACTCCTCTGACAAACACACCAGCCAGAAATCAAGCCCTAGAAAATTACCAGCCCTAACAAACTTACCTTCTCCTTTGCCTTTTGTTTTTCTGTTTGTTTGTTTGTTTATCTATATATTTATTGCTGTGATTTCCTTGCTTTAGGAGAGAAATACAAGTTTGTTGTCTCCTCTTCCTTCAAGATCAGCAAGATCAAATTTTATTATTATTATTATTATTATTACATTTATATCCTGCTCTTCCTCCATGGAGCCCAGAGCGGTGTACTACATGCTTGAGTTTCTCTTTCACAACAACCCTGTGCAGTAGGTTAGGCTGAGTGAGAAGTGACTGGCCCAGAGTCACCCAGCTAGTTTCATGGCTGAATGGGGATTTGAACTCGGGTCTCCCCGGTCCTAATCCAGCACTCTAACCACTACACCACGCTGGCTCTCATTACATTAAGCTTCCAGACCAGAGAAAGTTTACATGGGTATTGGTAATCTTTGAACGCTGGATTGAGCAGATGCCACATTCATTCATTTATTGGTAGCTAATGAGATTGAGGATGCAGAAGGACATTTCCCATATTAAATATTATATTATATTATACTTACCACTTCTTAATAGTTCTAAACATGATTTACATAGAAAGAAGAAGATGGTTCTTTGTCCCAGAGGGCTTGCACTCTAAAAGGAAGCATAAGTATAGACACCAGCAATAGCCAGTGGAAGGGCAGTGACACTGTGCTGGGACTGAACAGATTCATTTGCTTGCCCCTGCTAAATATAAGAAGATCACCCCTTTGAAAGGTGTCTCTTTGCCTAGTTATCAGGTAACTAGTTAGAGTAACATAAACCAAGGAAGGGAAAGGCAGTTTCTTGCCCATTTTGATAGAGAGGGAGATAGCAGGCCAGGGGCGCAATCCACAAACAAGTTATGTGCAAGACCCATTGAAATGAATGAGAGTGGCACGAAAATGCTAGAGTATCCTTGTGCAACTCCATTCATTTCAGTGGAGCTTGTGCAGGAGAATTTGCTGGTGGATCATGCCTCAGGTGTAAGTGAGCAAATGTACTGTAGTGGCTGTGTCTCTACAAGGAAATTGCCCTTTATCCTGAAGAAAGGCATTTATGTAGACAGATGGGCTTGAGCCTTTCATCTTATGGAATTGTTCTGTTTCAATTTGTTGTGAACCAAATATAAATTAATAATCTTAATGGCACCAAAGATTTATCTCTCCCACCTTACCCCAGATCTGGCTGTCTACCAGATAACTAATGAAAACAGTGTGGCACTTTGATCCTTCACACAACATCCTGCCAAGTCCATTTTTAAAAATATGAAAGAACATCAGTTTAAAAAAAAAAACACACTGCAAAAACTATATGACGTAAGATAAATCTTGATTCTCAGCCAGAAGCTGCTGTTATAATTTTCAGTGTGTGTGTATTGTCCTATCTTGTGATCACTGTGAAGTCTTCCAGACTTCACTTCAGATACACAGTGTTTTCTGTAACGTCTGGAATTGTCTCTTTGTGGATCTCTAAGTCTGTCTTTTCATTCCAAAAGCAGTTTTCCACATTCTAAAAACAGTTCCTCACAATGCCTGAAAACCCAGATTTAAGGCTGACATTCTAAGGCTATTGCATTGCTGCAGTTTATTGGTGGCTGTGGTTCTTGCTTCAAAATTCATGAGAAAGCACTGAGACAACTTAAAAAGCAAATCTATAGCCCAGTACCACGGAGCAGGATAAATCATGATTCTTTTAACTGGAAAAAAGTAAATAAAATTCTAGTACGTTTTCTCCCAGTGGCCTTGAAAACATCCCAGATGTGAAGTGAACAGATTTCCCAGCATCTGCCTTTGAACCTGGAATTTCCATTTTGCTGTCATTTCTAATAGTGGCTGATTGGAACTACTCACCATGAATCAATCTAGAAATTGCTATGAGCTATGATAAATAAACAGAAGCTCCATATGTAGAGGCATTACACATCTGAATACCAGATGCTAGGGAAAGAGAGGAAAGTAAAGGGTGGGGTTGTTGCCTTCATGGCCTGCTTGCTTCCTGGAGGCATTGGGTTGATCATGGCTGAGAACAAGATGCTGGACTAGAGCAGAGGTTCCCAACCTGTGATGCTCCAGATCTGGCTGAACCACAACTCACATCATCTCCAGCCATACTATATTGTAGTTGGAGTGATGGGAGTGGGTAGTTCAGCAACATCTGGAGTACCACAGGTTGGGAAACCCGGAACCAGAGGGACCCTTGAACCAACACCCTTAATCTTTTTGTGTTTGTGTGACAGATTGCCTCACAGGTGTTAAAAGCACAGGGCTCCGTCCTGCCTCCTTCCCCAAAGGACAAATTTCCTCAGATACTGCTAGACTTATCCACCAAGTGTTTAGCTAGCCCTTGCCATTTATGCAAGTGGTGATCACAATATTCTTTGGCAATTAAACCCCTGGCCTAATGAGGCTTTGTATAAAGAACTAATGCCTTAAACCCATTCCATGTCACTTTCCATGCATGACCTGCATTCTGTATTTGTTTTCTGTTGAGTATTTGGAAATGTGAAAACAAATGTGCGCCAGAGCTTTGTGAATCTCAGGTAGCAGAGGTTTCAGCTTTGGAAGTTTCAGGAAGGTGTTCACTTAGAATTTCATGATGGCTTCATAACCAATGTCCTTTCTCTTATGTCTCTTCATTTGTCTAGGTCTCACAGGCAGCTGCAGAGCTTCAGCAGTACTGTATGCAGAATGCCTGCAAAGATGCCTTGCTTGTTGGACTTCCTGCTGGAAGCAACCCATTTCGGGAGCCCAGGTCCTGCGCATTGCTCTAAAGACAGGTATTCCCTTTGCTGAAGCGTGCCCCTCTCTTGCGCAATAGGTATTTGGGTTAGTGTTAAGAATATTGGATTTGAATTTGGGGAAACTGGATTCAGATTTCACTGGGAAGCCTTTGGGCAAGTCAATATGGACAGGGATGGATTTACTCCTCAGGAACTACCCCCCACCCCCGAGTTCACCAATCAGGCACTTTCAAAGTCCTGAGAGTCCCTCGGCCTGGGCCTATGAGGCCTATTGGAAAATCTGTCCCTGTATGGACCAATGCTGTGTACATTTATGGATTTGCTTTTTAAAGTAGTGCATTATGTGCCTATGTGTGATTGTTTCTTAGGCATGCAACTTTTCAGCAGTCAAATCTATGAACAGCCCTGGCCAGGCATTCAAGATCCTGCTTACTGATCTGTTCAGGGATCTTTCCAAAACATTTCCCCTTATTGCTATGTAGCATCAGTGCTAATAGTATAAGATCTAGGACTGTGTGTTGTGGTTCTGCTGGAGCATAAGGGGAAGAACCCCATCAAATGTTGCACTGGACCTGGAATTTAAATCAGATTCTGGTTCTTAATGGCTGCAAAACTGAGCTTGAAAGTAATGCCAGCTGGAATCTTAGAAGCCAGAGAGATGTCTGAACAGGATTACAAGTTGTTGTTGGTGTGGTTGCATAGCTGCTTGCTTGCCTTGAAGACCAGCAACACCAAAATAAATAATGCAAAATATTACACTTTGAATCTTCAGTAATGCAGAATAAGAGAATTTATGCAAATTGTATCTAGTTTACAAATCTATAATTTATATAGATTGCACAATTCAGCTATTTTGGCACAGGCTATGGATTCCCTGACTGCAGAATTTTTTTTATGGAGCTATGTTTAATTATGGGGATGGGGCTTGATCCTTAATGGCTGGTCTAGGGGAAAAGAGCAGGTTTGTTTTCACCCCTGTGATGTTCCCCGAGTGCACCCATTTAATTGCTCTGAAATACATGAGTAGTTGCAATCCACATCTATGGAGAAAAGTAAAGTGCTGCACTTGGGGACAGGGTTGTGATTTAAAGCAAAGCCTGTGCCAGACACTGGCTGTCCTGACCCCAATTGCCAGGTATCCTACAGGGGGTGCTGTCTGTCTGTGTGCAGAGAAGCATTGCGCCACTGGGAGGGTACTTGCACTATCCAAATCTTCCTGTCGTCATGTCAGGCATTTGACTACTGTAATCTAATATGCTGCACTTGTTGACTGTTGAAGGGACCCAGGAAGATCACCATTTATGAAACGCGTTTTTTTCTTGTTGCAGGGAAGGTTCTCAGGAAATTCTCTTCAAGCATGAGGAATCCCAACAGCCTTCCTTTTTTCAACAAACACTTTCTATGTCCTTACTTTTGTGTGGCCAAAACAGTTTGTTTAGATATTAATTAGTCTGCTTGACTGTCTTAGTAACTGATTAGACGTTTTGCTGGTATATGTATTAAGGAAAATGCTTTCCTTTCATAATTAAGTCAGCCTATTTTCTACACTTATTCCTCTGAGATGTTTACATTTTAGAAAAGAAAATTACCCAAAGACTTATTCCTTAGTTAATTTTGTGCCTGAATGAGGCACTCACTAGGTACCTTACTAACAGCTTTTGACTTTTCTGAACAAAGATGCTTACAGTGAGCACAATCCAACCACAGTTAGGCCCATTTAAGGCTGCAATTCAATGCCCTTTGAACTCAGTAGGACTTACTTCTGAGTAAATATACATAGGCTGCATTTCCCATTGATTTCACTGTGAAACCTGAGCACATACTTAACTTTGGCTGGATTGTGCTACATTTTAGTAAGAGAACAGTGGCCATCTATCCCATATGGAAAGACGAGTGGCATCTAGGACCTTCAAGCAGCACAGTACTGGCAACAGAAGCGCCTTTCCACGAGTGGAAGGAAGGTTGCATTCACACAGAGGAACTGCATGAGTGCAACGGGTTCTTCCTAGAAAGTGCTTCCTTCCGCCAACATCGTGCTAGGCTGGAAGGTGCCAACATTTTCTTTATAAAATGTTGGTTCTTCTATTTTTGAAATCAGTGGGTGACAATTTACTGAAATAGCTGATGTCATCTGTAATGCAAATTGAATTCTTACCACATGTTCTCCACAGAAGGTCTAGTCTGTTTTTATGTTTGATTGTTCTTCTACAGAAAACTGTTTCTCTGAAGTTTAAGTTGTACTCGGCAAATAATCACATTGAACATACACTACATAATATGAATGCAAACAGTCCCATAGGCCAAACCTTTTCATGCCTTGAAATATTATTGGAACCTCTACAAATCCATTTTTGGGTGCCTTTGTTCTTTGGGGCTTTTTTTTTTTTTTAACCGAGCACTTTTACACAAACACTGTTTACTTTTTTTAAAAAAATATTCTGTTTAAACCATTGTTTGTATTAATATATTAGAAGCTTTTAAAAATCTTTCCCTGATTACTTGGACTGTTTTGCTTATTGTGTGAAAAAAGATAAGTGCTTTTGGCACTAAAAGAAATAGGTTTGATGGAGGAATATGCAAAACAAAGGAATCGGCTTTCTTCTGATGTATAAGATTACATCATTGTTAATTACACCCCCTAAGTGCTATTTTTAGAAGGTCAGATAAGCAATTTGATTTGCTAATATGCTTGCATAGTAGAAACAAGGAAGGTTGCTCTGTTGAATCATAAAAATACCCAAGGTGATTTGTTTATATTCAGTATCAGTTTAAAAAAAAAATAGATATCAAAAGCCGGGCTGAAAAGATGGGTCTTCAAGACTCTCCTGAAGGCCCCTAAGGAAGGTAATCCTCATACCCATGAGAAGCGTGTTCCACAACCTAGGGGTGACCAGATGTACTAGTGGCACCCGAAGATAGACCCCTCCTGATGATCTCAATGAGTGGTGGGGATCTTGTAGAGAAAGGTGCTCTCTCAGGTAACCCAGACCTAAGCCATTCAGGGCTTTAAAGGTAATAACCAGCACTTTGTACTTTGCTCGGAAACATATCGGCATCCAGTGCAACTGTTTAAGAACAGGCATAATGTGGGCTCTCCACGATACCCCAGAGACCAACCTGGCTGCTGCATTTTGAACTAACTAAAGTTTCCGACCTACGTACAAAGGCAGCCCTACATATAGAGTGCATTGTTGTAGTCCAACCTGGATGTTACCAGCTGGTATCCACTGTTTTCAGGTCATTCTCAAGGACTGGGCAGAGTTATTGAATCAATTGCAGCTGGTAAAAAGTGCTCCTGGCCATAGCCTCAACCTGAGGTACCAGGGTGAGACTCGGGTCCAAGAGCATTCCCAAGCTACGAACCTGTTCTTTCTGAGAGAGTGTAACCTCATCCCATCTTGCAGATTACGACCCCCAACAATGAGCATCTGCTTGGATTCAGCTTCAGTTTATTATTGAATTCCAGTTTATTCCAGCCCATTACTGCCTGTAAGCAGGCATTTAAGGGGCTAACACCATTTCTTGATGTTGATGACAAGGAGAAATAGATTTCCAGGCCTTCACATCTTTGGTCCTGTGAGTTAGAGCTTTCTATCTCTCTCTATAGCTCTTAATGGCAACTGCCTCATGTTGCTTTGTGGCTGTGTTGTATCTTGCAGAGGTTCCCAAATCTGGATCCCCAGATGCTGTTGGACTACCATTCCCGTTATCCAAAGGCAATTGTGGCTGGCAATAATGGGAGTTGCACTCCAACAATATTTGCATTCCTCGACATCAGAAA
The DNA here is from genome assembly GCF_027244095.1 of Hemicordylus capensis. NCBI lineage: Eukaryota > Metazoa > Chordata > Lepidosauria > Squamata > Cordylidae > Hemicordylus > Hemicordylus capensis. The sequence continues at coordinate 132,249,165 of NC_069658.1, forward strand.
CCCTTGGTATATTGCAGGATGGTTAATACAGTCCTGCCTTTACACATCAACAGAGTTTAGAGCGGGACATGCAATTTTCGGCACTCCCAATGATGTCAGACAAATTATTTGTGACTAGGGAATGATGAAAGTTGTTCAACAGTTGGGAGTGTCAAAGTTTGTGTATCCCTGGTTCAGAGTCTAGTGGGAAAAGTCTCCAGTCTCCACCTGCAACAAACGTCCCCTTTACCTAACTCTTTTATTGCCCAAAATATCCCTTGTTACCGTATTTTACGGCGTATAAGACGCACTTTTTTCCTCAAAAAATATCTGCCCAAATTCAGGTGCGTCTTATACTCTGATTCAAAATGGCGGCCGTCGCTGTGCATGCCCGCACGCGCCGCCACGGCCCTTCGAGGCGCCCGCTCCCGCAGTGGGGAGTGTCGCAGTGGATGGCCCTTCACCTGGGGGGGACGCGGTGGTCCTGGGCATGCTTGGGGGTCCTTCTGAGGATGCGGTAGAGTTTAGGGCTTGTCGGGAAAGAGAGGGGGAGGAGAAGGAAGAGGAAGAGGAAGGGCAAGCAGGGAGGATTCACTTTCCACCTCCCTTTGTCTCTCGCCGGGGCCTGCCGGGGCCTGCCAGGAGCAGCCTAGTCAGCCCGCCTGCTGCCCCCCTCCCCGGGCTCCCTCCGGTTGCTGCTCCGATGCTGCTGCAGTGAGGGAGGCTGCTGCGCCGCCGCCCTCTGAGGGGACGTGGGGCCCGACCCAGAGACAAGCCCGCGCAGGCGAGCACCAGCCCACAGGAGCCACCGGAGGCACAAGAGGAGGTGGAGAAGGAGGTCCCGGGCGGGCCCTGCTGGCGGCTGCGATGAGCAACAACCAGCAGCAGCCCCCGCCGCCGCGGGTCACCAACGTGGGCTCGCTGCTGCTCACCCCTCAAGAGACCGAAAGCCTCTTTGGCTTCCTCGGCAAGAAATGTGTGACAAGCTCGAAAACTCTGAAAAACTGGATTAAAATTAAGGTGCATCTTATAGTCCGTAGCGTCTTATAGTCCATAAAATACGGTACCTCTTTTCAGCTTCTAGTACAGCTATGAAACTTGGAGCATGATCCTTGCTCTATTGAGCAAGGATTATTTTATTATTATTATATTATTTGATATAAATCAAATAAAAATATTGCCACATGCTAATAAAAATGGCTTTGTTCATTCTCCTCTCACACAGCTATTCTTGGACAAATTGGGCCCAGTTTTAGTTGCTGCCCTACTTTGTAATATCCTTAGCTTTCTCTAGTCCTGCTTAGCTGTATGTTCAGAGAAGAAAAATGGAGGGCAGCACCCACAAGTGAAATGAGAAGAGAGCACCGCAATAGCCGCTAGGAAACAGTTATGAAGTAATGCTGTAGCTTTATGTGTTTGGGGTAAAAACCCTTCTTGGGGACAACTTAACGTATTCACATCTCTCAAAAAGATAATGTTTTTGCTGTCTCATAATTTTGCAGGAATGGAAAACAAGACTGTTGAATAAGAGCATCATTGCATTTGGCATAGGAGACGACAGAAAGAAAAGCCAAATTGTTTTGTTTTTGTGACTGCTTTTAAGAGCAAGTTACAGTATATGTTTTGACAGCAAGTAAATTTTAGAAGCAGTACGCTTTGGCATGGAGACATGCCAAAGTTAGCCATTATAGGTTTTGAAAATCTCTCTGACATAAGCTCTTTATCTTCTATATTTTCAGACATTTTGCCTTAATACACCTCTTCACAGGTTTGGGCTATAGTTTTGATACATATATAGTGAGGGTGAAACAAATGAAAAGGATCAGAAACAATGCAAGCTAAACGTCCTCCCACACTGTGGCTGGTTATAATTAGATTTTTGCAGAGCTATATCTCTCGGTTCAAAATAGCAGATTTCTGAGATCAGCAGTTTTGCAAGTTTCTATTATGAACATCGCCCAATCTGTGGAAGTGGAAAATTGTTAGGTCACAGACCACAAAAATGGGCCCCAAACAGTGAATGTTCTATATGTGCTCTTTTGAAGTCCACAGTATTTTAGGGATGTATCTGATGTTATAATTAAATCTAGTAACCACACCCATTTTCTCTTTGCCTTGTTTAAAAGTTCAACAGTCCTGGATTCCCTCCATCCCTAGGAGTCTGTTCCGTGCAATTAGAAAGACAGGGGCAGCAGACTCTCACAAGTGACTCATCTAATTTGGGATCAATTACTGGTAGCGTAAGACCATCCTAAGGCACTTGCAAATTGTGTATTTTCAATTTCTTTCAATTTCTGTGGTCCAACTATGGGGTACTTGAAGTTGTTTCCTACCAGTAACCATCACTTTTTGGTTCCAGTGCAGGCTCTGTATTACCTACAGATCACTTCCCATTAATAAACTATAAACACCTCCCATCCTTGGAGATGCTTTATCTGCTCCCTTTGTGTACTATATCACTCAAAGTGCCACATTCTAGGTACTTAAGAATGCCTTATATCCTTTTAAGGGGATAAGTATGTGTGTAACTGTTTAAGTGTAAGAAACTGAAACAGGGTTCTGACAGCTAGACTCCATATTGGTGTAACTGCCTGCAAGACTGAGCAGTTGCAGTAGGAGGCTGCGTTCTGACCATTGATTTGCTGAAGCAGCAAGTTCTAGCCTTGTTAGTCTTGCACTGAAAACTAGACCATCAAATGATACCTTAACTGATTTTAGTGACTTGTGTCTAAATGGACCTTCCAAATTCCACATGCCTCAAAGGACCTGAAAATACAGGTCCTTTGATATTGATGACATGAACAAATTATTGAGATGCTACATAATTAAACAGCAGGGCTTTGATTTATTTTGATAGTTGCATCAACATGTATTTTTTCAGATCAATCTATTTCCTAAAATCTTGACAACAAACTAAGCATGCACAAACACTTTTGCTAACAGATAAGAAAAGCCTAACGGTGTTAAAAATGAGTGAGTACAAAATCAATCATTTTAAAATTGCTCTTTTTGAAACTGTCATATTGGAACAGAAGGGTTCACTTGCCATTTCCTTTAAAAGAATTTAAGACGTGTTTGCCCATCACTTCTCCCAGGATCTTTTTCAAATGTTAGACGTCTTTTTTTAAGCTGTGGTATTTGTGTGAATTCTAAACCTGCTGAAGGAAAATAAAATGTAAAAATGAGTGATTATCTAGTAAGCACTCCACAATTGTGCCAATTAGCTTACGAATCCTATGCAATAATTAGAACAATGTGCAGGCTTTATTAAAATCTTAGGTATCAAACACGTTTTGAGTCCCACTAATTTCAATTTAAGATAATTGAGCACCTACTTAATTCTCCCACTGAATACATTAAAGTGCTTGGTGCTGGCTAGATTGTGCCCTAAACTGCCACCTTAAAAAAATGAACTGCTTGTTAAAGCCAAGATTATTTGAATGTATCTTGTGAGTGTAAAATGGAGACAAAAGTTACAGCATGCATCTTAGGGCCAAAACAGATATAATAATGAGGTGTGAATGTATCTGTCATCTTGAAATGGTTGCAGCCATGGAGGCCTTGACCCAGATAAGACCAGGGTTCTCTGTAATCTTTTTAATCTGTGTGCCGAATAAGTTTTGTTCTGGTAGGCAGTATCAAGGCAGTGTGCATGCACTGCATTCAAAATGGGATCTTCCTGATTAAACCTGAGTGGGATAAAAAATGAACGGAGTGGACATCAAAATACATGTGAGCACACACGTAAGTGCAGCCTTAGAAGGAACACTGATCAGGACCGTAGCATTGGGGATGACAATGACAAGGCTAATACTTCCCCCCTGTGTCATTTCCCCACTGAAAATGCCTCCTAAGCTGTGTGTCCCTGTTGGAAAATCATATGTGCACATTGTTATTCAAAAATGTTCAAACTATGGAGAGGTATTCACACATCTCCATTGTCTAGTTTGGCGGTCTAATTTAATCCTGTGCCCATGTACTTAAGGGCTTTAACACTGTACTGCTTCTTTCTTGTATCCCACACTTCCTTACAAAACTCAAGGCAGATTATGTGGGTGCACTGGCCACATCAGTGGTCTCTAATCCAAGCATGATTGTACCCACACCTATTTAGTTTCATCCGTTGTACAACATCAGGTGTTTCCAGACCATTAATTAGCCTGTTGCTGCTCACATCAATAAAAGGTTTCTACCAAGTTCTTTCCTACATATACAGTAGCATAACCTTAGTGCTGTTTCCGGGGGAAACCATTTAAGAAGGAACTTGCAGTTCTGTAAGGAAGAGGCAGGTGTGTATATATAAGGAACATGATAAGATTTACATGCCCAGGGCAGTAAGGAACAAATGAAGAGGCAACAAGAATGCCACTCTTAAGGCCCTGTCTTTAGAATTGGGCTATCTTTAATTATTTAAGAACTAATTAATATCTGGCTATTTTTCAGATCCCGACTTTAACCCATGAGGAATAGTGGCAGAATTGTTTACAGCTCACTTATAATTACCTCAATTCCCTTCGGTTTGACAATATGAGCAACAATTAATTTTCCTCCTGTTCCGTTCTGGTTTTCCTTTTATAGCCTGGCAGTACCTGAAGCAGCAAACTGGAAACTGGCGCCAAAGCAGGATCATGACCAAATCCCCTATTTACCAAATGGACTGCCCATTGGCCTGAAAACATCTGAATGCTACTGGACAATAACAGGCATTACTTTGAAAGATAAAATACGGTGCCCTATGGCATTAGTGAGAAATGAACCCAACTCTCCTTGTTGTTTATATCTTATACAGTCACGCATGATGACAAATAAGGCCAATGCTTCAGAGAGTTAAAATTCTGAGTGCAGAAGGACAAGGTCTAGGTTAACATGTTACTATGAAATCTAAGAGCTGAATGGTTTTTTCTTACATCTTAAAAAGTTATAATTTATTCCAAATTTCAAAATACAAAAATATTCCCCAGTCAATCCAATTAGTAGACTGAGGTAGAATTGTTGGCTGACATGAGGAAGATTACTCAAATTAGTCCCATTAAAGGACAAGTTAGGCAATTTTCCTCATTATGACAGCCACTCTCCTGATTAGAACAAAGTAAATAAGCACTAGCATGTCATCTTCAGTATTTTTCACTTTGTCAGAAAACAAACTTCAGCAGTTTGCTTTGTGCTTTTACTATACCTGCTGAAACATTTTGTTCTCTTTGATTAGACGATAAGAAATTTGGTCTTTTATATTCTCCAGCTATCCTAAATAATCTATCTGGATTGGACCCTTCTTTGTAGAAACTTGGAGATAAAGCCATTTTCTGTGTGCATGGTTTGTCATCCCAGAACCTCTCCTCAAACTGAAATTCTGGACTGCTATATGCTGTCCTGCCATATGCTGTCCTGCCAAATTCTCCTAGAAAACTATCTAGGAATGGAAAGTCTTCTCTGTTAGACACAAGGTACCAAGAATATGTGGAATCTTGGCTAGAGTTACACTGTTTCACAGGAGGGTGCTTTTCCACCCCATGTAAAATTTGTTTATCGATATAGGTTGGGTTCATCATCAGGACTGGGACATCCAGCTTTGGTCCTCTTGTTACTTTTGAAAGGCATGTTCCATTTTGTGGGCAATTTTCAAGATAAAAGTTAGTGTCACCTTCATTGTATCCCAGAGGTGGCATTTTGGTTACAAAATTACTAAGGGTAGATTCCCCCAAATTGTTCAGTGTTGGGAGGGATGAAGATGCTCTTCTCTCTGTTTCCAAATGTTTCAGAAATGGGAGACAATGTTGGCCCTCTATCTCTGTATTATGATCTCTTTCTTGAAAGGAACAGGCATCTGCTTGATAAGATACTGGAGATGCCATTAATATGCGCCTTGCATTTGGTTTCAGAGGAGCATGAGACTCATGCTGGTAGTAACTCGGGGAACAAGGCATGCTGTACTCTTCTTTATTAAAACATCTTGAATATTGATCATGTGGACTGTGTTCTTGAGAACTGGAGAGCAAAACCTCAGAAAAAGGAACTTGAGAGCAGAAGCTGGTGGCAGTGTTCATGTTAGTATGAAGTGGCACTGTTTCTTCTGAAGGTTTTGATTCAGTTGAAGGATTTAAGGTGTACATTGATGTGATATTGCTAAAGTGCTGAAATGTAAAGAGAAAAGAAAAACAGACACAAGTTCATCCAAATGTAGAATGACAGGCAATTCTATAGTGCTCCAATATATCTGTTAAGTAGTAGTGAATAAGTAAACTTGGATGTGCATAAAGCACCCAAAGAGTGATTGCTATAACAAGGGGGAAATATAGTAATAGTTAAAGCTATAGACCCTAAAATATTACAGGCTGTCAAATAAATGCTTGTAATAGTATACTGGACACTGTGCTGGCCAACTAATTACGTTAAGATTGATTAACAGGATTTTATGAAGGGCACTGTACTGGCTGCAGCTATCAGTGGCAAATGCTGTATAGCATTGCATAGGAGAAAAAGGGGCTGGATGATGGTAGGACTCTTCAAAGTATTTGGGGAAACTATGGCGTAAGTATCACGTTATCCCTGTGGTGTGGTTGCTATTGAAAAGCCACACTACAGGGGAAATGTCTGCAACTCAGTATAACAATGGGGAGCATCCAGAGTAAGACATGCACAAATGGAAAGCTTTCGTTTGCACATGGGGAGAGGAACAATTTTTACTAACCCCTCCCTTCCCTCTGCAGCCCTTTATGCTTGCCAAAAATATTTCCAAGGGTTGCGGGACACTCAGGGTCATATTTTTGGTGGGCACAGGACGCTGTAGATGGAAATGGGGATTAGTGAAAATTACTCCATCCCACTCCTCATGCATGAGCTGAAGCATTTCACTCATGTGTGTCTCACTCTGGATGCTACTCAATGTCCTTAAGGCAAATCATAAGAACTTAAGAACAGCCCTGCTGCCCAGGGCCCATCCAGTCCAGCATCCTATTTCACAAAGTGGCCCACCAGATGCCCCTGAGAAGCCCACAAGGAAGAGGTGAGGGCATGCCCTCTCTCTTGATGTTGCTCCCCTGCAACTGGTATTTAGAGGAGATATGAGATATTTCACACCATAATATTTAAGGAGACATTTCGGACATCACTAATATGGTGTGGGGCCCACACCATGTTCAAGCAGCTTTTCAGTTGCAACTAAGTTTATTTATTATTTTTATTTATTTAACATATTTTTATATCACCCAAAACTTACATCTCTGGGTGCTTTACAACAAGATAAGGCAGGCAGATCAAAATAGTCTCTCGGGTTTTGACCCCACACAATGAGTAACTCCGTCTTATCTGGATTCAGTCTCAGTTTGTTATCCCTCATCCAGCCCATTACCACCTCCAGGCAGGCATTTAGGGAGGTTATGCCCTCTCCTGATGGTGCTGACATGGAGAAATAGATTTGGGTGTCATCAGCATACTCATAGCACCCTGCACTAAATCTCCTGATGATCTCTCCCAGCGGTTTCATGTAGATGTTAAACAACATTGGAGACAATACGGAGCCCTGAGGGACACCATACAAAAGTACAGATTTTGAAGAACAGCAGTCTCCAAGGGACACCATCTGGAACCTGCCCGAGAGGTAGGCGCGGATCCACGGCAAAGCAGTGCCTCTCACTCCCAACCCCCTCAAGACACTCCAGAAGGATACTATGGTCAATAGTATCAAAAGCCGCTGAGAGGTCCAAAAGGACCAACAAAGTCAAACTTCCTCAGTCAATTCCCAGTTGGAGATCATCCATCAGGCCGACCAAGGCAGTCTCCACCCCATAGCCAGCCTGAAAGCCAGTTTGAAATGGGTCTAGATAATCAGTTTCCTCCAAGACTGTCTGGAGCTGGGAGGCCACCACCCTCTCAATTACTTTGCCCAGCTACGGACGGTTGGAGACGGGCTTGTAGTTACTCAGCTCTGAGGGATCCAAGGTAGGCTTCTTCAGAAGCGGTCTAATAATTGCCTCCTTAAAACTAGGAGGCATTCTACCTTCCCTCAGAGAGGCATTTATAATCTCTACCAGGCCTTCTAATACAACCCCCCTGCCAGACAGTATAAGCCATGTTGGGCAAGGGTCAAGAGGACAGGTGGTGGGCCGCACAGCTCCAATCAGCTTGTCCACATCCTCAGGAGTCACAAACTGGAACTGATCCAACCTAACCACATAAGAGGAGTCGCTGGATACCTCCACATCAGACACTGAAGTAATTGTGGAGATGGAATCTGTCATGGTAACAATGTGAGAACTGGGTCTATATCAGTACAAGCCTGTGCCCCCGATATGTAGAACTACAGTACTAAACAACTTTTTACAATGGGATTGCAAAGGATACATAGCATAATAGAATAGACATAACTTGTTTGCTTTGCAGTGGAGGCATTTGCAACTACATTAGTGCTAGGCACCCTCCAATTATATATACACATGATTAGAGTCAATGTCCAAGAACACTACACGCAATTTTTAAAATTTATTTATTAAATTTATAAATCACCCCATCCGAAGTCTCTGGGCAGTGTACAAGAAGTTTAAAAAGACACAAAACCAAACATAATTTAAAACACAATGCTCAAAACAATATAAAACCATTTAAAATACTTTAAAACACAATTTAAAAACTTTGGAAGGCCAGACCAAACAAGTAAGTTTTTAGGTCTTTCTTAAAGGCTGACAGCGAGACTAAACCATGGATATCTGCCGGGAGTGTATTCCATAGGCCAGAAGCAGCTACAAAAAAGGCCCAGTTCCGAGTCGCCACCAGATGTACTGGTGGTAACTGGAGCCAGACCTATCCAGATGACCTCAACATGCGATGGGGAACATACAGAAAAAGGCGCTCTCTAAGGCAGCACGGACCCAAGCCATTTAGGGCTTTAAAGGTAATAACCAGCACTTTGTATTTTGCCTGGAAACATATTGGCAGCCAGTGCAACTGTTTTAAAACAGGTATAATATGGTCTCTCTGGGTTACCCCAGAAACCAGTCTGGCTGCTGCATTTTGAACTAACTAAAGTTTCCAAACTACGTACAAAGGCAGCCCGACGTAGAGTGCATTGCAGTAGTCGAGCCTGGAGCCTTCAGCCTTACCAGCTGAAGCACAACTGTTTTGAGGCCGTTCTTTTCAAGGAATGGACACAGCTGTCGAATCAGCTGCAATTGATAGAAAGCACTCCTGGCCATAGCTTCCACCTGAGATACCATGGTGAGGCCTGGATCCAAGAATACTCCCAAGCACAGGAAGATCTAACTCATCCCTCAAAATTTATTATCCCTCATCCAGCCCATTACCGCCCATAGGCAGGCATTTAGGGAGTGAATGCCATTTCCTGATGATGATGATGATGATGACTGATGATAAGGAGAAATAGATTTGGGTGTTATCAGTATACTGATAACACCCTGCACCAAATCTCCTGATGACCTCATCCAGCAGTTTCATGTAAATGTTAAAAAAGCATTAGTGACAGAATGGAGCCCTGAGGGACTCTATATAATAGCTCTTGTTTTGAAGAGGAACCATCACCAAGCTCCACCATCTGGAATCTGCCTGAGAGGCAAGAGCGGAACCACTGCAAAGCAGTGCCTCCTATCCCCAATTCCCTCAAGCAATCCAGAAGGATACCATGGTCCAGAAGGATACCATGGTCTATCATGGTATAGAACGCTGCTGAGAGATCCAAAAGAGCCAGCAGAATCACACTCTCTCTGTCGATTCCCTGGTAAAGGTCATCCATCAGGCCAACCAAGGCAGACTCAGCCCCATAGCCCACTCTAAAGCCAGTTTGAAATTGATCTAGATAATCGGTTTCCTCCAAAACTGCCTGGAAGTGGTTAGCTATCACTCTCTCAATCACCTTGCCCAACCATGGGAGATTGGAGACCGGCCTATAACTATCCATCACTGAGGGATCTAGAGAAGGCTTCTTAAGTAGTGGTCTAATCATTGCCTCCTTCAAACAAGGAAGCATCCTACCCTCCCTCAGCAATGATTTTGTTCATGCTTCTGTTTAAACATTATTTAAATTGTTCTTTGCACACGTGCAAGGAGAAAACACACACACATATATGAGGCATGCTTTTATATCTCTGACCTTTAAAATCCTTTCTGGCACTTCAGGCAAAAGTTCCTGAAGTTTGTCAAAAGTTGTTGACAGCAGCCACTCCAATGAAGAACTTTTCTTTAACATGACTTGAGCCACAAGAGGGTTTATGCATGGAAATGTAAGCAAGCATTTCTCTGCCTGGGGAAAAAAAAGTAGTACGGTATTAGATTTGTTATGTTTTCAAGATGATCTGTTGATGGTAATGTCTAATTTTGTTCCAACTTCAAAGGCAAGGACTTTTGGATAATTCCTGAAGACAGGGGCTGATGTCCAGACTAATGCTGTGTTAGCCCAATGAATAAAGTTATGCACATGCAAGAAGGCTGCATAGCTGCATGGATTCTCATCGTTGTGCAATTCTATGTGCTCTTGGTCCACTCGTGCAAGTGTTGTGTTTGCATAATGAGGACCGCAGAACAGGATGTGGGCATTTCCCAGCAGGAGGTGTGCCATAGGTTGCACATCCTGTTGCGCTAGCACAGCACTAGTCTAGAACCCATGCGCCTGAATCAGCAGAACCAGATCTTGAAACAGCTTTGCACTAGCACAGCGTTTGCACTTGTGTAGCATTCGTCTGGATATCAGCCACTGTATTCATAGTTGAACTAATTTTCAGGATCCAGATATCAATTGTATGCACATGTAGCACAGACATTTTTCCACAGAGAAAATGGAAGTTTGCCTTTGTCCAAGCAGCTTGATCCCCTCCCCTCCTCATGTTGAAAGCACCAGTAACAGAAGAGGATGAACCTAAAAGCATTCCTCTTCTGACTATTTGTCCTGCATAATGTCACCTCTTTTTCCTGAGGTAAGCCCTGGGGACAACTGGGGTTGTCCACACTTCATCCTGATAATCTATGGCCTAGAACCTACCGCCTCATGTAGTTACACTGGTATAAATAGATTCCAGTTTGCCATTTCACATGGCCCTTCCTTGCAAATGGGAAGAGAGGGAGGGGCAGACTTCAGTCCTTCCGAAGCAGATTTGCTTGCAAGGAAGGACTGCAGCCTGCCATCTGAAATGGTGGGCTGGAGTCCTACAGGGCATCTGCTCATGAGTGGGCCAAGTAAATAATTCCCGTGCTGCTTTAGACGGCACACATGAAAATAGCAAAGAAACTTGCCAGGGCAAAGAAGGACAAACAAGAAAATGTAAGTTTGCCTTTATCCAAAGACAAACAGGTTGCTCACCTGTAACTTATGATCTCTATGGGGATCCATGGTCACTCACAACTGGGTCTTCCGCACCTGCACAGTAGGCCCATGGAAGAATTGTTAGCTGTGTTTAGACGCTCCGGCCCTTTAAGGTGTAGTGATATTGGAGCCTTCAAAGGGTGCCTATAGAACCGGCTGTAGAGTGCCTCCCTCTTCAATTCCTGACCGGCCACTGTGAAGAGACTGACTAACGACATCCAGAAGAAGAAGAAGACCGCAAACAATCACAGCTGCACAGGTACATAAACAGTTCATGCCAAAAATAAGCTAGCAGAGGGGACGGCCGGGCGGGTGTTGTGAGTGACCATGGATCCCCACAGAGATCGTAAGTTACAGGTGAGCAACTTGTTTATCTCTGTAGGGATCCATGGTCCCTCACAACTACTGAATATGGTCTTGGATGCATCTCCAACACAGCTTTGTACCTGAGGCTTTGGGCTCTGAGTCTTGACCATGCACAATTACATAGTGAGTGACTAGCTCCTGTAAAAAGGAGGTGGATTACAGTACTTTCTAGCGGTTACAGTACTTTCTTTAAGACTGTACGACCAAAATTGGCTTCTGAAGCAAATCTCAAGTCCACGGCATAGTGTCAAAGGGCAGGTCTGAGAACCAGGTAGCAGCCCTGCAAATGTCCTTCATACTGATGCCTGACATGTGGGCAGCTGAGGTAGCCATGGACCTAGTGGAATGTGCCCTGATCTTGGAGGGCAGCTGAATGCTTCTTGTAACAAAAGATGATCAGCTGAACTAGCCAGTTGGACAATCTTTGTCTTGAAATGGCTAAGCCTTTACTAGTCCCTGCATAGGAGATGAATAGTTTGTTTGATCGTCTGAACACCTTGGAAGTAAAGGAGACACCTTCAGCTGTCCAGGGAATGCATAGAACATTCAAGGGGTGTACAATAGTCACTGAAAAAAGTAGGTAACAATTTCCTGGTTGATATGAAAGTCTGATACAAATATTTTCGATGGAAGTTAGGATCTGGACGGAGGATAACCTTGTCCAGATAGAATTTGGTATAAGGGGAATCGGTCCTTAGTGCCACAAGTTCACTGACCCGTCTTGCTGATGTGATGGTAACTAGGAAGGTGATTTTCAAGCATAGCAGTCTCATGGAAGACGACAGTAACTGTTCCAATCCTTTGAGATAGGCAAGGTAGAGGAGTATCTGCCATATTAAGGCCTTGAGAGGGCTGAAGCCTTTCGAGGAACCGTAGGATGTGGATTGCTTCCATTTGCACATGTAGTCTCTCCTTGTAGAGGCCTTTCTGTCATTCAGCAGGGTTTTGTCTAGAAGTTCAGCCTCCAAACTGTCAGCAAGAGCGTCCAAAGAGCATGGGGGAAGGACCTGGCCTCCACCTCTCGTGAGGAGATCTTGACATTGTGGGAGGCAAACGTAAAACCCCTTGCAGAGCTGAAGAGGTACCGGGAACCAGGGTTGCCGGGGGCAGTGGTGGAGCGGGACTGCCAGCGGCCTGCCTGCGGCCACCGCCGCAGCCCCGCTGATCCCACCCCCGCGTCTGAGGTCAGATGCGGGGGACTAGCCACAGCCCCGCATCTGAGATCAGACGTGGGGGCGTGGTCTGGCTGAATGGAGCCTTGAGACTGGAAGGCCACCATGGAGCAAATGGCCTGAATCTGTTCTGCAGGTAAGTACGCATGCTTCTCGCTGGCATCTAGGATTGCACAGATAATGGGATGGCTTGCCTGCAGGGTTAGGACCCATTTCTTCAGATTGCCACTGAGCCCCAGATCTGCCAGGAGAGAGAAAATAAGCTGAAGGTTGAACAGCAGAGTAGGGATGTGCATGGAACCAGCGGGGGCCAGTTCAACAGCGGGGTGGTGGCTTTAAGGGTGGGAGAGGATGCACTTATCTCCCCCTCCAGCCGCGTTTCCCCTGCCAGTGCACATTTCCCTAAAAGCCCGCCCCGGGGGGGGGGGAGATAGCTCCCTGCCACCCCACTCCGACATTATCTGGAAATAACCAGAAGTAGTAGCTGCAACTGCATGAGCCGCACGCGCACACACAAGAGCATGACGTTTGCATCCTAAGGTAATGATGCTTTAAAGGCGAAGTTCTTGAGATGCTATAAAGGTGAAATTTTCAACTTAGGCAGGTCTTCTTTTTAAAGGATGGAAGGACCTAACAAGCACTGGTGTTGTGCAAGTCCCCCAAACAGATGAGGCACTCTGAATGCCCATCCAATGATGGCAGAGTGCCCTTACAAGCTGCACATTGTTTAAAACTCTTAGAAGCAAACATAGCCAAGTCCAAAAAAATGGTCCAAGGTCAGCCAAAAATCAGAAGAATGCCTAAGCCAAGCGGAGATACTAATCAAAGTCCAGAAACAGTCTGAGGTCAGAAGCCGAGTAGAAGTCAGTCAGAGAACAGTCAAAAAACAGTCCAAATCAATAACACAGAAACAGTAGTCAAAGAACAGTCCGTAATCAAAACCAGAAAAGTCAAAATAAGGATTTCAATATCTTACAGGAATGAGAGAAAAGAGGAGCAGATCCTTCCCGAGAGGCAGCATGAGCAGTGGACAAGAAGGAACTGAAGAGGAAGGTGCTCTACAGCCAGTTCTATAGGCACCCTTTGAAGGCTCCAATATCAGTACGCCTTAAAGGGCCAGAGCACCTACATGGAGCTAAAGATTCTTCCATGGGTCTACTATGCAGGCGCAGAAGACCCAGTAGTGAGGTATTATGGATCCCTACAGAGATCATAGCAGTGGGTGTTCACACAATAGAGATCTTTACATGAGAGCAACATATAATCCTTACATGAGAGCATAAGATACACAGATTGGATCTTTATGTAATAAAGATGGGACCTTGTAAATAAAAGGAACCCACATATTTAAGAGTAACAGACCTCTGATGGCAAGACAGCCAGCCAGGATTTGTCCAGCCACTCCTGAGGATCTCTTTTAGAAGTCATCAGACTGTAGTCAGCAACCTGACGAATGAAGAGTGCTGTCTCTTCAACTCCTGGTGTAAGAGCCACCTAAAATATTGTTACCATTACATTTGGAACAATTTCTACAAAAGGAGTAAAAGTCCTATGGCACCCTCAAGACTAAAATTTATGTTTTATTATTATTAAATTTTATAATAAAATGTATTTATTAGCACAAGTTTTTGAAGTCTTCTTCAATAGATATCTACATAATGCTGCATGTTCACAGTCTCAGTCAGCCTGGGTACAACATTATTCTTGGTAGAAGTCCTGTCTGAAACTGCAGCCACCAGGCTGCACACAGGGTTTCTAACCTGAATCTACTTCAGAAGAGAGTGTGTGTGTTCACATACCAGCCAAACTCACTGCAAAGTCCGTTCGAGATTCTTAGACCCACTCCACACACAAATCGGGCTTTGTGATGTGAATTCTAGCTTATCTTGATGTATTTCTGGATTTTTAAAATGCTGGTTTTAAGCTACTTTTTCTGAAAACACCAGAGCAAATAGGGAGAGGCACTGATGTAGAATCATTAGCATGATAAGAGGGATGTTCTCCTTAGAAATGCAGATATCACTCTTTAGGAAGCTCTCCCCCCACTCCATTGGCTAGAAGGAAAACATGGAGCATACCATGTGAACTTGTGAGGATTGCAGCAAATGTATAGCTTCACGTTGGGGGGAAAGAGGTGTCCTAGAGTGGAGTGTGGTGGGTGGTAGTTCCCAAGGGTGGCAAGGAAGCTATCAGCATTATTTGAAAGGAATTGGGCAAAAGGCTTATTTTTAAGTGATTTTTGAAGTTGGTTGGTTCAGGTCCCATTATACCCTATGAGAAAAATAATTAACAATATTTCAAAAATTCATTAAAAAATCGTATGAGTGTCCGATTGCATTGGGGTTTGGGTGGCAGGTACCCATGGGTGCCACCTCCTTTTGGAGCTTTGAACCGGTCTGAACTGCTTTGAACTGGTCTGATCCGCTTTGAACCACTTTAAACCCGTCTGAACTGTTTGGAACTGGTCTGACCCGCTTTGAACCAGTCAGAACCAGTCAGAACTGCTTTGAACTGGTCAGAACTGCTTTGTACCGGTTGAAACCGCTTTGAACCACTATGAAACGGTCGTAACCGCTTTGAACCGTTCTGAACCGCGTTGAACCGGTCAGAACCAGTCGGATCCAGTCGGAGCTGGTTGGAACCGGTTGGAACCACTTTGAACCAGTTGGAGCCAGTTGGAACAAGTTTGAGCCGGTCTGAACTGGTTTGAGTCTGGAACCGGTTGGAACTGGTCTGAACCGGTTGGAACTGGTTTGATCCGGTCGGAATTGGTTTGAGCCAGTCAGAACAGGTCAGAACCGGTTGGAACTGGTCTGAACTGGTAGGAACCGGTTTGAACCAGTCTGAGACAGTTGGAATTGGTCGGAGCCGGTCGGAATCGGTTGGAGCCGGTTGGAACCAGTCAGAACTGATTTGAGCCGGTCGGAACTGGTTGGAACCAGTCTGAATCGGTTTGAGCTGGTCTGAACCGGTTGGAACCGGTCGGAGCCGGTCGGAACCGGTCTGACCCAGTTGGAACCAGTCTGAACTGGTTGGAACCGGTCTGAACCGGTATTAGCCAGTCAGAACCGCTTTGAACTTGTCTGAACTGGTCTAAACTGGTTTGAACCGGTCGGAAAAAGTCGGAACCGGTTTGAGCCGGTCGGAACCGGTTAGAGGTGGTCGGAACCAGTTTGACCCGGTCTGAGCCGGTCAGAACTGGTTTGAACCGGTTGGAACCAGTTTGAACCAGTCAGAACTGGTTTGAGCCAGTCTAAGCCGGTCGGAACCGGTTGGAACTGGTTTGAGCCAGTCTGAACCGGTTGGAACCGCTTTGAACCGGTCGGAACCGCTTTGAACCGATCGGAACCAGTCAGAACCTGTCAGAAATGATCAGAACCACTTTGAATCAGTCGGAACCAGAACCGGTCGGAACCAGTTTGAACCAGTCTGAACTGGTCTGAACCATTTGGAACTGGTCTGAACCATTTGGAACCATTTTAAACCACTTTGAACCGTTCGGAACTGCTTTGAACCGGTCTGAATCGCTTTGAACTGGTCAGAACCACTTTGAACTGGTCGGAACCAGTCTGAACCAGTCAGAACCGCTTTGAACAGTTCTGAACTGCTTTGAACCGGTCGGAACCTCTTGGAACCAATTTGAACTGGTCTGAACCACTTTGAATCAGTCGGAACCAGTTCGAATTCAAACCGGGTGGGGTTAGAGCAAAACCAAACCCGATCCACCCCTTCCTGGTTTGAACCTGGTTTGAATTCAAACCAAACCGGGCAAACCAGTTTTGTGCACATCCCTAGATGCAAACAACTATAGTCCTGTGTGGCCAATATTCTCTTCCTGGGCAAGGTGCTTGAGTGTGCCATGGCTGACCAGCTCCAGACACTCTTGGAGGAAATGGACTATCTGGATCATTTTCAATCAGGCTTCAGGCTTTGGAACAGAAAGTGCTTTGGTCACCTTGTTGAATGACCTGTGCAGAGAGAGGCACAGAGAGAGTACAACCCTGTTAATTCTCTTGGATCTCAATGGTGGCTTTAGACACCATTGACCATGTTATATATTTTGACAGGCTGACCAAGTTGGTTGTGGGAAGCACTGTCTGTAAGTGGTTCTGCTTCTACCACAAGGCCTGTTACCAAATGGTGGTGCTAGAAGATTACTGCTCAACCCCTTGGCAGTTATGCTGCGGGGTTCCGCAAGGTTCCATTCTTATCCCAGCCATACACTCACAGAAGGCCTTAGGCAAGCTGCTCTCTTTCAACTCCCTGATCTGTAATATGGGAACAATCTCATCCACCTCTTCTACAGTTTGTTAAGAAACTGAGATAATTGGGATTGAAATTTCGCAATTACATTTTTCCCATTCACATGTTGGATGTGAGAGCTGATTTTTAAGTGATTTGAAGAGAGCATGCCTCTTATCATACTAATGATTCTACATCAGTGCCTCTCCCATTTGCTCCGGTGTTTTCAGAAAAAGTAGCTTAAAATCAGCATTTTAAAAACCCGGACATAGGTCGAGATAAGCTAGAATTCGCATCACAAAGCCCGGTTAGTGTGTGGGATGGGACCAAAAATCTCGAAAGGACTTTGAGGTATGTTTGGCTCGTGTGTGAATGCACACACTGTCTTCTGAAGGAGATTCGGGGCAGAAGCCCTGTATGTAAAGCCTCCGGCTGTGGAGACTTCTTTGGAGCCCATAATGTCAACTTCTATAATATGTGGGAAGGCTATAGTGGGCAGCCACTCAGAAGTCTGGAGTGATGGCTTGTCCTTGCCTGCCATTATATGGCATGTTCACAGAGTGTGCATGGAGCTGGTTGTAGCACAGAAGTTGAAAGACTGAGCTATGAATTGAAAGTCCCTAGTTTGAATTTTGCCTCTCTCATAAAATTGCTAATAGACCTTAAGCAAAGGCCATCGAAGATATGGTGGTGATGATGGTGATGATGATGTCTGAGTGTAGCACACACTGGAAAGTGCTACATAAATGTTAATTATTATGGAATTGACCATGTCTTTGAGTCCAAAACTGCTTCCCCTGCTTTGTGAAATATTATGCATACACCATTATTTTCTCTCTCTCTGTTTCTAAAAATCTCAGTGATTTGAGAGTTAACTTACCTTAGAAAGACCAAAATAGGTCAATAGTATTAGCCTAATTAATTGTAATAAACCAATTAGGCAACAATTAAACAGACAGCCTCCCCACAAATAACTGTTCTGTTACTACAGTTTTCCTGAATTTAAGTCTCAAGAGTTGCACTCTATCATTGCATCTGAAGATATTCTTAAAGTATGAATTGTACAAATGTTAACCAAAGAGTTTACCAAAGTGGTTCAAAGCGGTTAAGTCCAGTTCTGATTGGTTCAAAGCGGTTAAGACCAGTTCCGACCGGTTCAAAGCAGTTCTGACTGGTTCCAACTGGTTCAAAGCAGTTCAGACTCATTCCAACTGGTTCCGACCGGTTCCGACTGGTTCAAAGCGGTTCAGACTGGTTCAAATGGGTTCAAAGCATTTCAGATCAGTTCCAAACGGTTTCGACCAGTTTAAAGTGGTTCCGACCGGTTCACAGCGGTTCCGACCGGTTCACAGCGGTTCCGACCGGTTCACAGCGGTTCCGACCGGTTCACAGCGGTTCCGACCGGTTCACAGCGGTTCCGACCGGTTCACAGCGGTTCCGACCGGTTCAGACTGGTTCAAGGTTGTTCAGGCTGGTTCCGATTGGTTCAAAGCGGTTCAGACTGGTTCCGACCAGTTCAAAGTGATTCTGACCGGCTCAAAGCTGTTCGGACTGGTTCCAACCGGTTCAAAGCATTTCCAACCGGTTCAAAGCAGTTACAACTGGTTCAGACCGGTTCAAACCGGTTCCGACCAGTTCTGACCAGTTCAAAGAGGTTCAGACCGGTTCAAAGCAGTTAAGACCAGTTCCAACTGGTTCAAAGCAGTTCAGACTGGTTCCAACTGGTTCAAGGTGGTTCTGTCTGGTTCGAACTGGTTCCGACCGGTTCAGAGCATTTTCAAAGTGGTTCCGACTGGTTCAAAGCAGTTCTGGCCAGTTCAAAGCGGTTCAGACTGGTACCAACCAGTTCTGGCCGGTTCAAAGTGGTTCTGACCGGTACCGACCAGTTCAAAGCGGTTCTGACCGGTTCCAACTGGTTCAAAGTGGTTCCGACTGGTTCCAACCGGTTCAAAGCGTTTCAGACTGGTTCGGACCATTCAAAGCGGTTCAGACCTGTTCAAAGCGGTTCTGACCATTTCCAAATGGTTCAAAGCGGTTCAGTCTGGTTCCAACTGGTTCAAAGCGGTTCTGACCAGTTCAAAGCTGTTCAAATAGGTTCCGACCAGTTCAGAGCGGTTCTGACCGGTTCAAAGCAGTTCAAATAGGTTCCCACCAGTTCAGAGCGGTTCTGACTGGTTCAGACTGGTTCAAAGCAGTTCGTACTGGTTCCGACCGGTTCCAACCGGTTCAAAGCAGTTCCGACCAGTTCAGACAGAGTCAAAGCAGTTCCGACTGGTTCAAAGCAGTTCTGACCAGTTCCGACTGGTTCAAAGTGGTTCCGACTGCTCAAAGCGGTTCAGACTGGTTCAAAGCGGTTCCGACCGGTTCAAAGTGGTTCAGACCAGTTCTGACTGGTTCAAACCGGTTCTGATTGGTTCCAACCTTTTCCAAGCAGTTCAAAGCGGTTCTGACCAGTTCAAAGCAGTTCCGACCGGTTCCAACCGTTTTAAAGCAGTTCCAACTGGTTCAAAGCATTTCAAAGTGGTTCCGACCGGTTCAAAGCAGTTCAGACAGTTTCCAACTGGTTCAGAGTGGTTCAAAGCAGTTCAGACCGGTTCTGACCTGTTCAGACCAGGTCAAAATGGTTCCAACTGGTTCCGACCAAAGCGGTTCCAACCGATTCAAAGCAGTTCCAAATGGTTCCGACTGGTTCAAAGCGGTTCCAACCAGTTCAAAGCTTTTCAGACCAGTTTTGACCCTTTCAGACCTGTTCAGACCAGTTACAACCGGTTCAAAGCGATTCTGACCGGTTCAAAGCGGTTCCGACCGGCTCAACCAATTCCAAGTGGTTCTGACCAGTTCAAATTGGTTTTGACCGGTTCCCACAGGCTCAGACTGGTTCAAAGCTGTTCTGACTGGTTCAAAGTGGTTCCAACTGGTTCTAAGCAGTTCCGACCGGTTCAAAGCGGTTCCGAATGGTTCCGACTGGTTCAAAGCATTTCCGACTGGTTCTGACCAGTTCAAAGAGGTTTTGACCAGTTCCAACCAGTTCAGACCAGTTGCAAGCAGTTAAGACCAGTTAAGACCTGTTCCAACCAGTTAAAAGCAGTTCAAAAATCACTTTATAATCAGCCCTTTTTAAAGAGCTAAGCAGGTTTTACCACATAATTTTTTTTGGAGGAGCAGAAAGCTAAGCAGGTTTTGCTCCAGAAAACATTTGGAAATATTCTTCAAAATATTTCATGATCAGTGTTACCTCTAACACAGATTCCCAGATGTTGTTGACTACAACTCCCAGAATCCCCAGCTCCATTGTCTTTTGCTTGAGAATCATGGGAGTTGTAGTCAACAACATCTGGGAACCCCTATTAGAGCACCCATCACTGGTCATGATGGATGCACTCTCATCACATCCCTCTTTTAAGCACATGGACTGGGGAAGTTTCATCTGAACCAGCCCAAGTAATGGGACTTGAGTTCCACAACTGATTTGTCTAACTTCATAGTAACTAACTTTCTTTTGATACAACCTGCTGATGGACTGTCAGTCATTTATACTGATATCATTACTTGTACACTTCCAGAGAGTATTCCCAGTAGAGCATGAGATCTTGTTATACCACAGCAGTGCCTTAGTCAGTATTGCTCTTTTAACAGAGACAGACTATTTAATTTTCATCTTTCCTGACTCAAGGTCTGATTCCCTGATGGTAAACTACTTGGCTTCTGAAAGGTTCTCCACCAATTGCTGATGGAGTTGCCTTCTTAAATGTTTTATTTACTACATTTATAGCTCATGTTTTTTCTGTCCTGAAACTCATGGCATCTTACATGGCGTTCTCAGGTGATCCCCCATGTAAGCATTGAGCAGATCTACAATTGGAACCGCTTTGAAGCGGTCTGAACTGTTTTGAACTGGTCGCAACCGGTAGGAGCCGGTATTATCCGGTCAGAACTGGTATTAACCATTCAGAACCAGTTTTAACCACTTTAAACCATTCAGAACCAGTCAGTATTAACCGAGCAGTTCAAAGTGGTTCTGACCGGTTCAAAGTGGTTCCGACCGGTTCTGACTGGTTCAAAGCGGCTAATACCAGTTCCAACTGGTTCAAAGTGGTTAATACCGGTTCCGACCAGTTCAAAGAGGTTCTGACCAGTTCCAAGCGGTTCCGACCAGTTAATACTGGCTCCAACCAGTTAAAACCGGTTCCGACCGATTAAAAATGGCTCCGACCAATTCAGACTGCTTCAAAGCGGTTCAGACCGGTTCAGTGACCCTTTGTTAAGCAGGGCCCATCTTGGTTTGCATTTGGATGGGCAATTACTAGTACTACTACTATTTATATACCGCTTTTCAACAAAAGTTCCCAAAGTGATTCACATAGAGATATAATACAATCAAAGGAAGAGAGAGAGGTGTCATTAGCAGTGCACAGCCAGGGAGGCAATAAAGACAAGTAAGTGTGTTGTGGTTTTGCACTTACTAATTATGATGGCCTTACCCCTGGCCTCTACTCAATTACTAGTTATGGATACTAGCACTTATTATATTGCTCATCTGAAGTACACAAAATGCTCCAGGTCCATGATCTAAGTACAATATTGTGGAGTAGCAGACTTGATACAAGTTTGCAAGGCTCCCTTTAATTAAAAAAACAAAACAACAAAACAGTAACCTTTCCTTCCTTTTCACACATACACACACTCACTCACTCAGCAAGGCAAATAGCATATGTAAACAACAATTCTCTCTGGCAGGGAAAAAGGCAAGACCTCCTTAAAGATGCAAGAGGTTTCCCATGGCTACAATTCAAGCTTTAGTTGCATTTTATTAATTGTTCTAACTTTAAATTGTATATAATGTGTTTTAAATGTGTTAATCTTTTGGTTTTGTTTGTTATTGTAAACCACCTAGACACTTTGGTAGCGGGCGGTATATAAATATGTTAAAGCCATTTTTGGAAGGGCAGTATTTCTATCAATCTAATAAATAGAGCTCTTTTAAATCAGATATCAGTCCCATGGATTTCCCTTTCTTTGCAAGTAGGTTTGTAGCCCAGTCCTAATTTCTGGTTATACCCTGCCTTGAATGACACTTAAAAGTAGGACGGCAGTATAGAGATCTATTAATAAATATACATGCCTTGCTCAACTCAAGCCCCACTAAACTCAATGGAATTTATTTCCAAGTTATAATCAGAAGTTCAGCCCTAATTACCTATTCCCAAATTTCCAGAAGGGCAGCGTTACGTCTGTTGCAGCAAGGAGGCAAAGAGGATATTGCGGTGCCTTCAAGACTAAACACGGCAGCTTCAGCTTTCTTGGATTTAACAGTTAGGTTGACAGCACTCCAGGATAGCCCTGGAGACTGGAGAGAAAGCAGCATCCATCTCCAGAACAATCCTGGAGATTTTAGTGGTCTGTGACTACAACTAAAAGTAGCAACATGTGAAACAGCCTTAAGAAGTTAAATAGGCTCAACACGTGTCAGCATCCAATGCACACTTGCTAAGATCTTTCTCTCTGCAAGTCCTCTGTCTAGTTCCTTACAACTACAAGGATGACCAACAAAGGCTCCTGAATTTGAAAGCCACCACCCTCCTTTAATCTAAAACTTTGCAAAGTCCACTGGGAGAGAAATGAAGAAGAGATGCTTTCAGGCACATACAAAGAGGGTGTGGCCTTGAGCTCCGAATCTTGAGGCCATGCCCCCTTTGACATCAATGCAAAGGGGCATGGCCTCAAGCTCCGAAGAGCCTGAGCAAGCTCTTGGGGGTCATTTCAGGCAGGGCTTCCTGCCTGAAAGCATCTATTCTTCCATTCTCTCCCTCTCTGGAGGAAGAGAAAGGGGAATAGACGCTTTCAGGCAGCAAACGCTGCCTGAAATAAGCAGCAAGTGCTCGCTGGGGCGGGGGGGTGCCTCTCTGGACAGCAGTTGGGGGCGGGGGTGGGGCATGGCAGGTACTTTGCACCCCCTGCAATGGCACCCAGGGCACGTGCCCTGCCTGCCTCACCCTCGTTATGCCCATGCGAAGTGGTTTTGCTCAGTATTTACCCCAAAGGATGAAGCCATGTGTGAATAACTCCCAGAAGCATTTTCAGACAGCAGGCTTTACGGCAAGGTTACTGTGAGGCTTTACTGCGAGTTTGAAGTTGCCCAAAAAACCTGATGCAAAAAGTGGATTTTTTTACCCTGGATATAAATCAGGCTGCACTCTAACCCGCAAGGAAAAACCCAAATCGTGTGTAAAGTGCTCCTTGACAGCTCACAGGGGCTTTGAGGGTAAATCTGGCTGATATGTAAATGTACATCCTCCATTCCAGAGGAGATGCAAGCTAAGAGCTCTGTGTGAAAAAAATCCGAGGGAATAATTCTTTGGAGATGGCAGAAAGAAGCATCTAAATCTCCAGAGAAGTGTGTCCTACTGATGGGGGGAGTCAAGCACCTTAAGGTGCCAACTTCCAGATGTTATAGCGGCTGGCAATGGCTAAAGGGATTATATTCCTTATACATTGAATATTTCAGATAAACAGAATATTTCAAAGAAAGTCCTGTTTCTTTCTCTGTTACCTTTGAGAAATATAAAGCTGTAAATATTAATGTGTAGCTTCCCTCTACACCCTAGGGCATAGGGCAAAATATGAAAGCAAACCAACCAAAAATGTATCTAGATAGAAAAAGTAAGAAGAGGCCAAAAGAAAAGTTAACATGAAGCTCCAGAATGTACCGAAATGTAGGATGGTCAACTGTGATATCTGAGCTTTATGGCCTCTAGTTGACAGCACAAAATGAGTTACTTCTGTTTACACAACTGTAAACAGCCACTCACTTTCAGAATTATTATTTGAAACTCTTATTGTGTGTTGGCTATAATGTATACAGCCTTTTTTGTTACAGGTAAGCAATACTTGTCAATAAGGAGGAAATGCCTGTGGTAAGTGTACCACAACCTTATCCACTTTTTTAGCTTCTTTGGCAAATCTGTTTTGGGGCTGCATCCCTACAAAAGTGTCCTATGCTTCTGTAGGGTAGCAGTGCAGAAAATGTTCCAAGAAAAGCCAAGTCCATACTGCTCCGAGGTAGCTGTATAGGCCAGTGAGGGATCCAGCAAGGGTTGTGTTATGCAGGGGCTCTCAAACTTGCATCTCCAGTTGTTGATGAATGATAATTCCCATCATCCCCAGCCACAACAGTCTTTGGCCATTGTGGCTGGGATTATGGGAGTTGTAGTTCAATAACTGGGGACCCAGGTTTGAGTACCCTCTGTTGTAAGGATCAGATATGCTCAGTAAGCATTCACGCAAGCATACACACACCAAATGAGACCAACGTAGTTTTTTAAAAGCCAACTGAGTGCATCCTTTTATTGCCTCTTAGCACTGTATCAGCTTCCTTACATCCTTGGGGATTCCTTTACAACAGATATCTAAAACTGACCATTTCCACAACTTTTATTCTGTGAAGAATTCAACTATTGATAAAACTCTATCAGATCATTAGCACCATGTTAGAAAATGTCTTTACCCCCACAACTTACCTTCACTTCAAAGTCTTCTGACTTCTGGGCAAATGGAACCAAGGCAGCATAAATTAAGGCTAGGTGATGCAGAGTCTTTCCAGCTAAGATATACCTAAATAAATAAAGCAGCACGTATTTGAGAAATGTGCTCATTATTCCTAAGACACTGAACATTAAGGATTATATTTCACAAGCAGCACTTCTAGTGTTTGGGTTTATAGATTTCCAGAAAATGTATGTGTTTGATATTTTTCACATTATCTTTCCCGTTTCTCAGACCACATAATAAAGCATATATGAAAGCCAAAATCTTATTTTCCCCAAAGCACCCTTGAAAGATAATAGCTGTTCACCTATATAGCAACTGTAATGAATCTGAAACTCATAGGTGACTGAGGTGAACTGCATCCTTACAACCATGGCTTCTCTTGCAATTAAAAGGTTTCAACTTACTGAGAATTCAGCCTTTCCCTCGAGTAAAAAATAATCCAACAGCAGCTATACTGGAGTGATAACACCATCAATCTTAACACAATATTATCAGAGGACTTTTCATAATTGAGTTCTTCTATGTTCTGCAACAAAACAGGCATAAGCAAGTATCTGAATGTATATACAAGATGTGCAAAGTTTAAATCCCTCTCTCCAAATATGTGGGATAGGGAACAATTTCCTACTATCTTTTGCTATGTAAACCTTTGAGAAGCTTTATTGAAAAGCAGTATATACATGCAGTAGTAGTATTACTATTACTGGAGTAGTAGTAGTAAAGGTAAATTGTGCCCTCAAGTCAGTGTTGACTCCTGGCGCCCACAGAGCCCTGTGGTTGTCTTTGGTAGAATACAGGAGGGGTTTACTACTGCTATCTCCCTCACAGTGTGAGATGATGCCTTTCAGCATCTTCCTATATCGCTGCTGCTCGATATAGTACCAGCAGGGATCCGAACCAGCAACCTTCTGCTTGTTAGTCAAGCATTTTCTCACTGTATCACTTAGTAGTAATATTATTCGACTCCCAATGTGCCAGTTCTTTACTGCTAAATGCTCAGTTTCCTCTTCTGTAAGATGGAGATAATTTAGTTAAGGGATGTGTTGAGATTTAGGAGAACTAGTGAAAGTGATTCAACTGTTCAAACTGTTCCTATCAATCTCTTAAACTCTGTAACCAACTCTGGAGACAGTTCCACAGAAAGAGTGTCTGACACCTGGTTAACAAAGCTGATATGTAAGGGAGGGATGTCCCAGGAGCTGCGTGCACCTCCCTCAATCCTCCTGCACACGCTGTTGCACCCCAGGACTAAAACTTCCAAGCACGACTCGCCCTCCAGGAGTTCTCTGCAGATTGGAAACACATTGCTGAGAATCAGCCATGGGTTTCTGATCTTGCAGAGTGCTTCCAGAGTGCTTCCTGTGCCCAACAGTGGGGGCACAGGAGGAGTAGGGGTGTTGAACACAGCTCCAGGTGTGCCCCTGCAGAGCCTCCTTATGTGTATGTCTCACTAATCAGGATGTCAGCCAGTGTCCTTTTAAAAGGTTTATTTCAACATTAACATTTTCTTTCTCCTTTCACCTGTGTAAAGGACTCTAAAGTCCACCTAAAAAATCTTCATTAACAGATTTAGAGTTTTGTGTTTTACCTTGTATAATAATCACCCACTTAGATAGTACCCAGTCTTGGCAACAAAAATATACACAGTATGTAATAGGCATACAACAGAATAATCCCTCAATGAAAGCAGAGAGACAAGTTTATTAGTCCTCTCATTTGGGTTTCAGCGTGAAGGTATTAATTATCAAGCTCTGAGTGGTCTTAGACACATGCAGTCTCTCTTGATGTACAGGTCAGTGTACAGCCTCACTGATACAGTATGAGAAACGGTGCTGTCGCCTAAGCGTGCTCAAGGGCAGAATCTTCCATAGTAAGATTTTTTACCTGCATAACGATGACAGTGCATTCATCTACAGTCACCACAACGTAACGGTCTGTGCTTCCAAATAACTGTAATGCCTCACAGCAGCTTCTCTCAATAAATGTAATATTGTACCTGCACAGATTAGTCCCTGTTAGTCTAAGGCATTCAGGCATTGTAACCAAATTATTAAAGTTGTGCTTCTCCCACTCCCTATAGAATGATGGCCCTTTGGGCTACTAAATTTTAAGAGGCTTTCTTCACTTTCCTGCATTCCCCCACCAGGTTTATTGCCTCCTACTGAACCACATGAAGAAGGCCGGTGCATACGACTGCCCTGATCACAGTGCCATTTTGTGCTGTGCTGGTGGCTACAGTTTCCTACTTATAAGGGGAGAGTTGTCTGATCCAGTGGTTCCCAACCCAGGGATCTCCACATGTTGCTGAACTACAACTCGCATCAGCTGGTAGCTTCATCAGTTTAAATGTATTGTTTGAGTGGTGGTGTTATTATTAGTTAAAAACCTTAACTGCCTTATGGATTTAATGTGATTCTTTTTCTTTTGTTTTTCTTTATTGGGATTTTGTATAATTTTGTTTTTCTGTTTTCTGATCAACAATCGAAATAAATGATTCATTCATTCAATTCCCATCATTCTCAGCCACAATAAGTTGTAGCTGGGGCTGATGGGAGTTGTAATCCAGCAACATCTGGAGGCCTCCAGGCTGGGAACCACTGGTCTGATCCATTTGCTGTGAGCAGATCCTGGTGAATGACAGAGGCAGTTCTCAGTCAATAAGAAGGGATCATGGAGCAGGCACTATAGCACGATAGTGATCTTCACTATGTTTCAAGCAGGGTCCACTTTGGCAAAAACAAACAAAAAACCTTCAATGTGAGAGCCATTTCCCACTGCCCTGACCTCTGCACAGTCCTGCATTTTTCTCAGTGCTGGAAGGGCCCTTTAAGAGAGACAGAGCTCTCTCTTACGAGCTCTAAGAGAAAAGTGCTGGGAAGGACTACACTTCCCAGCACTCCGAGCAAGCATGCCTTCAGGGACTCAAGAGGGCTGTTTACCTTATAGAGGCCCCACCAGTGCCGGGCAAAGTGCAGCACTGCACAGTGGGAATGGTCTCCACATGGTGTCAGGGGGCCTGTGCAGAGTATTCAGCGTTGGCTGAAGCTTTGCACAAGCCCACCAAACAATTAGTCAAGGAGCTACACTTAGGACTGATGAGAGACACCACTGGCCCCTACGCCTTACAATGAAGAACACTGCACTATAGGAATAAGGGGTGGGGTGGGGGAACAGCCACCACAAGCAGGGAGGTCAAATACAAAGACACACTCAGTCCCTCTTCTTCACTGTTCCCAAGGTTGATTGAGGTGACTATATCAGATTCCTTGGGAGGTGCATTTGCACCCAAATCTAAATGCATGAACTGGACATTTATTCTAGGAAAAGATTAAACTCAAGCCCATAACTTTAGGAGGAGGAAGCTGGTACATATAAAAAATCCAAAATACAGAAAGGATGAAACAAAATAAAACAGGACAAGAGGTCTGGATGCAGCATTAAAAACCTCATGCCTTCTTGATCTTCATACATAAATAGCATTGGTGCTAGATGTAAAGGATGATGGACAAGGTATGAGAGTGGGGGAATGAGAAGATGATGTGAGATGCCCCTGACCCTGGACTGGGCTGACTGAAGCATGCATTACTAACCTAGGCAGTTTCACTTACTTGGACTCCAGTAACTGAAGAATTTCTGGCATGTTGAGAAGTCCCTCAGATGTCAGGAAAATATAGGGAATCTGAACCCCAAGAAGTACACATCCAAAATTACCCGGAGAAACCTCTTCTAAAGGTAAAGAATGTAAATGCTTCACAAAAAGTATAATACTGCTACTATCTAACATCTATTTAGTATTAATAGAGGTGCAGTAATTTGTCCAGGAATCATGACAGATCATCCTGGAAAATGTAGCCGCTAAGAGTCGACACCGACTTGACGGCATTTAATCAATCAATCAATCAATCAATCAGTAATTTAAAGAACAATGGTTTTAGTCATGTAAATCTCTTTTTTCTACCTTTAAAAAAATCTACCTCTTTCCCCCCTTAAAAAAACAAATTGCATACATTGTATTTCCAAGTATTTTCCTTTGGGGTGGGATTGTTTTCATTTCCCTTCTGAGTGCCAGCTGAATTGC
Organism: Hemicordylus capensis; assembly: GCF_027244095.1. Classification (NCBI taxonomy): domain Eukaryota; kingdom Metazoa; phylum Chordata; class Lepidosauria; order Squamata; family Cordylidae; genus Hemicordylus; species Hemicordylus capensis. The sequence continues at coordinate 132,277,855 of NC_069658.1, forward strand.
CTGTTTTGTGAGAAGGTGAGGTGATACTATCCTTGGGAAGTGCTAAGTTTTAAAGTAACTCTTAACTGACCTTTGCTGCAACTAAGGACACATGCAGATGGCAGCTTCAATATGCATTTGGTTGTGTACTATAGCAAGAACAGAGCCATAGTCTACAACTGTCTTGTGCCAGGATCATGACCTCGGATGCAGAAACACCTCTCCCCGCCCTAATTGGAGGCAAGGCAGACCAGACTCTGTTACTCAGACCCTGGGTATCCCTGTGTTGCTGGGATGCCTCACACCAGGAGAACTAGAGGAACACAAGCCAGCAACTCCACTATGAGCCAAGGAACCAGTTCTTCCTTCATTCTCTGACTTGGAGGCACCAGAGCCAGCGCTTACAAAGCCAGGCAAGGCCCTTTTAAGGGGTGGGGGCCAATTCATTCTGCCTTGCGGCAGCAGTCATAAAAACCAACAGTCTGCTCCAAGCAGCTGCTGGAGCAACATTCTTCTTGTAGTTTCCTGCTTTAAGCTAGCTGATATCTTGATTCATTTCTCTTTGGAGCTGTCTGGCATTGTGTGTCTCTCCCAGATCCCTGCTTTGATGGAGCCCCCAACCTGGCCTAGAACCGGATGGCTTGTCTTTGTCAGCCATTGTCAGTAAGGGATTGGCACAAACGAATACATGCCCAACAGATCATAGAAGAGCTAAAACTGCAATCCCAACCCTTAAAGCTGAATGGCTGTCATTTTAGCGCATTATAAATCCAATCTTAATACTGAATGGTTATGCTATCCCCAGTTTAGAGCAAAGTAACTTTTCCAAGACAGACTGTCATGGGGAAATTTGATTCTAACATGGAGCTCTGGAATATTCAGCTACCCATTCATTTCCATGGAGTAGATAAGCATGTACATGGAAAGGCCTGTGGCAGATCAGCTACCTTCATTGAAATTTATGAGGCAACCCTTATGGGTACAGAGTGTTGGAAGTAAAGGACTTTGCGCTGTCTCTTGTCTCAGACAGTGGAGGACAGACTAGTAAGACAGAGGGCTAGAGGGTCAAGACATTGGTCATCCCTTCTCCACTGCTCTGATACTATCCCTTTGAAATGTAGATTGCTACTCTTAGGGACTAACTTCCTTCCTCTCCTCTCTTCCCTACCTGCCCTTCTACCTTGCAACATGGCAAGCCTCTCTCCCTGCACCATATGTGCAGAGAAGATGCAGAATCCATCTGCATCCAGCTAGATAGATAGATTAGAGATCCTAACTCCTCACTTTCCTATCTAGAATGGAGTTCCTTAATAAATGCCTTATATATTGATTTGAAACTATGAATTGGCTCCAAGTTACTTTACTCTCAGCATACACGCATGCCTAACTAAATCCGCTGTGTTGTGCCTCTGTGCACTCTGCTATAATGAGAAAGGGATTCTCTCACCACAGAGAATTTCCAACACAGAGTGGTATGCGCACTGGAGTTTCTGTATCGAGAAGCTGGTAGAGTGTAGCAGCTAAGAAAGTAAGGTGTAGGCCAGTAAGTCCCACATTCAAATATTACCTCAGCTATCAATTTATGTAGGTGGCTTTAGGGAAGCTTCAGTCTTTCAACTTCAGTGCTTCCATTTGCAATATGAATATAATAATATTGACCTGCTGTACAGGGTAATTGTAAGAACTCTTGAAATGATATATATAAAGTAATATATAAAGTGTGCTAACTAATACTATTAAACCACTGAATCAGAGTACAAAAGTAGTTCACCTCTGCCTTTACTTTGGAATCGCTATTTAACTAGGGAAAAGTCTGTTAGCGAACTAGTTTGATACTGTTTTATTATTTATTAATTTCCCCCCCTAGAGCCAATTATACGCAACCATTTAAAAATATATGTGGTAGAACACTTTCCACTGAGCAGGCTCAAGCCTTATGTTTTATTTTTTTCCATAAATTTTGTATTCAAGATATCTACCTACCTATCTCAACAGTTTCTGGGAGAGCTGTTACAAAAGTTATATAAGAGATATTCAGACTTTTGCAAATATCAAACCAGCAGGAATTTTCTGAATAGTTATACTCCACCACTAATGAAAAATGAGTCCAAGGAAAGTCGGGTCCAATGTGCTGATTATGTACAATCACGCAGGAACATTTCTCCAAACTAAAAGTGAATCATCAAGGAAAAGATAAGTGTTGGTATAACTATCCTCATCTACATTCTATGAAACTTTTTTAAAATAAAAACTTCCAAATCACAATCCATTCTATATAATAATGAGCTATACTCACCTACTTATGATATTTTTGCTGTCTAGCAAAGCTCCTTTTTTTTCTGAATCCAAATACACAGCCTTCAAACCTGCTTAAAGACAGAGACATATTGTGAAAGACTCAGCCCAATTTACAGCTCTGCAAACTGGCATATGGCCAGGAATTTTTAGCTTAGAAAAGGTTTGTTAGTTTACACCAGATGAGAAGGTGAAAATGGTTATATAAATGGTCTATAGTAATTATGTTGGTACAAGTATGGACCCAGAGCAAAATGTTGCAGTATATCCATAGTGTGCATGTTTTACCTGAGTCTGTGCTCGAGCATGGAGAAAGTTTTAGATACCTTTCCCCCTCAGAAGCAGAAGGGGTTGTGACAGCCTTGAGGGTGTATTCTTCAAGTGGAGAAATTTCCCACTCTTTTTGTTCAAGCTCGTCCCCCCTCCTTTCATTAGCTCCACCCACCTGGTTTTCTGTTAAGTACCCTCGGCACCCGCAGACATTCTGCTCCATTAAGTTACATTGGATCAGTTTAAGGTTTTATTTGCCCCCTTAGGATATTTTTCTTTCATATTTTTGTGAAACCAACATATCTGCAAGTTACCTCGAGTCTGCTGGTACTTCCTTCTCACTTTATGCATCCATAAGGATCTTAAAATTTCCAGCTGAATAGCTATACAAATGTGTTACCAAGCCCATCTCTATACTTTTAAATTTTGGAAGTTAAGTAATGATTCATCCTCTTGTATTTTATATTGTATAATATCATTCACTAACCAAAGAGTCTGTTCTAGCAGCTGTGCTAAGTGACCATATTTTGAATATCTAATTGCTTCCTAATAGGCAGATGATGTTTCTACAACTGGCTGATGATGCCTGCTCAGTGGCCTTTGTTGATTAAGAGATGTTTCCAAATGAACTTTGACGGTTGATTACAACACCCCACAAGCTTGCGGGTGGTGGTGCTAGAGAGGAACAGTCTGGAAGGATACAATATAGCCAAGTTAGGGACTCTCAGGTCTGGGTTTTTCAGCTGGCTGAGCGCTAAACCAGACATGATATTTATTTATTTATTTATTTGTATGCCACCTTGCAGGACAAAGGCTCTCAAAGCAGTTTACATTCAATCAAAAGCAAACAGGTAATCAGCTTTCTGGTTGCGATTGCTGATGGCCTTCAAAGCTGCAGCAGGCCAGATGACATTTGGCCAATTGGAGCTTCCATCCTGGGGGGAATAGCAGCTGTGCGGGGGGAGCAATCTGGACTGGGAAAGAGTTACCACCTCCCTCCATCCCTGCCACAGTTTTTGTTGTGATCTGCCACCCCTCTGGCTGATATGTATCAATAACAACAGCAAAAACATGCAGGGCCAAATGACTTGATTAATCTCATGTCTTCTTTGGCCTAAAAGGAGTCGTTTTGTGAGGCTCCTAGCAATGCCACTTGCTTATGCAAGCGGGGGTGGGGTCGGGCATTGATTCTGCTTTATAAACGAGTGCTGTCCCTTGGTTGCTTGTCTGCTCCCACACATTCATCATGTGCATTTGTAAAGACCACTCCCCGCTGTTGCACTTTGCGATAAGGCAGGCGGCGGAGTTGTGCGCCTGGCCTCATCAACAGGCACAGGGGTTGCCATGTGATGGTGGCTGGCCAATTGGAGCAAAGGAGTGGCTGCATAAGTGGCTGGCTTCCTTCGCTCGTTCCCAGTTGCTCTGTGGAGAGGCACCCGCCCGCCCATCCCATTTCAGTGAGGGTTGTCCAGTTACCCTTTGGGGCCAAGCAGGAATTTTTTGATTCACACCTGATTGGCTTGGGGGCTGGCCTTTTTTTCACTTACTTCTCACTGATTCTCCTGGTAGGGTTTCATGGTCCAGTATGTTTTTGGTCACTTTGCTGAAGAGTGCAAGTTGGGATAGGTTGTCTCATATTGGTGTTTGACTGGAGGGCTATTTAAGGTGAGTGGGAAGCCGAGGAACAACCCTTGCAGGTTTTGTGGCCCTTGGGCTGGGATCTGCCCCTACTCGGAATCTGGCTGGGCTCACCACTCAGTGTTTTGTGGCCTGGATTGGTTGGGGCAGGCTGGCCTCCCCTCAGCAGGGATAAACCTCGCAGTTGTGTGATGTCCGTGTTGGAGATGAACTTCCAGTGCATCAACCTTTTGCACCAACTGTCCTAATGACCACTAGGGACACTGAGAGTAGAGACAGTGAGTAAAGGTCTCCTTATCTGTCCCTACTCTATGACCCCTGAACGGACTCTGCAGCACTTCCTGTGCTGAGTCACAATCCTTCCTTTCCTCCTAGAGAGCAGATGGAAACATCTCTCTCTCTCCTTACCTATCCACTATGTAATTCTTGAGATTAGATATAGGTCTATAGGTCTAAGTGTATTTAACCAATAAATATTTAGTGTTTAGTTCTACAAGGATCTCCGTGTGATTTCTCTAAATAGCTGCAATATCCAAACCATCCTCTGCTCCCTACTCTGTAACTGGAGTGTGTGCTCATTCCTTAGTGCTCTGCTGTTTTACCTATTGTGGGTAAAAATCAACAACCTCTAACAGTCCGGACCTGGAGCCGGGTTGAATCAACACCCAGTCCTTTGCCCTGTTCTGGGCAGTCCTTCTTATGAGGGTACCCACATTCTATTTAGTATATTCCTTGTTGCAGGTTAATTGTAAATTCAATCAACAAAGTGGCCCTAGTTCTTCCAATTTATTCGTGTCCTATCATTATTGGGGCCTGGGTGTGTGCAATCAAAAGATATCACAAAAAGACCACACATCCAAAAGGAAACTAAAATCTGGAAATTTTCACTACAGAAAGTGAGATGTATGTAACAATTTCATAGAGATCTGGCATCAAAACATTCAAACTGGCATAGGCAGAGAAGTGTGCAGACACAGGAGTCAGTAGGGTTTCCAAAGCAATCTGAAAAGTGGAATTTACCTGGCACTGTATTAATTGTCTTGATTAGAGCATCCATTTCATCATCAAAATCCATCCTAGTCACGATTACGACCTGACACATCACAAAGCAAAAGTATCTTGAAAAAAACAATTTAATTTGTATTTGATATTTAAAAGATAGGACACCAATTTCAGACATTAGTGGAGTATGACCATGAACAGAGGACTAGTAATTAGAAACACGAGTAATTTAGAAACGGTAGATTACAAAATGTGGAAAAAATAAAAAGCAAGGCAATGAGGAAAAGTATTCAGAGTGTTTGTTTCAGGCCCAGTCATATGCTTTGCTGTTTAGCTTGCCCCTTTCTTCTTCTACTACTTTTGGGAGCTGTCCCCATTCTGTCCAGTGTCCTGCTCCAGGGCAATGGAGATGTGGTAGGCAAGGAGCTTTGGAGGGCAAGGCTGCTGTCATCAGCAGTTCTTGTGCTTGTTGGCACTGTAGCAAGAGAACTTCCAACAAGCAGTGGGATAAGGGTTCAGTTGAACTCCTGCCTGCTAAAGTCCTTCTCACTGACAGAAATACCCATGCAGTTGCAGAAGCATCCCATGAAGATGGTGGGGGAGCCATTACTTCTGTTTCTAAGAGCTCTTGCACCTGTGGGCAGCTGCAGCAACAGAATTTCAATGAAGGGGACAGATCTGCTGGCTGGGAAAGGCCCCATTTCAGCTGGCAGACTGGAGCTGTCCTCAACAGAGGATCTACACAGAATTCTCGATTTCCGGACTAATGGGTGTATGTGTGTGTCTGGATAAGGTTATTGTGTGGAAAATCAAGGCAAAAAGCACATGGTTGCAAAAGATACTAAAATAAATTTCCACAACACAAAACGTGCAGCTTTTGGGACACATAAGGCGATGAGCAACACAAAAAGCTTGTACACTGCTACACAAAATACTCTTTCAGACACAGAAAGCAATTTTTCTGCACAAGATCATGCAGCATATGCCTGGGACAGCAGTCGAGAGCAGAATGAAGAAGCAAAATGGCCAAACTTCTGGTTCTGCACACACTGACTAGAAAATTCAAAATCCAGGAATATCAGGGTTTGGAAAACTGAAGTTTCTCTGTACCAATGGGGAAGGCTGGAGCTCTCTCTCTCCACCAGTAGATCTACCAACGGGGAAGCATCCCATGTCTGACACTTTACATTGTAATTCAATATAATTCTAGCAATAAAATCTAATGTTGGTTTTCCTCAAACACAAACATTTGTATATTGTGTGTACCTTATTCTGCTCATCTGTATTGCTCTGCACCCACTTTAGCATTTTGAACTGCAGCTTGGTTATCTTCGGAGTGGCTTTATGCTCCTTCTGCTGGGCAAACTGCACAATCTTCAGCTGTCTCCAAATATTATCCATGCTAGAGCCTAGGAAGTCCTTATACCTATATTTTGCCTTGCACAAATATCCTTTTAAAAATAAGCACAGGTCATGTTGTTTACATGCTTTAAGCTTTTCCCTAGCAGCGACAGCACATCTTTATTTATTTTTTATTGTATTATATTTTTCATTTGATATTTGGTATTCAGATAGATTCTTCTTTTGTTTAGAGGTAGTGTCCATAAGGCAGCTAAAGATTAAACAAAATGCCAAAGAGTCTCCTATTATTTTGCAGTAGTAATAGTGGGTGAGGCAGAAACAAAACTGCAGAGTCAGCCCAGCTAGGGGCAGCTTGGTTCTCTCTCCTCTCTCTTCCCCCAGGGCCTCAGTAGTAAAAGTCAATACATATCTAAATCTCCCACAGCTCTCTCAAGTGTTTATGGAACCTGCTAGTTCTGCTATTTAGTTAGAAGTTTTCTAATTATGCTCCCCAATGCTGCATGCTGTTATGATGATGAGCCAACCCCTCCAAGGCTTAAAATAGGCCAAGAGTTTCCTCTTTCCATCTTTGGAAGAATTGTGTAGTGCCGGGGTTGGGGTTGGGGTGGTATTTCTGAGATCAGAAACAGCCTTGAGTAATGCGTGTTCTGAACTGACTGTGATCCTGAAACCTCATAGAAGACATTTTGTAAGAGCAATAACAGCTGTTAAGTGTATGCTATTATTATTATTTATTATTTTACATTTTTATATTCCGCTCTTCCTCCAAGGAGCCCAAAGCGGTGGTGTAGAGAGCCAGCGTGGTGTAGTGGTTAGAGTGCTGGACTAGGACTGGGGAGACCCCAGTTCAAATCCCCATTCAGCCATGAAACTAGCAGGGTGACTCTGGGCCATTCACTTCTCTCTCAGCCTAACCTACTTCACAGGGTTGTTGTGAGGAGAAACTTACGTATGTAGTGCACTGCTCTGGGCTCCTTGGAGGAAGAGTGGGATATAAATGTAAATAATAATAATAATAATAATAATATTTTTGTATTTTGGCTTAAACTGTATTTATATTTTGTATTTGTATTTTGGCTTAAATTGTTTTGGCTTAAACACCTAACAAGCCTTCATAAACAACTATCAAAACAGTTCAATCACATTTTGCAAGGAGGTGATATTGAACAATGGCTAACAACTGGGAAAACTCATCTCATAATGAAAGACCCAGCAAAAGGTGCAGTTCCAAGTAATTATAGACCGATAACCTGCCTGCCAACCATGTTCAAATTATTAACTGGAATAATAGCAGATGAAGTGATGCAACACTTATTAACTAACAAACAGCTTCCAGCTGAACAGAAAGGAAATTGCCCGAACACCAGAGGCACAAAAGACCAGCTGCTGATTGACAAAATGATTTTAGAAAATTGCAAGAGAAGAAAAACAAATCTAAGTATTGCATGGATTGACTACAAGAAAGCCTTCAATTCATTGCCTCACACATGGATATTAAAATATTTAGAAACAACTGGTGTCAGCAAAAACATTCAGATATTTATTTTAAAAAGCAATGAGCATGTGGAGTATACAGTTAACAATCAATGGCGAGACACTTGGACAGGTTAGCATTAGAAGAGGCATTTTCCAAGGGGACTCACTATCCCCTCTGTTGTTTGTAATCGCCATGACCCCACTTTCATAAATACTAAACAAAACAGGCCTTGGATACCAAACATCTAAAACATCAAGTCAAATCAACCATCTGCTGTACATGGACGATCTGAAGTTGTATGGAAAGTCCTAGTCAGAAATTGAATCACTGCTAAGCACTGTCCATATATTCAGTAGCGATATAGCAATGGAGTTTGGACTAAACAAGTGTGCTGCATTAATAATGAACAGAGGGAAAATAACAAAAACAGAAGGAATAGAACTGCCCAATGGAAGCAACATCAAGAACCTGGAAGAGAAAGAACATTACAAATACTTGGGCATTCTCCAGGCTGATAACATTGCACACACTGAAGTTCAAAGAAAAATTGGAAGTGAATACATCAGGAGAGTTAGAAAAATCCTCAAGTCTAAACTCAGTGGCGGGAACACCATACAAGCCATAAACACCTGGGCTATACCTGTTATCAGATACACTGCAGGGATAATAGACTGGACCCAGGCAGAGCTAGAGACGCTGGATCGTAAGACCAGGAAAATCATGACCATCAATCATGCTCTGCACCCCCGCAGTGATGTCGATAGGCTATACCTCCCTCGCAGCTCAGGTGGAAGAGGAATGCTGCAAGTCCATCAAACAGTAGGAGGAGGAGAAAAGAGGCCTTGAAGAATATATAAAGGACAGTGAAGAAGATGCACTTCAAATGGTCAATAACGCGAAGCTATTCAACACCAATGAAACAAAGCAGGCCTACAAGAAAGAACAAGTCAAGAACCAAGTAGGGATGTGCGGTTCGGTTTGGATCTGAACCGGTTTGGATCCGAACTGGTTTTGGTTCGGCAGTTCGGATCCGAATCGAACCACCCCCGGTTCGGATCCAAACTGACCCCCGATTCGGATCCACCCCCGGTTCGGATCCTGGGGGTGGTGCGTTTGAACCGGTTTGGACCTGTTAGGACTGGTTCGGATCTCAAAAAGTAGCTAGAATGGTAGCTGACACCCAGGGGTACCTGTCACCCAAACCCCAAAGCAATTGGACACTCGTACGATTTTTTATGAATTTTTGAAAATTATTATTATTTTTTCCTCATAGGATATAATGGTACTCGAACCAGGCCATTACTCCTTATTGTGGAGCACCCATGGGTGCCAACAACCATGCAAACCCTGAAGCAATCAGACACCCCTATGATTTTTTATGAATATTTGAAATATTTTTAATTATTTTTCTCATAGAGTATAATGGGACCCGAACCAGTCCATATCCCCTATTGTGGAGCACCTAGGGGCACAAAAGCAGGGTGGGTGGTAGACAGGCAGGGGTGACTACCACCCAAAAAATCCCAAGGCAATTGGACAATCCTCTGATTATTAGTGAATTGTTAAAGTATTTTTGAATTCCTCATAGAGAATAATGAGGATTGCAGCAAATGTATAGCTTCACGTCGGAGGGAAAGGGGTGTCGTAGAGTGGAGTATGGTGGGCGGTAGTTCCTAGGGTGGACAAGGAAGCTACCTGAATTATTTGAAAGGAATTGGGGAAAAGGGTGATTTTTGGTTCGGATCCAAACCGAACCAGGGGGTGGTTCGGACAAAACCAAAACCGAACCACCCCCTCCTGGTTTGGACCCGGTTCAGATCCGAACCGAACCGGACGAACCGGTTTTGTGTACATTCCTAGAACCGAGCAGAAAAATGGAGAAATAAGCCCCTGCATGGTCAATATTTGCACAATATAAGTGGAAAATCAGACATCACCAAGACCTGGCAATGGCTTAAGAATGGCAACTTGAAGAAAGAAACAGAGGGTTTAATACTGGCTGCGCAAGAACAGGCACTAAGAACAAATGCAATAAGAGCAAAAGTCGAAAAGTCAACAACAAACAGCAAGTGCCGCCTTTGTAAAGAAGCAGATGAAACAGTGGACCACCTAATCAGCTGTTGTAAAAAGATCGCACAGACTGACTACAAACAAAGGCATGACAAGGTAGCAGGGATGATACACTGGAACATCTGCAAAAAATATAAGCTACCTGTAGCCAAAAATTGGTGGGACCATAACATTGAAAAAGTTGTAGAAAATGAAGATGTAAAAATATTATGGGTCTTCCGACTACACACAGACAAACATCTGCCACACAATACACCAGATATAACTGTAGTCGAGAAGAAAGAAAAACAAGTTAAAATAATCAACATAGCAATACCAGGGGATAGCAGAATATAAGAAAAAGAAATAGAAAAAATCACCAAATACAAAGATCTACAAATTGAAATTGAAAGGCTGTGGCAGAAAAAGACCCAACTAATCCCAGTGGTAATTGGTGCCCTGGGTACAGTTCCAAAAGACCTTGAAGAGCACCTCAACACCATAGGGGTCACAGAAATCACCATCAGCCAATTACAAAAAGCAGCTTTACTGGGAACAGCCTATATTCTGCGACGATATCTATAATAACAGCAACAACATTGACAATAAAATTCATCCATCCCTGGTCCTTGGGAAGGACTCGATGTCTGGATAAAACAAATGAGTCAATAACACCTGTCTGACTGTGTAAACAAGAAATAATAATAATAATATGACATACTTAAGTTTCTCTTCACAACAACCCTGTGAAGTAGGTTAGGCTGAGAGAAAAGAGACTGGCCCAGAGTCACCCAGCAAGTATCATGGCTGAATGGGGATTTGAACTTGGGTCTACCCGGTCCTAATCCAGCACTCTAACCACTACACCACGCTGGCTTCTTGTATTAGGGTGTGTGTTAGGGGGTGGAAGCAAAGATTTGAGTAGAAAATTAGATTTTTCAACTATCTGGATACATTTTATGGTATATGCTGATCACAGAACAAAGAATTTATGTTCACAAGTGCTGTGACCACTTGTGAGAATTGCATAGCAATTCTCCCTTTCACAGATTCATAGATGAAAAAGTAGGGAGTTAGATAAACAAAGACCAGTTGAACTGCTATAAAAATCTGCCTTTACATAACCCAGCAATAAAAACTATTCAAAATATTAAAGGATTTTCACAGTATCATCATGTCTCTCCAATGATAATCTACAGTTGGTTAGGTTTTTGTTCATTAAAACAACAAATGAGTAAATTCATTTATAACACTAACCTAATGCAGTGTTCAAGCTACATGTTAGTAAGAGGTCTCGAACCGTTACCAGCAAATGCAGAATAGCAGCATGTTTGAATACTGTAATATCTCTTGCATCTTCTGTACCTATTGAAAATACCCAACAAAGTATGTTTTTTTAAAAATAATAATAATACAAACTCTAGTTAGTAAACATAATAATAAGATGATAATAAGGGAAGAGATCTGGTAGGGAAGAGAGCTGGTCTTGTGGTAGCAAGCATGACTTGTCCCCTTAGCTAAGCAGGGTCCACTGTGGTTGCATATGAATGGGAGACTTGATGTGTGAGCACTGTAAGATATTCCCCTTGTTGGAAGTGAAGGACTTTGCACTGTCTCTTGTCTCAGTGACATAGGAGGACAGACTAGTGAGTCAGAGGGTTAGAGGGTCAAGACATTGGTCATCCCTTCTCTACTGCTCTGACACTATCCCTTTGGAATGTAGATTGCTAATCTCGGGGACACTTCCTCCTTCCTCTCTCTCTTCTCTTCCTGTTCCTTCTACCGTGCAACATGCAAGCGTCTCTCCCTTGCACCATGTGTGCACAGAAGATGCAGAATCCATCTGCATCCAGCTAGATAGATAGATTAGATATTCTGTCTCCTCACTTTCCTATCTAGAATGGAGTTCCCTAATAAATACGACTTATATTGATTTGAAACTATGAACTGGCTCCAAGTTACTTTACTCTCAGCATACACGCATGCCTAACTAAATTCCACTGTGTTGTGCCTCTGTGCACTCTGCTATAATGAAAAAGGGTTTCTCTTACCAGAGAGAATTCCCAACACCCCTCAAGGGATGGAGCCGCTCTGGGAAGAGCAGAAGGTTTCAAGTTCCCTCTCTGGCTTCTCCAAGATAGGGTTGAGAGAGTTTCCTGCCTGCAACCTTGGAGAAGCCACTGCCAGTCCGTGAAGACAATACTGAGTCAGATGGACCTATGGTCTGACTATGGCAGCTTCCTATGTTCCTATGATATTGATGTTGATGGGGCTCGTTCCTGGGTCCGCTTAGCCAATCAGTCAGACACAAGGATTGGGAATTATTAATTGAGGTTTATTGCTCTGCAGTCAGCAATAGGTAATCAATAGGCTCATGCTCTCAAACCAATTACAGTTTGGTTACAGCTGCATCTTACATTTATACAGACAATCTAAATGGTGCTGACACCCTAGACACAGTATATGTGGCAATAAAATGGTGGTCTAAGTATCTAGTACGCATGCGAATGATTCGTTGTTCATCTGGTGATTACTCCTCATTTGGTTAAATTCTGTTTTCTTACAGTGGGAAGCTTAGCTGTCTTAGCAAGTTTCATAGATACAATTTAGCTGGAGAGAGATAATGACGTTAATCATGAGAGGCAGTGATGTCCCTGAGCTGGGCTGGGGTTACTTTAAGTTAAGATGAGGTTTTCTAAGTAAAATGGAGTTGCTTTGGTTTTTCTAAACACATCAATACAACAGTGATGAAATATGCACATTCCAAAAATCCACAAGTTTTCTCAAAGATCTCTTTTTAATGTGTAAAAAAACCAAACCATAAAACAGATGTCCAGAACTAGCAAATGTTTTGATGTAAGACATCAGCTTCAGTGCTATACACTAGTGGTTGAAGCATGCAGTAGCTAAACATCCTGACGCAGCAAGCTGACAGCAAATAACCAGTCCTATTACAGTACCAATGCCAGCCAATCCTGTTAAATATCTCATAATACGGAGGGAGAAAGTGAAAATACACACCCTTGCTCAATAGCCAATTAATTCCATCAGTTCCTTCATTTCCTCTTTTATATTTATAGTGGGATGAAGCTGTTCTATATACATTGCTTCCTTTATCTTCTGTTTTCTTATATCTGCCTCCACCACCAAATATATCTTTGTATTTACCGCTTTACCTTGATGGTTATCTTTAGCATGCACTGCACACTGCTTTTTCCAATCTTTATGCTGTATATTTGCCAAATGCTCCTTGTATCTTTTTATCATCTACCTGTCCCCTATAAAACTGCATGCATTCCATGCAAACCGTTTTATATATTTGACACTCTTTTTTGACATCATCCTTCATTATTCTCACAAATCTGATAATCCTCCATTCCATTCCATTCCATTCTTATCATACAGTCTTGACCTCACTAAATGCTGTCTCAAGGTCATAGGGTCAAAGATACAAGAGCCTAATTTTTATTTATTTATTTATTTATTTTTGCATTTATATACCGCCTTTCGTTAAAAGAAAACCCCAAGGTGGTTTACAAAACTTAAAACATACAATAAAAAGACAATAAAAACATCAAGCTAAAAAGTATAAAAACATATAAAAACAGGCATAAAAACAATACAACAGATAAAAACACACAGAAGCAGCAGTAAAAACGATTATGTAAAAGCCTGGGTAAAAAGCCAAGTCTTTACAAGCTTTCTAAAAGCCGTGATGGAGTCCGAGGAACGAATGGCCACTGGGAGAGCATTCCAGAGTCTAGGAGCAGCAACAGAGAAGGCCCTGTCCCGAGTGCACGACAGCCGGGCCTCCCTCATTGTCGGCACCCGGAGCAGGGCCCCCTCAGATGTCCTTGTCAAGCGGGCAGCAACCCTTGGGAGCAGGCGGTCCCTCAAATACCCCGGGCCCAAACCGTTTAGGGCTTTAAAGGTCAAAACCAGCACCTTGAAATGGACCCGGAAACGAACCGGCAGCCAGTGCAGCTCTTTCAAAATGGGGGTGATGTGTTCCCAATGGGCAGCTCCGGATAAAACCCTCGCTGTCGTGTTTTGCACTAGTTGCAGTTTCTGGATATTCTAATGTATACCTCTGAGTTGAGAACTCCCACAGATGTTGTGCCGCTACTGAAAAGGTCTTGCCTCTGGTACCCGCAAGCATGATGCAGTTCCAGGCAGGGTCTCTGGGACTGATCTAAGGGCTTGGGCAGGTTCATATACAGCAGTCTTTAAGGTAACCTGGTCACAGACTGTGTAGGGCAGTGGTGGCCAACCCGAGGCTCTCCAGCCGCTGTTGGACTACAACTCCCATAATTCCTAGCCACAATTTATTGCAAACAAGATGTGGCTAGTGAGGATAGATATCACTGTGCATTGTTTATAACAGGAATAAGGTTGCATGCCTGAAAGGTTATTCAGGAATATCAATTCCTTTAATATTAAGGAATTATTAATTCCTTTAATAATAGGCCTTTGAAGAACTATACTAGGAGAGGTTACCTGTCACACCTTGTTTAAAAGTATCGCTGATCACTTTCTCTTGCTGTTTTAAGAAAAATCTGGTGTCATCAAAATTAAGGGTAGCAAATCTCCAGTTATGCATGCCAAGACTCAGGAGTTCTTTCAAAACAGGAGCCGCTGTTGCTTCAAGAATATGATATGCCTCAAACTGGTTCTCTGGTGAAAACGAACAACAAAGGAAAAAACCTCAAGGTAACAACATGGGCTTAAATAACACACAGTCAGATTGGGAATGCAAACTGTTTTCATGCTATGCAACACAAAACTGAAACAACACACTTCTTTTATTCTAAGGTTAGTGAATGGTTTTTTCCAAATCAGCTATTTGATATAATACTACATAAACACTAGGTGGCACCATAGTTACATTTGTTTTTGAAAAAGAGATCTATTCAGACCCTATTGTAGTAGAAAACTCTACAAAGAAAAATATTGCACTTCAGTTTTGTCTTCATGCCAAAGTCAAATTAGCTGCTAAGTGTTATTTTACACCTTCAGCTACAGACATACTGGGAAGTCCTAAGTTTAAATCCCCACTTAGTCAAGAAGCTCACTGGGTGACTTTGGGACGGACACACACACACACACACACACCCCACACTAGTTTTGAAGATTCTGTTGGGGGAAACAACTATGTAAGCCACCCTGAGCCCTTTGGAACAAGAGTGGGATATATAACAAAACGAAACATAACATATTAGTCCATCACTTTTGCATATTGGTCTATCACTTTTGCATGGAGAAGGCCAAACATTTTTTGGTATACAGTTTCTGCAGCTGGGGGTTATACTGGGATTCTATTCACACAGACCTCTATGCAAACATGATGATCCAATGTGTGGATGTTAGCAATGGAACAGTAAGCAAGGTTCTGATCCCTTGACCACATGCTGGTATGATGCAGCATCAGGGTCCCACTATAAGCACTCATTTGTCCATATGCCCACCTTTGGGAGGAAAGCATGCAAAACAATAACAACAACAACAAAAACGTGTTGGTCCTACCAAGATATACTGATAAGTTTATTACTTGGACAAACTTGTCTCTTTAAATTTCACCACAATTTCAAACAATCATATATAAAATGAATATGAAAATGATGAATATTTATATACCGTATTTTACGGACTATAAGACGCTACGGACTATAAGACGCACCTTAATTTTAATCCAGTTTTTCAGAGTTTTAACATATTAAACTGTTAAAACATATAAGACGCTCCTGAATTTTGGCGGATATTTTTCGAGGAAAAAAGTGAGTCTTATAGTCCATAAAATATGGTACCGCTTTTCAACAGAAGTTCCTAAAGTAGTTTACATAGATACAAATAAGTAAAATGGCACCCTGTCCTCAAAGGGCTTGCAATCTAGAAAAGAAACATAAGATAGACACCAGTAAGATAGACACCACTGGAGGTATGCTATGCTGGGGATGGATAGGGCCAGTTGTTCTCTCCCTGCTAAATAAAGAGAATCACCACTTTAAAAAGGTGCCTCTTTTGTTCAGTAAACATACTCACTGTCTACCATTAGTTAGCATAAGCAGTGTCATAAATTGGAACATGATATATCACGCCAGTGTTTTTAGACTTTCCACATTAACTTTTCTACCAAGGAACTCCTGCTGTATCTGCCATAGAACCCATGTATTTTGCATGGGACTCTTGGGCATATTCTAGGCTGCACAGTCAGTTCTCATGAAGCACTGACCTGACTAATTCAGCCTTCTTGTTATTCTGTGAGAAAAGAGGACACTGCTCTAGTATATATCCAACACTCCTCTATTACAAGAGAAGGTGGGTAATGATGGGCAAGTTATCTTTCAGGGAAGTTTGTTTTGATCTGCAAATTGCTGATCGTCTAACTGAGAACCCCCAGGTTCTCCAGAATGCAATTTGAAAAATGAAGTATAAAAAGAAACTTTTAACTATCAGGTGCTTTAAAACAGGGGTTCCCAACAGGGGGCACAAGTACCTCTAGGGATACTTGAAATGCTCCCAGGGTTGATTCAGAGCCCTCCTACCTCTCCATGATGCAGCCACTCTACCCCCTATTGGAGCAGCCTGCTTCATAACTGTAACATTTGAATGTGCGCGCCCACACCCCAGTATTTTAGTTAGGGAGACACTGGCTCATAGCCACACTAAGCAGCCTTATTGAAATTAATGGGACAAGTTTACTTGTCAGTACTCATTTCAGAATTTCAGGACTCATGAGTATTTCAGTATATTATTTCAGTACTTATTTCAGTACTCATGAGTAACTTAGTCTGGATATAAGCCAGTGACTGGAGTAGCCTTTCTCATAAATGTAATATTTAAATTTGCATACACACACTAACACATCTCCATGGGATAGCTGAGCTGGAGGTTTGTGACAGAAGGACACGGTTTGTGACACTTGTTAAAAAAGCCTGGGAACCCCTGCCTTAAAGTATCTCGTACCTGATGCTTTAATCTGTATGGAGACGATTTCTTCATTTTCCTTTGTTTCCATAGGGACTGCAGGATGAGGGACAACAGGATTGTCATGGGTTTCAAATGCTGGGCTCTCTTCCTTAGCAACTGGAACTGAAGAAAGGCAAACAAAACTATACTGCACAGTTCTAACACTTTACTTTTTCCAATGCAACAATTTGCACACACCTTATTTAATCATTTGTAAACTCTGAGCAGTCTATTTTGGGAAAGATTTGAAGACTGATGCCTTTTCAGGTGTTAGGTGAGCTAACTGGTTATGTTCCATGCATGACAAGCAACATGGGGCCTGTGACGATCCCCCAAATGACCTTTGCTCGTTCACGTGGCAGACTGCATGGATGGCACAGTCTCAAGAAGTGACTGTTGCAGAAACCTGCCATGATTTGTCACCTCTTTTCTTGCTCACTTCATGTATATGGTAGGAAGCCTGCCTTGGATAATGTTTGATCACCTGGAAAGCCTGAGAACGTCTATAGAGAATGTCAACATAGAGATGCAGTTTTAGCCTGAGTTGACTAAATGGTAACATAAGAGATGTTTTTGCAGCACAGATGTTTTACTATGGTGTATTTACAACAGAGATTGCTATAATGCTGCACTGGCCAATTTTTTTTTTTTTAAATAGTAAAACACATCTTTCCTTAAAAGCACATTTTCCTCCTTAAAAGTGATAGTGTAATATAGTAATTAATTCTGAATATTAATAGGTTTGAATTAAAACCACAGTGAAATGCACCTCTCAGATCAGAGTTATTATTGTCTTCCCTCACTCCCCAGGATAGTTTAACCCTCAGTTAAGAAAGCTTGAGGCTGTTCTCATGCACACCCTAACCCAGGCTAGGGAAGCCCAGGCTAGGTTAGGCTGTGCGTGAGAACCACCAGGATTTGGCCAGGCAGTCCCCCTAGCCCTGGTTTTGAAACCCGGCTCTTAGCCAGGTTTTAAAAGGGCTTGAGCAAGCGCTTAACCTGGGCTCTGGGATTGTGTGTTCACTGGGGCTACGTTCAGCCCCAGGGGACTCAGAGGTAAGCGCCTAGAGTGTTCATCTCCTGGGCCCCAATGCATCGCACATGTAGTATGGTGCACTGTGGGATATTTGGAGGCTGGGACGTGTTGTCCTGGCTTCCAGACTCCCTGCTGCACCACACAGTGTAGATTGTCTGGGAGTGTGGTTCATGCTCGCAGCCACAGGCAAGCTCTCGTCAGGGGGTGGGGAGGTGAGTTAAACCAGCCTCTCCACCCACTCGCCTGGCGTCCCACCTGCCTGGTAGTGTGAAAAACCTCCTTAGCTATGAACGGAAGTTCCTAGAAAACATTTATGTGTAGACAAAGAGGTACTTCATAATTTATGAGTAGCCGCATCCCTCACTCTTACAGACATGCATTAGTTTTGTCATGTGTGAAGACACTGTACCAGAACATTACATTTTGGGGATCTTACACCAACACTGTCTGTTACGGTATTACAGAGACTTCAGGGAACCGGCAAACTAGGGTAGATCTTGTATTGCACCAGAACCTATGATTTTTGGGACAAATCATTTTGATATAAAAGAAAGAAGAACAGAAGTACTACAACTCGGTGTTGTAGTAATTTCTTGCCTACTCTTTCTGGTTTTGAATAACACAGAAAAACATATTTTGTAATATATTCTCCAGCACAATTTCCCACTCATAACTCTGTGGCATAGACTGTCACAAATTGCTGCAAAGCCCTTAAAGCATGTGCTGTCACAACAATTGCTACACCCCATCCAAAGTACTGATAAAATGGTCAAGTCACAGAAGCAGGCTGTTACCTAGGTTAAAAAAGGAAGGTTCAGTTAATTGGTTTCAGTTAAATGTGTTCTGATATGGCAGTTAGCCGAGTAATTAACTTGCACCCAAATGCAAAAACCACTTTGTCAAAAATCTAGAGGACAAGTGAGAAATTCATGCAGAGCTTTCAGCCTTGCACTCATCATAATGATGTCTCTGGGAATGTATCCCCACCTGCTATCTAGAGCAGGGCTAGTCCTATCATTAGGCAAAATGAGGCAGGCTGCTCCAGGCAACAGATTTTGAGTGCCATTACAGGGCAGGGATTTGTATGTCATTTAATTAAAGATAATAGGCCTGTTCCAGTCCTTCCCCTATGCATACCACAATAGGCATGCATGGTCCCTCCACGAAAATAGCGGTCTGCACATGAAAAGAAATGTCAAAAGTAGGGGACTCTCAAAAGTGGGAGGCAGGGAAGGAGAAAGGATGTGGCAAGGGACTGAATTGTCCTCTTTTTTTAACTATCACAGACCAGCAGAATGTAAGTAAAATACAGAACCCACAAGCAAAAGTTTACGATACATCATACAGCGTACACACAAATCCATCATAAAAAGATAAGGAGGGTTGACACTACTTAATCAATTCACTGCAACAGGCAGAAGCAGCCGCAGAGAACTTAGCATCGGCGACTCTATGAGGCTGTTCTCACGCACAGCCAAGACTGGGCTAAGGCAGCCAAGCCTGGTCTTGGCTGTGCGTGAGAAGCAGCAGGAGGTAAGTGGCTGCTTGTGGCAAATCCGCCTGCGGAGCCTGCCTCTTAAACAGGGTTAAGGGAGTGAACGCTCCCTTAGCCCCGTTTTTGTGACTGTCTGTCAGCGCCGGCTGCTTGTAGCCGGTGCTGAGAGACTGCAGGGTTCTTGGCTGTTCTTGTTCTTTGCCCCACAATGCTCTACACACTTGGTGGGATTTCCAGGGGCTGGGATGGCAAGCCTTGGCCCCCGACCTTCCGGGCTGCCAGGGGCTGCCAGCAATTGTCTGGGTGGACAATCCGCCCACCCAGGAAGGACGGAGGAATAGTCTGCGGGGAAGGTCGGTTCGAGCAGCCTTCCCCACCTCCAGGCCCTTCTCACTGATTGTGAGAAAGGGCTCTATCTGCGATACAAGAATTCTGGTAGAGAGAAGAAAGCAAAAACAAGAAACAAAAACCCATCAAAACCTGGCATATTTTGTAAAATAGGGGTAATAAAATCAGCATGGATCTCTTGCTAGAAAGGACAATACAGAATTGTTCTCTATAATTTTACTGATGGGGCAAGAAAGAAGATGCCATTTGGATTTTCCATCTCGGGCATCAACAGTTTGGATCATTCTGGATCTAGGGTATCCATGAATGGTTATTATCTTCACATTACTAATTGTATCAAGACTTTCTTGCATTGGGGACAGACTGTTCAATTCACAGAATATCAGGCATGCCTCAGTTCCCTTGAAATAAAAAGGACTTTACACTGGTTTTAAACAGAGCCGGGCTGTGATGTCATTCAGTTAATAAGGTAATTTGATCCTAAACCCCTGCTAACTGGGTAAAGAGGCACCTTTTAACGTGGTCACTGATTCTCTTTTATTTAGCAGGGTGACAGTAACTGGCTCTATCCAGCCCCAGCACAGCATCTCCAGTGACTGTTGCTAGTGTCTATCTTATTTTTTCTTTTTAGATCGTGAGCCCTTTGGGGACAGGGAGCCATCTTATTTATCTTATTATTTCTCTGTGTAAACTGTCCTGAGCCATTTTTGGAAGGGCGGCATAGAAATCAAATAAATAAATAAATAAATAGATAAATAAATAAATAGATAGATAAATAAATAAATAAATAAATAAGTGCCACTTCTCACTGCCACAATAGCACCTGAAACTGATGTGAATTTTATTTTAAATGGCGGTCACAGCAGCCTGCCTAGAATACAATTTGAAAAATTATTTCAAAACCCACTGAGAGCCGATTGCTATGTAACTTGCATTCTTTCCTGTTAAGGAGGTCCTAATCAGCAAGCTTCACAATCTGAAACCGCCATTGCATGAAGGCCAGCCTGTCATGATGCTACCAGATCTATGCAAAGGAACACTGCAAAGACTGAACACTTCTCGCCTATTCACATCCAGGCTCAGAAAAGCAGGAGTACTCTGTAGATGGAATTTCCATTCCGATTATTAGTCTTCCATTCCGATTATTAGATCATTTTGCACCCAGAGACGAAAGTTTGGGTGGTATATAAATTTGATGAATGAATGAATGAATGAATGTTCAGTTCTGATATGGAGGCCCTTGGTTGTACACAGTCTACTAATTGCTTCAGGCTCTTAGGGCACAATTCAGGGCCTTGCTGAATCCTCTTTTTCCCCTCCCCTGGCATCCTCCTGCCTGTGAACAGCTCCAAGTGTCCAGCAGCACACACTGGGGAACAGACTGGGGTGTGGCTTGAATTAACAATCACTATTACTATTGTAAGGTACTTTCATACTAAATTAATGTGCAACCTACACCCATTTTCAAGTGTGACAATCACACTTCATAGTCTTTTCATTCTGTGTGCCATTGGAAGCCAAGATTGGCACTGACGTCCCAACACAGGGACACAGAGCAAAATGCCTGTGTGCATACATATGTCACAAAAGATAATGGATACATGCTAATTTAACTGTCATTGCTTTCCCCAAAGGATCCTAGAACTGTGGTTTGATTAAGGTACTAAAATTTTATCTATCTATCTATCTATCTATCTATCTATCTATTTAACGTATTTCTATACCGTCCAAAACTTACGTCTCCATTAGAAATCTTCCATTAGAGATCCTTAGCCATTCTAGACTCTAGACTCCTGCCCTCTTCACTGAACTACAGTTCTAAGGATTCCCCCTATGGAGGGGGAATGATTGTTAAACCAGCTTATCTCCATGGTGTAGATGTGCTCTAAATTATATCTGCCTCTAACTGTGCCTCTTTCTTGTCTCACGGGTTTTCAGAGGCATTGGATGGTTGGTGGTGATCCGTCCCCTGACGTCATCGCCTTTGCACCCCCCACCTCCCGCTGGCACTTTTGTCCCTGCACCACTTGCTTGTTGGGGAGGGCAACCGGCTGCACTTCCAGGTTTTGGCACTGGTCATGTCCCTTGCACCAGCACATCAACAGAGGGGGGATGGCTGGCATTAGAACACATTGCCTGCCCCTCTCCCAGTTGGAGAGTGGTTCCTTAACTGATTGGGTGCTTATGTCAGCAAAGCGTCCAGCCAGTTTAAGCTGGTTGGAACCACATGTCAACTCGAAGAGGAGGGGGAGATGGGCAGTGTGGCCATGTTCTGATCCCAGCCACACCCCCTGCATCAATGTGTTGACACCAGTGCAAGGGGCGTGACCAGTGTCAAACCTTTTGAAAGCCTTTCGCCTTCCCAGCTATTCATTGGCTGGCTGGCTGCTTTTGGTGTGTGTGTGTGTGTGTCCGTCCTAGAACACTGGTGCCCCAGGGACATTTGTCATCTCCCCCCACTGGTCCATATGTAGCTTTAACTGTTTTTATTAATTGAAGAAAAACCATTCTGATCCCCAGTTGTTCTAGGTTTTATAAATAAAAAGTATTCTAAAAGCTTTGTCATAAAAATTACAATTTTGAATGTAATATTGTGGATAAGAAAGTACCCTCTTTCTTGGCACAACTGCAGTATAAGCACCACCTTATACTGGAAACCTACACATAACTATATGCTTCCAGCTTTCACCCAGAACTCACTACATTATTCATTGTCTATTGCCTGGCCCTTCAATAGCATTTGTTCCAGCTTATCTGACAGGGACTCACACCTGAGGGATTTTCAGTCGGCACCTAACAAAGTAAAGGAACAGATTGAAAGATAGACTGGTACCCAGGGACAACCTACTACATGCCAACAGACATGTAGGACAGACCTAAAAAGGAAAATGGCAGAAGACCACTGGCTGCTGCCTACAACTCCCAGCTAAACCTATTCCAACATATCAACAATGACTTATAGCCCATCCTGGACAACAATACTTCTCTTTCATGGGCCTTGGGTGGTAGGCCTATCTTTACCTACAGACAATCCCTGAAACTTAAAAGGCTGTTCATAAGCAACAAATACAGGAAACTGACCATGTTGCAAACCCTGAGACCAGCTCTGTCCCCACATCTACTCAAAGACTATCATTACAAGACACAATTATAAAGCGACATTATGGGGCTCATTCACTTGTTCAGTCTTCAGTCTGGTATATGCTATTATCTGCCAACAGTGCCATTCTGCTGTCTACATAGGGGGAAAACAGGTTGTTTACCTCTAACTTCTGATCTCTGTGGGGATCCATGGTCACTCACAACTGGGTCTTCTGCGCCTGTGCAGTAGGCCCATGGAAGAACTGTTAGCTCTGTTTAGGCGCTCCGGCCCTTTAAGGCATAGTGATATCAGAATCTTCAAAGGGTGCCGATAGAACAGACTGTAGAGCGCCTCCCTCTTCGATTCCTGAATCAGCTGCTTTGAAGAGGCTGACAACATCCAGAGGTAGAAGAAGACAATCAAAAATCACAGCAGCACAGGGATGTAAACAGTTCTTGTCAAAGAATAAGCTAACAGAGGGGATGGCTGGGTGGGTGTTGTGAGTGACCATGGATCCCCACAGGTATAAGTTACAGGTAAGCAACCTGTTTATCTCTGTAGAGATCCATGGTCCCTCACAACTGGGTGAATGACTAGCTCCCATATAAGGAAGTGGGCGCTAGTAGTTATAGCACTTTCTTTAAGACCGCCCGAACAAAATTGGCCTCTGAAGCAAAGCCCAAGTCCACAGCATAGTATCAGACAAAGGGCAGGTCCGAGGACCAGGTAGCAGCCCTGCATATGTCCTACATACTGATGCCTGACATGTGGGCAGCTGAGGTAGCCATGGATCTAGTGGAATGTGCCCTGATCTTGGATCAAGGCTGAACGCCTTGCTTCTTATAACAGTAAAATATTAGTTGTATCAGCCAGTTGGACAATCTTTGTCTAGAAATGACAAAACCTTTACTAGCTCCTGCATACGAGATGAACAGTTTATTTGACCACCTGAATACCTTTGTGCAGTCTAGGAAGTAAAGAAGATGCCTTGAACATCCAGGAAATGCACAGAATGTTCAGGGGATGTAGAGGGGTCACAGAAAAATGTAGGCAGAACAAAGTCCTGGTTGATATGAAAGTCTGATACGATTTTAGGATGGGGGTTAGAATCCAGATATAGGACCACCTTGTTCGGGTAAAATTTAGTATAAGGGGAGTCTGCCCTTAGTGCAGCGAGTTCACTGACCCACCTTGCCGATGTGATAGCAACGAGCAAGGCGGTTTTCAGGCATAGCAGTCTTATGGAAGACGACAGCAGTGGTTCAAAGGGGACCTCTGTAAGTGTGGACAGCACAAGCGAGAGGCTCCAAAGCTCAATGGATGCCCACACTGGAGGGTATAAGTTGTTAACCCCCTTCAGAAAGCGTTTTGAGTCAGGATGGACAAAGACCGACTTGCCATCCCAGCCCTGGTAGTGAGCTGAAATGGAGTCCACTATCATGCTTAACGACCTGAAAGTATCTGTAATAGAACCTAGTGTGCATTGAGGAAGGTGGAACTCATTCTATGGCATCCTTTTGGAGCAGTGAAGAAACCTCTTCTTCAAAGATAGGTGTTGGTTGGGTATATTTTGTGCCCACATGGGTGGGTAGATATTCAAGAGCTCTAAAAAGTTAATATGGAGCTCCCATTGCTGTGAGTTCCACAGGCCTCATGTCCTCAGAGAACCACAGTGAGCAGCCCAACCCTGCATGGATGCATCAGTAGTGACCGACACAGTAGGGCTCAGCATTTGAAAAGGGACCCCTTGTGTCAGGCAGGGACCACCAAAGCAGGTCTTGCAAGACACAATCTGGGACAACTAACCATTTGTTTTGACTGTCCAGATTCGGCTGGAAGACAGACAGCAGCCAGAGCTGGAGCCTCCTCACCCACAGGCGTGTTTTCACCACAGTCATCACGCACGAGGCCATCAGATCCAACAGGTGCTGGATTGAACGAGCCTGTTGCCTGGGAGCAGAATGGAAGATGGCCACCGTGGAGCAAATGGCCTGAATGTGTGCTGCAGGTAAGTACGCACACTTCTGGCCTGCATCCAGGATCACACCGATACATGGGATGGCTTGCCTGCAGGGTCAGGACCGATTTCTTCAGATTGCTACTGAGCCCTAGATCTGCCAGGAGAGAGAAAATAAGCTGAAGGCTGAACAGCAGAGTCGACCTCTCCTTTGCTGTAAAAAGAGAGTCATCCAGAGAGGGAAAAACGAGACACCTTGAATGCATAGATAGGCAATGACAGCCGCCACGCTCTTACCACTCTAGGAGTTAGGTACAGAGGCTGAACGGGAGCACTTTGTACTGGTAGGCCTGAGTGCCCAGGCAAAAGCACAACAACTGGCGGTGGTGAGGTCATACAGAGATGTGGAAGTAAGTGTCCTTTAGGTCTAAGGACGCAAACCACTCCTCCTCCCACAGCAGTGGCAGTATTGACTGTAAGGAAATCATGCAAAACTTGGAGGTCCAGACAAACTTGTTCAGCTCTCACAAGTCTAGGATGGGCCGGGTCCCACCATCGTGCTTAGGGACCTGGAAGTATCTGGAATAGAACCCAGTGTTCATTGAAGAATGTGGAACTAGTTCTATGGTATCCTTTTGGAGCAGCAAAGAAACATCTTCTTCAAAGATAGGAGTTGAGTGGGTGGAAAGAGTCAAATTCGACAGCACAGCCACTGGCCGGTGGCCACTATGCATAACACTCAGGCGTCTGTGATGCCAGGAAGGAAGGAAGGGGCCGAGACAGATGCCAGTTGAGGAAAACCTCCAGGTCTGAGACATTAAAACCATTGCTTGGATTGTTCCTGAGATTTGGATTTTTGTTGGCCCTTCTGATGCTGATGGAAGGGGCATCTTGAATACGGTTTAGAACCTCCATGGTAACCTCCACTATTCTGGGAAGGTCTAGGTCATCTAGCACTAGATAATCTAGACCTATTTCAAACTGGCTTTCGGGCAGGCTATGGGGTGGAGACTACCTTGGCTGGCCTAATGAATGATCTCCAATTGGGAATTGAGAGATGACGTGTGACTCTGTTGGTCCTTTTGGATCTCTTGGCAGCTTTCGATACTATTGATCATAGTATCCTTCTGGAACATCTGAAGGGATTGAGGGTAGGAAGCACTGCTTTGCAGTGGTTCCGCACCTACCTCACGGGCAGATTCCAGATGGTGTCTCTTGGAGACTGTTGTTCTTCAAAATCTGAACTTTTCTATGGTGTCCTTCAGGCCTCCATATTGTCTCTGATGTTGTTTAACATTTACATGAAACCACTCGGAAAGATCATCAGGAGATTTGGTGCAGGGTGTTTTCAGTATGCTGATGACACCCAAATCTATTTCTCCATGTCAACATCATCAGGAGAACGCATAACCTCCCTAAATGCCTGTCTGGAGGCAGTAATGGGCTGGATTAGGGATAACAAACTGAGGCTGGATCCAGGTAAGGTGGAGGTACTTATTGTACGGGGTTGGAATTTGGGAGATGATTTTGATCTGATGGTTCTGGATGGGGTCATGCTCCCCTGGAAGGCACAGGTACGCAGTTTGGGGGTACTTCTGGATCTGAACCTCTCCTTGGTGTCCCAGGTTGAGGCGGTGGCCGGAAGTGCTTTTTATCAGATTCGGCTGATACGCCAGCTGCGTCCGTTTCTTGAGATGAACGACCTCAGAATGGTGGTACATATGCTGGTAACCTCTAGGCTAGATTACTGCAATGCGCTCTATGTGGGGCTGCCTTTGTACATAGTCCAGAAACTGCAGTTGGTTCAGAATGCGGCAGCCAGGTTGGTCTCTGGGTCATTTAGGAGAGACCATAATACTCCTTTGTTGAAGTAACTATACTGGCTGCCGATACGTTTCTGGGCAAAATACAAGGTGCTGGTTATTACCTATAAAGCCCTGAACAGCTTAGGCCCATAGTATTTAAGAGAATGTCTTCTTCACCATGAGCCCCACTGCCCGTTAAGATCATTTGGAGAGGTTCATCTGTGGTTGCCGCCAACTCGTTCGGTGGCTACTCGGGAACGGGCCTTCTCTGTTCCTGCCCCTGGACTTTGGAATGCACTCCATATTGAAGAGCTTCCTCATCTCTGACAACTTTTAAAAAGGCACATTTATTCACCCAGGCTTTTAATTAGATTTATAGTTTAATATTTTTAATATTGGGTTTTAAATATTTTAAATGAATGAATGAATGAATGAATGAGTGGATAGATAGATAGATAGGTTGGTACCTCTATTTGAAATTAGGATGATACCATTTATGATCAGTAGACAACTAGGACTGTGTGAAGGGCTTAGCAGTATAGCATGATTTCTTAAGTTTCTCCATTGTGTCATCAAGTGTCCTTCAAGAATAACCCCTCTCCATCAAATGGGAGATTCTCGATCTTTTCCTTCATTCTTGGTTCAAGAGGTGTAGATCAGAACCAGGGTGGCGACCAAGTACAATGGATTCCGCCAGCACATTCGACTTGTTCAGGTGTTTGGTCATGCTTAGTTGTTGTCTCGTGAGATTCACTGATTTCGAGAGGGTGGATAGGAACCTGCCTGTGAAGGGCTCAGGTAGAGCATTCACCTCATCTTTCATGTTGTCCCTAAGCGCCATGGTCTTTGGCAGCGATGGCAGGCTCAGTCTCGGTGTTCCCGGGTGAAGGATATTTTCATATTGATGTATCTTTTGGCTCAGTCGTGTCTTCTTTTTAAAAGACAAACATACCTTACAGGTACTGGTGTTGCGGGAGTCTCCCAATCAAATCAGGCAATCAGAGTGCCCATCTGAGGAGGGCATAGGTCCCTTACAAGTTGCACAGCGCTTAAAGCTCTTTGGGGCATACAGAGTCAAGTCCAAATACAGGCAGCCAAAAAATCAGAAACAGAATGCCTAAGCCAAAGGGAAGTACAAGCAAAGTCCAGAAACAGTCCGAGGTGAGAATAGCTGAGTTGAAGTGAGTTAGAATTATAGTTGAAACACAGTCCAAAGCAGTAAGCAAAGAGAACAGTCAAAAAACAGTCCAAGTAAAGTCCAGAAAGTAAAAAAATAAATATCTGTCTCTTAAAGGAATGAGGGAAACAGGAGCAGATCCTTCCCGAGGCAGTGCAAGCAGTGGATGAGAAGGAACTGAAGGGGGGAGGCACTCTACAGCCTGTTCTATAGGCACCCTTTGAAGGCTCCAACATCACTACGCCTTAAAGGGCCAGAGCGCCTAAGCAGAGCTAAAGATTCTTCTGCAGGCCTACTGAGCAGGCGCAGAAGACCCAGTTGTGAGCGACCATGGATCCTTACAGAGATCAGGTCAATCCCTAATCAAAAGAACAAACGGACACAAATCTGACATTAAAAATGACTTAAGCCAATATGAGAACATTTTAATCTTCTGAGACTCTCTGCTGTCGACCTTAAGAGACAATTCTTCAACAGAAAAGGCTCAAAGCGAAGTTAAGGCATGAATCAGCTAAATAACAATTTATAACTAGGCTTGACACCATCATCACAGGCCTCAGCTGAGACAAATGTTTATCACATTACTGAGTTAATTAACTTAGCATTGCTAGCAGACTGGGATCACCAATTGTGAATTTACCATGTTTATTTCAACTGCTTTTAAGCTTTCTATGAGACGCTGCTGTTTTCAGAACTTTTTCTCTACACACACACACACACACACACACACACACACACACTGAAGTAGACCATAGTCCATGAAATAAATGTTTCAATAGATATGCTAGTCTTTAAAGAGCCAGAAAATGCTTTCTTGTTTTTGCTGCAACAGACTAATGAAGCTACCCCTCTGGAATTTGTCACTAGCTTTAAAGAAACTTTTAAGAAGGCAACCATGTAGGGACAAGATTTTGTGAGAGAAGAGAAACTAAATAAAAAGGGACAGTGTATGCCATATAATTCTATCTTCTTCTGTGGCACTGTACCTGCTTCTCAGCCTACAGAATAGATTTAAAATCTACAGTTGTGATACTTGTGTAGCTTCTGCCATAGAGCTCTTAAACTACCTTCTTCTTGAATATCCACACTGTTTGTTTCCTCACTTTGGGTGATCATATGTTTAGATCTCAACATGATGAAATTGCTCAGAAGATCAAAATCATCTCCACATTTTCTAGGTTGTTCAAAAGATATCATCTTTTTGTCTCCTAATGTGCTGTTTGGTTCAACAGACACCTTTTTGCAGATGGATGGTTTCAATTGATAATTTTCTTGATCTTTGTGTTTTCCAAAATGCAATGGTGTTTCTGTTTCACTGTGTAGTAGTTTGTCTTTTGTAACTTGTTTTTCAATATTTTCATCATGTAGATGTACACCTGATGAATGCCCCAAGGGTAGTGGAAGGAATGTTTCTTTCTTCTGAGGAGACCAACAAGGATCCTTTGTTCCACCACAGTCAAGGGCACCAACAGACACCACTTTATTTTTAGCAATGGAATTCTTCTCTTCGAGCCATCCTGGGGGAAAAACAACAACCATTTGTTTTGTTTTCAGTATTAAAGTTCCTCTACTTCTCTCCAGACTACAACTCACTCATCAGAAGCAATTAATGAATAAATGAAAGGATGTCAAACGATGGCCAAAACACTAATTCCCCATATCCTCTTAGGTCAATATATGGGGGGGGGGAAATCCTGCAATGAAACAAGCTCCCTAGGTATTGGCTACAAATCCATCCTTATTTTCCAGATCACTTAGCATATTGTGTAATCTTCAGATGCTGTACTATATTTTAGTACATATACTGGGGGCTTGCACAAAGGAAACATATACTTATTGAAAATTGTTGCAATGGCTATAAACAGCATTTGTATGGATAGATTCAGATACAGTGAGGTCATTCACACAAGGGAAAACTGTGTTCTACCCAGGTCTGGGAACTGTTTGAGCTCCCAATTTTTGGTTGTGTGGGTGCAAACAACTAGGTAGGAAGAGGGAGAAATGATTGTTTGTAAGCAAGCTAGAAAGAAAAGATGAATAGCTTTTCCTCCTACATGGCTTTCACACACAATCACTGCTCTGTCCTGCTACTTAGGTGTTTGCACAGCACCCACACAAGAGAGAATTGGGAGCACACACAGCTCCCAAACCTGGGTAACATACAGTTTGCACTTGTGTGAATGAATGACCTCTGTTTGTTATTTTCCTTCATAGAAACATGCATCTGAGATATATATAGTTCTCTCTCTCTCTCTCTCTCTCACACACACACACACACACAATTTTCTCCATGTACATGCATTGGGAAGGCATGACCACTGGCTCTTTCCGGAGCTTTGGAGCGTATCCAGTTTAATTTTAAGTTTGTCACATCAAACACCAAATCCGGGTAGAAGAAGACAGGCAAATTCACAGGAGAGAGTTAGGTCTGAACTGTGCCTTACTTTCAAGCAAATGAATTCATGATTGGGGTGCCAACTGGTAATCTGCTGCTACTACTAGTCACTGAACTGAATACTGAACACATTCTCCTTGCCACTCTTCTCTGTGAAGATTTCTGAATAAACCAAAAGCACTTACTCTGTAAATGAAAGGTGGCAATTTTTGAGAATTGCTCTACATTCGTGGAAATAAAGCTGTCCCCATCTCCCAAATCTGTGCTCAGTGTTTCTAAAATACAAGGAAAAGCCATATTTTCTCTTAAATTAATCCACCCATCTTCTTCCACTGTGCTGAATTCTGACTTGTCTTCATGTATAGAAAAGAGTTTTTTCAGTTCTGTAACCAGAAGCTGTTGACATGTAGGCACAGAAGTCTGAAGCTCTATGAAAAAGGTGTAAAAAATACAATACAATCTATTAATGTGAGTATTTTTGGAAATAATATAGCCTTAAAAAACAAAGTCATAGGCATAAATATTACTTGGATTACATACAACACTGGAATCTATTTTCATTAGCATAACTGGCTACATCAGTTTTATAAAAGAGAAGCTCTTCACTTTTCCCAATTTGCATTACATTGTTTGTTCTAAATACAAATTGAACAGTCTGTTTCTTACCAACCCTGTTGTGCACAAAAGCACCCTATTACAAACATATTTAATAACAATAATCCTCACCATACTCCAGACATACTTGGAAAAAAATTGTACCTGTTATGCCACCCTGGAAGTCCAGCATTGAAGATAGGCTTAAAAATTGACATGATATAGAAATAAATCCCTGGTCTGCTGCTGATGCCAACCCCACTGAAAATTCTCCTATAAATTAATTCTTTTATTTAAGGGGAAATCCTATTCACTCCATCACTACACAAATAAGAATACCTTGGGAAACTAGGGTTAAGTGTTAGTGTGCCTCCTGAGGAACAGAGTTCCAGATCTGGTGACTATCTAGGACTCCTTTCATCATGCCCTCGCTGTTCATATTTGGTACATGGAGGCCATGAACAAGAAAATGTTCTTACCTGTGCAGAGGCTGCACTCAGACCCAGGGAGAAGTAAGTTCTTAGATGCTTTACCTCTCTTTCCTACCCACCCCTTCATCATATGGAGCAAATAGCTGCTTCGGAGAAAGGGACAATTTAGACTTGGAAAAGGGCAAGCAGTTATTGTTAACCGCCCAGAGATGAAAGTTTGGGGTGGTGTACAAATTTGATAGATAGATAAATAAAATATAAGCAAGCGAGAAAAGGATTAGCCGCCCTTTCCCAGAATGCCACTTCTCTAATATTCAAGGCATCTGCGTGGTTTTGAATTAGTAAAACAAAACGGAACAAAAAAATTTTTTAACTGCATGAGTTTATAATGGATCTCCCATGTCACATTTAGTTTGGGCCCTCAGTTTTGTAGCTTCAAAGTAATTTAGGGCATCATAGTTTAGTATTTTTTCATAAATATTTATGACAAAAGTGTCATAAGCAAACTCAGACATGTGGAATTCTAAAAGCCACCTAGGGAAATATGCGTACAGCTGATGAGCTTCCTAAGTACTGTACACATGTATCTGTGCCTAGCTAGTTGCCAGATGGCTAAATGCTGCATCCTGACTGTGAGAGAGAGGGTCCTGAATCTGAGCCCCCGCATTCTCCCAGACAGGGAAGAAACAGAGAGATGAACTGTATTAAGTCCCTCATCCCTTCAGCCAGTCCACAAAATAGGTGATAAATGCTGACAACATCAACCATTTATTCAATGCTGAACAAATGTTCCCATTAGTTCCCAATGTGATTGTTAGGAACTGCACATTCCACACCAGGAATTGTATGCATACTATGAGCCCTTTCTCATGACCAGTGGGGGGGGGGACATTTTAACAGGTGACATGGAATAGATTTTCAGCTTTTGACAAAGTCACTGCACTTATTTCACTTTAAAATGTAACTTCACATGCTTTGCATTTCATAGATCTGTTATTAATATTATAAACTGTGTGAAATTAAGACAGATCTCAGATCAACATCTGCACTTATTTACCTGCAAGTAAAAGGGAACTCATGGTATTTTGGTATTTTTCTGACTGCCATAACAGACCTTCTAAGTGCACTTTAGTGGATTCTGTAATAAAAAAACTAGGGAGAAAAGAGGAAGAAAAAGTATCATGGGTGGAAGCGCTCTGTGTCCCATTTCCATATTTTCTTTATTTATGTAAATTGTGACCATGTAAAATGGTTGTGTTAATTATATTACATCAACATAAGAAATAGTTGCAATATTCTGACTGCTCCCTTCATTTTCACTTTCAATTGTTCATATTAATATTTCTAGGGGAAAGATTAACCAGTATTGGCTTATATTATAATATTAGCTTTGCTTGTTGGAATTTGTCATTCCTAATTTTCCTTGGTAGCCAGGTTTTAGCTATGGGTTTATTGGGTCCTGACCAGCTGTTTGCCCACTGCTCAGAAAGTGAAACACACACACACACACACACACACACGCAAATGGTTGGCTCCATCATGCTAATGTTCAGAAAAGCCACGATTTTCTTTCCTTTTTGTTTGAGAGATATGGAAATAGCCTAACTTAGTGTTAACATCTGTTAGGCAATAAGCATTAGGCTTCATGCCCAGACAACAGTAGCCTCTTTTCTGTGCTAACTGCTGACTCTTCTAGCATGAACAGAGCAAGAATTAGGTTTTATACCATATCTAGAAAAATTTTTGTTTCCCCATCAGCCAAGGAATTCCATGATGGCACAGAATGGATTAGTTTTGGTGGGATTGGTGTTGAGATTTGGGGATTTCCCTTAAAATGTTAAAGCTATAAAACTATCTGTGGGGTAGGGAAAAAACACCACAAGGCAGGCCTGCACAACCTCAATCCCACCTCACTGAAAATAGCCCATTATGGTAGTCCACCAGAGACTCAGTTAACTTCCTGCTTTTGCAGCCTGACTGCACTGCAGAAACTGGGTTATCAAGCAGGCTGCATTTGGTTTGGTGGGTCAGATGTTGTGCAGCTCTGCACCAGGGCATGGCTGGTGAGCTGCGTTTTGCATCGTAAGTTGTATAGTCCTGCACTAAGGTATGCAGAAGATTTTGTTGGATATGCAGCTCCTGAAGGCAGTAAGGTTGTACACAAGACCATGAGAGGGGCAGGGAGGGCAGGTGTTGGGGGAAAGGCAGGGATGAACCTACCTCCCCCGCAGACGAACTCTTTTTCAGCGTGCCGTTACATGCCCACACAATCTGTGCTGTTCTGAGCATAGCTGATCACTGGAGGCAAGGAAAATGATATCCCATAATGCACCATGCGAGCAGAGCGGGGCATTGGGGGATTCTCCCTGTAGCCAAGGTGCTCTAGGTGCCCAGCTCTGTGACTGCTCGGGCTGCATACAGCCTGAGCACTCACATGACCCTGGACCTGGGGTTGAGGGAGCACTTTGCGTCCTATAACCCATTAAGATTCCGGGTTCAAAGGCGTGTGGAGCGATCCCGGCACTCCTAGCCTGGGTTGGGCTGCTCGTATGAATAGCCTCACCAACAACCCTACTGACCACTAGGGGCATTCGAGAACAGAGATACTGAGGTCCTTCACACAACCTTGCCAGAGAGGGTGGGTGGGCTGCAAGGAAGGCAAGAGCTTTCCTGCCTTCCCTGGCAGACGAGTGTCCTCCATCTTCCCCTCAAGCCATGCACCCACACAAGTGGCAGCATGGCAAAGGGAAATGCTGGGAGTGGGAGGACTTGCCCCTCCCACATCCAGGATGCCCCAGGGCACGAGCGTGGCTGTCCCATAAATGGCGGCAGGACAGGGGGAAGCTGTTGAACCTGGTGCTGACTGCCCAGACGAGTGCCAGCCGAAGTTAAGTGAACCACAGGTTTGCTTAAACTTGGCTAAATCCCAAGTTCCAAAGTGGGGCTTGGCATGGGGGCAGCGCCAGGAGTGACCTCGCTCCCAGCACTTCACGTGTGCAGCCTAACCCAGGCTGGGCTGTCCTAGCCTGGGTTAGGCTGTGCATGTGAATACCCTTAGTAGGATTCCCCTTTGACCATGCTATCCCTGTCCTGATTCCCCTTTGTTAGGTTTGTCAGGTTTGATTCTCTCACCTGAGAGAAAGACTTTTCTCTTTTTCCTCCCCCTCTCTTGGTGTAGTGAACACTGAGCAGCTAGGTTTTCTATCTATCTGATGTATTTCCTAAATAAACTACTTTACTTAGAACTTTAACTCTATGAGGCTGTTCTCACGTGCAGCCAAGGCCAGGTTGATCCTGGTCATCTCTGTGCAAGAGAACTGCTGGGTTCATGCCCAATCCCGACGGTGCTTTGGCAGGGAGCTTGCCTCTTAAATGAGCTTAAGGGAGTGAGTGCTCCCTTTGCCCTGTTTTCTTGATTGTGTGCTGCCCCGGCAGCTTTCAGCTGATGTTGCAATACTGACGGTACCTGCCTGTTGCTGGGAGTATCCCCACAATGCTCTGCACACTCATGTGGTGCATTGTGGGTGTTCTAGGGGCCAGGAAGATGCGTCTCGCCCCCTGCGCTGCTGGGCGTGCAGGATCATGCACCCTGACCCTCCCAATCCCGGCAGTCAGATCGTCTGCGGGAAAAGTGAGCTTCTGCTGCCTTCCCCACCATCCGCTCTGAAGCCCTCTCACACGATTGTGAGAAAGGGCTTTATGTCTCCAGAACATATTAACTAGAAGTGCTTTTTTTAACTTGTGCATTTCTGCTCAAGATAAATAAGCAGATAAACAATCTAAACTCATAAGATTTCACCCAAAATATTGTGCTGTCCTGCACTGCCAAATCTGAAACGCATGTTCCAACAGATTCCTTGTTTATTACAACATTTGCGTTCTCACTTTCCTCCCAGTTTTGGATCCATAAGGTGCTCGCTAACAGTTATAACATTTCATACAAAATCATAGAAAAGGAATGAAAATGCAATTAAAACCAGTTTGGAAATACACACAAAGTAGCAGAAACTTAAAAAAAAATACTTGTCAAGGGATTAGTGCAAGGGTATACAACATGCAGCTTTCCAGATGTTGCTGACTACAACTCCCATCATTCAAACCATAGTTTATTATAGCTGGGGATGATGGGAGCTGTAGTTCAGCAACATCTACAGAGCCACACATTGCCTACCCCTTGCTTTATTGTCCAGGATGCTGTGGCTTGGTAGCATCCTCTGCAATTCATATAATAATTTCATCATGATGGGTACACAATTCCATGGGTGCTCCTCAGTGTTTTTGTCCCAAGCAATTGCTTAGGTTGTTTGTGAAATAGGGGCTATCCCTGAAAGGGCATACTGCATACTGCTCAAATGCAGGGGTGTATACCACAAGAATGAATGGTTCACAGAATGTGCCTTCATCTTCGTTCATTCAATAAATCAAATGTCTTGATCTCAACAGTCTCACACAAAGAAGATAATATATAAGCGTTCCTTTACCTTTTACTTAAGGGGGAAACAGGTTCTGATTGTAGTGTTGCATACAGTGAATTCACATGCACCTTCCCTGAGCTGCATGGAGGAGTCAGTGGGACCTCCAATTCCCTAGCATGGAATGAAGTGTAACTTGCTGATGGTTGCAAAAAATACAAAATGAAAGGAAGCGTGAAACATTGCATATTTAAGAATATAAACTAATCTGAAAGACTTCCCAAGATTACATTGCACCTTGCACCATAGCAGCTTCAAGGCAAAGGTCAGTCCAATTTCAGGAGTGTGAGTGCATTAAGATGTACACAATGTGAACAGTGAGCCTACTGTGGAAGCACAAACACAGCATTTTCAGCAGAAGTACAACCTTCTCCCCCACCCCTCCAGACTGCAGGGCCTGTGCAGAGTGCTGATGGGTTAGTTCCTACCCCTACAGCCATTTCCCCAAAGATAAAGAACAGGTGCTTTTAAAAAACAAAGTGCTGAACAAATGTTCAATCAGCTAAACATGTAAGGAATTAACATGTTTTCAAAAGGCAGGCAGTTGCCTGAAGCATACAGGGATGGGCACAGAGGGAGAGAACAGCACAGGATTCTGGGGAAGTGCATATGTGTCATTTGAGGAGCCAGTCAGAAGCAAGTTGAGCCGGGGTGGTGGGTGCGGGGGTGGTGGTGGAGAGACCCCCGTTTGCAGTACTTCTGTATGCCTCCTCAGTGTTTCATATGCAGAACACCAGCAATTCCTAAACCTCTCTGCCCATCTCCTTCCAGAGTGGACTAGGAACTAAAAGGTCAACAGGGCTATCTGACATTCTTTATGATGTGTCTCTCTAAGTGTTGCCTCTGATTTGTTTTTTGTAGAAAATCCTACGTAATTCGCTGAATTCCAGTTCACTTTCATTTTGACTGGAACAAACTTCTTGTGTGGAGCAATATGCTGAAATTTCTATCTCAGGTGTAATTTTCACTGCAAGATCTGAAAAATACATTAAGATGAAAGGTAAAGGATGGCCTTTTGTGTTGCTTTAAAATACCCAATGCAAAACAAGCAGAATTAATTTGACCATTTGTTATCTACAAATAAAGGATCAGAAATAAAATAATGGAATTGGACACTGTAAAACCTAAGAATTGCTGCTTAAGTATCATTAAACGAATTGTTACCTTCACTGGTTATTTTATAACTTCCACTTTCATCTGCTATAACTTCCGGAGCTACTTGTAATAAAGATTTCAGTGCTAAACATGTTGGAATCTCTGGGTTCAGTCTGAGGTCTGATGTTTTGTAGGATTGTAACTCAAGAGGAAGTACAAGTGTCTAGAAAGCAAAATAATTGGCGCAGTCATTCTCAAAGCAACTTAAAGAATTTGACATTTGAGCAATCTAAGGACTTTTCAGCAACAAAACTGCGCAACGTGTTACAGATTAAAGGATATGAAATAATATTATACCATAATCACAGTATAAATGAGTATATTTTAGAAGCTTTGGTGCAAAAGCAAAGTCAGTCTAAGGGTCAAACTGTGATATTAAGTATGTCAGTCTTTCTCATTGTTGTTGTTTTTATTTTATTTTTAAAATAGCAGCTGCAGGGCCACCCAATCTGGATTAGGATCATCATGTGTGTGGAAGAGCTTTAGCCCCTTCTAGTACATCATAGTTTCAGTGGACAGGGCTACACCCCCCCCCGCTCAATTTATTGTTTGACTCAAGCAGCAGCCACGGGTACAAGTTTTAATTGTTTTATTCTGTGAATTGTTTTTATTCTGTGAAAGTGTTTTAATTGTTTCTTTTACTTTATATTGTAACTTGGATTATGTATACCACCTAAATATATTTATATCAGGTGGTATATAAATATGATGAATAAATAAATAAAAATAGCAGCTTTTCTCTTGCAGCATGGGAGCAAAGAGTATTTGGATCCCTCAGCCAGACCTCTTATTAAAAAGAAGTAGTAAAATAAGCCTAGAAAGCTGATGAGGCTTTTAACATCACACATATTAATTCACTCATGCACCTAATGGCAAGGTCATAAGCTGCCCATCTTATAAGCAGTGAACAAATTCTACTGTCTCACATGTTGTGCTCACTTATTTATTTATTAACACATTTGTATACCGCCCAAAATGCAAGTCTCTGGGTGGTTTACAAAAAACCAATAAAAACAACAGAAGAAAAGATTAAAACATTACAACAATTAAAATTTAAATCATTAAAACTATTAAAAACACAATTAAAGCAATATCTAATTAAAAGCCTGAGTGAACAAATGTGTCTTGACTGCCTTTTAAAAAGTTGTAAGAGATGGGGAGGCTCTTATTTCAGCAGGAAGTGTGTTCCAAAGCCTCAGGGCAGCAATGGAGAAGGCCCGTCCCTGAGCCTCCATACAATTATACTTTCCTTTCAGCCTCAATCCTCTTCCTCTGCAGGTTGAGGGAAACAGTGAAGCTGGGTTTTGTGTTATGATGTCACACTTTTAACATACATCCTTTTACATGTAACAATGAATATGTGGAAATGGAGTTCCTTCAGTGCATCGACCTTTTGCACCATCTATCCTAATGACCAGTAGGGGCACTGGTAGTAGAGATAGTGAGTAAGGGTCTCCCTAGCTGTTCTACCTGTCTCTACTCTATGGCCCCTGCTTGGACTCCTCGGTTATTTCCTGTGAGAGTCAGATTTCCCTTCCTTTCCCCTTAGAGAGCAGATGGAAACATCTCTTTCTCCCCCTACCTATTCAGTATTTAGTCCTATAGATTAGGATTAGGTCTTTCCTATCCAAAGTGTACTTCATCAATAAATACTTAGTATTTAGTTCTACAAGAATCTCCATGTGTTTTCTCTAAATAGCTGCAACTAAACTCTGCATTCTACTCTGTAAATGGAGTGGGTAGCTTCTTTAGTGCTCTGCTAATTAATCTGGGGGTAAACATTACAAACCGCAACAGAACAGAATGTTCAGGCTTTATAATGGTAAAACAATGGCCACTCATCTTCTCTACAGAATCGCTTCAGCAGAGATGCTTGCTTCCCCCTGCCACTGCCAGGAACTATCGCCTGCTCGCCTGACAGCCTCCGAGCTCCCTGCCGCTTCACGGTGCAGCTCAGCCAACCGTCTGCCGCCCGCAGCCCTCAGAGCCAACTGTGCAGCTCCCGAAACTGCCCCCAGCCTCCGAGCTCCCTGCTGCTTCACAGTGCCCCCGATCCAACTGTCAAACTGCTTTCCAGCCACCCCACAGGGCGCATGGCCCGTCTAGAAGAATTAATAATATAGAATATCCCACTCTTCCTCCAAGGAGCCCAGAGCAGTGTACTACATACTCAAGTTCCTCCTCACAACAACCCTGTGAAGTAGGTCAGGCTGAGAGTGAAGTGACTGGCCCAGAGTCACCCAGCAAGTATCATGGCTCAATGGGGATTTTTGTGCTCCTTCCTGTCCCCTGCAAGTCACTGGACAAGAGCAGGAGTGTCCCTGCCCTTGCCTGCAGCATGGTGCAGTGGTTAAAGTGCTGGACTAGGACTGGGGAGACCCGAGTTCAAATCCCCATTCAGCCATGAGACTTGCTGGGTGACTCTGGGCCAGTCACTTCTCTCTCAGCCTAGCCTACTTCACAGGGTTGTTGTGAGGAGGAACTTGAGTATGTACTACACCGCTCTG
The DNA here is from genome assembly GCF_027244095.1 of Hemicordylus capensis. Lineage (NCBI taxonomy): Eukaryota > Metazoa > Chordata > Lepidosauria > Squamata > Cordylidae > Hemicordylus > Hemicordylus capensis. The sequence goes on from NC_069658.1 coordinate 132,317,347, forward strand.
GGCTCCACCGGATCCTCCTTCCATCTGCTGGTGGAGTGGGAGTGACCGCTGGAATGACTGTCCATGCAAGGGTCACTGGTTAGGTCTCATGGCGGCAATGGCAGTGGGGGGAGGCTCGCAGTGGCAGCAGGGGGCTCACAGCAGCTGCGGAGGGCCTCACGGCAGGTGCAGTCCAGGTGCCCAATTTGCCTAAGTGTGACACTGCACCCACCCACCCTCTGTACCATCATCAAGATGCAGAGGGTAGCAGTGCCAATGAGGGTGTGCAGGTGTTGGCGACACTTTGCCACTCACTCTCCCACCCTGCTGGCACTGCAAGAGTGGCAAGTGGCAGCATCAGGGCAGGTGGGTGATGGGGACACCCTCTCCCACATGCCCACCCTCCTACGCCCATGGGGTGGCAGTGGCGGATTGATGGGGAGGCAGAGTCACCACTTGGCTATGGCGGCAGTGGGGGTGGGGTGAGGTTCTCCCTTTTACCTTCTACACACACTATACAGTGGGGTGGCGGGGTGTGCCACGGAGGCCACAGCCACAGCTGCGGGGAGGGTGAGCGGGCGAAGGGAAGGTTCCCCCTTCTGCCTTCCCAAACCATGCTGCGGTGTACGGTGTGTGCCTTATGCCTGGGCTACTTATGGGGGCATCTTGCAATTGCTCTCATCGGCATCTGGCAATTGCTCCAGGGGGCATCTGCTGTGTCCCTCCTGGATCTGAGGAGTGCGTTGGGGGTGTGTGTGACTCTTCCTTTGGGGCTGGTTGGCAGCTGCAGCTGCTCTAGTCTTCTCTCTCCTTTTGGGCATCAGGATGGAGTTCAGTTCCTTTGACAGTGCTGCAATTGCTAGGAAGGGGTTAACTGAGGCTACCAATTAGGGAGCAGCAAAGAGGGACTGCAGCTTGGAGTCCTCTGAGTGGTCTCCTTGGGTCATGTGCTTGCTCTGTCCACTCACGGACTGCTGTTGCCATGGGCGGGGCTGGAGGACCAACAATGCTAGCAATGGCTGGAGAGAACCTTAAAAAGTTAATCGTCTGTCATTCACACTCCCTGCCGGGTTTGCATCATGTACCCGTCTGTTTGCTATGAGGTAAAAATAGGCTTCTATCTGCTTTCAGAATGTAACCCTATTTTCTGCTTGTCTGAATAGCTTCAAAGTCTGACATCAAAATGGAAGGAGAGAAACGTGGAAAGAAGGGAACAGAAAGGGAATGCAATGCAGCAAGAACAGGAGGAGGGCAAGAGGCAAGAGTAGCTCCAAAGTGGTGGATGCTACTCCAGCGAACTGAGGGCAGGCTGTTGCTTGCTATTCTCTGGACTTGAGCGACTTTTCAATTAATGATCCCACTACTCCTTGTCTCCTTTGTTCAAGTTCCCTGATTTAGAACACACACAGAGTCTGAGACTGAAAAGGAAGGAGAGAAACAGGGAAAGAAGGGAATGCAACGCAGCAACAATAGGAGGAGGGGAAGAGGAGAGAGCAGCTCCAGAGCGGTGTGATGGCTGCAGTCCCAGCAGTCAGAGAGCAGCCAAGGGCAGGCTGTTCCTACTGTCTGTCTCTGGAGCTCTTTCTGAGTGATCCCACTACTCCTTGTCTCCTTCATGCAAGTTCCTTCCACCCCCCTGCACTGTCTGTCCCCACTGCCTATCTTCCTTCCCGCCTGCCTTCTGTCCTCCTGCTGCTCACAGCGCACGAGGCAAGGAGGCTGCTGCTGACCTGCCCCGCCCTCACCCGGACAGAAGAGAGAGGGTGCACAGGCACAGCTGGTCTTGCCTTTTGAAGGCAAGGGAGCCCCGCCCCCCATCACTGTCTGTGCTGCGCCAAGGCGGCACAAGCCATTGCGTGGCCCATGGGTAGCTGCAATCATCAGGGCGGGCAGGCGCTGTGGGGTAGGTGTGTGCCCTGCCTTCTCCATGGGAGACGAGACTGTCCTTGGGGTGCCCTTTGAGGCAGCCATGCCGGGAGACAACTCTTGTCTAACGTATGGTACACCTATGACAGGGTATGTGTGTGAGCTTGCAATTTCCACCAGTTCTCTTTTCCCTCTGAAAACCTGATTCTAAGGCAGAGGTTGGCAAGCTTGGCTCTCTAGCTGGGAGAGCCTCAAAACTGTGGCTGGGGATGATGGGAGTTGTAGTTCAACAACAGCTAGAGAGGCAAGCTTGCCAACCCCTGCCCTGAGGGTTGAAGCACCCTTACTTACACAGGGTGGCATTTGGATACAACCCAATGAGCCTGATTTTAAAGAAACATTTACTTATACCAACCTCAATGGGTCACTTTGAATTATATCATCTGACTAGCTGCATGAACAGCTTTCCCCCCCCCCACCCCCGCCTGCCCCCCCACCCCCGGTTCAAGCTGGTGTGCAGTCACTACATAGTTATGTGAGGAACAGACTGTCTGAACCACCCCATATTGTGTGACTTAAACACAACTGATGACACAATTAGGGCAGTGTGAATGTTTAGCCCCTTGCAGGGACAGAATAGCACCCTAGGTGGGAGAGAGATGTGTGTGCAGCTGCTTCTACCCAGACAACTGGGCAGCTGGTCAGATTATATTACCTGAATTGGCCCATTTAGGATTTATGCGCAGACTGGTGGTCCAATCTTGGGTAGGGATGTGCACGGAACCTGGCAGGGGTGGTTCAAAGGCGGGTGTGTGTGTCAGACTAAGGGGAGGGGAGGGTGCACTTACCCCTCCCTCCACTTTCCCCCTGCCAGTGCTCCGTTATGCAAGGCTCCTTCGGGGCAGCAGCATACCTCCCTGCCACCCCAACCCCTCTTTGGCTGGAAGTACCTGGCGCACGTGCACCTGCGCCCATCACGTGCATGCTGCCTCCGGCCACTTCCGGCCAAAGAGGGGACGGGGTGGCAGGGAGGCATGCTGCCGACCTGAAGGAGCCTTGCATAACGGAGCGCCGGCAGGGGGAAAGTGGAGGGAGGGGTAAGTGCCTCCCCACCCACCCTTAAAGTCCGACACCCCTCCCCCCACAAACCTTCCAGTGTTCCAACTTGTTCGGAGGCCTAGAAAAGGGCCTCTGAAGAGGTTTGTGCACATCCCTAATCTGGGGGGGTGGGGTGGGGTCTAAATGTGTTTTTGCATGTGTGGGCTTATTAACAAAACATCACATCAGGGTTCATACACAATTTCTAAGGGGAAAAGTGAGCACATTTATAACTAGGTAAGGATTTGTAACTAGGTAAAATGTTCTATAGGGATGTGCCCGGACCGGTACGGACCTGGGCGGTTCAGTTTGGGTGGGGGGTTGCTTTAAGAGTGGGGGGAGGGTTTACTTACCCATCCCGCCGCTTTCCCGCTCTGGTGCCCGTAATTTTAGTAGTAATTGGAGCGGCAGGATACCTCACTGCTGCCCCTTCCCCCCTTTCGCTATGAAACTCTCCCAGGAGTCCTCTGTGCATGCGCGCACGTTGTGTGCGCGCTTCACGTCTCTGTGACGTGCGTGCGTGCACAGAGGATTCCTGGGACCGTTTCATAGGGAAAGGGGGGAAGGGGCGGCAGGGAGGTATCCTGCCGCCCCAATTACTGCTAAAATTACGGGCGCCAGAGCAGGAAAGCGGCGGGAGGGGTAAGTAAAACCTCCCCCCACTCTTAAAGCAACCCCCAACCCCAGTGCTGGTCCGCAGTTTGGCAGTTCCGTGTACACCCCTAATGTTCTACACATTTGTAAGTGGATAAAGTGTCTGCAGTTAACCCACAATTCCTGCCACTTCAACAGAGCACTAATATGGAGCAATGCTGCCTTGGAGTGAGCATTGAGGAAATTAAAAAGGTGCATCCAATCCAGCCCTATGGGAAGGAAAGGCCCAGGATTCGTGGAAACAGGCCTTTGGGGATGGGAGGAGGCCTTGGCAATTTGCCTGAGGATGTAACATGCTGATCTCAGTGCTGCATCTCCATATGCAACCTTTACTAATTCAGGATGATAACATACAGGCAAGATAAATCCATAAATATTTCTTTTGAAGCAGATTTTTTTTGTTTACACAGTCTGAATGTACATTCTAAAAATGTGGCAAGTAGGTAGTATTCACTGAAGTCACTCACATACCTCCTCTTCACTTAAAGTCACTTTGCAAACATCTTCATACAATGCTGTCCTCTTCACTTGAGATGCCACACTCCTTTTGAATGTAAAGCACTCTCTTTCAAAAGGAAATCAAAACAGCATAAGTTATTGCTCTTTATGTTTGCCAGTTTATGCAGGTCTGAGAATTTTAACACTAATATTTTTCAATAACATTTTAACAATAACATTGGGAAACCAGTTAAACATGAGGTTCTAGTGTTTAGAAATGTTCTAAACACAGTTCTTGGCTGTTTTACAAAATTTGACAGGCTGTAGAGATCAATTTGATACAATCAAGCTTAAGTATAAACAAATTTAGGGGAATATGGTCCAAAATTATAAATAATTCAAGATTGGTACTTGTTGGATGGACTACCATAAGTAAATATCATAAACAATAAATCAAAAACAGAAGCTTCTATTTCAAAAGTGCAAAAGCAAATTTTCCCACAGCTGTTTCTTTGTGATTTGCCAACTTAAAACCTTACACATCTATTGTGAGGCAACACAAATAATATTTGTATAACACAAATCAACATCATCCATCAAAAATACTTGAGACAGCTCTTGGACTAAGCACTAGGATTAGATCAAGACAGAAACTGAATTTAATCTAAATAAAATACTCAGAGGCGTAACTAGGGAAAACGGCGCCCGGGGCAAGCACTGAAATTGCGCCCCCCCTGCCGTGCGTGCCCCACCGCCGCCCCTTAGCTAAGCAGGGTCCACCCTGGTTTGCATTTGAATGGGAGACTAGAAGTGTGAGCACTGGAAGATATTCCCCTCAGGAGATGGAGCCACTCTAGGAAGAGCAACTAGGTCCCAAGTTCCCTCCATGGCAGCATCTCCAAGATAGGGCTGCAAGAGACTCCTGCCTGCAACCTTGGAGAAGCCGCTGCCAGACTGGGTAGACAATACTGAGCTAGATAGACCAATGGTCTGACTCAGTATATGGCAGCTTCCTATGTTCCTAAATACTACTGCAGCACACACACAAGACACCTGTCCCATCCTGACACTCAGCCAACTTCCATAATCAAGATCCTACACACACACACACACACACACACACACACACACACACACACCCCACAACTGCCTACTCCTAGATTTACAAGGAATACAAGCCACACCTAATGGCACAGCAGGGAAGTAACTTGCCTAGGGAGCAAAAGGTTGTGGGTTCGAATGGAAACACCTATATAGGACTGCCAACTCTGACTGAAGCGATATGTGGGGGCCCCCCTCCAATATTTCACAATATCAAGCCATTTACATCTCTAAGATAGTTTTCAATAGTATCCTGGAGATTCATGCCAACTACATCCATGATGGTATTTGCTGCAAAAAGTGGAGTCATAATCACAGAAATGGTCACTGCATGTCCCTCATGAAACAATCTTTCTTCAAAAGGGCAAACGTGTGTTAAGAAATTGAATAGTACAAACAAACCTTTTAAAAAGGGAGAAAGAGACTTTAGCTCACCAAAAGCTGGGAAGGTCCAAGAACTGTGCATGTGTGTTGCACTCATGCTGCATGCTGCCTATGAACACTGATACCAGTCTCCTAGAATTCTCTAGAAGCACTTAAAACCAACTAAGCAATTTTTTTCAAACATCAGACTTGAAGCAACGTGGGGGAAGTGGCAGGGCAGAGGGGACGGGAAAAAAACACATACAGGGCTAAGGAAGGAGCGCAACCCTAAAGAAAGCGCCTGGGGAAAGCAACGTGGGGGGAGTGGGGGTGGGGGGACACAAACAAACACACACACACACACACACACAGGGCTTAGGAAGGAGAGCAGCCCTCATCCATCCAAAAGTAAATAAGAGTAAAATGAAGAAGGAAGGCGAGAGGGGAAGCAGCGTGGAGGAAGGGGCGGGGGGGAACCAACACACACACACACACACACACACACAGGGCTTAGGAAGGAGCGCAGTCCATCCATCCAAAAGTAAATAAGAGTAAAATGAAGAAGGAAGGCGAGAGGGGAAGCAGCGTGGAGGAAGGGGCGGGGGGAACCAACACACACACACACACACAACACACACACAGGGCTTAGGAAGGAGCGCAGTCCATCCATCCAAAAGTAAATAAGAGTAAAATGAAGAAGGAAGGCGAGAGGGGAAGCAGCGTGGAGGAAGGGGCGGGGGGGAACCAACACACACACTTCTCTTCCGTATTGCCCCCTCTCCCCAGGCTCGAAAGCCGGGTCCCAAGGCAAGCACGCCTTCTGGAAAGCACACACGCCCCCCCCCCCGCCAGAAGGGAAGCATCAGAAAACAAGCAGCGATGATTGCATTTAAGCAGCAGCCCAGCAGCGCATCAAGGAAACGGAGAGAGAAGCTCCACAGACAGAGCAGCCTGGAAGCAGAAGTGATTCTGTACACTAGAGACCCGGCGGCGCTGGCAACTTGTTGTTGCAACAAGCCACTAGAGGGCCTCTTAAGGGACTCTTCTTAAATTCTGGCTGGCGCGGCGCCTGCTGCTGATCAGCCTGAGAGCGACACTGCAGCCAGCGAGCTGAGAGCAGCCAGTGAGCAAAAGGCGCCCGTTTTGTTGCGGCGCCCGCCGGCAGGCCAGCCAGGAAAGAAGTGGGGGGGGGCCGCGGGTGCGGAAGGGACTGCTCGTGGGAGGGGGCGCCGACGTGCTCCCTTCCCGGCGAAATTTGTATTAAAAATTAAAAAAAAAATTCGGGGATCGGTGGGGGTCATGGCGGCGCCCCCCACGTGACCAACGAAGATGGCGCCTGGGGCACGTGCCCCCCCTGCCCCCCCTATCGTTACGCCTATGAAAATACTGTTATCAAATGATTATGACTTCAAGTATACAGAGGTACTCTCAGGTTGAAAGGTGTATATTGTTATGCACCTGGCACGTTAGTATGTTTGAAAGGGTGCTTTCATTCCAGTAATCTGGGAAACTGTTTGAATCCATTATACAAATCTAAGGCCCAGCAATGTACTTTCTAATCTTGCCCTGTTTAACTTCTGACTGGATAAGAGCAAACATTTCCTGTTTCAGCACACAGAATAATTTTATAACATGATTAGTACTGAAAAGTCACAATACTTTCCTTGCTCTTTTTTCGTTTTGCACTCCATTCATTCTATTCATGTGTTCAGTGTAAACAATAAATGCTTTGAGAACCAATTAAGGTTTTAATTTTGAATCTGCTCATGTCACCCAGAGTTTAGCCAAGGATTGCAGCATAAACCTTTTAAATCACTGGGCAAGATTCAGACAAAGGCATGTATCTTTAAGGGCCCCCCCCGCCCCGGCAACAGGAGCAAATTTAAGTATGCATATATTAAAATCAATGCAATGTTAATTAAAAGATGCTTACGTTTCATTGTGTCAAGTCTTATAAGTATAAAGCAACAACTAATTAAAAAAAATGTGCACTCAATTTCAGATATTAATCCTGAATCTCACATACTGCACACTATTCAGTTACATAGTACCTGAAGATGTCCTCCTCTGTGATACTGTTTCCGCTGGAACTTAAAAGGGGATCCTGCACTCGGAAAATGCTGAGCCGGCTCAAGAGGGTACGCAGATTAGGTAGCAATTTAGCATATTGGGTCAAATGGTCAGTAAAAACAAGTTCATCTTCAATATACAAATCTTCTAAGAAATGGAAAATCAAATTACAGTACCAAGAGATAGTTTTGCAGATCACTTTCTAAACTGAAAAATGCTAAAAGTATATTATGGAATGCTTCCTTTGGATGACTTCTAAGAATGATTTAGCTATCAATGTTACTAAATTTTCAGAGACTACATAAGAGGGAAGAAAACCAATTTGCCTTCTAGTCTAGTTAATGAACAAAATATTTATAGATATTCTTGTTCCTATTCCCAACAATGTCTAGGATCCAAAGAATCATGACACTAATTACGTAAGCCTTAGGGGGCTTTAGACTTGTTTTCCTTGAAGAGCAGTGCATACCTGCCAAACATGTCCCTATTTTCCCATTCAGGTGAATGGGAAAATAGGGACATGTTGACAGGTATGGCCAAGCCTCATACTGCATAACAAACTGCTTCTGTAACTGTGGGAAGTCTCAAAAGCAGTTTGAAATGTGGCAAGGGGGTCTGCTGTTCAAAGGTGGAGGCGGCGGGGGGAGGGGGGCTCCACTGCTAGAGCTGTCTAGTTGTGCAGCAAAGCATATGATTGGGCTCTTTAAAGAATAAAACATATATATGTGTATGTACAGCCTTGTATTTAGCCACTTGCCTCTATCTGGGCAAGCAGCTTCTCTCCCAGCATTTTAGACTATGAAGCTATTCTCACGATCACTGGAAAGAGGGCCAAGAGAGCTTAACCCGCTTTCCAGGGATCGTGGGAACCAGCAGGATCGCAGGCGAGCCCGGTGCTCCCAAGGCGGCTAGCCCGCCTAAAACACCCTCCCTTTAGATGAGGTTAACAGAGTGAGCGCTCTGTTAACCTCATCTTTTTGCTTGTGTGTTGCTGCGGTGCGTGGCGACACACAAGTAGACCTCCGATCAGGAGGGGGTCTCTCCAGAATGCCGGAGGGGGGTCTCTCTGTGAGGGGGTCTCTCCGGGAGCAGCCTCCCGGGCTCGGGCGTCTCTCCAGAATGCCCTGTGCACACGCGTGGGGCATCCTGGAACTTCCAGGGGCCGTGCGGCCCCCAATCCCCACTGCCCCTGCCGGCTCCATGATGGAGCAGGCAGTCGTGTTCGTGGCCGATCTGGCCACCCAGCTAAGAGCATCTGTGCCTAAAGGTAGGAACGTCTGTGTCTAAAGGTAGGATAGCTGCATGTATAATTTCTACATGCCAGACTAGGTTAATCTCCTTAAAGAAGTGAGGTTCCAAATGCTTGTTTACCTTCTTCTTGTTCTTTAAGTATTACTGGGACATAATTTAGCTGTAAATGACTGGCATCACTAAATTCTTGCTTGCTGTCATCCTTTATAAGCAAATAAGCATCTTCTGGCTCACACTGAGAACAAGGATTTGAACTCGGAACAACTTCAATATCTTCATTATGAATATTGATGGGAATGCTTGAAATAGGTTTCCTAAGCAGTGGAAAACAAATTATTTCAATATGTGTAAAAAGGGGGGCAGGTCCACTCTGAAACCCCTGTAATTCAAAAGCTATGGGCACTACTGAAATCAGAACTTTGGGTAAATTCTATGTAAATAAAGCCTTATTATCTGGGATCAGCAGTTAGCAATTATGGTCTTGATTCAGAAATAGGTACAGGGAAAAACCATGTAAAGCAGCTCCAGCTACGATGTGAGGATATGTACTGTCATGTTGTTACTAGAGCAGCCCCATTTCGGATTTAAGCATCAATTTTTGAGAAGACACAAACATTGTGCCTTGAAGGGACTAGGGCACTTTCCAGATTAGACCCTGCAACGGGGTCATGATGGATCTCTGAAGTGTGCTTCCACACTTCTTGTGTTGTGACCCCGCAGTCCCTAGGCGGACAGCAGGGCACCGTTCATATTTCCAATGCCTTGTTTCGAATTTAATCACTGCGATATAGTGCTATGACATCGTAGATCCAGTGTAAAATGCTTTTTTGGGGGTGTGTGTGTTAGTTTCCGCAAGACTGCTCCCCCTACTGTTTACGTTTCAAATGCAATTTGCTGGAATGGAAGCATGTTGCTGCTGTTGAGCAGCTAATTTGGAAAGCGCCTAGCTTGGAAACATTCCAATATAGAATTGTCCAATTGGAATTGATATCCCAATACAAAATTGTCAATCAGAACAGGAAAGGTCCTAGGATAAAGAAGATCTGAATGGACCAACCCAACCCCACTCTAATGCAATCAGAGCTCCTCTCCTGGATTTGTGTCTTTTGTTTTGACTCCTGTTTTAACTGATCTGAACCCTCTGAATGTTGGGTGCTTTCAGAAGTAGGCTTGCTGGCAGACATTCTGCCCAGGTCTGCTCTGGAACTCCCAGCCATGTACCTGTTATTATACTCTTGCCTATACCCTGAATCCAGTCTATGGCACATACTGTGCCCAAGCCCTCTTTGAAATCTTGGAACCAGGTGCCTGCCAAGCACACAGTTGCTGCTGGGCCTTCTTGGACCAGGTGCCACCAAGGCAAGTTTGGAAGGCAACCCAGCCTATTACTGTGGTGTGAAAGCCTCTTAACGGTTTCACGCCCTGTCTCCCTCGACCCCGGGATGCAGCGAGAGCTGCTGCCTGGGGGCTGTAACACTCGCCTGGCCGAGGCCTTCCCAGCCGACCCGGAGCCAGTTGCGGCGCACCGCCGTGGTGGAAATGCGCCCGACAGGGGCCAGGGCCATCCAGGCAGCGGTCCCCTCCCGGAGCCTCCCTCCCCTGAGCCTGATCTGAAGTTATGAATGCTTGGTGATTTGGTGTTTGTTTATCTGGGCCCACTCTACCAGACAGCTGCCTGCTTCCCCAGCTGGCCGGAGTCAGCTGCAGAAGGGAAATGTTCCCCTACAATCTAAGTAATTTCCCCAGATTCAAAGAGTAACCCCCCACCCGGATTGATTTGGTATCCCTGCTTGGGACACAAACTAGATGCACACATGCATAAGACACATGGGTCCAAATGTGTATTTGAAGGACAGGTGTGCTTGCAGCAGCACACAGTATTAATGTGCAAGTGCAGAAGGCAGATCTCCAGAATAGATCCACCAGTTTTCCTAAGTTGTAGCTGGTTCTTTGCAGGATCATACATTCACAGCAGCTGCACCACACATGCAAGGTTCCTATCAGGTGCCACAAGTCAGTGTTCTTCATTCTTCCCATCTGGAAACACTTTCCTCACGACACTTGCCAAATGAAGAATCCCAATGCACCAGCCATGGAGCTCTTGCACATTGCAGAGGATTCCAACATATGTTCTTGGGTGCATTCTTAGCTCATAAGAAACACCAACAAGGCCTGTTTTCTCACACAAATGGAAAGTATCACTAGAACGTACCTAACACTCTATGGCTGCACACTGTAGCTATGGCTCAGTAGTGGAGGACAAGCAATCTTTCTAGTAATTTGAGCACAATTAGCAATAATTTCATTAAAGAACCTCTAACAAGCTGCTGAATAATCCCACTGTACCGAAGAACACCATCTGAAAAATATTGCCTTATGGTAATGCTGGATTGAGGAATGAGTTTCCCTGTAGCTTCTAAAGACCTCTATATACTTTGCTGAAGCTTGAGCTAGCAGAGACTATGGACTGCCCATATTAAAGGATAGAATAAATGAATGTCTTCCTAATTATTTTGTGTATTAGTTCAATGTCAAATATGAAAACAGTAATATTTCAAATTCCCAGCACAAAATGGGATCACAGGAGCTATGGCTTTGAACACCTTTCTGCCTTTGAACTCTCTAAATTAAGACTCTAATCTGAAGCCCAGGCCTCTTGCCTTTTAGCTATCCTCTTTGACTGACTTTGTTTCTATTACTGCATGTCTGAAATTTAATTTACATGGATCTCTAAGTAAACTCTTGGCTTAATAATGGTAGTGTCAGCAGAAAGTCAATACAATCTCTAGAATTAACTAAATGCAGGAGACAAAAGGAACAAGGTCATCCTATGAAAAGCATTAATTGATTCTATGTGCATGTTTAAAAATAACATGCCCTCATATATCAAGCTAAAATGTATCAACCTGGAGAACATTAAAAGGCTTTTTTTCATTCATGACAAATGATGAAATTGGATAATCCTTAATCCTCCTGTCTAGGATTGTATTTTAAAATACTGGTTAGAATTTCTTTTTTTCACTCATAAGTGATCTTTTTAATTCTTTAAAATATATTTAAAGTCACCCTATAATTTATGTTTTTGTGAAAGAATATTCTAATACTAGCTTAACCCACACAGAGCATCTGTGTGCTAGTACTTGATTGCTCCCCTCACCCCCTGCCTCACCTCAGAGATCTCTCCACCTTAACCTGAGCCGCACTCCTGCTCCTCCTCCTCCATCCATCCAGTTGCTTCCATCCCCCTCACCACTCTTGGTCACTTCCCAATCCCTTTACTCCATCCCCCTCACCCCTCTTGGTCGCGGCTGTAGCGTTACTGGTGCCTATTGGCCAAGCTGCAGCCCTCTATCCCCAGAGACCTCCCCACCCCCAACCAAGCCCCGCTTCTGCTCCTCCCCACAAGAGCAGCTGCAGCAGTGGTTGACTGGGCCCTTCCTCACTGACGCCACTGCCATGGCTGCTTGTTCCCCTCAGGCTCCTCGTTCCCCTCAGGCTGCTGACAGGCCCGGGCCTGTCCCTTGCCTGCTTGCCTCCCTCCACCAATGGCATCGGTAGCCCCAAACAGCAGCAGTGGTTGACTGGATCCTTACTTGATGCCAATAGGTGCTGCCATGGCCGCTCATTCCCCTCAGGCTGATGACAGGCTCAGACCCGTCCCTCACCCCTCCTTCTTTCTCTCTTCCCCTCCCTTCTTTTTCTCTCTTTCTCTCTCATACATTCGCTCTTCCCCTCTGTCTTTCTTCCCCTCCCTTTTTTCTTTCTTTCTCTCTCCCTTCCTGAGTTAGATCTTGTTTCCTCATCTAATTCACACAACGGCAGCCTCCTTCTCCTGAAGGGGCTCCTCACTCCCTCACAACCCCTCTCTTTGCAGACTCCTGCCCGCTATCCTTTTATAGATATAGATTCCTCTCCTCTACAATCAAGAATATCTTCCAACCAGTAACAGTTGCATTCCAACTGATCGTAACCATCACAGGCTCCTCCTCTCTATCTGCATATGGAATCCCCACTGCCCAATCACCATGGTGCTTCTGCTCTCACAGGATCGTCCTCCCTATCTGCATATGGAATCCCCACTGCCCAGTCAGGTGCTTCTGCTCTTGAACTCCCCCAAGAGCTGCCACGCACAGGATTAGCCATGGGTACACCTTAGAGAATTGTATAAATAGATCATAGGATGTATACTGGCTCTGCTTTTCTTGCCTTGTACAAAATTGGAGAGGAAACTGATTAACTGCATGGAACTCCCCATCTCTGACAACGTTTTAAAAGTCTCTAAAGACTTCCCCCTCCCACCCAAGCTTTTAAACTGGACTGTGGTTTTCAATTGTTTTAAGGTCTTTATTTTTAATCTGTTTTATGTAGTTGTAAACCAGAGACAGAAGTTGTAAACCAGAGATGGAAATTTGGGGCTGTCTATCAATTTGAAAAATAAATAAAATGTTTCCTGTATGATCTTAAATGCATAGGACCAGTTTGGATTCGCTTCTTTGCTCCCAGAGGCTATGCACAGGAGGGAGCAAGACTGCGTCTTCCCCTCACCAAGGTGCACCAGTCTCCTTTGGGCCACTGGATATCCACAACAATGAACCATTTGCATAGATCTTCCATGCATAAATTCAACACACATAGGCTCAAATTGTATAGTCATCATATGTGGAATATTGATATGCATTGTTTTGACCTATGCATATTTTGATTTCTCCATTGTGCATCTTTCTCTAGTATGATTATTTATGGAGGACTTTTAAAGTGCAAAATATTTTATAACACAAGTCTCATAGTAAAGGTCTATCACCTTGTTCATTTGCTGATACATACTGGCTATATAAGAATTTCCACTACGTCCCAAGGCTATACCATGTATCCTATCCTGAACACACGTTTGGATGGAAGCCCTGATGGTTTCCATATTATTTCTTTTTCCAAGTAAATGAATGTTGGTCTCCAGCTTTAGATATGCATAACAACCTAAGAATAAATTAATGGCACTCACTTCTCCAAGAAATCTTCTATGTAGAAATATTCCTTCCAAAGATCAAGCACAGAAAAATTCATCACAATTTGAATGGAATCAACTGAAACTAAAGCAGAAAAAACATAGCTAAGAAGAAGTAGTATGAAAAGCACCGAGCTGGAAGGAAAAATCACAGCAAAAACGGAGTCCAGGATGGTCACATGAATCCCCAGAGATACAAATGGTTCAGCTCAAAGCATAATACTTAAAATTGCTTTCAGGGACTCTGCCTTAGGACCCATAAAGTGCCATGTTTCTGCTTGTTTCTTAAACCACAGACCCTGGCAGTCAGCTCCAACACCTTCCCTCTTGTACCACGAGTGCTTTGGTGCCACTGTAAACCTGACCTCTGTGGCTCAAGGGTGCCCCCTAGGTTGCTTGAGCTTTCATTTAGCTGACCCAAGGGCCAATCCTAGTACACCAAGCCCTACAAAGTCCTGGACTCAGAGGTTGCTCCTCAGTCCAGGCAATTGTTTTCCAATGTGAAGAATCTGGCTAGTTCCTGCTCCTTTTTCCTGATTGACCTCTGCCTGACTTTGATCATACACCTGTCTCCAGTCCCTCTACTCTTTGTTTGCTGCCTCAGAATTCGACCACTGATAGGGGCAACAGCCAGCTTCCCGGGTTCTTGTAGCCTGATGCATGCTGAGACCAGGATGAACCTCAATAGGGAATTGACAGAGGAAGTGTGACTCTGTTGGCCATTTTGGACCTCTTGGCGGCTTTCAGTACTATTGACCATAGTATCTTTCTGGAACGTCTGAGACTGTTGGGGGTGGCAGGCACTGTTTTACAGTGGTTCCGCTCCTACTTCTCAGACAGATTCCAGAAGGTGTTGATTGGAGACTGTTGCTCTTCGAAATCTGAGCTTATAAATGGCATCCCCCAGGGCTCCATACTCTTTCCAATGCTCTTTAACATCTACATGAAACTGCTGGGAGAGATCATCAGGGGATTTGGTGCACGGTATTATCAGTATGCTGATGACACCCAGATCTAATTCTCCATGTCAACATTATCAGGAGATGGCATAACCTCCCTAAATGCCTGCCTGGAAGCAGTAATGGGCTGGATGAGGGAGAATAAACTGAGACGGAATCCAGATAAGATGGAGGTACTTATTGTACGGAGTCAGAACTCCAGAGACGATTTTGATCTCCCTGTTCTAGAGGGGTCACACTTCCCCAAAAGGAACAGGTGCGCAGTCTGGGAGTACTTCTGGATCCACACCTCTCCCTGGTATCTCAGGTTGAGGTGGTGGCCAGAGGGGCTTTTTATCAGCTTTGGCTGATACACCAACTGCGTCCATTTCTTGAGATGAACGACCTCAAAATAGTGGTACATATGTTGGTAACCTCCGGACTTGACTTCTGCAATGAGCTCTATGTGTGGCTGCCTTTGTACATAGTCCCGAAACTGCGGTGGCCAGGTTGGTCTCTGGGTCATCTCAGAGAGACCACAACACTCTTGCTGATAGAGCTACGCTGGCTGCCAATAGGTTTCTGGGCAAAATATAAAGTGCTGGTTATAACCTATAAAGCCCTAAATGTTTTAGGCCCTGGGTATTTAAGAGAATGTCTTCTTCATTATGAGCCCCACTGCCCACTGAGGTCGTCAGGAGAGGTCCATCTCCAGTTGCCACCAGCTCAGCTGGTGGCCACACGGGGGCAGGCCTTCACGGTTGCTGCCTCAAGACTGTGGACCATGCTCCCCTAGTGAGATATGATCCTCCCCATCTCTGACAATTTTTAAAAAGCATTTGAAAACCCACCTCTTCACCCAAGCTTTTTCAGCTTTTTAAATATTTAGGTTTTAATCTGTGGTTGATTTTTAAATTGTTAAATTGTTTTAAGTTTTTGTATATGTTTTAACTTGTTTTATGCTATTGTTAACCAGGTGAAAGTTTGGGGCAGTGTACAAATTTGATAAATAAATAGAGTCTCTGATCTTAAGGGTCTCTGTCTACCATTGACTAGACTGCTCAGATCCTATGGTGGAGCAGAGAGGCACAAGGGTCTTGGGAAACAGGGAAGAGGAAGCAGCTTAGTCAATGGCAGCCAGAAACTCTTCTGCTTGGCCTACCTTTCTGTGAAGTTAGGTTAACTGAGCCAATTAGCAATAGCAATAGCAATAGCACTTACATTTATATACCGCTCTATAGCCGGAGCTCTCTAAGCGGTTTACAATGATTTAGCATATTGCCCCCCTCGGAAGGATGGAAGGCTGAGTCAACCTTGAGCCCCTGGTCAGGATCGAACTTGCAACCTTCTGGTTACAGGGCGGCAGTTTTACCACTGCGCCACCAGGGGCTCATTATCAGAGACTTCACTACTGTTGCCACTACCACAAATCACTTAGTGCAGTGGTCTTCGCTATTGTTCCTGTGGGGACCACCTTGACAAAAAAACAAAACCCTTCAGTGTGAGAGCCATTTCCTACTGTGCTAACCACTGCTCTTTTCTCAGTGCTGGTAGGGCCCTTTAAGAGACAAGGAGGCCATCTCTTAAGAGCTCTATGGGGAAAGTGCTGGGAAGGACTACACATCCCAGCACTTTGTGCATGTCTTCCAAGATTATGCAGGGGCTCTGGACAGCTCTGCTTCCCTTAAAGAAGTCCCCCAGCTCTGAGCAAAGTGCAGCACTGCAGGGTGAAAATGATTGTCTCTGCAAGGTGCCAGGTCAACTATGCAGAGTATTCAGCTTTGGTCAAATAAACAATTTTATTTCGGCCCCATAAACAATTAACCAGGGAGCCACACTTAGGGCAGATAGGGGCTGCCAGTGGCTCCCAGGCCTTACAGCACTGACTTAGTGCATGACAGTGTAGATGAGAAATCTGAAGCCAGCTTTCCTAGCACTCCTCTCTCCCCTACCCCAGCATATAGAGTATGCTGGGCTCACTCCCTTAAGCAGTGAGCTTTCTTCAGGAACCCCTCACCTCAATGTCCTGACTCCTCTGCCCTTTTCCTTGCACACTTATACTTTCCTTAGAACCATGTTTCTCAGTTCATGTCCTACTCTAGACCCATTCTTCAGGTACCTTCTTTCTTAACTTCTCTATGTGCAGGGACCGCTTTTCTGTCTTCAGTTTGCCTTCCAGAGTTACTCCTCTCTCTAGTAACTGTGTGAATCCCAGGCAAACTGACCACTTTTCCTTCACTCACAAGAGCTTGAATGCAAGCATTCTTCAAACAGGCAGAATATTCATAAATAGCATTCTGTGCCATCGTATCAAACTCATTCAATAGGTTTTAGAGGATTCACAGCCACAAGCTCAATACAATGAGGCTGATCACATGAGCAGCCAAGTCCTAGCTTGGGCCATTCAGCCTAGGCTTAGCTGCCCATGCAAAGTGCCGAGTTCGAGCCCAATCCTGGCACGGCCTCGATCCCAAGCATGGCAATTTACCCCAGGTTTTAACCTGGGTTTAAGGGCACATATGGTTTGGGGTCTTGTGTGTGTGCATGGGCTGCAGGCTGCCCATGCACACAGAGAGCCAGGAAAGCAAGAGCACCCAGCTGAGGGAGGATCCCTTGGTGCACTGCACCCCTGGACTTCCGTCTCTGGCTCCTGCTCTGCCATTCGCTGGGGCACGGCTCATGTGCCATGCGAACGGCTGAGCATGAACACAGAAATCAATCATGTGCGGGGAAGCAGGCAGGTGCTTGCCTCCCCACCAGCCCTCTGCCTTGCCAACAGTTTTGGTCATGGGAACAACCTTAATATACATATAGGGGCTATTCACATGACCGCTCGAAAGCACTTTCGAGCGGCCATGAGAACTGCCAGGAGCTATGTGGCTCCTGGCGGTTAGCACGCTTAAGTCCCCCGCCAAAAAAACGAGGTTAGCGGAGCGAGTGCTCTGCTAACCACGTTTTGGCGATCGTGATTCACCACGGTGCAGCTCACAAGGAAACCCCCGACTGGTGGCTCCAACAAGCCTCCTGGCCTCGGGGTCTCCCTAGAAAGCCCCACATATTTGCGCAGGGCATCTTGGGACTTCCAGGGGCTGAGTGGACCCCGATCCCCACCGCCCCATCAGCTCCGTGACAGAGCCGGTAGTCGTGTGGGCAGCCAATCCAGCTGCCCAGGGACGGCTGGATGCTCATCTGCGGGGAGAGCGGGTCGGCTCTCCCTGCAGAAGCCCTGCAGGCTCTACACACCAATTGTACATAGAGCTTCATAGGATAGTTCCTGAGCAGGTTCTGACATCATGTGGAAACATGGTTTATTTCATTTAACTGAAGTTAGTGTGTATCTTTGAACCCATGCCAGTCTACAATCATCATTTCAGGCAGTCAAATCTTGATCTGAATTCAAGGTTTGAAGATTATTTTTTTTGTCCTTATCAAGGTTTTGCATGATGCAAATCCACAATTATGATTTAATCTTGGTTTGTTTCAGTAGCACTGCCCTTGCAAGGCTCAGCATAGGGAGAGGCAAGCCTAGATCATGGGAGGTAAGGAGAAAGGACAGGACCTGAACAAACCACAAAATGGTGAAACAAACCAAGATTTGATGATGATCCGTGACACTAATTCAAGTTCGTTAAATTCGAACTTGGATTGCTTAATTAAAATAAACTATACTTCTACAGGATGTCTAAACCTGCCCATTATAGATGCATGGAACATGAACACGTATTCTGCTTAACAGTTTTTAAACGTTGTTGGGCCAGTTTGGACAATAGGGCCAGTCACTGCATAAGGGGGCAGGTGGGGGAGAATGTTTGAACTTTAAGGTAGTATTTAAATAATTCAATGAAGGGTGGTTTGGGAATTAATCACCACATGATTAAGTGGTGGTGGGGAGGTGCACCAGTCGGAGGCCTCACCATGAGATGAGCCACCGGTTGAGTTGCAGTTGTCTGAACTAACCTACTGCATTCTCCTGAGAGAATTCTTAAAGCGGATAATGTATTTCTTATGCAAGATTGGCCACAAACATTTTACAACGTGGCCAAATTCTCATTGTCCTTATCTTTCACCCATAGCTCATTGTTTAATATTAAAAAAAAATGATATGTGAAAGAGAAATGTAACTTACCTCTTGTCCATGGTCTCCTGTATTTATCATCCGCAAAGTCTCCATCATGATAATAATTTTTATCTTTGTATAAACAGGAAGGGATGTGAATTGATAACCGTTCAAAGAAAAATCTCTGTTGGGAAACTTTCTGCCCAAGAAAAATGTACCACATGATTATGTGTAATACAGTTTAAAATTTATCATATTAGTAATTCAATGCTTCTCAAAGAGTCACACAAATGTGATGTGCTAGCCTGGACAATCCTTTCAGCTGGAAATGTTCAGCAGTATTGCCAGCAGTTTCTTACTACTGCCTTTCCCCAGCACATACAACAATCTTGTATGTATGTGCAAGCGTGCATAATTAAAGTGACATATGTACAAACTCACACCCATCTCCTAATGTTCAGAAGACTTCTTGTCATCCAGAGTCATACTATATTGGGGGTTGCATTACAGTACAAGAAACATGTTGAAGAATAAAGATGCAGGCTGCAACATATAAACTCTGGTAGACCATAAAACCATAAAAAGACTTTTTAAAGCACCTGCACAAACTCTCATGCAAAAGCTTCTGAGAATGGAGCAATACTTCTGAATTTGGGGTCACTTTTCTCATGTAATGGTCTTCTATTAACTCAGGAACAGCCTTTCTGTGAGTAGAAGAGGATTTCCTCTAGCAGAAGAGCATTTTGGGATCCATGCCAGGGTTGTCAACTTTTGATTTAAACAAAATCTAATGCTTGGGTGGAGGCCAGAGCCATGGGCAAGTCAGGGTATGAAGTAAAGTATTTATTAAATAGCAAAGTATTTCAATGTCCATCCTTGTAAATGGTGTTAGTCACAGTTGCCATTATCATGCTATACTGTCCTACTCAGTGTTTCTTCTGGTCTTACTTTACTCTGGCTCCTTTGGCTCACCAGAGCCTCTACAAAGGGGACACACACAAGCATCCTGCAGTCTGAGACGCAGCAGGATGTGAAATGGTACACTACGAATAAATGAGCTCAAAGCGTGTACATGTGGGGATTATACAGCTTAAGCATGCTCTTTAAGTGAAAACACTGCTACTGAATTTCTCAGCAAAATATTCTTCAGCCAACCCAAATTTCTGGCTTTTACACACAATGTTCTGGTATTCAATGAACATTCAAATATTCATCAAGTGCTTGCTCACTGGCTACAGTGAGATTCTAAAGTAGGAAGAAAATATTAAAGAGCAGTAAGTGTTAATTATTATTATTTTCAATATTTAATCATTTTAAATTGATATTGGATTTGCGGGGGAGTAAATTTAGTATTTTTATTGTAATTTTATTGTTCTGTAATACTAGGAAATGTGTTCATTTTCTACAAATTTAAGGAGCAATCTTTCAACCAGCACTGTTTCTACTGCAGCCTCCCTTCATTTCAGTGATGTTCTCCATGTAAAATATGAGCATGTCGATGCCACATGACCACGTCAGTGCCAAATTTCCACTGATTTAAGGGGAAGAGATTAAAGTGCATGCTAAACTATCTCACTGAACTCGACAGGCATTTTACAGACCTTAAGCCTAGATGGATCATAACGAGGGTTGTAATTTTAAGTTAATCAACACCACCCTGCATGTTAGAGTAGAATAAAACAAACTGCAGTGCATATTAAACCACAAAACAGGAATTCCTTCAGCAAAAAGAGATAATAATAAATTATATATTAGGTCAGAACCTACTCTCAAACTGAACTGTAAAAAAAAAAACAAAAAACCTATTTTAAAAACCGATATAAGAAGTTCCAGAAATCTTAAACAAGAACAATAGTAGTGGCTCATCCTAAAGAGCCAGAGGGGCATCAAGTGTTCAATGATTAACCAGCCTGCAAAACTCTACCTGACAAATGGCCGGCCTATGGGCAGCACGGCTCTTGTTAAAATCAAGGCAGGGCAGGATGGGAGAAAGAGGTGCAACCTGGACTGCCAAGAACCAGAGGGAGCTATGCCTTGTTTGGCACCCCCCTGGCTCGTTAGGATGAGTTGCCACTGCAAGAAACATTATTGCTTTTCAATTTTGACCAAGGTAAACTGTGATTCTATGTGAAAAATTACTATGGATAAGGAAACTGTGAATATTGGGTTATTGGGGCAATGGGAACACGGGGGTTAGGATCCTGGAGGCCTGAAAATTGCTCAAAGGGTGCAACAAAAAGGGTTGAAGGGGCAAATTAAAGTGCCCTACTGTGCTTTGCAAGCCTCCAGCGATCCAGCAATGCCCCTCAAAAGTGAGAAGTAGTCTGTTTTGTAGCCTTTTTCTGCTGGGTTTTTAGAGAAAACAAGCTACAAAATGGCGGCCAGAAATTACCCTTGCGGTGATTTCTGGCTGTCTCCGACCTGCAGATATGTGGAGCTGACCCCCTTTCTGCCTGTTTTTATTCACATATGCTGAAGTTGGGTGTTAATTACCCGACCGTGGATATGTGAATCCGCGGCTGTAGAGTCTGCAGATATTGGACTCCTGTATCAAGAAAATAAAGACTTTACTGCACTGTCAGAATAATAAAACTTCATCAATGGAAACAGAATAGATATCTAGTTACTTATTTCTATGCCTTTTAAAAACTGCATTTTAATATGTAACTATACTGTTCACATCACACTTTTGGCGGAGCAAGAGATGTAAAACACCAAAACCGTACCTCATATAAATAGTCTACTGCATGGTATTTCAAGGCTGCAAACATTTTTTTTTTCTGATTTGTGATGTATTCAAAAGCTTAGTTATCTGAAATAAATGTAAAATAATTAAAAAAAATACCCATACACACAATGCTCAGTATTACTACTACTCACTTCTTCTTCCAACCTCTATGTGAGCAATTTCTTTTGTATGAAAGCTGGATCAACATGTTGACTCACTTGCACCCCAGATAAGGCAGTCAGCATCAGGAGTCAACTGAGCTCTGGCCAAGGGTTCACAGCTAACTTCCTTGTCCCCAGGGCCCACCCGGGCCCACCTGCCCCCACCCAAGGCACTGGCAGTACTGGGAGGAGGCAGTGGCATCACAACATTTTTGTGCCACTGCTGCTTTCCAGACTATGCACTAGTCACATGCACTACAACCTTAGAGGTTGAAGTCCAGGTAGATGATGCATCCCATGCTGACTTCACAGAATTAACTAATGCAGGTAACATAGGGAGGGCCACAGGATGAGAGGTTTTAGATGAAGAAATGAAGTCATAGACAGGGTTTTTAACTTCGGGTGCTAGAGATTTCAGTTCCAGGCCAAGAACTTTGGCCATTTCAGCCACCTGGATACAATAAGATTTCATCTCCTCTGTAGGAATATTAGAAGGATTGTTCTACATTTTGATCAGGCAAAGAGTCTGATGGGTTTTCTATGTGAGTAGAGTTGTCATTTGAGTCAGACGTGGATGTATATTTATCATTCAATTTTTCTTTTTTATGAACAGCAGATTTTTCCTGAATTGTAGTGGAAGAGATAACTTGCAAATATGGAGAGGAAGGGTGGGTTATCTCTCTCGGCTGCTCTGTAGGAGGTTGTGGAAGAGGAGGAAGGTCTAGTGGTCTCTTGAGTGATGAATCACACTCCTTAGACAGGGTTTGTGATTGTGAGTTGAAAGCAGATTTCATCTTCCTGAGTTACAATTTTAAACTATGGAAGACTTCTTCATAGTCTTAAGGTAGTGAAGGAGAAGGCATATAGAAAGGGTCTTTGAATCTTTCCATCCTTCTAATATAGCCTGGATCAAGAGCAACTGGTGAGCGCCAACAGTCCATCCTCCTTCTATATAAGGAGTATGAATTGAAAGATGGTATCTTTCTTTCCAAGGGTGATTTGGAAAACACGATAGAGAAAAACCAGGTGTCACTCTCGCTGGTGAGGCTGATGATGTTTTCAGAATAGGCAGTGCACCAATTTCATCCTCGACATCAAGCCCATGCAAAGAAAAACCCTTCAAGTTTGTCCCAGAAGATGTTGTATGTGGAGGCCCCAGGACAGAGAATTCCTTCAACAAAGGTAGTGTGGAAGGAAAGTTGGAGCTGAAAACAAGTGACTCAGAGACAACTGAGGAAGTGAGTAGTTGCCTTCCTAATTCAGACACAGGCTCGGCCAGCATCGGTGTCAAAATTTATGGAATCGAGGTTTTCTCCATAGAGGGAGCAACTGATATGGTAGACATTGAAGTTGTGGCTGGAGTTGATGTTGGGAAGGATGCTGGAATGTGCGACACTTAAGAGACCTGGGGGTCAGTAGAACTGGTCTCTATGATCTCAGGAGAGGAAGAAGAGGACCAAGATTGGGTTGGAGGCAGAATCTGAACCATAGAAGGTGATGGGGTTTGAGTACTGTGTAACATCAGCGATGTTGAAACCAGAGGTGGTGGATGAAATGGCATTGGCAGAATTGGATGCATCTCTTTTGGTCTATGGAGGAACTTCAAAATGAAGTTGACAATGTTGGGGTAGACTACGCTGAAGTTTTTTGATGTTTAGCATGGGATGGAGAGTCATCATCTGTCATGGTGTTTATACTTCTTGTGGTGTCTATGGTGCTCATCCTTGGAGACTTTGTGAGGCTTTTAAAAAGTCTTTTGAGAAGTCTTAGCTGGGGAAGTTGTTGATACCAACTGAGACTTTGGCTATTGATGGTTGGACAGTGTCGATGCTGATGGTAACGAGGACCGTGGCATCGGGGTTGCAGGGCGTAATGCTTGTTCATACAAAGCAGCCCTTAAACACAATTCTCTGCTTTTTCTGGCTTGCTTTGGAAAAGATAAGCAAATCTTGCAGGTTCATACAATATGGTCCTCTCCAAGGCAAAGCGGGCAGAGTTCATGTTTGTCAGATGAAGCATCCCATGGCACAAAGAACACCTCTTGAATATTTTTTTTAGTGTCCATCAGTACAAATACCAATAAAACTAATTAAAATCATAAGGCAAAGAGTAGAGATAAAGCGAACTGTAGTTGAAAAGCTGAGAATCCAAACCATGAATCCTTTTCTTTCAGGAACCAAGCATGACAGGAGCGAATCCTGAGGGAAGCACATGCAACGGCAGTCAAAAAGGAACTGAGTAGAAGGGTGCTCTGTCACCAAAGATACCATGCATGCTTGATAAGAAAAGGATGGAACTACAGAATATCACAGAGCTACTGCTTACATAGGACAAAATGAAATAGCATGAGATCTGCCCAGTAAATTATAAGAGTACTGTATAGGAATGAACATATTCTTAATAAAGTCTGTAGCATAAATAAACCATATCAAGAGACCATAGCTAAGATCAGGACAGAAACACTCTTTTGCACAACAAAACACCCCTGTTTGGACCAACAGCAGCAGTAAAACAGAAAAAATTCAACCATCCTGCACATTGTCCCACACTCACACTCTTTCATGGGACTAGAACCCCCAGGACGCCCAGTTTGGTATTGCACTAAGCAACCCTGATTTTTCATATATTTGCATATGAGAGTACAAAAGTCTTATGCCTTGCAATACTTGTACATAGGCATATCATATACCTACAAGAAAACTCACATGCCTGGTCATGCTGGCTCTTCTTCACTCCTCCATCTTTAATGTCTCCCCACACCCCACTGCTCAAATTACAGAGGGACCAAAGGAGGTCCAGCACCCTTCCCTCTGAGCTGGCTGACTTAGCTATTTTATAGAAAGCTACAGAGGGGACCTGATTTGCTTAAAATTAGGGGGAGTCAGGGAATGGAACTTGGGGATTTCATGTCTCCCAACTTTCCTCCCATCATTCCAGCACTCCCCCCGCCCCGCCACCTTTCCTTTCATCATTCAAACAGTATCACACATACTAATGATTTCCAATGCACGGCCCGCATGTAAGAGAATAATGTTAGGCAGAGCTAAATCAGATAAGACACAAGAGATCCAATGCCAGATCTCCCTAACATTTTCATTTCTACCTAAAAGCAGTGGGGTGAGGAAATCTGATCAGAGTAGCAGCACTGGGGTGAGGGATAGTTTCACCCTCCCCCCACCCACACTGTGTCCCTGATCAAAGTCATACTCTCTGAAGAGATTAGCCCAGAGCAGGGGATGGCAACTAAGATCAGGGTAAACGGCACAGGGGGAAAGCATTAAACCCTCCCTCACCGACACTGCTGTTCTGATCAAATTCAGTGCTGCCCCCACAGCTGTTTTTACGTGAAAATGCGAGATTCAGTCATGGGTTTCCCATGTCTTGTTTGGCTCTTACCAACTTCTGAAGGAATTGTCCTGAAGGGCAGGTCTTACTTTAGCATGGTTCACAACTGTACTGTTATATGGAATGTATAGCACTGTCGCCGCCTCCCTGTTGTAGTATTACTGAGTTTCTACAGAGAAATCCCAGTCTGGTTTGGGCTGTTTCATGCAGCGCAACTGCAAGCAGTCCCACTAAATGTGGTGGACAGAGGCATACTGGGGGGAAGTCAGGGGCAAAGTATGCCCTGCTTCAATAATATCCACACAAAAGCTCACACAGTTACAAGTTCTGAAGGAATTTGGGCATTACTCTGTTCATGTATGTTAATCTGAACAGGGCCCAAGCAATTTTCTCCTTCAGAGAATTCCTTCAGGCCACTGGAACTGGCTGGGGTGGAGACTCTGAATCAACAGCAGCTCTTTCTCCAGTTACAGAAGCAGCACTTTAAGCGTCCTTTTCTGGTCACAAAATCCCTCCCCACTTTCCCTTCTACTTGTTTTAGAGCGGGGGAGGATTGTGGGAAAAGATTAAAGGTGAAGTGAAGGAACTAAACTAAACTAAGAGAGCCACCGTGGTGTAATGGCTAGAGTGCTGGATTAGGACCAGGGAGACCCGAGTTCAAATCCCAATTCAGCCATGATACTAGCTGGGTGACTCTGGGCCAGTCACTTCTCTCTCAGCCTAACCTACCTCACAGGGTTGTTGTGAGAAGAAACCTAAGTATGTAGTACACCCACCGCTCTGGGCTCCTTGGGGGAAGAGTGGGATATAAAATGTGAATAAAAATAAAATTAAAAACAACAACAACTCTGTGTGCTCTTTTATTTTTGAATATTATTGTTGTTGTTGTTTACACAGTCAGACAGGTGTTATTGACTGGTTTGTTTCATCCATACATCATCATCATCATCATCATCATTTCTGAGATAACCAATAATTATTAATAAACAAAAATTATATCTGACCTGCCCACAAAATTGCCCCTTTTCCCTACCAGAAGAAGAGAAAAGTCTCGCTACTCAGCAAACTTGGTGGAAGGAAAATGAACGCTTTAGGGGGGAAAGCCTAAATTGGAGGGAAATATTGGAACAGATATTAATATTGATTAAGTTATTAGATATTATACAGATATAGATACAGATATTAATATTAAGATACAGATATTAATATTGATTAATTACATATCTGCCCATAAAAGGGGTGCCTTTTCCTCCCAAGGAAATCAGTGAAAGGCCAATATTAAAGGGTGACCTCACTTTTTGTCTGAACTGAAGTTAAGGCAGAGAAAGCCCAACAGGGGGCTGCTCCACTTCCCTCACATGATGCAGGAGCAATATGGGGTGTTGTTGGTGGGTGGGACTTGGACACAGGAGCCATTTTATGGCTGACTGTGTTAAAGAGGGAGATTAGCCAGAGCTTCCAGTGTGAGTAGGTGAGTGTTCTCACATACTGAAGGAACAGCCCCACTGGGAACCTTTGCTACTTGGGAAGAGGGAATTGTATTTAAAAAGAAGGAAGGTCCTCGGGAAACATTAGGCAGGCAGGTGCTACCTAGGTTTGCCTGTTTCTCAATACTTTCTGCTATGTACCTTTATGGTGCCTCCAAAATGTTTTCTGAATGAAAGCCAGATAGATGAACCTTATTACAATCTTTGACCAGTACAGAAGCAAGAAGGGGTGGGTGGTGGGGAGCACGATATCAGGTCCATATAATAATATAGCAACAATAACTTTACAAATATACAGTAGTATAGTAGATTACTCATTAGATGCCATCGTATATTCATTGCTATTTCACAAAACCTAGCCACATTATGAGTAACATGGGCTTGATGGTCTGTCTGAATGAAGGCTTCTCGCCAGTCGCAATGCAAGATTTGCTTTTGCTCGGTCTACCTCAGACTTTTCCTGCACATCCTCCAACATTTACAAACTAAAATAGGAGTGCTTATGTGTGTTTGTAACAACCCTCCTCTCACATCAGGGATCACTGATAGAGCTTCCCTCTCTTCACTGTTCCAGTTTTTTGAAGGCCTTTTGCACCTCCTGTATTCATTTGCTCTGTGGTGTTTATTTATTTAATGCCATTTCTATACCGCCCATCCAAAAATGACTCAGGGTGGTTCACAAAAAATAAAGTTTTAACATAAAACTCAAACCCACTGAAAACCATTAGCCAAGCTAAAAACATAGGTCTTTAGTCTGTTCTGCACTGAAAGAGGGTTTTTTGTTTGTGTGTTTTTTGTGAAAGCTATTTAGAGAGAACACAATTGCTCTAAAATACCCTATCGAGTGTGCCAAACAAACCTGACCAGCTGCAATGTGTAAAATGGCAGGTTGTATTCTTCATGGTGCCTTAGTATTCATGTGTGTATATTTATGTGCATGTACCCATAAAATGAGCAGCCGGATCTTTTACCAAGAAAAATACACAAGATATATATGTCTTCATATGCCATAGTATTGTAATTTTCAGTGCTTCATGTATGGAAATAGTACTGTAGATTCCTGAAGTGAAATATTCAAACTTCCTGCAGGACAATGAGTCAAATGTATCCTGTCCAGGGTACAAAATGGATCTCACCTGCTGTAGCATAAAAATGACACATTGTGTATATTGCATAGTGCTTTAGCATTCATGTGTGCACATTTGTGGGCACATGCACTAGAGTGAAGATGCATCTATACTACACTTAAAATAATTAACTTCTAAAGGCCTGAAGAAAGAATGCCGACTCTAATGCACATGTATGTGTACTGACAAAATAGGGTTGAAATCGGAGCAGAGATTTATTAGGGACAGGTGTTTGGAAAGGACTGTCTGTTCTAAATAGGGACCAATGTAGTTCATGCTAAGGACGAACAAATGTGTTTAGATGCAGGACTGGTTATTTTGTGTGTGCCTATTTTGCTTTTTCAGTTTATAAAACCTGTTCTAATAACATAAGTCTGATAACATAACTTGTTCCAGAAAGGAAAATTCTTAGGAAAGGAAAATCTTGATAATCCCCACAAACTGAGTAGGGATGTGCACGAACCAAGGTTCATGGACTGATTCGGCACCAAACTGGTTCAGACTAGGTCCGAATCTGTTCAGCACTATGGAGAGGGAAAGGGCAAGCGGGATCTGTAAGAAAAAGGAGACCTGCTCTCCGCTGCCATGTTCAGCTGCCTGCTGCGGTGGTGCTTGTCCCAAGCAATCCTGCGTGGCACTAGCACGCACATGGTGTCTGTGCATTGCTGTGCGCCATTTGTGTGGTCAGCATGGTGTTGCTGACCATGCAAATGGAACCCGTGCATGTGTGAACGCCATGTGAGTGCTGGTGCTGCATGGGGTACTTGGGACAAACGCCACCGCAGCAGGAAGCTGCATGCAGTGGCAGAGAACAGGTAAGGACCTGCTCTCTTTTTTAAAAAGATCCCACTCACCCTCCCCTTCTCCGCAGCACTGAACCTGTCCCTAAAACTGAGCACCATGTTCTTATTCATTTTTTTGCAGCAAGATAAAGAACGGCAGTAGCCTTCACAGCATAGGTCCATAGCTCTATGCTTTATTTTTTTTTTTTTTTTTGCTTTTTTTTTTTTTTTGCTGGGGTGTGGGGAGGATCCTGTTTCATTGAGTCACTGCTTGGAGTTTCATCCGTGAGGAATTTGTGAGCATCCTTTTCTCAACATAATCCTGATGGTCATCTGTGGTCAAAGGATCAGGTTGTAAAAGCTTATTTGAACTAATATTCAAATAAGTATTCAAAAAACTAGTATTTTAACTAGTTGCTGTGACTGACAGTCGTTTTGTGTGTGTGTTTGTGTGAAAACTAACCTAACATTGTACTTCTGTTTGTTTGCTATATATTTCTCATTTGAGGCATTTATATATATATGAGAACTGAATGATATTTGAGCAAAGTAGTGAAGAATTTGAGAGTTCTATTATCGAAGTTAAAAACTGATAAGATACCTCTTAAATGTGAAACTGCATAAATTTGGTTCTCTTTCTGCATATTTTGTGAACATAGGTTCAGAATTACTTGTTAATCTGAAAAATTGTTTCTCTGTGTCGCACATGAGAAGATACCTCAACGTGTTTTCAAAACTCAAATCTTGTGGTTTAAGTTTTAAGCACATACATAACTTCAGTACTAATAATTTATATACAATGCTTTCAGCGTACAAAGCACTTCACTTGTGTTATCTTCTTGTACTTCTTAACAGTATTATTCTCCTCATATTGCATTCAGTTCAAGGAAGCTAGGATTCAGTTACGCACTCCTGCATTCAGACTACATGATTATTCTTCAGGAGCACCTACATTTCTGACAATTTCACAGTGCAACCATATAAAACTAGCTGATCCCGCACAGAGTATCTGTGCGCTAGTACACTCAGCCCCTGCTCACCCGTTCCTTCCCCCTTGCCCATTGCTCTTTGCCACTCAGCTGTTCAGCCCCTCCACCCGCTTGCTGCTCGGCTGTTCATCCCCTCCACCGCCTCGCTTGCCTGGCAGCTGCAGGTCTGGGGTCACACTGGGGCCCATTCAACCTGCCATTTGGTCAGCAGGCAGGCCTGGAGAAGGAGGCTGCCCAGAGAAAAAGGCTGCACCACCCTCTCTGCCACCTGCTCAACCGGTCTCCTCACAAGGAGGACGGCCGTGGTTGGACTGCCTGCCCACCATTTTCTCTCTCCAGCTGGCCAGCCACTGCCACTGCTGCTTCCTCTCCCCCCACCCCACCCCACTCCCTGCCTGCCCACCTGTTCACCCTTTCCCCCTGCTGGCAGCTCGCTCATGAACTCTTGTGAAAGTTGCCACGTAAGGTATTTTCCATGAGTACGTCTTAGAGAATTATATATAGACATATTCTTAAGATGTTCTGGTTTTTTGCATAGATATTGAATATGTCTAAAAGCAGGCAGGGAACCTTATTATAAATGTCTGTCACATGACCTGTACTGAAAAAATCTAAGAGAGAAAATTAAAATTAAGTAATTATACATATTGTTTTGTGAATTATTTCTTTCCATGGAAACAGGAAGAGAGGGTAGAAAAAAGCCAACATCTACCACTCAGAACAGTTTTTTTTACTGACTAATCTAACTGAAGTGCTGTTTCCTCAAGATCTCATTGTTCATATTAATAACCTCTTTATATGTTTTAATGGCCTTTTTGTACTCACAGAATGATCACAATTCCCCCCATTCTTTCAGTGCACATCTACGTGTGGAATTATTCTTTTTTGTATAGAATCTCACTTGCAGCCTCATCCTATGCATTTTTATTCAAGTCCATGGAATGCAATAGAGCTTTCTTCCAAGTAAGTGTTTATAGGATCGCTACCTAAGTCCCGCAGGTGGTTTACCTTTGACTGGATCATGTCCTTTATTTGTAACTTAGGGATGATCTTTTCTCAACTAATTTTGGAGTGAAGAGCAAGGCTACCCTACCCATGCAAGATTTTTCTTTTCTCTGTGTAAATATATTTGATGCAGAGAGCCTGCGCACAGCGGAGGAGCAGGATCTTGCCTTTCCTCTGCTCTCACCTGACTGCACATTAGATGTCATGTTTGTATGAGGACTTGGATGCCTAGAACCCAACACACGTAGGACTCATTTAAGTGATCTGTACACTTTTATTTTGTAGTGTATAGATTGCAGTGACCAGGCCTATGCACACTGGGGTCATAAGAACATAAGAACAGCCCTGCTGGATCAGGCCCAAGGCCCATCTAGTCCAGCATCCTGTTTCGCACAGTGGCCCACCAGATGCTGCCGGGAGCCATAGGCAGGAGTTGAGGGCGTGCCCTCTCTCCTGCCATTACTCCCCTGCAACTGGTACTCAAAGGCATCCTGGTACTCAGAGGTCATTCAATATATGTATGACTGAATGCAAACATGAAGTGTATATGTCAGATGAGGGTGGTATGGGTGCACAACGGGGATTGGTAAGCTTTCTTGATCTTTATCTTGTCCCACAAAGTACACTGTGAATGAACTGAACTGAACTGAACACTGTGAATATTTGCATAAGGCTCTTCTTGGAGGTGACAGCATCCAGTGGAGTTATGCCTGATTTGCTCCCTTTATTTTTATGTTGTCTCACTGCAAGTTAATCAGAAGAATATCCCTTGAAGCATGAATCCATGTAAATATTTTATGAGTAATCCATCATGCACATGCACAAACTAGACTTAATAAATCGAATATAAAGAAGATTAGCCTTTTAGGGCAGTGCTGCAGAAAAGCTGACTCAAACCATGTAGAAAAATAAGGCACGTAGAACAAATTGGATCTATACAACATCCTTTAGTGGCAGCAACACATAGCCTAATTCATGGACACTTGGTTTCCTTTCTGATTTCCCTTTATCCAGTCCCTTCTCACAATGTTATAAAACTATGGATTTAAAGTAATATTAGTTGAATCAGGGATTTATGATTTTAGATATACTCTATTAATCTGTTTATTTCTGTTTTGTGTATACTGTGTGTGTGTGTGTGTGTGTGTGTGTGTGTGTGTGTGTATATATATATATATATATATATATATATATATATATATATATATATATATAACAGCAGAAGACATGACAGCCAAAGACTGTCCTTCCCTCATCAGAGCCTGGGGTAGCATGATTTGCTGCTCCCCCACAGCCTTCTGCTCCCCCAGTCTTCTCCCCACCCCATTCTGGCTCTTCCCACCCCGAGCAGTGGTGTACTGGAGGGACAGATCATAAGTGTTTTAAATAAATACATTCTTTTCCTCACTCCACCCTCGCCTACCCTTCTTCGGCTCTTTCCTCCATCTTCCCAGCATTTCCTTACCCCACCCTGTTCTGTCTCATCTTTCTCTTCCACTCCAGCCGGGCTCCCAGACACCCTACTCTGGCCATGCCCCTTCCCTTTGCTTCATCCGCTACTGCCCTCCTCCTCCACCACCTCTGGCTTTTCAGAAGTCAAGGGAAGGGAGTGGAAGAGGAAGTGTGGAGAAGGAGAGTAGACTGTTGGGCTACAGTGGCACTCTGCTCTCCTCCTCCACCCTTCCTCTTCTGCACCCTTTCTTTGGCTTTTGAGAAACCAGAGGTGGGAACAGAGGGGAAGGATAGTGGCTGTGGCTGCTGTGCCACCACCAGGTTAAGTTTGGGGGAAGCAGCAAAATGGCCAAGTTGGCTAGATGGGGTAGAGGCAGCCAGCAAGCAATCCGCCACCTGAAGTGGCTGCCTCACCCAGCTTCATTAGTGCGTATTGAGGCGTGAAAAGGAGTGCTTGTTGGAGATCCAGCTCCAGATTGCATGGACCTTTTGCACCAATAACCCTAGTGACCACTAGGGGCATTGGGAGTAGAAATAGTCAGTTAGGGTCTCCTTCTGTTTCCTGTTTATCTCTGCCCCTATGACCCCTCATTGAATAGAATGTACTCAGGAACCTCCTGGAACAGTGACTTCCTTCTTCTTCCCAAAATGCTTCCATAGGTCACTCTCTGACCACCATGTAGTCAGGGTATCGCTAGGGTATAGGTCTTTCCTACCATTGTGTCCTTCTAAATAAAATAGATTAGTTTAACCTTGAATGGATCTCCATTCTTATCATTTACCCCTGATACCTTATTAACTTCTGCTGTAATGGGAGTGAGTTAGCTCCTGAAATACTCTGCTATATATATATTGAAGTAGCCGGCCCATAAACCCTTACAGGTTTGGGCGCCCCAGGCTTGAACTTCAAATATTACTTACTACTTATATCCAACAGTGCTTGATCTTTTTATCCCTCACTTTCATTTCTCAGTGTGAATTTTCTTCACTTGGGTCCTTGGCACTCTGTTTTTTAAAAACATATTTGCAGAAAGGTCTTGAAGTGTTGCAGCTGTAACTTTCTCCCAGTTTAGCCCTTTCTCTCCTCTCTGCAGGATAGCTTCAAGTCCTTTGAAAAACAGGATTGTACTATTATCCCTAAACCAGCAATTCAAGTTTATTAATTTAAATTGTCAAAAAATAACAATGCACGTTTGGGTGCAATTTTTAACACTGCACGTGCTAAGATCTCTATGGATTTTATCCCTACTTTTCAACTCCAGTTCTAATTGCTAAAGTGTCATGTTTGGTTATTATGCTCAAAAAGTAAAACTGGCTTGCAATTTAGTGCTGAGAATTACAGTCATGCAAATGGAGATAAAAACCCAAATGCATATGTTATCTCTTTCTAGACTGTCTTATTTTAGGTCTGATTAGTCATCCTTTACAAACAGAAAATCTCTACGTATAGATTTATGGTATAATTTCAGTTTTGTTTAGCCTTATGCAATGCTTTAAAAGGCTACATGGTTCCCCCCCCCCCGACAACAAGACTGATTTTACAAATTGCCCTCATTAGCTGTGGGGGTTCAGCTCTGGCCTACAACCGCGGATAATGAGACCTTGAGTCAATGGGAATTGGGGGGTCAGGTTCCTTGAGGTTAAAAAAGGGCTAAAAAGCAGGGAGGAAGCAAAAATAAGAGCAATGCAGTACCATGACATGCTCTCCAGGTCCCCAGCTGTCCAGTAACCCCCAAACCCACATTTCCTCTGATTTTCTGTGGGAAGTCATGGGGGGGTGGTGGAGGTTGGTGAAAAAAGAGCCACAAAATGGCTCCCTGCTCCAGTGACATCAGAAATGGCAGTGGAAGTCATTTCCAGCCACCCAGGATAGGTGGATTTTATCTATTCTTTGAATCGTGGATCACAAGGTTGGATCTGTATAGCCCAACCCCAGATACATGAAATCACAGCTGCTGGGACCGTGGATAATGAGGGCCACCTGTACTGATAAAATAATATGTGTAAATTAAATTAATTAGTACAGTCAATGTTCAGTTTATTTTCAACTTGCCGTGCTGGCAGACTGTAAATATGGTGGATGAGGGCGAAATAGCATATGTCCGGGTTATCTGAGAGAGTGTATTTCTCTACAAGGGTGGTATAGAAATTGAATTAATAATAATAATAATAATACAAGATCACCACTCCTTATTAAAATCATCAGGAGTGGTCCGTCTTCGGGTGCCACCGGTTCATCTTGTGGTGACATGGAATCTTGCCTTCTGAGATGTCGCCCTTAGTTGTGGAATGTTCTCCCCATTTACATGAGAGGATTATCTTCCTTGTAGGCCTTTAAGAGAGCCTTAAAAACCCATCTTTTTAACCTGGCTTTTAATGCTATCTAGTTTTAATTTTAATCTGGTTTAAATGGTTTTTTTTAAAAAATTAATTGTTTTATTATGTGTTTTTTATTTTAATGTAAACCTCCCTGAGCCAGTTTAGGAAGGGTGGTATATAAATCAAATGAATGAACGAACGAATGAATGAATGAATGAATAAAGGGTTGTGTGGACTAAATTGTCACTCCTGGACTCCCCCACCCCGCTCCTACTTGCTATGGGCCGTGACCAGGTGAAAACAGTCATCAAACAGAGGATAATGGACACTGAGTGCCAGGCTGACCTAGTCAGGGTTCCATCCTTCCTGTCCTCGGAAAGGCTCAGATACTCTCCCTCCCCCGCCGCATACCTGTCACCGCTAGAAATCCCAAGCTTCAGAAGGGCTTATACCCTCGCCCGTTGTCATGCCCTTCCCTCCGCTGTATTGGAAGGCAAATACTGTAGGATCGCAATTGCAGAGAGGCTTTGTCCCTGTGACACTGGGGAGGTAGAAAGAAACCCCAGAACATGTACTGTACTTCTCTTTTGCCCCTTTTAAAGAGACATTTGTGCCAAGCTTATATTTCAGCTACTTTGCAAGTACTGCCCAAACCATGTCTATACCCTGTTGCTGCTTTCAGATGAAGACCTGGGCTTCACTGCCAGGTTCTGTGTGTCAGCGAGCAAGATCCGTCGGGTAGTGACTTCAAGCCATTCCCTTGCATCACCTCTGCATAGTTTTAAACCGCTGACTATGTTATCTTTTTTAGTGTTCCTATTTAGATGCCTTATTTTATATATCTTGTTTTAGCCACCACTTTTTGCAACATTTATGCAGCCTATATATTTTACATTTTATATCTTCATAATTTTTAAAATACAGCTGTTTAATAATCTCATAGCTACCCTCTTTTCTAAGGATAAGCAGCTTTATAGTATTATAATATAGCTTTATACCATTAGAGTAGTAATTTTAAAGTAATATAGTTTTATGGCTCCATAATTTGTTTTTATTATTTTATTATTTTGAATCATGCTCTAGTGTTCTATCTTATACTGGTCTTGGACCGTAATAAAGATGATTGATTGATTGACTGATAGATCGATCGATAGATAGATAGATAGATGAGGAAGCCATGATTCACAGCTCTTTTCTGCTAAAGCACTGCAGTGTTTGGTTTAATCTGTCAGTGTTATTTAATGTTGATGAATTGGCATAGCAATATTTGCTTGGAATGGAAGACACTGAGCCCTTTCTCACGATCGGTGAGAAAGGGCTCAAAGAAGAGTGGGGAGGAAGGCTGCTTGCACTTACCTCCCTGAAGACAATCCCTCTTGGCTACCTGTACATACAGATTGCCCATCCACATGATTGCTGGCAGGTGCCGGCAGCGGGGAGGGTTGGGTCTGGGACACTTTGTCCCAGCCCCTGGAACTCCCAGAGTGCACAGTGCATTATGGGGATCCCCCTGACACCAGCCAGGAGTCCTATAGCCTCTGAGCCCCAGCTGCAAGCACCAGGGCTAGCAGATGGTTAAACAATTTGTTCTAGTAAGAACTAATCAGCCTACTTTCCTTACACTGTTTCTACAACTGGACTAAATTTGGTTCAAATCAAGGTTCACAAGTTAGATCTCTTGCACCTAAAATGTTCATGCATCCACCATTTCGGATCAGGGTGGATGACATTATTACAAACTATACCTTTGAGGTATCCTTGTGTGATTCACTACAACTGTATCAAGTTTGGTTCAAATGGGTTAGACAGTCCTCAGGTTAGTGCACCTCAAAAGTTAACACGTCCACCATCTTGGATCAAGGTGGATGACATCATCACAAACTGCAAAGATAACCAAACAACCCACCGTGACTAGAACAATCGAAAAAGGAGTACTCAGACCATCAACTTAACTCCCACAATTAATTTATCTGATAGACGTATCAGAGACAAAGTGGCTTACACACTAGGTATGACAAAGCGCATAAAAATACATAACAAGAAGTCTTCCCCCAGATGTATAGTACAACTTCACATATGAGTGAAGACTCACATATGAGTCTTAAACAGGTGTATGAAGAACGCCTCTTTCCTTGATATTGTTGTATTCATATCTTCATAGCTGAATCTTGTGGTGTGTGGGAGATGTTCAGTTTGTGCGCAAGCGGAACGCACGATTAGTGTGATAGACCCTAACACAGGGAGTAAAAGGGACTTGACTTTTTTGCTACGTGCGATACCAAGTATATGCACTTAAATGTGCATGCCCCAAACTTTACATAGGTAAGAGTGTACGCAAAGTTAGATCTAGAGTCTTGGAACATAAATCCAGAGTGAGGACAGGTCATTGTGAGTCACCCATAGTAGCCCATTTTTTCGAAAAGGGACATACATGTGATGAATTCTTTTTTTGTGTGTCCTTTTTAAATACACACCACGAAGATTCAGCTATGAAGATATGAATACAACATTATTAAGGAAAGAGGCGTTCTTCATACACCTGTTTAAGACTCATGTTGGAGGTCTTAATACTAATCAAGATCTTTTGTGTTTTTTGGGAAAACAGTAGGAATAAGATGTATGTATACAGTTATTTTGGAATATCTATGGATGCTGCTATCATGAGTTTTACAGAATCAGGAGAGAAAGAAGAAGCTACTTGATTTATTTGGTAAAAGGACACAGCTGTGGGTTATTAGAGCTTCGCGTGCTTAATTGGGGATCAGTTTAAAAAGGAAGGGAGTACGTAGGGAGTGTAAGCATGTCTCCACAGGCGTATTAGTCTAAACACTGTGGTAAGATAAGGCCAGTATCAGAATGAAAGCATACATTGCTTATACTTAGAATGGTGAGTGTTTTGAATGGGATCTGTATTTGGGAGAAATAGCATTTGGCAGGGGACTGAATAGAGATGAAAGTTCTATGATGTGTTGCGTTGTTTTCTCGTCTAGGTATATCTGAAGAAGTAACAATCAGTTATGATTAATATCTGGAAAATCTGTAATATTGTATACCATTTGGTGTATTGCACCTGGACTTGGCTTTGAAAGTGTATGATTAAATTATGCATATTGTCTCCGCTTGGAATAGATGGAGAAGGAGATGTATCACCACATTACTGCATTATGAAGAGGAACACCCTCCCCACTGGATTCCACGGGATTTGTATCTACTGTGGACTAATAGCTCTACAGGATAAGAACTGTTTATCCCAATATGTGAAGTTGTACTATACATCTGGGGGAATACTTCTTGTTATATATTTTTATGCGCTTTGTCATATCTAGTGTGTAAGCCACTTTGGCTCTGATACGTCTATCAGATAAATTAATTGTGGGAGTTAAGTTGATGGTCTGAGTACTCCTTTTTTATTGTTCTAGTCACGGTGGGTTGTTTGGTTATCTTTGTAAGTATTGCGTGACTCCTGTTTTAGTAACATCATCACAAACGACACCATTGGGACATCTCTATGTGTCCATACAGCTGTAGCAAATTTGGTTCAAATCAGTTAAACTGTCCACAATTTAGTGCACTTACTGTCAGCAATCTGGCCACCCAGAAGGGAAGTCCAGGAAGATAGTCCACAATACAAACTGAACTGCAGAAACGTAACACAGCTCAGAATAGTTCTTTATATCAGGCTCGGGCTGAAAGCTGTCAACACGAGGGTTAACAAATGTTGTCTTCCAGCGGCTAAGAAAGCTGTTGACATGCTTTATAGTCCAAGCTGATAACTCTCAGCTGGCAGGGTTTCAAGGCTTATCAGCCCTCTGCAAGAGGCATTTACTCCTCCTGATAGTTTCCAGCTGTGCTCTCCGCCTTGTGACATGCCATTGCTGTGGAGTCAGTGGGAGTTGCCTGCACAGCTCATCCTCCAGTCTGTCTGTCACTGTCTCCGCTGCCCCAGACTGCTGTGCCTGCTCCGAAACATCAGCCGGACCTTCCTCAGCTGTCTCTTGGGAACTGACAGCTGGGTTCTGCCCCTCAGGCTGAAAGGCTGTCAGCCTCCCCTTCCTCCTCACTATCTGAGATCGAGGGCGTGACACTTGTGCCTCAAAATGTACATATCCGCCATCTTGAATTGGGTTGGATGACATTGTCACAATCTACGCCATTGAGGTGTCCCTATGTGTCCCTACAGCTGTAGCAAATTTGGTTCAAATCAGTTAAGCGGTTCACAAGTTAGCCCACTTGTGCCTCCAAAGTTTATATGTCCGCCATCCTGGATTGAGACACATAGAGACAAAAACTACATCGTTGAGGTATCTCTATGTGTCCCTACAATTGTACCCGATCTGGTTCATATTGGCCCAGGCATTGCAAACTTGATTGGGGGGGGGGGGGACACACACAGACACACACACACAGAATGCCGTGTGTCCGCACCCCCCCCCAGCTTAATGATCTCATAAGCTTACTGGAAAATAGGCTAAAAAATGCGCAGAAGGCTCCCTGCACTTCGCACTCGGCAAGGCAGGGAGCGGGCGGGCGGGCGGACGTCTCGCTGCCGCCAGACCGAGCGCGGTTTCTCCTCCGGTCCGGGCGAGATTTAAGTGGGCTTCAGCGGCAGCAGGGGGCTTCGAGGGGGCGGCAGGGAAGCACCCTGCCGCCCCCCGATTTTTAAAATGAGGAGGAGCAGAGCCATAATTAGTAATAGAAGCGGGCGGCGAGGGATCCTGCCGCCCGGATTTCTTGCAATATTTACGGCGCCAAAGCAGCAAAGGGCGGGAGGGGTAAGTAAAGCCCCCCCCGCCCTTAATGGAACCCCCCACCCCAGCTCCGAACCACAGCTCCGCGGTCCGGTGCACACCACTACATGTTTGAGGTACTGCTGATAAGCTACCAATTTCAAGAAGTTCCTTCTACTATCTCCAGCAGCTGAACTTTTGGTTCCTAATAGTGTTCACACATTGGAGTTCGAAGGTTATGTTTTTATGATACATAGAGCCTGCACTTATATTATGACTTATTCTATTACAACTA
Organism: Hemicordylus capensis; assembly: GCF_027244095.1. Classification (NCBI taxonomy): domain Eukaryota; kingdom Metazoa; phylum Chordata; class Lepidosauria; order Squamata; family Cordylidae; genus Hemicordylus; species Hemicordylus capensis. The sequence goes on from NC_069658.1 coordinate 132,356,581, forward strand.
CAGTATATAAGCAGGGTTTTTAAGCTATAAGTAAACATTCAGATGTCATTTGAGTTCTAAGATAAAAATGCCAAGCTTTGTTGATACACTTCAATTGCTGAATAATACTCAGCTTCTTTAATGCTGTTTGTGCTTTAGTAAGCCTATTAAAACCCCTTTTAAATTAAATCAGTATTAGCAGACATGATGAGATGCCTTAGCATCTTTTCCTTCTTCCACACAGTAATAAGATGTCTTGTGTAAAGGTAAAGTGTGCTGTTGAGTTGCTGTCGCCTCCTGGTGACCACGGAGCCCCGTGGTTATCTTTGGTAGAATACAGGAGGGGTTTACCATTGTCATCTCCCATGCAGTATGAGATGATGCCTTTCAACATCTTCCTAGATCGCTGCTGCCCAATATAGGTGTTGCCCATAGCCTGGGAAACATACCAGCTGGGATTCGAACCGGCAACCTTTGGCTTGCTAATCAAGTCATTTCCCCGCTGTAGATAACTGAATTCCTATGAGGTTTGTCTTATTCTTATTTATTGAAAGACTTACTGGTCTGATCCTTTCGGCAGGTTTCTTCCACCTTTAGTTGAAGTTTCTTGATATAATCACTATCACATGGCAGTATATTGATATCTATAAATGGAGTTCCTATTTATTTTTCATCTGCATAGTTTATGTCAGCTTTTACTGTTGCATCCTTGTTGCCTCAAAACTCTCCCTGTTTGTAAATTGTTTGTCCCACTCATGGAGGTTCATGGCACCAAAGGAAAGGACAGAGCTGAAGAGGTCCCTGCAGACAAAAATGACCCCTGGGTATTCTGGTACATCCTGTTTTTAAAGCAAGAAGTTCTAAATAGAACTAATACAGCCTATTTTCTACTTACTTCAACATTCAAGTGTTATGACCCTTATTATTTCTGTTTCCAAGAAGGCAAATTGCAATAAAAATGCCCCAGTCAGGACCCCCAGGATCCCCTCCCATCTCCTGTAAGCTTTGTTTGTATTGAACTGTAAACACATGAGTTCTAAATGGTTGCTGCTTATATCTGAGTGGCCATAACCAATATGATGGATTTTTATATCACTGTTAGGATCCCCTTAGCGCCTCCCCCCACCCCCGGTAATATAAGTTTGGTTTGTATGGTACTGTAATTATATGGTTTCTAATGGGGTGGTGTTGCTTATACTTTGAGAGACCATTCCTTTGTTTCAAGATGGTAGATCACAATAAAAAATACCTCTGCCTGGCTCCTCTAGAACTCTCTCCTGTATACTATATGTGGTCTGTATTGGACAATAAACACAAAAGTTATTGAGGGGCACAAACACACATTGACATAGTGATCTCATAAGCCTTCTTCTCTTCAAAAAGAACCCCCCCCACACACACAAATCAAGGGTATCGCCCTGAATCTGCCAGTGAATATTGAGAGCAGAGGTCAGCTGTGAGCTGTCACTCATCATAGCTGGGGATCTGTGAGCTGTCACTTATCATAGTTAAGGAAATCAAGTAGCTTGCCACTTGCTTTCCTTCATCCTGGGGCTGAAAGCAAGGAGAAGTATGCTTGGAGAATTGTGTTCAGAGGATGTGTGCCCTCAGGTATGTGCCCTCACAAAGCTCAAAGAATAATTAAACTGTGCACTCTGCTGTGCATGTTCTCTGAGCCTAGTTTATTCTCTTCAAAGATGCCTTTAAATTGCAGGGGGTGTTCCTTGTCACAGTTTTAAACCCTTTGTCAGTGCAGGACTAACTCAGCCCTGCAATCAGTGTAGCATTGGATCATTGCCCTTTTCCACTCGAGGTGAACAGCAATGAGCCACCCTGGCCTACTTTGCTGGGAGCCAGTGCTGATGCTGATCAGTGCTAATGCCAGTGCTCCATGTGGAAGCCAGTGCTTATGCAATCTCACCCCTTCTCTGACCCTGACCCTCACCAGGTCCACCCCTGCCTCCTTCACTGGCCCAAGCACTGTTCTCCCCCCTTGCTGCTGGCGCTCAGCACGAAGTGTGCCTCTGGCAGTGCCCACTAGCTTCTTCTCTGTGCTGCTGCACTAAACCAGCTCTCTCACTTCCCTCCAGTATTAAACTTATCTGTGCTGCTGTACCAACATCAGCTCACCCGCCACCCCCACTGGCTGTCTGTTCCCTCCAGCACCAAAATCTTTTCAGGGACAAAGTAGACAAATTTTAATGTTTCGAGGGGGGAGGCAGTGGAGAGAGAGAAAGCACAGAGACTAGCTTCTCCTCTCTGCTGTTGCATTGCTAAGTAGAAATGTGCAATTCGATTTGGGTACAAATCAATTTGTACCCAAATCTAGCTGATTAGGGTGATTTGGAGACAGAACAAATAGCCCCTGTGGTCCATTGGCAAGATTCAGGTCTAGATCGAATCATGCCTGATTCGATATGAATCAATTCAGTATTTGGAGCCCTCCTATTAATTTCCCCAGATTCTCAGCTTTCATTTTTTTAAAAAGCTAAGCTCTAACCCTTGTAGAAGTAGAGTTATGGAAGAAAATGTGTGGTCACTATTTTTCGAATATTTGGATTCTTTGGTGTATAATAACTTTTCCTCTATGAATCCCTATGAGGATCCATTACACACCTTCATTTCTTCTATTCATTTTGACTGTCTTTGGACAGTGCCAACTGCCACGTGCCAACCACAACCCCTTCCCACCTGCAAGGCAATGGGGTATTACTCAGTTTATGTTCTAGGATTCCCCCCCCCACAAGTGTTTAGAGTTTTTGGTGTCTAATAACTTTTCTTCATAATGAATACCTATGAAGATTCATTATACACCAAAGAGTCTAAACACCTCAAAAATTCCTAAAATATAAATTGACTGCCCAGTGGCTTGCGGGTTGGGGGGTAGTTGGCAATGGGATGCCACTAATTCCTCACCCCACCTGCAAAGTAGTGGGGTCAAAATGAACAGAAGAAATGAACGTGTGTAATGAAGACACCAAATAATCTAAACACTTCAATCTTCCTAAAAAATAAACGGAATACCCCACTGCCTTGCACTGTCCAATGACAGTCAAAATGAACAGAAGAAATGAAGGTGTGCAATGACTCCTCAGGGATTCATTATGAGGAAAGGTTATTATACACCAAAGAATCCAAACACTTGAAAAATAGTGACCACATTTTGCTTCATAACTCCACTTCTACAAGGGCTAGAGCTTAGCTTTTTTTAAAAATGAAAGCTGGTGGTCCATGTTAGGGTTAGGATAGAGCAACTTCGAATCTCCATTATTTCCTATGGCAGAAATATACAAAATCAGTAAAAACTAGAAAAAGCCATTAAATATCAACAAAGTGCCCCACTGCCTTGAAATATGGGTGGTAGGTGTCACCCATGGGGACCTACCCACCACCCAAATTTGGTGCCCCTTGGTCCTTTATAAGTAGTCCAAATCAATCTGATACTGAATCGAATCAAATCCAAATCGAATCTAGAGTGATTCGGGGGGACAGATTCGGACACAAAACAAATCAGGGGTGATTTGATTTGGGCACAAATCGAATAAAAAAATAAATTCATGCATATCCTTATTGCTAAGCTAGTGCCACCATTCACTCCCTCCACTGTCTCTTACCTCTAGCACCAAATTTTTCTGATTTGCCTCTGGGCAAGTTTGGTGCTGGAGAGAAGAGACAACGGGAAAGGGAGAGAGCTGGTCTTGGCGCAGAAGAGAGGCCAGTCAGTACTGCCAGAGACTTGTTCTATGCTGCCTTGTGCTGTGCAAACAGCTGGCAGCAGGAGCTCACCCAGTAGCTGAGGCTGGCAGTGAGGAGGAAGAGGGGTGGGCAGCACCTGGACTGGAGGTGGGGCTGGGGCCACCCCAGAGGGATGGGGTGCCAAGGAATTAAAAAGACTGCAAACGGCAGAGTTGAGATGAGTGGCAGCAGCAGGTTGGTGAGATGATGCGTTGGTGAGATGATGCAGCAGGTTGGTGAGTGGGACAGGGTGGGGTGTCCACACTTGCTGACTCGTTGTGGGGTAACCACACTCATGGTATACCTGCCACCTGAGGCCCTTGCCTAACCTGGCCTTATGGGAGAGCCTCCTCTGAATCAGTGGTAAGTATAACTGTCTTTTACAAAGTGCAGGGAGGAGGGGGAAATTGTAGTTATTGCTGTTTCAATATACATTTGTATACACCCATATAAAAAGTATCTGATCTCCCCACCTTATGAACCTATATATTTTCAATTAGTGGCTCTAATTAAAAATAATGATTCTCTTATGTTTAGCATGGGGAGAGCAACTGGTCCTATTGAACCCCTGCACAGCATTCCTTCACTGGCTGTTACTGGTGTCTAGTGTTTCTTTTTAGACTGGGAGCCCTTGGAGAACAGGTAACTCTCTCTCAAATGCAATATATGCCATTTTAATTTTGTTGCTGCTGCTGCTGCAAGGGCTTTTCCATACCTACAGCTGCTATGAAGGTTGACTTGACTTTGTCTTGTGGTCTCAAACCAAAGAGGTTGCTCACCATCCCAGTCATCCCCGACCTTTATGCATTCCTTCTACTTTTCTGTATCTTATTCCAGTGGTGGAAAACAGCTTAGCATGTGTTGCTGTTCTTAAAGCAGATGGAGTGGCTCTGAGATAGCCTGAAATCTCAGCAGGAGGAATCTACTTATACCTTATTCTTAGCCTTGTAACTACTAGCTCTACCAAGTAGTGAGCAGCAGGGGGAGAGGAAATAGGTTACAATAGTTTACAGGGAGGAAACCATGCAAATCTTGCCTTTTAACACAGGGAAATATAGAAGGATAAATAATTGGTTTGTGGTATTCCTATCTAAAATACCACTGCAGCTGCCTGAAAGTGGAGAAATGTGGCACTACTTCAACCAGTTTCAATTGACAACCCCGAGAATGCTCTGACTACATTGATTTCAGTAAATGTGTACAATGCAATAGGCTTGTTCTATCTGTTGGAAGTGAAGGACTATGTGCTGTCTCTTGTCTCAGTGACAGTGGAGGACAGACTAGTGAGTCAGAGGGCTAGAGGGGTCAAGACACTGGTCATCCCTTCTCTACTGCTCTCACACTATCCCTTTGGAATGTAGATTGCTACTCTCAGGGATACTTCCTTCCTTCCTTCCTGCCTTGTCACTTCCTCTCTCCCTTCTCTTCCCTTCCTTCTACCTTGCAACATGCAAGCTCCTCTCTCTGCACCATATGTGCAGAGATGCAGAATCCATCTGCATCCAGCTAGCCAGTCAGATTAGGGATCCTAACTCCTCACTTTCATATCTAGAATGGAGTTCTCTAATAAATACCATTTATATTGATTTGAAACTATGAACTGGCTCCAGGTTACTTTACTCTCAGCATACACACATGCCTAACTAAATTCCGCTGTGTTGTGCCTCTGTGCACTCTGCTATAATGAAAAACAGTTTCTCTTACCAGAGAAAATTCCCAACACTATCATTAATTGTGTTGGCAAAGTATCCTACCCAGTTTCAGGAGCTGTGTGCACTCCTGATTTTTGGTCATGTGTGAGTTTAAAGCTAAGTTGTAGGAGGGTAAAGTGATCATGTGGGAGGTGGGCGCAGACTCTGACAGCACCATCCTACTCTGCTCTTTTATCCAGCATATTACCAAGGTAGGAGGAAACGCTGTTGAAGTTTGCTCCCGCCTCCCACACAATCACTTTCCTCTCCTCTGACCTAGTTTTTTTGTTGGAGTTTGTAATTATTTAGCAAAGTGCCAAGGAACTACCACTCCAGTTACAGAGTGCAGAATTTAGTTTTTGCAGCTATTTAAGGAACACACATGGGGATAACTGAAGAGTCTAAATTGATTTATTGGTGAAGTACATTTCAGATAGGAGAGACCTAGCCTATCTGTCAGCTATATAATGATTAGGTAGGGAGAGAGAGAGATGTTTCCATATTCTCTCTAGGAGAAAAGGAAGAGGACTGACTCACTACAGGAAGTCAGTTTTGAGGAGTCAAAGCAGGGGTCATAGAGTAGAGGCAAGCAGGGACAGGTAAGGAGACCTTCAGTAACTAATGTAACTCTACTCTCAATGCCCTAGTGGCCATTAGGATAGTTGGTGCAAAAGATCAATGCACTGGAACTCTGTCTCCAACATTTTTTAACTTGCACACAACTGGAAATCAGGAGCATGCACAGCCCCTGAAACTGTCCTACTCAGTTAATTACCATCAGAACAAGCCTAATGTCTGCTACAGATGGGAAGATATAGGTCAGATGTGTCTTGCCTTTGAGAAGAGATGTATGTCACAATTGCATCAGATTACCACTGCTAAGCGTCATTTATTTATTTATTTATTTATACATTTTATATCCCGCTCTTCCTCCAAGTAGCCCAGAGCAGTGTACTACATACTTTTCTCCTCACAACAACCCTGTGAAGTAGGTTAGGCTGAGAGACAAGTGACTGGCCCAGAGTCACCCAGCAAGTATCATGATTGAATGGGGATTTGAACTCGGGTCTCCCCAGTCCTACTCCAGCACTCTAACCACTACAGCACGCTGACTGTCTGGATACACATATAGTGCAGGGAAGCCTATATTCTAAAATGGGTGAATCACCTAGTGTGATTCCAAATTGAGATAAGTGTAATAGCAGGGTCAGTTGCTTCCTCCTAACTGAGCAAAGAAGCAGCATTCAGAGTGGTGATTCTCTTATATTTAGCAGAGAGAGAGCAACTGTCCCTTCCCAGTCCCAGCACAGCATCCCTCCAGTGGCTGTTGCTGGTGTCCGTGTTATGTTTCTTTTTATATTGTGAGCCCTTTGGGGACAGGGAATCATCTTATTCTTTTTTCTATGTAAATCCCTCTGAGAACTTTTTTTGTTGAAAAGCTATATATAAATCTTTGTGATAATAATATTCATAATTGAATATCGATTCTAGGGAAATTTAACATTCAGGATTTTGTTGATCAGCTAACCAAGTTTGAGGCTCTTTGCTGCGGTGAAATGCCTGTTCAGCATCATGAATGGCTCCCATTCATTAGTGGGTCCTACTCTGAATAGTTAAAAATACAAGATCGGGGTAAAGGAGTAAAGATCACAAAAACTGACAATGGCAGACCTCATCTGGCCATTACATAGGCAATCTAATGCATGTACCCCACACTGTAAGGCAGTGATCTTCATTATTTTTGAAGTGGGAGCTACTTTGGCAAAAAACCTTGAATGTGAGAGCCATTTCCCACAGTGTTGACCTCTAGTCTATATACTGTGCTTTTCTCAGTCCGGGGATGGCCCTTTATTAAGCAAGACAGAAATTAAGAAGTCTGGAGCACTGGGAAGGCTTACACTTCTCAACACTCTCTTCATGCCTTCCAAGATGATGCAGGTACTCTAGGGCTCTGTTTCCCTTAAATGAGCCTCCTGGTGTTGGGCACAGCACAGCACTGCACAGTGGGAGCAGTCATCTTCTTGTGGTGCCAGGGGGACTGTACAGAGTATTTGACTTCAACCAAAGCTTCACACAGACCATAAACAGTTAGTCAAGGAGACCAGCAAAGGTCATCCACCACTGGCTCCCTGGCCTTACAATGAAGGACACTGCTGTAGTGCATGTCACCATCTGTAAGAAGGGTGCAAAATGTTGCCTACATTTTTCCAGGTCTGCCTGTATATTAACTTAGCGCAGAATTTCCTTTCTGATCTCCCATGAGATTTCCACTCTGAAAGATCTCAGCATAAGACATTCATAAAATGATCCCAAATGTCAAAATTCCCTTCAAAGCTACCTTTAAGTGTGTAAGGCTAGTGCAGCATGGCTTCTTCCCCTGTTGCTCAGTAACATTGAAAGTCTGAGGTTACACATGAGGGGTCCATGGCTGTGGTTCCTTCCCATGCCAGTGTCACCTTGCCCAGGAAATAAGGATTGTCACATTGTCATGGGTGGACTTCTTCTGTGTGACCTCAGCAACATGAGAAAGAGCCACATTGCAGCAGGTCCCAGACTGCTAAAGATCATACTAGAAGGGGCCCAAAAATTCTGTCCCAGCACATGACAATAGAGCTCTCAAGCTTTCAATTTTACACATTTTCTACATGGAAGGCATTGAAAGTTTTTCACAGAAATGTTTGCACAGACACACTACAGCCTTGTTCAGACAGACATTTATTCATGTAGAAATGAGTATTTGGAGCCAGGGTTCAAGCCCACTGGGTTCAAGCCCACTGTCCCTATCCTTGACTTCCACACCTTCAATAGTCCAATTTGCACAGAGCCTTAAACATGTATTCCTGAGCATATGTAAACTCCCATAAGTGTGATCCATGCTCTTCATTTTTCCAGGGTACTAGTTAAAAATTTGAGACCCTATATCTTTTCATGTCTATGTGTAGGCTCTGTACAAATGGCACAGTGGATGTGTGGTGGTTGACAGAAAACCCGTGAGTGTGACTTGTCCCGTGCTCCCATGTTCACTTTGAATGTTTTAGCAAGAAAACATTTAGGAAAAGTGTGAAAACTGTGTCTAGATATGCAATGACTATTGTATTTATAAATATTGTAATTATTTTTGGTATATGCCCATACGCTGGAAAGCTACAGTACATGAATGTGCCAGGAAATAGACATCTGTTTGAGAGTCATAAATTATTCTTTTTATACAGGTTTTATGAAAGTGGTCTGTGTGTTGAACATTTGTAATGTGTACAGTATAGCACACTTGATGCAGCAAGGATTTCTGTGCATTGTCAAACGATCGCTTTTTTCATTTTTAGTTGTAGTGCTTGTGGTGTTTGTTTGTTTTGGTTGGGAGGGGAGTGCCAAAAGAAGAGACACATCTGCACTGGCATGACAAAATAGCTTGGTTTAACACTTTTTAGGTAACTGCAAGATTTCTTTGTAACCATGAAGCAGGCTGGTAGACGGCTTGAGCGTCGTTGACGGAAAACTCAGAATGAATGTGACCGAACACAAGCTAGAGTCCATATTAGGGCCTACTCTATGGTGGTGATGGCGGCGGCGAAATCTTACTTTTCCGCCACCATCGCGTCTGCTCAATATCATCCAATGGAGCTTTTTCAAGTGGTTCAGGGCCTCCTATGTGAAGATCCCAAAGACCATCAAACAGAACCCTCGGCAGCCCACTGTGACTAATTTGCATTACATTTTGCAGATAAAATTGCTCGCATCCGTTCTGACTTGGATGCTAAAATTTCTGAGGTACCAGAACTGGATGTTGCCAATGCACCATCTGGTCTTGTTATATTGGATGGTTTTCAGACTGTGTTGCCTGAGGAGGTAGACAGGCTGTTTGGAGGGCTGAGGCCTACCATGTACGTGTTTGACCCTTGCCCTTCATGGTTGGTGAAGGCTTCTAGGGAGGGACTCGGTCCATGGGTGGTGAGGCAGGGGTGGTGAATGCCTCACCAAGGCAAAGGTGGTGCCCCCTCAGCTGAAGGAGGCAGTCATTAGGCCCCTCCTAAAAAAGCCATCATTGGACCCAGATGACCTGAATAACTTTTGTCTAGGTTCTAACCTCCCCTTCTTGGGCAAGGTGTTGGAGAGAGTGGTGGCGACTCAGCTCCTGGCTGCCCTGGATGAATCTGATTACTTAGATCCTTTCCAGTCTGGCTTCCGACTTGGATATGGGATGGAAACTGACTTGGTCATCCTAGTGGATGACCTATGCCAGGAGATAGAGGGAGTGTGACTCTGTTGATTCTCCTGGACCTCTCAGCAGCTTTCGATACCGTTGGCCATGGTATCCTCCAGGAACATCTCTCCGAATTGGGTCTTGGGGGCACGATTATACAGTGGCTCCATCCCTACCTTGAGGTTTGTACTTAGAAGGTGGTGCTGGGGGTGCCTGCTCCACCCTCTGGTCTTTGGCCTATGGGGTGCCACAGGGATAAATTCTGTCCCCTATGCTGTTTAATATCTACATGAAACCTCTGGGAGAGGTAATCTGTAGGTGTGGGCTGTGGTGCCATCAGTATGCTGCGGTGCCATCGATATACCCAGCTCTACTTATCTTTTAAGTCAGCAGACACCAGGGAGGTTGTGGATGCTCTGAACCAGGGTTTGGAGGCTGTTCTGGACTGGATGGGGGCAAACAAGCTGAAACTTAATCCCAGTAAGTGCACTGGGTTGGTAAAACTGATCATCTGAGTAGTAAGGTAAATCTGGACTTGGACAAGGTCACATTCCCTCTAAAAGACAAAGTCTGCAGCTTGGGAGTATTTCTGGACCCGACACTGTCCTTGGAGACTCAAGTGGCAGCAGTGTGCAGAAGTGCCTTTCACCAGCTACAGCTGGTATGCCAGCTGTGACTCTACTTGGAGAAGTCAGACCTGACCTCAGTCACTCATGCTTTGGTAACATCCAGATTGAACTAATGCAGTGCGCTCTATATGGGGCTGCCCTTGAAGACTGTTTAGAAGCTTCAGCTGGTGCAGAATGCTGCTACAAGGATGCTTGTGGGTACAAGTCGCTTCACGAGTGTCACACCCATCTTGTGGCAGCTTCATTGGTTACCGGTCTGCTTCCAAGCTAGATTCAAGGTGCTGGTCTTGATCTTTAAAGCTCTACACGGCTTGGGGCCAGGGTATCTGTCCGACTGTATTCACCCATCTGATAGGTTCCTTAGTTTTTGCAATTCTTAGTTTTTAGTTTTTCAAAATAACTTTAAATTTTAAATTCTGTAAATCTGATTGTGGTTTTAGCTTGCATTTTTAACTTGTTTATCTTAATTTTATTAGTCTGATTTTTTACATTGTAAATATTTTATAAATGTTGTGAGCTAACCTGAGCGGTAGTGTACTGGAGGGGCGGGGTATAAATATTTTAAATAAATGAATGAGTAAATAAGATAACAATATCTGGAATGAGGAGAAAGTCTAATCTGCAGGGTTTAGGGCTGAAACTGCCTATTATGACCTCAATGTGACTGCTGTCAAAAGCAGCCACCACAAAACTCCTCCTTTTTTCTGTCCTGCAACATTTAGTCAGGCAAAACCTATGACATGACATTATTGTCTTGTGAGTTTCTGCCTTCCCCTTCTTTGGCTGGGAGGGAAGGGGAGTTTGCAATCTTATGATGACACATCACATATTTCACCTGACTAGAAAGAACTGCACTGCAGCCATGTCAGCTGACAATAAAAGGATGTAGTAGTCATGAAACAGCCATATAGTTCTGACCAAAGTCTCTTGTTACTATATACCCTTTTTAAAACCAAGAGTCAGGGTTAGGAATTCCTCATTATGGAAATGTAATGATGTGTTTGTGTGTGTAAGCCTCAGATAGTAAATATATTTCTTAGCAAATCAATGTACATACAATGTACATACATACATATTGCAAGTATGTTATTCCATACTTGCAATAACAACAGTAAAGTGTTGCGAACATATAAGTATGGTGGAGAAAAACTATTTGTTGCAAACAACATGCAGGCAATTCCAACCAGTATGTATAGGTCATGTGGAACTGGAGACATTTCCTCATAACTGTCATCTTACCCTAGACCCAAAACAATTTGTCAAAACATCCTTCTTTACTCCTTCACATAATTCCCATGCCTACAAATATGCAACTTTCCTGACAGCTCAGGAGGAGATACAAATGATATATTCATGGGAATGCCAAGGCATATAGGTTCCCTGAAGGTTCAGTATTTAAGGGGTATTAGCCTGAGCAAGATCAGAGAAAGGGAATAGTTCAGTTGGCTCTCGTCACGTATAGAGCAGAGCCACATTCCAGGTGGCCGATAGGGATGTGCATGAACCGGTTCGGTGGTCTTTTTCTGGACTGCCAAACTAGTTCAGAGGTCCGGCGTTATGACCAGCTCAACGGCAGAGGGGTTATCTTTAAGGAGCAGGGAGGGTGCCCTTACCCCACCCCCCACCGGTGCTGCTGCCAAAACCACATGCGTCGGGCACTTCCGGTTTAACGCTGAGCAAGGCTGCAAGGAGGTATGCAGCAGCCCCGTGCCAGTGGTGGGGATGGGATAAGGGCACCCTCCTTGCTCCTTAAAGGTAACCCCCCCCACCACTGAACCATACGACAGATGGTTTGTGCACATCCCTAGTGGCGAATTCTCATCCTAGTGAAGAGAATAGATGTTACATAGCAGCGGTGTTAAGTGGCCCTCACTCTTAGTTACCTGTAAATTGAGGTAATTGAGAGGATGGTGGCCTCCCAGCTCCAGGCAGTCTTGGAGGAAACTGATTATCTAGACCCATTTTAGAATGGCTTTCGGGTGGGATATGGGATGGAGACTGCCTTGTTCAGCCTGATGGATGATCTCTGTTGTTCCTTTTGGATCTCTTGGCGGCTTTCGATATACTATCGACCATAGTGTCCTTGGAGTGTCTGAGGCGGTAGTGGGTGGGAGGCACTGCTGCTGTTGTTCCTCAACATCTTTTGGTGGTGTCAACTTTGATGCAGAAGCCACTTGTTTTTTCTTTTGTCTCTCATAGATTTTTGTCCATCAAAGATCAAGCTGCTTCTCCCTACCTTTTAATGCTCATGCAGAGAATGCTGGCTAGAGGTACAAGTAACACTATTGCCCGCACTTGTGCATTACTCACACTTGGAAGCCTCTGCAGTATTTTAACTTCTTCAGCAGAAGATTAAAGGACTGACCATACTTGGAATTACATTTTGTTTTGATTTATAATTTGCTAAACAAAAAAGGGACTTTTCTGTTTATAACCTAACAATGTTCTCCTTGTAATAATTCTTAAGTAAGTAATAATTACTTAAGTACATAAATGGGGATTTAAAACCACCTGCTCTTGTGTTAAAATTATGTTGTACCCTGCATTGACTTTATTCCCCTCATCTCCCCTCTCAGCATGCAAAAATCTGTAGAGCCCACAGGGCATATTTATGAAAATACCCTACGTGGTGGTATATGCTATCTAGATGCCTTTATTTTAAAACATTTTACCATCATCTGTTTTGGGCTCTATCAAACATGGAAGAGAGGCAGAAACCTTTTCTGGAAGTCTCTTTGTCTAGTTAAATGTAGTGAAAATTGTTTCTTATTGTGGATATTAACTAGCAGTCAGGCTGTAGCCAGTATGTTACCAAAAAAGCAGCCAGCAGTAATGAAAAAAGGGCAGCCACATCTGTTGATTGGACTGTCAGATACTTTGCCAGTTCTTTGGAGTGCGTCCTTGTTCCAGCCAACCTTTCTCTGAATCTTCTCTGAGCAGAGTTTAAGCCAACTGGTTTTCATCCAGATTTCTATTTCTGCAGCATTGGAAAGCTTAGGAGAGAGCTTTTCTAGGCCAAATGGGAAACAAGACTTATTGTGTCATCATGGGACATAAAGGCCACATGCATTTCAATAATAAACTTATACTGTACAGCAGCAATGGGAGCTTTCCTCCCTGGCCAAATTCCAGCCAAATTGGGACCATAGTAGGGTCAAATGGTTTAAGCCCACCTGATCCACATTGGGGCAGGGCTGTGCTTGCTATAGTTTAAAACAACAACAACAACAAAACACATACCCACCAAGCATATAGCTGCATAATATCAAATAGTATACACTAAAGTAACATCTAGTTTGATCCTGAGAGTCCCATATTCCTATTCCTTGGGCCTTTCCAGATGGAGTTTAAAAACAAAACAAAACACACTTACTGCTGTGTGTTTCTGCACTGAACCACATGCAGAAGAGAAACGGAGTTTCTTGCAGCATTACTTGCCGGCTTCTTTTTTGTATTTGTGTAACTATTTTCCGTCTGCATTAGGGAGTAGAACATTGCAAGTTGGTTATCTATGTTTGTCCCTCCCACTGGACCCATATCCCTACCTCATTGGGCTTATTGTTAACAAATTTAGGACTGCCCACCCATAACTGTTACCAGTTTTATGACTGCACGCACCTTCTCCACCAGTTAATCTGTTATTAGGTTTGCTCTAAAGTGTGGTAGTTCACCCTTTGTGTCTATGCTTTGACTTAATGTGGGGAATATAACTCAGTTTAGTGCAAACCTGCATACAGCCAAATTATACATAGAGGTACCAGGAACGGTGATCGTGGATAGGATATACCCGTGTTAGAGCACTCAGAAGGGCACCATATAGAGACATGTTTCTTGAAAGCAAGGTTAGATTTTATTGAAGAGCAGAGATTCACAGTAAAGGCAGTGGTTAGTGCCAAGGTAGCTGGTAGCCTTGTTAAGAAAGAGAGATTACATTCCGATATCAGTATTTTGATGCTGGGTCTGTTCTGGCACCTTATGTGCATGCCCAGCAGGGCAGTGGCTATCAGAGTGGCATTTCTTAGTCCCTTAAGATAGCACTAAAGACCTGAGGAATGACCAATTTCCTTGATTGGAGAAATGCACTCAGGCAGAGGCTTCTTCATTATTAGAAAACAGTGATGTAGCCAAGATTCAATCTGGGGTTGCACTGGGGTGTGGTGGGGAACAGGCAGGCATGGCAATATTAAAAAAAACCCCTCCCATTGTGTATGAAATACTGTAAAGTTTTCCGTACATGCATACATAAACATGATGAGCATGGCTGAAAATGGCATCTATGAATTTGCTAATTGGCAATTAGCACACCTGAGTTTTAATGAGAACGTTTAAGAGCTTTCCTTTAGGCTGAGTACATACAATAATTAAGGGGTGTGTGTGTGAGACGGTGTAAGCATTAGCTCTGTCATGGTGTAGTTAGTGTAGTGCTATGTTCCTGAGGTTAGTCCATAGCAGAGAAAGAGTTGTTAAGTTGTGGAGATTACCTCTGAGTAAACATGAATAGGAGTGGGCTTTTTATTTTTAAACAATAAAAATAGGGGGTAGGAGAACATAATAGCAATAATAATTGCCTGTTTTTTTAAAAAAAAGAACTGCAAAGGGCAATGCCTGGAAGTGAAGTGGCACAAAGGCAAAAGTGAGTTTGGGTGTGGAAGAGGGGCTGTGTGCTGTTGGGTGCCAGCCCTCTGATACATCACCACTTACACAAAAACCCACTCCTCCTTTTAGATACAGAAAAGTTGCACTGTGGTCAGTCTACACCTTTCCGCGTTGCACAAGTTGTCCCACTAATGTTATCAGGTCAGAATAACAGGTTTTTCACAGGAATAAGGCTAATCTCACACTGAATGTGAAGAATGACATCTGGATGCTTTGTAAAATCTCCTATAACAATTGGTGCTCGTTATGAAATAAAGCCATTGTCTGAAAGGGCTCATCCAAGTCAAGTAGCTCTCAAGGAATGCTCAAAAAGATACTTCCATAGCAGAATGGAAAACAGCCAATCTGCCCTGAGTTTGACATGTGCCATCAGCATTCGCACTGTTGCAGCTGCTTCCTGGTGCATGTCCTCCCCCCGCCCCCCCCCCCCCGGCACTTGATTGGCAGCTTTCTAGAAGGCAGAGTGGCATGGGAATTGCAATTTGCATTTGCCCCCCACCATGTGGCAGTCATTTACATGCAGCCCCAGTGATGTGGGATTGCACCACAGTGAGAGGCTGCTGTGTGCATGAAGAGGGCCAGTGGCTTCTATGCATGAGATGATTGTAAGGGGCCTATGTAGAACTGTAAATCAAGAACTACTGTCTTGAATTGCCAGCTCTTAAGCTCTTATTCAAACAGGTAGTGTAGCAGGAAATGTCTTAAAGAATTTAAGTGCTATGTTCTTGGCACATAAATATTTGGTTTCTGTGAACCTGATCATATGCAGTGCTGCTTCCAAAATGACAACATCTTGGTAGCCTTCGCTAGGATCTGCAATTCAGAACTCCAGCAACTTTTACAATAGCTGTGACATGATATGTTTAGCAATGCACTAATGAGTGAACTTTCGATATACCCTGAAGAGGAGCAATATCCACTTCACAGGGCAGGGCTCTTTCAGTGTGACAGGCTACTGCGCTCTGCGTCAGACAGGTTTGTCCCAGACTTTTAATTAGGGCTCTGTTAACTGTCTTGAATAATATGAGTGCACTTCCTGAAGCTGATTTTCAGTATGCTATTGGAATAAAGATTTGGGCCAAAATAACATTATTTAGGGCTTGCTCAGGATGCCAGCCAATGTGAGGAGGAGGTTATTCAAATGTTACCTTATCTTACCAACCACAAGGGAACAGTTTTGCAGTGACAATACCACCTAGGGAGCGAACCTGGCCCAGTAAATGTAATACAAGATTCTGTAAAAGAATCACAGAAGTTTACATTGCATGTTAATTTGTATTACTCTTTATCTGTTGGGTTTTTATCCTCCCCTCCCCTTCCTCTTTCATAGGGGAAGATAGTGATATATTTGCAATGAAAAGCAAGACAGAAAAGAACTGAAATTGGGGATCTGGATCTAGCCATGGTGGAAAGCTGGTTGGCCATGCTTTTCTTAGAGGAGTAGCCAGATGCAGATGGTGCTCTCAGTTTTGACTGAAATTCAAAATAATTTCACCTTGTCTGGAATTACCACAACACTGTTAATGGTGCTGCTCTCAGGGGAATTGGCAAATACCCCTGGCTATGTTTTTAGGCTTGTATGGGGAACTAGTGAGCTTGAATGGAGCAGACCACCTCAGAATAAATTTGTTCAATGCTTCAGTCATGGGAAGAACTGAACAGAGAGGTTAAAGTTCGAAAATAGAATCAGGGTTACTGCAGGGTTTGGGGTACAGGAAGAGAAATAACAATTAATAGGCAACAATATTTAACTAACAAAACTAGCAAGTTTAATAAGTTAAAAGGACTAACTTACAGCTCACAAGAAGACAATTATGTCCCCAGCTGCTTATGGGCAGCAAAAAAAAAAAAAAAAGATCATATTTCACCTTTGCTGAGGTTGCTGCATTGGCTGACAGTTCACTTCTGAGTCCAATTCAAGGTCTGGTTATCACCTATAAAACCCTTCAGGGTTTGGCAACTGTGTACCTTCAGGTCCACCGCTCCCGTCCAACTTCAACCCACCCTGTGAGGTCATCTCAGGTGGCCCTTCTCAGAGTTCCCAGCCCAGGGGAAGTATGTGGTGCCCGGGCTCATGAGAGGGCCTTCTCTGTTGCATCCACCTCCTTATGGAACACTCTGCCTCCTGGGATTCATAATGCTCCCTACCTTATGTCCTTTGAGAAACTCCTGAAAATCTATCTATTTTGCCAGGCTTTTAGTTTTTAATGTGGAGGTGGGGATGGTTTCTTTTTCTTATTCTTCTTTCCTTTTCTTTCCTCCCCCCCTTCTCTTGTCTTCATTGTTGTTTTAATTTATGTAAACTGCCTTAAGTCTAAGGAAGTCAGGCGGTTAATAAATTTGTCAAGCGATAAATAAATACATACATACATTTGGCTTCAGTTTCTCAGTTAAGTTCTCTCAAGGCTGACTAGAGAGAAATGGTCTTTGGAGAGAACAACTTTGAATTTTAGAAAAAGCAAGAAAGGAGGGGAGTGAGAGACTTTGAGAGCAGAGGTTAGCTACTACCTAGATCTGTCCAGTGGAGTATTTGGACCCTTGTAGCTTGTTCAATACCAAGGGACCTTTCTCTGGGGTAGGCAGGAAGGCAAAAGGAGCAGGAACCCAGGGACCAGGCAGGGGTCCAGGAATCAGGAAAAATACAAAAGGGGATCTGATCTCGGGACACCAGGATCTCGCAGCCAGGAGAAAGGGCTGGTCTGGAGGCAACAAGCAAGACAGGAGCGAGAGACAAGGCAAGGTGAGATGGAGGTGCCAATGCCAAGATATGACGACAGGCAGCCAGTGAATCTGAGGAAGAGACACCTGGTGAATCCGAGGGAGACAAACACAGCTTGATTGTGTCTTGACTACTAATAGCCAAAATCTTGCCCAGGGGCATTATGCTGATAACACCTTTCTGAAAAGGTGGGCAAAAGGGAGAAAGTACAGGACACATCTTTGTCCTATTCCAATTTGCTGAGTATACTTCCTTTCAGTACAAAGGGTGAATAAAGCTGAGACCTGTGCAGGATGAGATGTAATGGGCACATTAAGGCTTATCTTGTGTCTTTTTAGAATCCCTTGGGAGCGACTAGGAATGTTAACAAGCTAGCTTCCCATGCCCTGAGCCAGCTATTAACATGTTCATTAGCAAAGGAGATGACCTGTTACCTCTTATCGCTCCTTCCTGAGGAGATTATAACTTTACCTGATCTGATGTGCCACTATGGCAGAATACTTGACTAATGCTCAAAAAGAATAGTGCATGATTAATTCACATCTACTCTGGCTTCCCCACCTGAAAGCAATCAAGGGGTCATCCTGCAGTCCTGAAATTAAACTTGACCTGAGAGCCACCATTTCCCAGGCTACATGCCAAGTGTCATACCCTATGATTTAGCTCATGCAACTGTATTAGAGGTCTCATGGTCCTGTGGGATCTGAACCACAATTTTTATTATTTATTTATCTATTTAGCATATTTGTATACCACCCACTACCGAAGTCTCTAGGTGGTTTACAACATTAAAACAAACCAAGAAATTTTAAAACAATTTAAAACATAAAAGTTCAAATTAAAATAGCTAAAAACCACTAATAGTTCAAAAGCTTGGCTGAAGAGATGGGTCTTCAGTTGTTTCCTAAATGTCAACAGGGATGGAGCAGCTCTAATTTCAGTAGGAAGTGGGTTCCACAGCTCTGGGGCAACTACAGAGCTGGTGACAACTCAGAGGCGAGCTTTCAACTACAGGGTCGCCTCTGAGTCGTCACCAGAAGAGCTGGTGGTGCCCTCAGATGAACCTCCCCAAAGATCTTAATAGACGGTGGGGTTCATAATAAAGAAGGGGGTTCATAACAAAGAAGACATTCTCTTTAATACCCTGGGCCCAAGCCATTAAGGGCTTTATAGGTAATAAACAGCACTTTGTATTTTGCTCGGAAACCAATTGGTAACCAGTGTAGTTCTTTTAAAACCAGAATAATATGGTCTCTTCAGAATGACCTAGAGACCAATTTGACAGCAGCATCCTGCACCAATTGTAGTTTCCGGACTACATTCAAATGCAACCCCATGTAGAGTACATTGCAGTAGTCAAGCCTGGAGGTTACCAGCATGTGCACCACTGTCTTAAGGACAGTGAACGGGTGCAGTTGGCGAACCATCTGAATCTGATAGAAAGCACTCCTGGCAACCGTCTTCACCTGAGGTATCAGAGAGAGGATTGGGTCCAGAAGTACTCCCAAACTGCGGACCTGTTCCTTCTGTGGGAGTATAACTGGCAGATCTATCCTATTTCCCAATCGGTGGCTTCCTACAATGAGCACCTCCATCTTGTTTGGATTCAGTCTCAGTTTGTTATCCCTCATCCAGCCCATTACTGCCTCGAGGCAAGCATTTAGGGAAATTATGCCATCGCCTGATGAAGCTGACATGGAGAAATAGATTTGCTAAATAGTTATTAGTGTACTAATAACAACCTGCACCAAATCCCCTGATGATCTCTCCGAGCAGTTTTATGTAGATGTTAAAAAGCATTGGTGATTCAAAAGGATACCATGGTCAATGGTATCGAAAGACTCCGAGAGATCCAAAAGGACTAACAGAGTCACACTCCCTCTGTCAATTCCCCTTTGGAGATTATCCATCAGGCTAACCAAGGCAGTCTGCACCTCGTAAGCTGCCCGAAAACCAGTTTGAAATAGAGAATCTGTTTCATCCAGATCTGCATCGAGAAGCCACCACCTTCTCAATCATCTTGGCCAACCATGGGAGATTGGAAACAGGCCTGTAATTGCTTAACTCTGAGGGATCAAGTGTAGGATTCTTCAAGAGAGGTCTAATCATTGCCTCCTTTAAACAAGGAGGCATCCTGCTTTCCCTCAGAGAAGCATTTATTATCTCAACCAAGCCCTCTCCAACAATCTCCCTGCTTGATAATATAAGCCATGTTAGACAACGGTCAAGAGAACAAGTGGTGAGACGCACAGTTCCAAGCAGCTTGTTCTCATCCTCAGGAGTCACAAACTGAAACGGATCCATTTAACCACCCAAGAGGAGGTACTGGATACTCCCGCTAAAGACTCTGCACCAATTGTGGAATCCAGGTCGGCTCGACTATGAGCTATTTTGTCCACAGAAAATTCATTAAAAGCTTCACAGCAGCTTCAAAGCCAGAACAGAACGGACCTGTATAAATTCCCTGATCACCATTGACAATTACACTGGACTCAAAGATGCAATATGGGCAGAAAAGAATAGCTTCTTTGCTGCAGATATTACCAGAGCATATAGATCTTCAAATGTGGGAACTACAAGCCTGTGGGGTGCTCCGGGGAGCACCCAAACAGGCTCTCTTGGTAACAAGAAACAACAAGACGTTAAAGGAAGAAAAGCCCATTTTGTCAGAGGAAAGGTGCTGCCACACATGGAAACTCCACTGCTAATGTGTTCTTAAACAACCGTAGGACTGAGCCAAATGCTCACATGTGGCCACAACAAGAGTTTCAGTTACTGGGATAGGTCTGAGGGAATGCTCTCTGGTGACTCATAGTATCTGAGAACTTTGATCACCTAAATTTCTTCAGCAGTGAGATCATGTAATTGCCAGTAGCTTATTGCCTAGAGGGAGTTGTCTCGCTTTCTGCGAAATAGCATTCCAACATTCTTGTCATACTAAGCAAAACCAGATATTGCTTCAGAAGAAGACTATTACAGGGCAATGTAATATATGCCATAGGCATGGATTAAGAAACGACTCCCTGGCATTGTCTCAAAGAGAACATTGGTAAGAGAAGTAACTAGTTTCACAAGTGTTTGCTTTTAATGGCCTCTGTTTGCTGCCACAAACAGGAGCTAAAAGCATTCTTACCTGTAGGTCTTTCTGTGACCTGATTTTCTTATGCTGGAGCAGAGCTACACATACCTTCTGCCCTTTCTCTGTACCTTATCCAGTCTCCCTGACCCTGCAATGTCAAACCTTTTTTCATCCAACTGTCCAGAGATGGCAATAAGGCTTACCATGTGAAATGTTAGTGGTGTTTGAGTTTTCTATTAAAGCCAGTTTCCTAATTTCAGGTGAATTGGCTGCACCCTGCTCTTGCTCAGAGGCATTGTGATTAGAGGAAATGTAGTGAAATACAGGGCTTTTAGTTCGCATCTCCTCTGGAATGGAGGGTGTGTGTTCACATATCGGCCAGATTTACCCCGAAGTCCCTGAGAGCTATTGGGCAGCACTTCACACACGATTTGGGTTTTTCATTGCACTTTAGAACATAGCCTGATTTATGTCCGGGGTAAAAAAAACCCCACTTTTTGCATCCGTTTTGGGGGGCAACTTTGAACTTGCATTAAAGCCTCACAGAACTGTTAATTTCAGGTGATTAGAATGCTGTTCTTTCCCCATTAATGAACAAATTGTGTCAACATAAGAAGAATTCTGGAAAGTTGCCTAAGAATGTATTGGACTATATGAGAATTTTATAGATTGAAGATGCATGGAGAACTAAACACCCCTTGGAGAGAGATTTTACTTTCCCCCCCTCAACCTCATCAAATACACTCTAGAATGGACATGTGTATGGTCTCAGAGTCATTGCTATCTAGAATATATGATGTTGAAATCGCGCCTTCAACATATGCTGACCATAACCCACTGATAGTAAAATTCCAATACTTGGACACTGGACAGAAGAGATGGAGACTGAATAATTTTCTTTTACAACAAGAGAAAATTCTTTTGAAATGCAATGGTGAACTGTTACATTTCTTCCAAAGAAATGCTCAGAAATGCTAACTGGGCAAAGAGGCACCTTTTACCATGGTGATTCTCTTTATTTAGCAGGGGGAGAGTAACTGGCCCTATCCACCCCCAGCACAGTACTTCCAGTGACTGTTGCTGGTGTGTGTGTTATGTTTCTTTTTAGAATGTGAGCCCTTTGGGGACAGGGAGCCATCTTATTTGTTTGCTATCTCTCTTTGTAAACTGCCCTGAGCCATTCTTGGAAGGGTGGTATAGAAATTGAATTAATAATAATAAATAATAATAAATAAGACACTTGATGTTTCTATTTTTTCCGTTTGGGACTCCAGCAAGGCTTTTATGAGAGGAATCTTTATCGCTGAATCTTCCAAAAGGAAGGAAGAATTACAAATGCAAAAAGATCTGATAGTTACTGAATTGTCCCATTTAGAAGCTCTTCACAAGATCAATCATTCCCAAAATATTTGGCAAAATATTAGAGAACTTCGTAAGCAAATGCATCTTATAGAATCCAAAGAGACATTTAGGAAGATGACTTATGTGAAACAGAGATATTTTGAGAAAGGTAATAAGCCAGATAAGTTGTTAGCATATCAGTTAAGAAAAGAACAGGAAAAGAGAATTATAACATCGGTCTGGAATGGCAAGGAATTTGTTATGTCAAATCAAGAAATGTCTGAACAATTTGTACAGTATTATTCCAAACTATATAAAGAAGACGAGAAAGATCCTGAGAAAATTAAACAATTTTTAGAGGAAATACATTTGAAGTCATTCTCAGAAGAACAGAGGAGCTGTTTAAATAAACCTATTTTTAGGGATGAAACCAGGGCGGCAATAAAAAATCTTAAAAATAACTCGCCGGGTTCGGATGGTTTATTTTCATTGTACTACAAAACGTTTCAGGACAAATTAGTTGGACCTTTAACAGAAGTAATGAATGCAGTATTATCTCATTACACTTTACTGGTTTCTTGGCAAGAAGCATTCATTTCATTAATTCATGAAGAAGGGAAAGACCCAACATGACCAGAATCATACAGACCTATATCCCTTTTAAATGTGGATTACAAAATTTTTACTTCAATCTTGGCAGCGAGATTAAGAAATTTCTTGTCTGAAATAGTCCATACTGACTTATGAAAGATAATATATATGTTTTGAATGCAATTGATAAAGTAACCATGACTTGTACAAAAGCAGCTATGATTTTCCTAGATGCCGAAAAAGCCTTTGACAATTTGGAATGGCCTTTCCTGTTTTCAGTGTTGGAGAAACTGAACTGTGGCCCTCATTTTTTATCCTGGATTCGTAGCATATATCAACAGCAATCATCAAAAATTATTGTTAATGAATCCTTGTCTTCAAAATGCATCATCAATAAAGGTACTAGACAAGGTTGTCTGCTCTTTATACATGCTCTTGAACCTCTGGCAGCGAAAATTAGACAAGAACAGCGGATTCAAGGTATTAAAATGGGGGACTGTGAACATAAAATAAAACTATATGCTGATGACGTATTGCTTTCTGTCACGCAAGTCAAAGACTCTTTGGATACATTAATGACACAGATACATAAGTATGGCTCAGTTTCTGGCTATAAAATTAACAGAGATAAAACTCAGATTATGACATGGAATCTTTCAGAAGAAGAGGTAGAATACTTTTCTAAAGTTTTAAGATTACAAGTAATGAAGAAGCCAATAAAATATTTGGGGATTAATCTTACGAGGAGCAATAAAGATCTGTTTAAGAATAACTATGTTCCAATTTGGAAATCAATTATGGCTGATCTAGATAGATGGAAGAAGCTGACCCTATCTTGGCTTGGGAGAATCTCTGCAGTAAAAATGAATGTATTACCTAATTCTGGATTTTTGGTTCGAGGAGAGATCTGGAGATACAACAACATACTATTTGACATAGTCTTTTTAATGTCTGGGATAAATACCAGAAAAGAATAAGTCCTAGATTATCACCTTTGGCCTCAATACTGAATGTTTATTTCCATGAAGAAGAATTTTCTTCTAAGTATAACTTTTGGTGAGGCAGTCTATATTCCTTACAAAGTTTGGCCCAATATTTGGCTCGGGACAAGTCAGTTCCTTCCGGGCAAACAACTCAACAAGCATCCTGGCTTCAACAAGCTCAATAGTTCGGAAAGAGTTACAGTTACAGGGTGGGAAACTTAGAGATTTGACTGAATTTGAAGAATTAATCACCCCAAACACTGATCATTTATTAGGCAGAATTTATAAGCTATTACTGAAGTATGAAACTGAGACTGAGCAGATAAAAGAATGTATGATAAAATGGATGCAGAACTTTAATAGATAGATCGATCTTTCGGATTGGGAATACCAATGGAAAAAGAATGTGAAATTTACTTTGTGTACCAATCTAAGGGAAAATTGGTATAAGATGTTCTTTAGATGGTATATAACTCCTTTGACTATTAA
The DNA here is from genome assembly GCF_027244095.1 of Hemicordylus capensis. NCBI lineage: Eukaryota > Metazoa > Chordata > Lepidosauria > Squamata > Cordylidae > Hemicordylus > Hemicordylus capensis. Next base: position 132,380,674 of record NC_069658.1, read on the forward strand.
CAAAATAGATGATTCTTTCTCCAAGAAATGTTGGAAATGTAATTCACAATTCTACCATATGTGGTGAAGTTGCAATAAAGCTCAACAGTTTTGGAAAGAAATTCATAAGAAAATTGAACAAATCTTAGAAGTTAAGATTCCCTTTCTTCCAGAAATTTTTCTTTTAAGTATGATAAAACCTTATATTCCTGCTAAATCAAACGAATTGTGTTTATATATGATTGCAGCGGCCAGGATTATATATGCATCTAATTGGCATATTTTGGAAATCCCTTCCTTAAACGATTGGTTTTTGAAAGTGTGGGATTATGCTTCAATTTCGAAAGTCTCGGCTTATGTACATGGCATGTCTACTGAATCATTCATGTCTGTCTGGGAACCTTTTATAAATTACAATATCTGTTATGGTCAAACTTTGTTCCCATTTTCTGGATTTGACTTATAGTGTTTTTGATATGTAATTTACAAGAAGTTGATCAGATTAGATTTTACAATTCTAAGAGTCTGAATTTCTTTTACTTTATCTTGTTCTAGATACTTTTTCTCTCCTGATGTAATTAATTAGAAAAATGGTTTTTCATCATGAAGAATTATTGGTTTTAAATTGTTTTTATGGTGATTTGTCTTTGTCCTTTTTGGTCTATTTCTTAATAAAAATTCACACACACACACACACACACACACACACACACACACACCTCCTCACAGAAAACCCACGGTATAGCCTGCTGTCTGAAAACGCTCCTGGAAATCTATGAAATACAGTCTTACCTCATCGTGCACAGTACTTCTACTTAGAACAGGAGTAGCAATGTCTGAGGGAAAGTGCTGCTAAGGGCTGGGTTATCATATCCACCTTTTGCAATTGCATTAATAGCATTGCAGAGGCAATGTTCCCCCCCCCCTTCAGTTTTAGGCAAGCAGCACAAACAGTAGCTTTCTAGAGCAGCTGGTGGGTTGGGTGTTCAGCTTGGTGGTTCACAATCCTGCCATAGTTTTAAAAATCACAAAAGGTTCTGGGGCCAGGATGAAACTGCAAGGTTCAAGTTCACATTATTATTGTTGTTGTTATTTATTTATTTTATTTATTTTTGTAGTAGTGATTTATTGCAAATATTTGGAAACTTTAGAGAGAAGTGCGGCTTGGGAAGGCCAATTTGGAGGGAGAAGCAGTGGGTAAAGAAAATTAATCACTCCTTTCCTCTGACACTCCTTTTCTGCTCCCGGTTGCTCTGTCTCAAAGCTGATTTTCTATAAAAAGAAGGGGGAAAGTCTGTTGAGGCTCTGCTATTGCTATACATGTTTGCCCTAAGAAGAGAAAGTTGAAGGCAGTATTAGGAAGATAACCCATAGAGCTCTATGGGGAAAGAACTACACCTCCCAGTGCCCCCACATATCTCCTCAGCCATCATTGTGGCATGTTACCAGAACTACCCCGAGGTGCTGGCAGGATACCTCAACTATGCTTTTGGCTTGAATTGGGGAAATTGGCTTGGGGAGCAGTTTCGGTTCCAGCATCAGTTTAAGCAAGTTTTGGCATATTGAAAAGAATGAGGAAACAGGAATAGTTTAAAAGCTTTATTAAGGGTAAAATCAGGGATACAGAAGGAAGAAGAGGTTTGGTTAGGCAACTTTAGTAAATCCTAATGGATCTACTAAATCCATTAGTAAACTTTAGTAAATTCTAATGGAGAGCCTTGTAAGGCTTGTAGTAATTTGGATAGAGTTCCAAGTTATTAGAGCCTGCTTAGAGACTTGTATTGCAAAGTGCCTGGAGAGTGGGGGAGGAAAGCAGAAACAGAAGGGAGAAAAGTGGCGAGAAGGTCAAGATGTTAGTTATACTTCTCCTCCCCAAGATGTTGGCTGTGTCAGTTGCACACTGGTTGGACAGTGAGACCTCTTTACGAGTAAAAAGTTAAGAAGTGGGTAAGTGGGGGCGGGGGGAGAGCGAGGAGCTAAGGGCTACAACTTGCATGTCTGAGAGCCTGTTGGATATAGTGCTTTGGCCAGGTGTAGATATACCTTGAAATGTGCTCTGAGGCCATTTCCAAGCCCTTCTGCCTACCCAGAGGGTGGCAGATTCCATGTAAAAGAAGTTCATTGCTACCAACAAAGGCAAGAGTAAGCTATGTGAATATGTTATATGTGGTGAATAGAGCTGTGCTTGGTTTACTCTCTTATGACCAGGATGTCTTCCAGGTGCAAAAATATTACGTCTATAGTTTTTATGAGCTCCTCTCCATTAGGTCCTTGCCAGTCCAACAATGTGGAAATGTGCCGTTATCTATGCTACTCCTGAAGAGTGCTTCAAACTGTTGCCATTGCAAAAAGGGAGGGTTTCTTCCCTGAAAGGCTTACCTTTTCAAAGTAAGGTAGTCAGGCATATCTTGCTAACAAAGGGGGTGGGAGCGTCCTGTTTCAGTCTTGTTATCTGCTAGACCTGCAGGCATGGTGCCTGTGCAGCCTATGCTTATCAACCTGTTTGGAGCCAAGTCTTTTGGCTAGGCAGGGCGAAGTGGGTGCTAAGATCATGAGCCCATGATCCAGTGCTGCTGAAACATTGAGTAGAGGGGTGCTCTCAGTGCTATCCCTGAATATGGCATACTGGCAACAGGCAGTACAGGGCTCTGCCTCCCTTGAAGGACCCTCCACCTATACTAGAAGCATGCAGTACTGTGTTGCATGGAGCGGGCTGCATTGGGATCTCTGTGGCAGCTCCCAGTGCAGCCAGCTCTAGGATGGTACATATTAATTGGTACAGGTCTGAAGGGATATTATTTGGCTTTAGATGCTCCAAAGCACAGTCCCAGTTGGCACATTGCTCCTTAAATAATTTTAGAAAGCGTAACTTGAACTGTACTTTCCCCATAAGCCATAAAAGCATATAATGTTATACTTAAATATCACTATTCTTACATTTCCCAGCATAATCAAAACCTAATAATCAGAGCAGTAGTAAGGTTGTTGGTGGCCCCGAGACAACCAAGCAAGGCTTCCAAGCATGCTACCCCACTTTGGCCCTGCCCGTTTCCACTGTGTCAGCATGCAACGCAGGAGAGCCAGCGTGGTGTAGTAGTTAGAGTGCTGGATTAGGACCGGGGAGACCCGAGTTCAAATTCCCATTCAGCCATGAAACTAGCTGGGTGACTCTGGGCCAGTCACTTCTCTCTCAGCCTAACCTACTTCACAGGGTTGTTGTGAAAGAGAAACTCAAGTATGTAGTACACCGCTCTGGGCTCCTTGGAGGAAGAGCGGGATATAAATGTAGTAGTAGTAGTAGTAGTAGTAATAATAATAATAATAATAACAACAACAACAACAACAACGTAGCCAGCGCTAGGAACGAATGCATGGTGGCCCCTTGCTGGTGAAGAAAGCACTCTAGCTGGTGAAGAAAGCACTTTGCCAACTGGAGAGGGAAGGGGTTGCCACACATGCCCCCTGTGTCGGCATGCTGATGCAGGGGGAAGTGGAACGGCTGGTGTGGGCTGGTGCCCCCTGACCTCAGCAGCAAGGAGATAGGAAGTGTGGCGGGGGTAGGGGTAATAGAGCAGGGTGTACCCTGAAGGGGCGCAAGGGGGCACTTTGGTCCTATGGCCCAGGGACATTTGTCTACCCCCCCACTCCATTGCCACTATGCACTTGCTAATAATAAAAAATATATAAATAATTTCAGGATGCAGAATATACAATCTAGGTTGTGCAGTTCTAGTGGCAAAGCATGAAAACTGGTCTCCTTAAGAGAGATATAATGATAGATGATTTTGGAAGATATTTTTCATTATTAGATGCATGGTAAGAAATTAGATTCTGTCTGTACCTATTAAACAGCTACTGTAGTATTGTGCTGTACCTATAAAATAGAAACAGTTGGAGGATGTTAAAAAATGCTATTGGCTATTAATAGAGGCAAGACAGGTTTTGCAAAAAATGACTTACTAAGTTAAAAAGTACTCCACTTGAGGGTTTAGCTGCTCTGCACATTTATTGGAGAGTAGTACTTTCAGAAGGTTCACAACTCCATGCTCTGACCTGCCCTGCTGGAAATAAACATGGAGGGTCTTTGGTGCTGCAGGCACCCACATACTGGGGCTATTCTCACGATCGGCAAAAATCGGGCTAGGAAAGCCTTGCCCAATTTTTGCCGATCGTGAGAACCACCGGGCTCAACTGCGATCTCAGTGGTTCTCGAGTGGGTAACCCCCTCAAGTACCCCTCCCCTTAGCCCAGGTTTGCAGAGTGAGCACTCCGCAAACTCGGGCTATCTGATTGTGAGTAGCCACAGTGCGACTCTGCGCTGCAGCTACTCACGGGTAGACCCCGGAGGGGAGGCAAAAAGCCACCTCCTGGCTCCAGGGGTCTCCCCAGTATTCCCTGCGTGGCCCCCGAGCTCCCCAGCCCCCACCAGCTCCGTCATGGAGCCAGCAATCGTGTGGGCGGCTGATCCGGCTGCCCAGGGCTCCCTCCCTGCTCGTGTGCAGGGAGAGCGGTCTTAGCTCGCTCTCTCCGCACACTCAAAGAAACCGGGTCTCACTGATCGTGAGATCCGGTCCACTGGCTGCCCAATTTTCCCCAGGAGGTTTTCAAAATTTCCTGCTTCACTACGCATAAGGTGGGGGGAGTTCATACAAAGGAGAGATTTACAGCAACTTCAATATGGTAACAGCAAAGTGTTGTTCATACAGCCAATGGCTTTTTTCATGACGATTCATGACAATTGGTCCTTTTGGGAAAGCGTTGAAAATGGCAGTGTGGGATACTCTGGCATGTTTGCTGCGCTGTGTGGAGAAAGCCCGTGAATAAAGTAAGAGGTGGAGTTGTGGCTACCTCCCTAAGAGTGACTTCGGGTAGTGTCGTCTCCACCTGCTACCCCTCTCAGTTCCTAACTGGACAGACTTCCTGTGCCCTGCACTCAACTTCCAGTCAATATTGTTTTAAAACACATTTCTCTGGTGCTGCCGCACACTGCCAGCAATGTACTAGAACAATGGACAGGGACACTGCACAAATTCAAAATCCATAGCAGCTTTCACGTACTGTGCTGTACCCAGAAGTCTATACTAGACTGGATATAATCTGGAAATATTGTTAAAATTATTGGAAAATTGGAAGATAAAATGGCGGGAGAATTCAGTGATTTCTGAAAAATTGATTTAAGAATTCATTTATTCCCAAACATGAATTTATTTTTTGCTGCCATTCTCAGATGTTAGTGCGATTCCAGTTTAATTTTTAAAAAATCATTAGATATCAACACATTGACTGATTAACCTGAAATTAAATTGTGCCTAGAGCATTTCCACACAGGGCTATTACCGCGAATCTCCTTCAGAAGAGAGTGTGTGTGTTCACACACCGGTCAAACTTACCCCGAAGTCCATTCAAGATCCTTGGAAGCACTCCACACACAAATCAGGCTTTATCTTCTGAATTCTAGCTTATCTTGATGTATTTCTGGGTTTTTAAAAATGCTGGTTTTAAGTGACTTTTTCTGACCAGAGCAGATAGGGAGAGGCACTGAATCATTAACATGAAAAGAGGGAAACACTCTTTAGGAATGCAGATATAGCTCTTTAGAAATGCAAATCAAGCAGGATTGCCTAGCTGCAGGAAGCAAACTCTTTAAGTTCTAGTTACAAAAGTAAAACTTCTGTATTTGCTCAAGTTGACTTTTTTGAACAATATCAGAGGAGATTCTCACAATCCACTAAAAGCGGGCTAAGGGAGTCTATGTCACGGAAATCATGTCACGGGAGTGAATCATGTCATGGGAGCTGCGCAGCTCCCGGCAGCAAACTCTACTAATTCCCCCCCACCTTAGCCGAGGTTAGCGGAGTGAGTGCTCCGCTAACCGCGGCTTTTGGATCATGTGTTGCCGCGGTGCGGCTCCGCGCCACAGCAACTCACAAGTAGACCCCTGACCGGGAGGCTAAAAAGAAGCCTCCCAGCTTGAGGGTCTCTCCAGCATGCTCTGCGCACTCGAACTACTGGGGGCCGCGTGGCCCCCGAACTCCCAAGCCCTCTAAGTCACGGAGCCTGCAGTTGTGTGGGTGGCCGCAGCAGCCGGGGAGCTCCCCAGGGAGAGCAGAGGGGAGAGGCTGCTTCCCTCATGCCGCAAGTGTAATTCGAAGTGGCTTCTCTCAACATTTACCCCGGAGCTTTACCTGCTGTGCGTAAAAGCCCCTGGCACAATGTTTGCTGGTCATCATTATGGATTCCTACGGGAGCCCTTCCTCATCAAAGCTATCACAAGGGTCTGAGGCTCCAGCACCTTTGACAGATCCTGAAACCTCCTGCTATTCACACGGTCTGCAAAAATCGGGCTAAGGGAGCCTAGCCTGATTTTTGCAGACCATGAGAACCACCGGGCTTGGCTCCGAGCCTGGTGGTTCCTAAGCGGGTCACCTGCTTCTGTAGCCCGGTGCTTAAGCGAGCGCTCCGCAAACCCGGTTTTAGCAATCGTGAGTTGCAGCTCCGCAGCATGGCTACTCATGAGTAGGCCTCCGGAGGGGAGGCAAAAAGCTGCCTCCGGGCTGCAAGGGTCTCTCTAGCATGCCCGTGCCCGCTCTCCCTGCTCACTCTCCACAGGCTGGTCTCTGAGACCGTGAGACTCAATGTGTGTATCAGCTCTGCAACTCTGAATGGCATTCAGCTCCTCCCAAATGATTCCTTCCATGATCCCTTTGCCCACCCTCCCTTCCAGAGCAGTCCTTTTATGAGGTGAAGCAGTTGCCTCGGGCAGATTATCAGGGTACCAGCAGTGCAGTAAGATGCCCCTGCTAGTGCAACCAGGGCAGCTCTTTCAGACTGATCTGACGCTTGCAAGGAGCACCGCTCTTCACACTCCTTGCAAAGCTTGCAAGAAGCATGAGGAGAGGAGGCTACTGGCAATTTTCCTTCCTGCCTCCAGTGCCACTTTCAAAGCTTGCAAGGGTTAGGGGTGTGCCTGGAACCGAATCAGACTGAATTTCAGCCACCCAGGGCAGCTTGGTCTTGGGCTCAATCATGCCGAGCTTGAGGGGTTTACTTGTAAAGAGGAATCCAGCTCGAGGAATCTTGCTTGAGGGGTATACTTGTAAAGAGCCAGCATGGTGTATTGGCTAGAGTGCTGGACTAGGACCAGGGAGACCCGAGTTCAAATCCCCATTCAGCCATGATACTAGCTGGGTGACTCTTGGCCAGTCACTTCTCTCTCAGCCTAACCTACTTCACAGGGTTGTTGTGAGGAGAAACTCAAGTATGTAGTACACCGCTCTGGGCTCCTTGGAGGAAGAGCGGGTTATAAAATGTTAAAAAATAAATTAATTAAAGGGGAATCCGGCAAAGATTCCCATTTCTAAGTAAAAGGCTTTCCAGAAGGTAGTTGTTACCTTTTAAAAGACTGAGGCGGCAGCTCCTCCAACCCCCCCGCCGGCCTCCCAAATGACAGGCTGCCATCCTGAGCAGACAGGATGGCAGGGGGGTGCTGCTTTAAGATCGGGGAGGGTGCACTTCCCCCTCCCTCTGCTGTTCCCCCGCTGGTGCTCCTTTTTTCTAAAGTCTATCAGGGCGTCAGCATAGTAGGTCGGTCAAGTGTGCTTTTTGTCTGGTATTAATTCAACCCAGCTGTGTTGATAGTTAATGTTTGCAAGCTTTTTGAGTGAATGTAATAATAAAGGCAAAATTATATGGCTGTTGTTTTTCTATTTTATGTAATGTATACTTCAAAAATTGGATTTGTGCCTGCAGTGGGAACATAGCGGGGTGGGAGAGGAAATAAAGGAATAGACATGTGACAGGGTTAAATCAGGGTACAACTGTACTGAGTACAGCTTTCATAATTATTTTGGTGTAGTATGAGTAGGGCCCTTGATATCACTGACAGCCTGTCTGCTGCGGAGGTATCTGGGCAGGAAGGCCAGCCTAGGGCAACCAACAGCTTAGGTTGTTCCTCCAACCACAGCGTCTGGCCATTGTCCCCCAAGCCCCTTAAGCCAGTGCCTGTGCTGGACCCAGGCACAGACTGGGCACTGACCAGAAGTTCTCCCTCTGATTCACTTCCAGGCCTATCTTGGTCTAAGCCAATTGGCCTGGGAAAATAATGGCAGTGGCCCAGTGGCAGGGGTGTAGCTACAATTGAGCAGATGGGTTCAAAGAACCCAGCCCCCCTAGCTCCTGAGGGCCTCCTAGCTCCAACCCTCCCTATTTTCTTCATTATCTCCCTCACTCCAAGGGGCTGCCGGGGAGAGGGGTGAATATGGGCCCCCTCTCCCCTAGCTATGCCCCTGCCCAGTGGCAGAACCCACCACTTTCCTGGCATTGCCTCCCAGACAGGAGTCAGACTTCGGAAGTATGCTATCTTTTATCTTCATTTGTGTCTGATGTAGAGATTGACCATAGTTTTGCCCCTCAGGTATCTGGGAAATAACTACTGTATGTATAACACTTTATTTACAGCATGTATGGGTTATTTTACAATTGGTAGTGTAATCCTGCCTTGTGGGATTTCTTCTCTTTCCATATAAATGAACACAATCATAACCATTACATGTTAAATCTGCACTTTAAAGTTTCTCTCTTAACACAAACAACAGAATTTGCAAAATAAAAGGGGTTACAGAGACTTTGTCCTGTGTCCAGAAGGAGGTTTTTCTTTCTGGTGGTGGTGTGGGCTCGCTTGAGAGTTCTTCTTGGCTGTGGCGTTGAGATACAGTCTGTTGTTGTCCCCTCTTCTTGAAAGTCTGCAAGTAATAAATATAGGCTTAGCAGGGGTTACATAAGCACCATATTGCACTATAGTAGAGCACTTGCATAATGACCCTGACATCTGAGAAAGGATACCTGGACTCTGGAAACTGCTGCCTAGGGGTGTGCAATTCGGGATTTTGGGTGATTCGGCTCGGACCCGAACCGAATCACCCCTGTTCTGTTTTGTGCCCGAATCTGGGTCACCCGAATCACCCTTGATTCGGTTTGGATTTGGATTTAATCCGAATCCGAATCGATTCGGGGGGGTAAAAAGGGGCCCAGGGGCAAAATTTTGGGGTGGGGTGGTAGTGACCAATGGGTAGAGTCTACCACCCCAATTTCAGGGGGATTGGGCAAAATCCTGATTTTTGGTGAATTTTTAAAGTTTTAGTGACTTTGGGGCAGTTCGGGGGCATAGCATGGGATCTGGGAAAAAGTAGTGGGGTGGGGTGGTAGTGCCTAATGGGTGCAGGCTACCACCCCAATTTCAGGGGGATTGGGCAAAGGGCTGATTTTTGGTAAATTTCTGAAAATTTCATGTCATTGGGGCAGATTGGGGCATATTGGGGCAGAAAGTGGGGCCTGGGGCAGAATAGTGGGGTGGGGTGGTAGTGCCTAATGGGTGGAGGCTACCACCCCAATTTCAGGGGGTTTGGACAAAGGGCTGATTTTTTGAGAATTTTTGAAGTTTTAGTGACTTTGGGGCAGTTTGGGGGCAGAAAGTGGATCTGCCCCAAAATAGTGGGGTGGGGTGGTAGGGCCTAATGGGTGGAGGCTACCACACCAATTTCAGGGGGATTGGGCAGAGGGCTGATTTTTTGAGAATTTTTGAAGTTTGGGTGTCTTTGGGGCAGATTGGGGGCAGAAAGTGGATCTGCCCCAAAGGAGTGGGGTGGGCTGCTAGATAGTGCCTAATGGCTGGAGGCTACCAACCATCCCAAATTTAAGAGTGATTGGGCAGAGGGGGGAATTTTGGTGAATTTATTTTTATGAGGTTTGTCTTCATAAGGTGAAGTGTGGAATTCACACCTTTTCTATGGGCCAGTTTGGTGTCCCAGTGGCCCTGCTCCCTTGCACATTGAAACTACATGTCCTGCCTGCTCCGGGGTTACCATTACCTAATCATGTGCATCTGATTTTATCCACATTGCCCCTCTGTGCACAGTATAAATACTGCCTTAAAGTGACATTTAAATCTCTTGTGAAGGGGCAGCTTCGCTGAACTGCCCACCAGTGCTTACCTGAACATGCATTATGCATTAGAGAAAATAATATCATTGTGGCTGGGAGTATTGTCAGTTTAAATGTATGGGCATTTCCCTCCTTCATAACAGTGGCTAACAAGCTGCACAACATTCTGTCTGCCTTGTAATGGAACATATGCACAGTTGCACAAGAGCACTCTTGTGCAGATGTGGCAGTCTGTATGAATGCAGTTGTGTGATCAACATTATTTCCAATGACCATCAATCGTGCATTTGCACAAGTTCCACATTTGTTCAAAAGTGTTCTCTTGCAACTGCATGTACATTCCATTACAAGGCAGAGAGAACATTGTGAAATATGTCAACCTAGAACACAACAAAGGGAGGGAGATGTGGGAGAAGATGGTCATGTGGTTCTGCCAGCAGTTATTTGTGAGGATAAACATGACCACATACTCTGCTCTGGGCTTCTTGGAGGAAGAGTGGGATATAAACATAAAAATAAAATAAAATAAATAATGAAACTGTTTTATAGGAATTACATGATTATAGTCTTGTTTTAACTTTTTCTATGTGAACCGCCTTGTGATTATTTTAATGAAAGGCGGTATATCAATTTAACAATCAATCAATAAAATAAAAAAAATGATGAAGTGAAGGTTAAGCTTCCTTAACCAAATATAATGGTTAAGAAAGTGTGGTACTTTGAGATATCCCCTTGAAATGTTCATTTGCTGGCACTGTTTTGAAAAATAAATTGGATATAGGAGATGCACTACATAGAATTCAGCAGAGTGAGACAAATAAGGTGGTCTTCCATTGATGTACCGGCCTGTTTCCCTTGTGGAGCTAATAACAGCTTTGAGAGGGCATTAAATTGGGGGGAAGTTTGGGAGGAAAGGGTTAAACACAAAGGTCCATACATATCAGCTTGGCTTACTAGCAAAGTATTCATCTGCTTCCCAACACTCTCCAAATACACATATACCAGCCCCGAAACACACTCTCAACCTCCCACACTCTCAACAGCTCCCAAAACATACACACTATCTGCCCTGCAAGCTTACTTTCAACACCTTCCCAGGGGTCCACAGCTGTGAAATTTAATCCTGGCATGATACTGCAGGAACATTAAATCCAGCTTTAAGTCAGACAACAGTTTCATCAAACTGAATAAAGTTATCTATTGACTCAGGATTTATCTAGGAGGTTAATGAACACTGAACACATTATTTTGTTTACTTCAAATCTGTGATTTCATGGTGTTTGACTGGTTTTCCTTTCTGGTTTTTAAGATTGGTTTTTATCCCCTACAAAAATCTTTATATATAAATGAACTCAATCATCATACATTTTTTAATTGTGTAAAACCCAAGATGTGCAGAAAGTATGGATTTTGGACAGTAGAATGCTTATTTTAATTCCGTATCAAGAAATGTTATTACAAAAGTGAAGAATGACAGACAGGTTTTTCAAAAAGCTGGAGTCCTGCAGTATGTTAAAGGCAGTTCTTTTGTGGCCTGAGTTCTCTTCCAACAAGGTTTGGAAAATATTATCTGGGAGGCTTTATTTTTTTTATTCTGGATTCATGATGAAACCACTTTTTTTTTGGAATTTAAGATCCCTGATTTAGGCTTTCGGAATGCTCCCAAAAGTTCTACTAAAATGTTGAGTACAGTTCTCTCTCAAAAAAAGCAGGGGAGGTGGGATCTGCTATGCAGTTGTTCCTGTTATATCGCAACTTTCCAATCACGGATTTGAGTATCCACAACTGGGAAATTGTGACTGCCCCCGCCAACTGCAAGCTGAGTATCCGTGGTTTGGTGATTAAAATTTTGGGGGTGTTTTGGGGGGGTAATTTGGGGGGTCAGAGGGTCTTTTCTGGGGGTCCAGGGTGATTTTGGGGGGTTCGGGGTCATTTCCAGGGGTCGGGGTCATTTCTGGGGGGTCAGAGGGTGATTCTTTCAATTTTATTCTCTGTTTTCGATCACTTTGCAACTTTGCCCCATCTCCCCATTGCCCAGGAGGAAAGGCACCAGGGCTTTTCAACTATGAGTCTGTGGGAGAAGGTAGCGGCGGCATCAGCAGAGAGGGAGTTTTTCATTCTTCTCCCATGAGACATGAAAATGTTCTAAGCAAGGCTAGTGCTGTGTCCCCAGCACATGAGCAACTAGCCAAAATACCCCAGGTGTGACTACATCTAGGCTACCCTGTCACCAGATGCTTGCTGATGGAATCTCTTTCCTTCTCTTTTCATTTCAAACCAGAAAATCCACCTCACAAAGCTCAGAGCATTGTCAGATCAAGGCAGGGAATGGAAAGGGTAGGTGCAGCAACTTGTGGTGCTGTGAATTGTCGATTTTGCTGTAGTATCGTGACCAAAATATACCCTATCTGGGTATAGTTGCAAATGTCCTTTCCCCCTTTTCCCAGAGCGTCAGGGCATGATTCTCTGCAGCTAAAGACAGAAGAGTGTACCCAAGGAGGAGGCATTTGTATTTCCCTTGAAAATACACTTTGTATTTCTCTTGGAAAATATTGTCATGTAATACTGCCCTCTCTGTTGATAATCAATATTTATTTGTTGAAGAATCCTCATCTCCCTCTGCTAAACTTTCCAAGCCTGACTTTGCAAAGAAAAGGGAGGAAACATCCCAGTAAGCCTCTGCCAAGACTGAGGAAGGAGCAAGCAGCAATAAATAGTTTTGGTTTGTTTTCTTCTGCTGCGGCTGCGACACCTTTTAACTCTGGTTCAGTGCTAGCACATTGTGTTCCACACTGATGCAATAAAATAAAATAAAATAAAATCTGATCAGACACCTTATCAAACATTAGCTTCAGTGATCCTCTGCAACCAGTGCCCCGCCCCAGTTCCAGGCAGCAATGTGTGCTATTGCAGGGAGGCTCCCTATGCAGTAATGTAGAAGGGTGAGGGAAGTTGCCTGTTAGGTGCCAGAAATGCACTCAGTGCTACCCGTGCAAAGAGGAGAATAACTACTTTCAGCTGAAACTCGAAAGACATTTATCATATGCATACTAAGGGGATTGGCCATGCATTAATTCCCATCTTTGTGATATTTAAGTGAAAAGGGGAACTCCACTGAGTTTGTGTACTAAACGCTCTTCTGCCTCTGAAAGAACTATAGAAATCAGTTGACAAAAGACTGTGGGACTTTTCACATACCAAGATAAACTGGACTTCCCCCTTTTTACTATACCTCCACTAGCCCTTGCTAAGCACCAAAGGAAAGAGGACAGCCTTGCTGTGAAGAGACAATCTACTTGCAGTTTTTAAGAAATAGCATTTGCGAGAGATGCGCACTCCACTGCTGGTTTTTTGGAGGGCACAGACTCCAAAAAACTAAATTGTTAGAAAGATGTTTTTAAAAAATGGTCCACAACATTGTGTGAGCATTGCTTTGGGGAGGATGGATAGTGTGAACTACTGTTCTTGCTTTTACTTAAAAACAAAACAAAACATTAATATGGGGAAGGATTTGGTTTCTGAGGATTCACACCCTTTTACCTTAGTAAAAGTCAGAGTAAAAAACTCAGGCTACCTGGTGGGGCAGCGCCGGAATTAGGCACATTCATCTGCTCCTTGGCCTTTCCAGGTAGTCTTTTTAGATTCTTCATAGGGAAGTTGTCTTATTTCTGTTGGACTCAAGTTCTATCTTGTTCAACTTCTATCCTTGTTTTGATTTTTATTTCTTGTAAGCTGCCTTGATGCTTGGAAAGGCAGAATAGAAATATTTCAAATAAATAAAAATTTCCAGGCTGAGCCTGGAATGTGTCCTACCCATAATGTGTCCTACCCACCTACACTGGTGGGTGTCCTACCCATAAGCCTAGTAGAAGGCTACTATAACTTGAAAGGGAAGTGGTAGTTTCCATAAGCCAAGCATGATTTCAGTGTGAGGCAATCCTGTATAATGCTGTGCTTTTTAAATTTTGGAGGGAGGAGGAAATGCTTCAATATCTGATTTGCCACTAAAGCAATGGGAAGATGCCCCATATTAAGGTTTTCTTAGTGCAAGACTATAGCGTGAATACATCATGGAAATGGATTTGCTTAATACATATATTTGTACATGACTGGAATTAGCACTGGCTAGTCTTGGATTAATAAACCAAATCCTTACATTACTTTGCACTTCTTCTAAATATTTGTAAGTGCTAGCTTGGTTAGTATTCGTGAATGCAGCTGATAAGATTTATTTTCAAGACCAGAATCATCTTCTGGATGAACTTGAGTACCGCCTCCTGTTTTCCCAGGGTTAGGAAATTGTTATCAATATTTAACCAAATGGGTTAGGCTTCTGTAACTGTGTGCTAATAAAGAATCCAATGTGTAACCAGGTGTGTGTGAACTAAACATTAACTTCATCTGTAGAGACAGCAACCAGTTTCGTCCTTTCTTTCAGTAGGTGCTGTAGCATTTCTAATTGCTCTCTCACATTCATCCCCAACACATATTTGTGCTCTTCTCCTTATTTCACACTTAACGACTCTTATATCATTTATACCTTCTGCTCTACATATTTGACAGAGAGGTAGAAAGTCTTCTACCACAGAAACTGGATCACAGTATGCAGAGCTTGATTTCTATGGGCAAAGCCTCAGATGAGGCAATTGTTCTCAAACCTTTCAGTCTTGAAGAGCTTCCCAAGACAAAGGACACCACATTCCATTGCAGTACTTAATTTTCTGGAAACTCCAGGCACAACTGTAGGAGATCCATCATTTGGAAAAATTTCCTGTAGGTTGGGATTAAAAAACCCCCAACCACCACCACCAAAAATTATATTGGGGGATCAGTTCAGAACTACAGCAATCAGAGGAGGGGGATTAATTCTCCCCCAATTTCCTCTACTGCTGTTTGTTCATTTAAAATCTTCCCTTTATTTACCCCATGGGAGAAAACTCACAGATACCATAAAGGTACTTAACAGTGTTTGCCTTTAAGGCAGGGCTTCACAAACCTGGCTTACCAGATGTTGTTGGACTACAACTCTCATCATACCCAGCCACAAGGGCCTTTGTGTTTTTATTGTAAGACGCTCTGAGCTGCAGTACACTTAGGAATTTATTTGTGCCTTATATGCCTAATGGCGCAGTGGGGAACTAGCCTAGTGAGCAAGAGATTGCTGGTTTGAATCCCCACTGGTATGTTTCCCAGACTATGCGAAACACCTATATGGGGCAACAGCAATACAGGAAGATGCTGAAAGGCATCATCTCGTACTGTGCAGGAGGAGACAATGGTAAACCCTTCCTGTATTCTCCCAAAGAAAACCACATGGCTCTGTGGTTGCCCGGAGTCGACACTGACTTGACAGCACAACTTTACTTTAACATGCCAATTGAGGGCAGGGAAGATTTTCAGAGACCCTTTAAAAACAGGTTTCTTGGTGTAGTGATGGGAAGGCTTTGAGGGAGGACTAGGGCCCTTAGAGCAACTGCTAGGAGGGTGGGCCTTTTCTAAAAAGGAAAAAAGCCCGGGAAGTTCAAATCAAAGGGATCAATCCAGAGGACTGGGTGGGGATTTCTGGCTCAACCAACAGCAGAAGCTTTGGTCTGTTAGTTAGTCTGTACCAGCAGGGCCCTGAGGAAGCAGCAGGATGAGAACTCCTGGGGATATGGGAAGTCTACAGCCTGTAAGTAATAAGTTAGGGCCAAGTTAGTTAGACGCATCAGGGAAACTATTTTTCTTTACTGATTCTTGGAATCTTCATTGCCAGGTTAATCAAAACTCTCTCTTACAAACTGTTTTATGAAAAGACCATTGTTCTTATTCCATACCTTTTTCTTTTAATCTGAAAATAAATCCTTGTTGCTGAAGTGTGCTACTCTTCATTATGGGTCTGCCTTAGTCACACACCTTTGGAGGCCTAGGACTGCTCAGCCCTTTTTGGGAGGGTTTTGCCACTTTACCCCACCGGGACATTTTCAGAAGCTTTTAGTTCGCATCTCCTCTAGAATGGAGGTGTATCACATATTGGCCAAATTAACCCCGAAGTCCCTGTGCACTTCATACACAATTCGCGTTTTTCATCCTGTGTTAGCCCGATTTATACTTGGAGTAAAAAAAAAATCTTCTTTTGGCGTTGGTTTTTTGGGGTAACTTTGAACTCACAGTAAAGCCTCGCAGAAAATCCACGGTAATACCTGCTGTCTGGGAAAGCTCCTAGAACCTTATATGGAGAGTGGGTTTCCCCACATCAAAATAAAGTGGATGGTGGCAGCCTACTGTGAATCCCTTACAGACAAAGATTCAACCCCAGTGGAACTGCCCCTCCCCCCCCCGGCTCTGGTAGGAGTCATGACACCTGGTCACATTGTCTGTGACTCTAAAAAAAATGCACACCTAGAAAATAAAGCTCCTTCCCACTGGAATGCCTCAGCTTCATAGCATTTCATAGAACAGGTCACGTTAGTTTTGAAATTTTGGTCTGACAGCATTAGAGAAGTCCATGTCCTTTGTGTACTTTGATGTCCTCCGAAAAGAGAAACATTATATCTTCTGAATATAAGATTCCATATACCCTGCAAGAGGAGTATAACAACAGCCATCATGTCACTGAAAATCAGCTACTTAATTTCTAATTTTCCCCATTCAAAAATGTCCTTCCTGGTTTACACTATGTTTTTTATTCTGATCCACGCCCCGCCCCTCCAGCAAAATAGAGTTGTTTGTGTTTCATTTGGTTATTTCTTCCTTGATCAGATAATGGATGAAGAAATGAGTTCTGCTTGGTCATTATTGTACCTAGAAGTACACTGGCTAACCTCACCCCTTGTATTGGCATGCGCTCTTCCTGATTACAGCATTTGTCTGCAGAAGCAAATACTGTATCCAGGGAGAGTTTTTTTTAATGTGATCTGGATTGATAGTAGCCCATTCCAAGTCATGGGGATAAACTCTCCTTGTGTACAGTGTTTGCCCCTGCAGACAAATGCTCTTCTCAAGGAGAACTGGGGGATGGCTACACAACACACTGATGCAGAGTCAGTCCAGCTTGTGCATTACATACCCGTTCCTTTTGGGGAAGTGTGATGCCATCCAGAACAGGCAGATCAAAATCATCTGTCAAGTTCTTGCTCCACACAATACCTCTGTCTTATCTGGAACAGGTATGCAGTCTGGGAGTGCTTTTGGATCCACAACTCTCTCTGGTGTCCCAGGTGGAGGTGATGGCCAGAGGTGCTTTCTATCAGCTTTGGCTGATACGCAAGCTGCATCCATTTCTTGAGATAAACAACCTCAGAACAATGGTATATCTGCTGGTAACCTCCAGACTGCACCTCCTCCTACTGCAATGCACTCTATGTAGGACTGCCTTTGTAGGTAGTCCGGAAACTGTATTTGGTACAGAATGCGGCAGCCAGGTTGGTCTCTGGGTCATCTTGGAGAGACTGTATTACTTCTGTAACTGAAAGAGTGACACTGGCTGCTGATACGTTTCCGGGCAAAATATAAGGTTCTGGTTATAACCTAAGCAGCTTAGGCCCTGGGTATTTAAAAGAACATCTTCTTCACCATGAGTCCCACCCCCCCGTTGAGATCTTTTGGAGAGATTTGTCTACAGTTACCACCAGCTTGTCTGGTGGCTACTCAGGGATGGGCATTCTCTGTTGCTGCTCTGAAGCTTTGGAATGTGCTCCCTGCTGAAATAAGAGTCTCCCCATCTCTGATAACTTTTAAGAAGGCGGTTAAGACACTTTTGTTCACCGAGGCTTTTAATTAGACTTAGAAGCTATTTACACGTGTAGCAGGAATCAGAGCCCAGGCCAGTTTCTGCCGCACGTATGAACTGCTGGGAGCTGGGCAGATCCCAGTAGCAGTGCAGCGGCTGGCCCTCTTAAGTACCCTACCACTTAACCTAGGTTTTGGACGCAAGTGCACCCTAAAACTGGGCTTCATAGTCGTGTGTCTGCTACAGATGCTTGCAGCCGCGGCGGACACACTCGGGGAGGGGGGATCCCAGAAATGCGCCTCCTGAGGTGCATTACTGGTCCTCCCGGGGGGGGCACTGCATGGCAGCACTTCCCTGCACCCAACCCCGGAGCACCCGTGCAAGCTGTCCCCTCTAAGTACTGTTAGAGGGAACAGTACACCTGACACCCACAAACTAAATGGAACAGCATGTGGTTTTTCAGCTGGTGGGTCATGATGCACAACTGGATCACACCCTGACATAAGGGGCATCAGATTTGCTGCACCACCACCTGTTTCTTGTAGCTTAAAAAAAAAAAAAAGTAAGGCAGAAAATAGAAAGATAGAGAGAAAAGGGTGGGGAAGAGGATACAAAAGAACATAAGAAGAACCTTGCTGGATCAGGCCCGAGGCCTATCTGGTCCAGCATCCTATCTTTCACAGAGGCCCAGATGCCTCTGGGAAGTCCACAAGCAGGTGATGAAGGCATGCCTTCACTTTTGCTGTTGCTCCATGCAACTGGTATTCAGAGGCATCCTGCCTCTGAATTTAAGAACAGAAGAGGAGAGATGAAGAGAAGCTGAGAGAAAGGCGTAGGAAGATGACTGTACAGAGGACAAGTGGGTCTCATGTTGCTGGTTGAGAGTGCTGAAAAGGTTGAAGATTAATGGACCAGCAGGATCAGCATGAGGAGCACAATCAGCAGCAGCACACAACCGCCTGCCATACTTGGAACCTCTCTACTTTCCAGCTTATTTCTGGTTTATTGCTACAGTCACTGGGTGCAGTCTAGAGGCAATTCTGATCTCAAAAGAAACCTTTAGTGATGCAAAATTGGTTTTAATTTTGTTCTAATTAGTTGTTTGTTTCTAAATATGTTTTTATATTTGTGAACTGTCTAGAGCCATCTGGTTGAGGTGGTATAAAAATCTAATTAATAAAATAATAATAAATAATATCTAGCTGGGCCGGGCACAGAGCATCTGCACCTCCAGCCGGCCCACCCACCCGACACTGCCTTTTTCTTCCATGCCCCCTGTGGCTTTCTGGCCAGCCAATTGGCCGGCCCACTTCTTCTCTCCACCGCATTCCCCCCCCCCTGCCGCCGCTTTCTGGCTGGCAGGCCGGCCAGCCCACTTCTTCCTCCAGCCAGCTGGGTTTTCTGCTTTCCAGCCCCTGCCTTCTCCGCCAGACCACCTGTGCTGTTGTTGTTTCTCCAGCCATCGGCCAGCCACTGCCATTAACTCCTGGGCCCACCGGCTGGCTGCCACCATTTTCTTCCCCCTGTCCATACCCGTCGCTATCCGGCAGCTCTCCAAACTCTCACGAGAGCTGCCACACATGGGATTAGCGACGGGTATGTTTAAGAGAATTAAATATATAGATGATGATGATGATGATGATGAAGGCTTTCAGGTTAAAATATTGAAACTACAGTGACTAGATACAATGGCTGACATCCTGACCAGCAAAACACTCGTGCAATGGGACAGGCACCAATGCTTTTGAAAAGTTCAACTAACTCAGCTACACTGCTGGTTCAGGGGTGGGCACAAATGTAGATGATCTCCCCATCCCCAGTAAGTGCTCTGTGCCTCCCAGAAAGGTGTCGCGGAGGGTTCTGCAGCCTTCAGGGATATATTTTGGGTGGCACAGGGAAGAGAAAGTAGTTGAAATCCCGCCCCCTCCCACAAACACGCACACACTAGCATCAATGCAGTGTTAATCTAGAACTCTTCAGAAACACTGGTGCTACTCCAGTGCTTGCTTCCATTGCACTTGTTCTTTATTAGTCAGGATATCCGTCAGTGTGCCTTGAAAGAAGGCATATTTGTTATGCTCTGTAGGGTATTTAGATTTTTAAATGACATTATATTATTTAAAGGGACTGTAAAGTATATCTAGTACCCTGCAGTGAAGGTATATAAAATAGTGGGGGGAAACCTTCTCAAAAATGTTTGATGTGTTGGAAGTAAAGAGTGTGGCCAGCAACCACTTAGGTCAAATTTTGCTTATCCTTGCACACAACCTAGGATTTTTATTTTTTTTTAACCCAACATCATAAGCATTGACTATTATTCTAATCCCCATTTATTACTGCTTTCAGGATTCCCTAAGGACTGTTTTGCACATTATATAGCAACAAACCCTGGAATATTCACAAAAGAAGAAGCTGCCTCCATCTTTGGCAAGCATATCTGTCTGATACGCATGTTTTTTACAGTCACATTTTACATTTTTTGATGTACATGACACTTCTTAGGTTTGCACTTTAAAAATGCAGTGTGTAAAGAGGCCTTTAGTCAATCCTCAGGGACATTCCAGGAACTGCAAAATATTTCTCATTTGTAGTGAGGCATCCTGTTAGATAGTTCTTTTATTTTAATGGTACTCAAGACTGCAATATTTTGTCCTAGGAAGATGCTTTTCTCCTAGATACTGTAATTCATTTGTTGTGATTCCACGTACTCTGCATACACAGTTGTGCAAGTGTTATGGGTACCCATTGACTAATGCCAGTGACATAGCAAGTGTTGAGCAAGAGAACTCTGCCCATTTTCCATGTAGTAACCTTTAAAAACCTCATGATGGATATCCAGGTGTATCTGGTTTTGCAAGTGAATCAACCTGTGGTTGCAAAAGTTTTGAGGACCTCAGGACATGAGCTGGTTTGCATTTGGAATGCTTGTTGATTCACAAGACAATTTTGAATGACTATCAGTCATTCACAGGACAAGGATAAATATTGACATCTGTTTTGTGATGGGGGGCAGCTAATTTGTGATGTAGTATGAATCTTGTCTAATTTGTTTTATTTACAGTGGTCCCTCGACTTACAAACTACTCGACATAAGTATTTTTCGAGTTACAAACGGCAGTTTTAGATCCGCTTTTAGATGCGGTTTTTTCGACTTACAAATTTTTAGATGGGGTTTCCTCGACTTACACATTTTTAGATGGGGTTTCCTCGACTTACAAATTTTACATGCGGTTTCCTTGACTTGCCTGCCTGTTTACTGCCTGTTTATTCTTGAAAAGAAATGTTCCTGTGCAGTTTGCAAGCCTTACTGGGGGTCTGGGTCTTTTTTCTAGGCTCCGAATGCATTAATCCGTTCCCAATGCATTCCTATGGGAAACCGCTTTTCAACTTACGAATTTTTCGACTTACAAATGTGCATTCGGAACGGATTAATTTCGTAAGTAGAGGGACCACTGTATTTTACTTATTTAAAAGATTTCCCTCTGCCCTAATTTCAAAAAGATTCAAATTTCAAAAAGATTTCATTAAAACCATCATTACAGACTAACAAATCAGAAAGAGAAAGAGCATGCACACATAAAATAATTAAAAACATCCAGTGAGAGTCTGGAAAGGCCTGAAAAATCCCTGTCTGAAATCCTGGACAGCTACTACCAATCAATGTAGATAATACTGAGCTAAAGATCAGTGCTGCAACTTGGTATTGGGCAGCTCCCTATGTTCTTTTGTATTGTCACAATAATTATGTGAAGTAGGTTAGGCTGAATATACATAACATGGGCAAGGATATCTTTACCATCTTTGAAGAGGGGCCATAACGTATGCTTTGCCTGCAGAAGATATCATTTCCAGTTACTCTATAGGAATAGCAGAACTGAAATTTGAGCAGGAGACAAGGCTCTTACAAATGGTTATATATTCCAATTTCAGTGCAAATTCCAACAATAAATAAAATGAGGAATCCACACAACTAAAAGAACATTGTGTAATATTCTGAGCGCCATCTGCTGGTAACACATGGCAATCTGTGTGTTCTCTTATTCTAATGGGAAAGAAAGCACAATTTATTCATGGATTGACACAGATTGCCAGCAGATGGTGCTAAGAATATTATGAGATATCCCCCTGGAAAGCAATAGGCAGCAGTGAGTTGAATGAACCAATGGCCTGATTCAGTATAAGGCAATTTCCTTTGTTCATAGCACCTTCAACTCTCCAAAAACCTACCACACCCAAAACTATTATCTCCTTTAGGTCCTTTCGACTAGCACTGAAAATAATTCAGTGGATTGGCTTCTAACTGCCACAGCTCTAAAAACCATACTTGCTGATCTTCTCGCTGATGTTCAGCTATTAAAAGCACAGGCCCTCTCTTTTCAGTCAAGTTTTGGTAATGCTGGTATTTCAACCTAACCAATGTAAAACAGTGCTACCTTTGCTAAAAGAACAAAGAGCTTTGTGGCATCTTAAAGACTAACACATGTATTGTGGCATAAGCTTCTATGAGCAAAAGCCCACTGCCTCAGTTGCATGAAATTGGTAGAGATGCTCCTGAGTTGCTACAGATGGGGAAACTCCTTCCACTTTGACATAAAAGGCCTGAAGTTTAATGAAAGGCAAATGGTTTTGCTTGGTTTTAATTCAAGCAAATGTTGGTGCAACTCAAAGTTCATGTTGAAACTACTCACTTATGGAAAATAACCTAAAACCAATGGGAGCTTTTCTTGCTGGTCAAATAGCAGTCACAGGGGACTCGATCCGTATTGGACCATGGCAAGAAGAAAGGGTCCAGACTGGATTTAACATGTGACTTTACAAAGGAACAAATAAAGGACACGTGATTCAACAAAGGAAAATCAAGCACATACAGCTGCATAGAACATGCTTAAAGCTGTGTGTAGTGTTGTTCTCAGTGGCTCTAGGATGTGGAGGTCTTCAGGCAACATCTCCTCAGTGGGCCCTCTTTGCCTAGAGAAGGTAGAATGTGCAAATGGAGAATTCTGCCTCGGTGCCTGTTACCTTCTTGGGTGTTCCTTGTTGAGAATGGTGGCACTTTTGGGGTAGTGGGTCCTTTTCCAGGCTTGGGAACTGCCCAACATTCATCACTCTCTGGAGCTAGCTCAGCTTATGGGATTCAGTGTTCCTTTTCCAGGGGTTTTTTCACACAGGGCTTTTATCTCTCATCTCCTCCAGAGATTCACATATCAGCCAGATTTACCTGGAAGTCCCTGTGAGCTATCTGAGAGCACTTCATGCACAATCTGGTTTTTCATTGCACGTTAAGAGTGTAGCCTGATTTATATCCAGGGTTTTAAAACCCACTTTTTGCATTGGTTTTGGGGGGCAACTTCGAACTTATAGTAAAGCCTTGCAGTAAACTTGTGGTAAAGCCTGTGATTAGAAAACTCCCAGGGAAAAACTCCCAGGGGAAATCTCAGAGGCCTGAATATAGCGTTTGGCCTAAAGCTGAAAAACCTACCCAGTGTGAGACACTTTGGTGTGGCAACTATTTGCATATCTGAAGGAAGCTCTATCAGCAAAGAAAGGAAAGCTTTTGCAATGAAAGGGAGCGTGTATTTATTGACTTAATCCTCTTGGTTGATTTGATGATAGCAATCTTCAATCATGAATGATAATATCCATCAATGGCTGTCTGTTCCACCTCCATATATAATGTACGTTGAACGTTGCAGTAAAAATATTTTAAACAAAGTCTTCAGATACCAGACTGTTAAAACAGTATTCTTTAGGGTTTAAATATTTAAACTCTATATTTTAGGCTTTATAACAGTTTAAGTACATTTTATTTAAAATGGAAGCGCATTTTAAAATGGCAGTGCAAATCTTGACTGAACTTTTGGAGCTTTTTGTAGATGTTCAAATTGAAGTTGCATAAGAATTTAACAGTATCAGGGGCTTAATGGAAGAGGATTATGCTAGTGTGGTAAACTTTTGTGAGCAGTTTATGATAATTAAAATGCATTGTAGAACAGTGAACATGTGCAGGTGAAGTGACATTAAATCCTTGTGGCCAAATAGACCACCACACAATATGTTAGACCAGATGGACTTGGTGGGAAATGACTATTTTTGCACAAGACTACTGGCACATTTTACATTTTGGCATTGTAAGACAACCTCTGCCTCCTTCCTTGATAGCTTTCGCTAATGCAGCAAAGGATCTGCATGTGGTTTTATTTTAAATGTACACACTGGATTATTGTATTACAAATTCTAAATCACCTTTCCTCCAAGGAGCACAGGCATACAAGTTCCCCCACCCACACCACCCATTTATTCTAAGAACTGCATGGAGCATGTTAGGCTGAGAGATGGTGATTGTCCTTGGGTCACCCAGTAAACTTCATGGCTGAATGGGAATTCGAACCCAGGCCTCTCCAGTCCTAGACTGATATGCTAACCACTACATCATACTAACAACAAAAAATTACACCAGACTTCCACAGCCTATGATCCACTGAACAAATGTTGCCCGCCATGTCTTGTGGTTTGCCAGATGGTTCACAACACTCCTGGTTTTGCTGTTCCAGGCAGGCAAGCAGCCAGTAAAACTAACAGATTTACCAAGCCATTGATGGGTCTCCATACACAACCAGAGGGTCACATGTTGTACAAGGTTGATTTATGTTCGAGTCCTGAGTTCTACAATAGGGTATGTATTAACTGAAACACACACATAAAATTTAAATAGTATGGGCAGGGCTCAGGAAATCCACTAGTCCGTGACGAATGAAAAATCATGCCTCGTGAGTGAAAAAATCCTGACAAGTAATGTACCAATATAGTTTGGGGAACCATCTGACAAGTAAAATATTTTGTCTGGCTCCTAACTGAGCCAAGATTTCTTGACCCCTGAGTATGGGCATAAAGCCATATCCATGTAACAGCTTAGCTGTTGATTGGCTGAGCCCTACCAATGTGATGCTTCTGATGCCATTGCCTCATAACTGTAGAGTAGCTGATTGTACTGCTGATGGAGGAGAAAGAGCATCCTAAGATCTATGAGTGAACATCTCTCTCTCTCTCTCAGAGAGACAGAGTCTCCATTACACCTGAGACTGAATTCTCCCCCCTCCAGCCCACTCTAACCCACTCTGCAGCACCTTTTCCAGTAGTTGCCATGGGCAGTTGGGGATGCCGCTTAAAAAGAAGGAATGTTCCAGGATCAGTGAGCTAACATCTACCTCTCTCCTGAGCACAGCTTTAGAAACACCATACCACTCTTGGAATTGAGCTGCTCCCTCTCCTCCTTCATGGATGTTAGGCTTACAAGGGTCATTGATTTCATTTGGCCACCTTTATTCCCCAGACCACTAGCTTGTTTTTAAGATTTAACACCCCTTGGGGAGGGGTATTGATATTAATGCTACTGTGAGTTTGTAGAATAGAGTGGAAGTCAAATCAAATCAATAAATAGCTGTGATGTGTGGACCTGTGAAAAAATTACATGGGTTAGGTAGGTGTGAACATTCAACTGCACATCTGGGTGCAGGTGTCTGTTGGAACATCCTTACTTCCAGTGGCATGCCCATTTGGATCTGCATCCCAATGTACATGCAGTACAGACAGAAGTAAGGTTGCCAACTCTGAATGAAGCTATACCTGGGGATTCCCAGCCACCCACCCACCCCCAATATTTTCTAAAGTATCATCATATCCAAGATTGCTTTCAGTTGCTTCACCTGGAGATTGATGAAGGTTCCTTGAGATGCTGGGCTGATTCTGGAGGGTTGACAACCCTAGATAGTACCCACACCCTAATGCATGCCCACTTGCACATCAGATTGCAGATATTCTATCGGCCTTACAGTGCTTTAAATGGAATGTGCCCTTAGGTGTGAATCCAAGTGCTGACTCCATTGAAAGCCATGCCATTTGGATAGACCTGGAACACTTAGATGTGCATTCTGCTTATCTAATTCTCTGGCCAGTGATGGGGAGGAGGGTGAGAATGAGATCTGAGGAATTCATGCCTAAGGATACACATCCTCTGAGGCCAATTCCCAACCATGATCCTTTAGGCTTTGATAAGCCTTGAACTCAGCGCTGCTGGCGTGAGAGATTTGCATAACCTTTCTGAGGCAAATAGTAGTCATGGGGTGAGGGATACAGATTGGGATCAGACTGGGGCAAAAGGGTAAATGTGCTGCCCTGTACCACAGTACTGATTTGGCTATTATTTAGGTGAGGCAGGGGAGGAGAGACAAGACATACAAGTGCTGCTAAGCTCACAGAAACCGTCTCATCTAGTTTGACCCGCAGACAAAGTTCTTTCCCAGCTGTACCTAGAGATGCCAGGGATTGAACCTGGGGGACTTTCTGCCTGCAGAGCATGCACTCGCCACTGAGCTATGTCTTTTCTCCTTGATCAGTGTTTCAGATACATTTCAAAAGAACAAACACAAACTCACAAAATAAAATCACAAGATGGTTACTTGAAATACACAGAATTAAAAAAATTACATGTGGTTTATGGGGAATGAACCACAAAGTACTTTAAGTATATACATATATCATCCATACTATTCTTTGGGGCCATTCACATGACAGGGGGCATGGGGTGGGCGGGGCGATGGCTGCACGAAGCTTACCTTCCCTACAGACAATCCGTGTATCATTGCTGGGGGCACAAGCCACGCTCCCAGATAATCCTCTGCTGTGTTAGGCAGTGTGGAGCTCCAGAGGCCGGGACGATGCATCCTGGCCTCCGGGTATTCCACAATATACCGCACGCTGAATGTGGTGCATTGGAAGATTCTCTCAGGAGACAGGTGTTCTAAGCACCCATCTCTATGTCTCCATGGGCTAAATGAAGCCGGAGGAGACACGCAAATCCAGAGCCTGTTGCTGCCGTTAACCCAGGCTAAAAAGGTCTGGGGGCAGGAAGGAGAATGCAACTCGGTGCTTGTCTCCTACTGCTGCTCAGCTTGTATATTTGTAACAAACCAAGAATTGCAAAAGTACCCACGATCTCTCCTCCAGAGGAAGTAACCCAAGTTCCACTCTCCCTCCCACCCCCAGACCTTTTCACAGCTCAGGGAAGCAGGGAGTGCATAAGACTGTGTTGCACATCCCACCAATGAACATCAACAGCATGTCAAAAGTGTTGCTTAGATTACCCCTTCACCATCCCAGGGGTGGGGCTGGCGAGGCGGAGGCAGGACTAATGAGGCTGTACATTGTGCCTTGCTTGAGGCGTCCAAATCTATTGGGCTGCCACTGGTAACATTCTGCTTTGAAGAGATTTGTGTTGTATTGCCAATCATAAACTTGACAAATCAGTAAAACTCCAGGGCAGTCAAGAAAAAAATCCATGAGCTGTTGCCCATCAGGAGTCCATTCTAAAAACTGAGTTGTCATGAATGAGGACTGTTGATGGCTCCATGGAGTATCTTATTGTCTCCAGTTATATCCCTTTCAGAATATATTCCTCTGGGGTCAACTTCAGCTTTTTCCACTTGAAAAGTTTGGTTTTCCCCTAATATATTTATGGCAACCTCTCTGAGTTTGCATGATCCTTAGGGTGGAGAAGTGTTCCTGCCATACCAAATTTAAGCAATCTTTCTTGCATATCTTTTTGATGTGTTTCCTGCAAGAACAGGATATTCTTTACACAATGCCTGGGAAATCCTATGTCTTCTTTATGGGATTTTTCACACCATTAATCTAGAGGTGTAGTTGACTCATGTTTCACATCCTGCCTTGTCAAGATTCTTAGGAGAAAGAATAAACTTCCCATCCTGGCTTCATAGAAGGATGCCAAGTCAAACATTATTAAACATTCCAACTGTGGATGGATAGTGCAATTTAAAAAAAGAACAAACCAAACTGAGTCAATAATGTTGAGTTCTGCTGCGTTCCTTAAGGACAGAACTGCTTGTGATACTATCAATGGAACATGATTAGTAGCAGAGATTGTTCAAGACCCTCTCTGGTCATATTTTATTTGATGAATCTCAGTTGTTGACAATTGAGGATGCGACCAGGATATTTAGTTCTGTTTGTGCCACATCTGCAAAAATGCAGCATCAGCCACTTGCAAGGATAAGATGAATCCCTTGCATTGAGAGGAATATTTCATTTTTTATGAAAGGATTGTTTCAGTGAGTATAGAGAAGTTTGCGATGTTAGCTTGCCAGCTGCAGAACTTTGCCAATTTGTGGCTGCTAGTACTACCTGGCAGAGTTTCAGAGGACATTGTCTACCTGTATTATTTCCTGTAGATTGCATCATATGGATATTTATTTCCCCAATTAATTTCTGCTGTGATTTAAAGGGAAATCCAAAATGGACCAACAGACTGGTCTGCCATCAGGATTTTGAGGACTATTGGGGACTGATTTTGAGGACATGTTCAATGTATAGACTTCTAGTATATTGGCACTGCATTGATGTTTGATTATTAATTTTTTCAATACCACATTTTTATGCAATATGTTTATTTTGCATTTTATACAGAGATTTTTTTGAATATTCAGTAATTGTCATTGATCATTGGAACTTTATAAATAAATTGCATTCTGCTTATATAATTCTGTCTTCCTAATTTTCATTCCTTTCCCCCCTTTATTTGAAGGGCAATTTTAGGTTTTCCCCCACCCCACCACACCACACCCCTTCTTGTTGCTGGCATGTTCTTTTCTGTTTGTTGCTTCATAACATATCCATTGGACCCTTGTCCATCTTGGCTGGTGTTGAAAAATGGAGGCCAGTAAGTATGCTGCTGAATATATTAAATACTTTATTAAATGAGGACTGTGTTCCAGCTGGCTTTAAAAAAAGTTATAGTAAGACCGTTATTGAATTAAAAAAAAAAACACACACCTTTCTGGATTCTCATATCAGTACTTTGAGAATTGATGGCTGATACTAAAACTTCCTTTTCTAGCCAAAGTTGTTGAGAGGCACATGGCCAAGCAGCCCCAGGTGCTTCTGGATTAAACAAACCCAATCAGGATTCCAATCAGGGTTCAGGACTGAGACTACCCTGGTTACCCTGGTTGGACTATGGTTGGAGGTTTTCACTAGGAGAGATGAGAAAGAGTGATCTGTTATTTCTCCTGGATTTCTTAGCAGTATTTGATACCATCAGTTATATCTTTAAAAGTTATAATCAGTTACAGCTCAAGGTTGACTCAGCCTTCCATCCTTCCGAGGTTGGTAAAATGAGTACCCAGAATGTTGGGGGCAATATGCTAAATCATTGTAAACCGCTTAGAGAGCTCCGGCTATAGAGCGGTATATAAATGTCTATCTTTGGAGATCATGAATGATCTCACTTCTGAGATCATTAATGGATCATAGGAGAGAGAATAAACTGCAGCTGATTCAAAGTGAAGCTGTTGATAGTGAATGAACCTACAGGTCTGGTGGAAGGATATGCCAGGTCTCAGTGGGAATGCACTCCACCCCCCCTTAGAGAGCAGACCTGAAACTTGGAAGTGCTGGCTTTGCTTTTAAATGCTCAGGTGATGGACTTGGCCAGAAGCACATATATTCAGCTTTGACTGAAATGCCAGCTGCACTCCTTTTGCCACTGACTTTTGTATAGAACTGATTGCAGGCGTCTTTTAAAACCAGTTATGGCTGATCTTGATTACCATTGTTGTAGACCAAAGCTGAAAGCAGAGTTGAGAGGGGCTGCAGTTCAGTGGCAGAAGATGTGGCTTATTTGTGGTAGGTTCCAGGATCAGTCCCTGGTACCTTCCAGGAGGGCTGGGGAAGATCCTTGTCTGAAACCGTAGAAAGCCACTGCTAGAATCTTTCCAACAATGGTTTCTCTTTCAACATGGCCACTTGTTTTCCTTTCAGGTGATCCAGATGATGTTTCGCGCATCCTGTAACATTTCTGAATGATGTGCCTGCCAGTCTGTGAAGCAGCAGTGTCTTTTCATTACTACATTTATTCTGACTTGATCATGCAAGGTAGAAAACTTGTGCAAGGAGGAAAAGGTGAAGATGGATGCTTGCTAGATGCTTAGTCCTTGCTGGATCTAGCAAGGCAATTTCTTACGTTTTTAACTCACTCTTAGATAAGAATAGTTGGAGGGATACTCCCATCACAGTCAGGCTTTAGGTGGCTGGGAGGCACTGAACCACCTTGTCAGATTGACTCTTGGCTATCATGATCCAGGAGTTCGCTTAGTTGAACATCACACTTCAGCTGAGAGATAACATTGGCGGATTCAAAATTCAGCAGCCTACCTATTTGGCAGTTGCAGTGGCTGGCTGCAGGGGTGCTGTTAGGCACAGACCTGGGGGCCCAGGTCCGCGGGCCCACTCTCAAAGAGGGCGCCATGATTTTCCCCAAGAGAAAAGAGGGTCCCTTTTATATTTATGAACTGGCTTGGCCTAGAGTACTGATATGGGGCTCAGTCGTAGAACAGGTTAGCAGGACTCTGTATTTATTTTGAAAATAATCAGTTCATCGATTGATTTTTAATGATTTTTTGAATTTAAAAAACTTCAAAAAAAGTCAAAATCCTATAAGTGGCTTGTGTCATGGCAGAATATTACAAAAAACTTCTGGAACTAAAGCACCCCTTGGACCACCATTCCACCCATTGTGAAGGATTCTGCCCTTTGCCTTCATAACAAAGTGCAGCACCCCACCCCCACCCCACCCGGTTGCCCAACCCTTTACATTTCCAGAATGGCTGGGCTTAGGGTTCTGCAATTGGGCACATGTGTAGTCCAATATGGCAGGAATCTGTGTATTTTCATTTCAAGGAAATTAGTCAATCCTATGATTTATTTATTTATTTATTTATTTATGATTTCCCCTCATTGCAGTAAAGCTTCCAGAAAGTTATCTCTATTCAAAGAATACTTCACATCTGGTGAAAGTGGAACTAACTGTTATGCCTGAAGAAACAAACAACTTTTTTTAAAAAAACCAAATGCGCTATGCTCAAGTTGGTTTGTGATCCAAAAGGTCTGCATGAGAACTGTGAAGCAAGGGGCGTGCATTGTGGTTTTAATTTATTTTCCTCATGCACTATATGTCCAAGTTGGTTTTGTGTTTGAACTGTTGAGCAAGGGACGCGTGTTGTGTCCCAGTTAGTTTTTGAATGGTCAAGAAGCTCTGTGAATCCATTTGGGCCTGCACAGCCTTCTCCCTTTTTTTGCATATGCACTCTGGCCCATTTTACTGTGGGTATGTGGTGCATGATTAAGATGTATGGGTTAAGTTGTATGGGGGTGGGGTGTAGTCCTCCCTCCCCGACCAAATGCACTCTGGGCCACACCTGTGAATTTGTGGTGAAATGTATATATACACAGAGGAGGTTTATTTTGCAGCCCCCACCCCCCGATAAACTCATAAGTTGCAGGGTCCAAAATTACCTAGCTGGCTGAGAGCCTTTAAATCTCACACAATGTTCACACTTTCCCAGAAAGTATACTGTCAGATTCTGCTTCTTGATTCTGATTTTCATACTATATCATAGGAACAAACTATGAAAATCAGGTCATCAATTGCTCCAGTGGTCAAAAGCCTATGATTAGAAGTTTGATTTTAAAAAAGAATGTACACAGGCACAGGGAGCACTAGTGCATGAGTTCAACTGATATGAATAGTGGTCTGTTGAAGCGCTAGACACAATAGATAAGTGATGGAGCAATAGCAATGTAATCGAAAACCAAATGCAAATTTCTCCAATAAATGAATGAACTTGCAAAGCCAATAGTCACGTCCCGGCTAGATTACTGTAACACTCTCTACGTGGGGGCTGCCCTTGAAGAGTATCCGGAAACTGCAGCTAGTGCAAAATGCGGCAGCTAGGGTTTTATCTGGAGCTGCCCGACGGGAGCACATCACACCCATTTTGAAAGAGCTGCACTGGTTATCAGTTTGTTTCCAGGTCCAATTCGGTGCTGGTTTTGACCTTTAAAGCTGTTAACGGTTTGGGCCCGGGGTATCTGAGGGACTGCCTGCTCCCAAGGGTTGCTGCCCGCTTGACGAGGTCATCTGAGGGGGCTCTGCTCCAGGTGCCGACAATGAAGGAGGCTCAGTTGTCGTGCACGCGGGACAGGGCCTTCTATCCCAGTGGTTATTCGCTCCTCAGTCTCCATCACAGCTTTTAGAAAGCATGTTCAGTCTTGGCTTTTTACTCAGGCTTTTATATGATTGTCTCTGCTGCTGCTCTTTGTACTTTGTATTTTGTATTGTTTTTATGTTTGTGTTTAAAATATTTTAATCAGATTTGTTTTATATTTTTAGCTTAATATTTTAATTGTGTCATTTTTACAATCTTATTTTTAAATTCTGCTGTAAACCATCTTGGGATTGTTTTAATGAAAGGCGGTATATACATTTAACAATAAATAAATATAAATAAATAAAACAATGCCGTGAAGAAAACAAAATGCAATATGCCATATACAACATGGTATATTATTTGTAGATTGTGAGCCCTTTTGGTATTGGGAACCATCTTATTTTATAATTATTTATTTTTCTATGTAAACCAGTTTGAGAGCTTTTGTTGAAAAGCTGTATATAAATATTTGTAGTAGTGATGGTAGTAGTAGTAGTAGTAGTAGTAGGGCAAATGAAGCATATAGAGAACACATGAACAGGGAAAGATGAACCTATGATGTATTTGAATACATGACACTACCAAGCAACATTTTAGAGCACAATCATACTGACAAATGCTAATAAGTTAAATATTTCTACAAGTCCTGTTTTATCTCTATGTGATTGCTATCCCTCTTTACCTCCCTACACAACCTCCTGCCCTTTACTTAGAAATATACCACTGTTTACATTGTGCCTCTGCTTTTATTTCTTTATTTACTTCAAAATTCTCATCTCTGGAACACATTGCACACTTGTAAAATCGGTTTTGAGCTAAATCCCCCCAAGTTAGTCTAAGAGTATAAGCCAATGCATGAGTAGTGTACACATGTGTGAGCAAGAGTGAATACGCTGCAGTTATGTTCAGCTGGAAGAAAGTAGCTATCTCATCAGCAAAAAATGAAAATAATGCTAATACTAGTTTCCCTCTGATAGGGATTTTATTTTTGAGTGGAGGAACCTAGGCCAGCAATTTTTACTACTTTTCAATTGGGAGGCCACTTTGGCAAAAATAACTTCAATATAAGAGCCATTTCTCACTGCACTGACCTCCATGCAGTGCTGCATAGGGTTTTGGTTTTTTTCTGTTTTGTTTTTGGCCCAAATCCGAAACACCCTAATTTTGTTCTTTGCTTGAAATTGCAAAATCCGAATCCAAAACATTTTGGATTGTAAAAAATGGCCCCGGGGCAAAACTAGTTGGTATGGGTGGTAGTGCCCAATGGGTGGAAGCTACCACCCAAATTTCAGAGGAATTGGGCAAAGGGCTGATATTTAGTGAATTTTTGAAGTTTAAGATTTTTCCCATAGCGAATAATGGAGGTTTCAGCACAAGTCTAGCTTCACGTTGGGGGGAAAGGGGGTGGACCAGAGCAGACTAGGGTGGGTAGTCGTGCCCAGTGGGGGCAAGGAAGCTGCCAGAATTATTTCAAAGGAATTGAGCAGAGGGCTGATTTTTAAAGATTTAATGGAGTCTTTAAAGTGTCTTTAAAGTTCTTCCCCATAGGAGATGATGTAGGTTTCAGCAGCCCCATAACTGCACTTGGGGGACACTGGGGTGGCCCAGAGTGAGTGGTGGTGTAGAGTACATAGGGTGCCAACCACCCCCATGGTTTGCTAGCCCATGGGGTACTGGGTTCTGTTGTTTCTGAGATGTTTTGAGTGTAGATTCTCTGGTGGCATATGAGAGTGGATTTATGGTTTGTCATTGAAAATCTCATATGCTACCAGAGAATCTACAGGCTGGGCTCAGGCTGGCAACAAGGCAGGCATAGGCAATGGCATGGCGTCTCTCAAGGGGGTGAAAAAAATTCTTCTGGAACAAAAAGGCAATGCAGCAGATAAATCCATTCCCAGGCTGGCATGCAGTAGCCATTGCAGGCTCGCAGACTAGGCTTAGGCTTGCAACAAGGCAGGCAGGCATAGGCAATGGCATGGCATCATCATGGCAACTTGAGGCATGCCATGCAATGCAAACTAGTTCTCTCTCTCTCTCTTCAATGAGGCAGAAAGGCAGAATGGCGAATGAATAACGACCTTGTTGAATGAACTGAAAATCCATCCTTGAACTCCACCCCCACCCTTGCCCCTTCTTCTACCCTTCCCCTGGCCAATGTGGGGTCAGTAAAGAGTGGCAAGAGGCAAAAGAGCCAATGAGGAACAAGGAGGGAATCATCAGCAGGTCAGCCCAAGCTTTAGATCACTGATTGGAAGGCTGCAAGGGTGGGAAATTCAAAGAGATGTTAAACACAAAATGGAGACTGACTCACAGATCGCCACAAAATGGAGGTCAGAAACAACAAAACATTTTGTAGCTGAAACAGGGACGTTTTGTTTTGTGTACAAAACTTTTGGATTTGGGAAATGGGCGTTTTGTTTTGTCTACAAAACACCCGAAATGGCCCATTTTGAGTAAAAAATGTTTTGTACCCGAAACATTTCGCACATTCCTAGTGCTGCACTTTCCCCTGTGTTGGGGAGTCCTTTAAGGGAAATTGAGCCCTGCAGAGCCCTAGCACCATCTTGGAGGGTGCACACAGAGTGCTGGGAAGTATAGTCCTTCCCAAGGCCTTCCCCGTGAAGCTCCATGGGGAAAGCACTAGGCAGGACTACACTTCCCAACACTCCACATGCACCTTCTCTAGAAGGCTCTATTTCCCTTAAAGGAGCTCCACCTGCTCTGGGCAAAGCTTAGTAATCAACATTGGGAGTGGTGACCTCTGTGTGGTGCCAAGGAACTATGCACAAGGAACTATGTATTTGGCTTCAACTGAAGTTTTGCACAGGCTAATAATTAGTCCTAAAGTTAGGACTGATGGTAGCCACCACTGGCTCCTCGGCCTTGCAGTAAAGAGCACTGCCCTAGTTGCTAACTACTAACTCATTAGAGGCCCAGATGTTTCCATGTGTCTTGTCACAAATATTGCATATTTAGATGAAAGATGATGGGCAACTCAGGTGCAGAAAGACTAACAACCTTGGAAATTTGCTTTTCCGGTACATGATCGCTCAGGAAGGGAAATGACAATAACCACCAACCAGTGCAAGAATCCCAAACATTGCCTGGATGGCTTTAAGAAGGGCTGAGATAAATTCACAAAGGACAAGTCAATCAATGGGTACTAGTCTGAGGGCTCCAGGCCACTCTAGCCTAAGAGATCAGTTGCAGGGGAGCAACAGCAGGAGAGAGGGCAAGCACATACCTCTTGCCTGTGAGCTCCCCAGAGGCATCTGGTGGGCCACTGTGTGAAACAAGATGCTGGACTAGATGGGCCTTGTGCCTGATCCAGCAGGGATGCTCTTATGTTCTTATATCCTCTGGCATTACAGGCATGTATGCCCATAAAACATATTAACAATTAGAGTTCCAGAACTCAGAGGGGAATCCCAATCTCCTGAAGCACAAGCCACAACTTATTTTATAAACTGTCCTTAGGCAGGGTTTTGTGGACCCTGCACTACCAAAAAACAAAGCAAAACAAAAATCCAAACCAAATTTTGTACCAGGGTAACCTAAACTCTGCACCAAGAAAAGCTGGATTCCTAAACTACTAAATTCATCTTTATTTTGCATAATTTACTGTTTCTGCTTGTCATGGGAAGGACTGAGGAGATATGCTAGGTGTTGGAGCCCTTCCCTGGCTTTTGAGATTTTATCCAGTCAGAGGGGCCAGAAACCTGTTTTTCCTGAAATCCTCAAGTAATTGAATTTTGCACTTGTAAACGCCCACAGCCCACACCCACCTAGCAGCTTACTCTGCTTTGTAAGTGACTTGGTCATATGCAACCAAG
Source organism: Hemicordylus capensis (assembly GCF_027244095.1). Lineage (NCBI taxonomy): Eukaryota > Metazoa > Chordata > Lepidosauria > Squamata > Cordylidae > Hemicordylus > Hemicordylus capensis. Next base: position 132,416,196 of record NC_069658.1, read on the forward strand.
AATGTAGGAAATGTCCCTAGAAAAGGCACACCAGTCTTCAGTGATTAGCCTGAGGCTGAGCTGAGTTTTTAAGCTTACAGTTTAAATTGTTCACAGCACAGTGTTTCCCGTAATCAGAGCAAATTGATTACCACCACGACTAAAAATATTTAAGTACCTCTTTTCAACAAAAGTGATCAAAGCAGTTTACATGGAAAAACAAATAAGATGATTCCCTGTCCCCAAAGGGCTCACAATCTAAAAAGAAACATAAGGTAGGCATCAGCAACAACCAGTGGAGGGATGCTGTGCTGGAGCTGGATAAGGACAGTTGCTCTCCCCGTGATAAACATAAGGGATTTATCACCTTTAAAGGTGCCTCTTTGCTCTTGTTTCCCTTTAACAGAGGCCATGTTTCAAACTGAACAAGGACCAGCAACATTGGTTTCCTGCTTGCTAACTTACTTCCCCTTGTGCTAACATACCAAGGCTCAGTACACCTTACACACCCACCTGCATGGAACTGAGCCTTCATGCTTTTGTTTTAAAATCAACACTGCTTCAGCAGAGAGGGAAGCATTTAGAATGAAGCAGCAGCTGGGGCGTCCCTGCATTGCACTGTGTAGAGATGTGTGAGAAAATTACTGCATTGCATTAGACTCTCCTCATTGACCTATCCTGAATCAATGTCTTTTGTGTTAACACCTTATAGCTGTTGCCATGTCTTGGTTGTTGCGACAGGCAGGACAATCATGTCCCCATCTCCTGAGAGTATACGCTCATCTTTGGTATTTTGTACATGTTCCAACAGCTCACCATTAGACATACAAAGTGACTTCAGAAACTTGCAACAGCTCTAATGCATCAGAGTGTGAACACAAAGTATGGGAAGGATGTTGCACAAACCTCCTCCCTTAAGCAATCATAAACAAATGAGTTGCCATCATTACTGTTTCATCTGTTTCATCTCCCCTGCTACCTTGGCAAAGAAGCACCTTTTTAACATGGTGATTCTCTTTATTTAGCAGGAGGAGAGTAATTGGCTCTATCTACCCCCAGCACAGTACCTCCAGTGATTGTTGCTGGTGTCTATCTTATGTTTCTTTTTAGATTGTGAGCCCTTTGGGGACAGGGAGCCATCTTATTTATTTATTTATTATTTTTCTGTGTAAACCACTTTGGAAACTTTTGTTGAAAAGCTGCCAATCACCTGCCTTCACAACAGCCACAGCGGAAACAGGCCTGCTGGGTTGTAGCTTGTGCTGAACAGAGAATTAAACTACATGAGAGAGTCAAAAGTAGCATCACATCTGGTCCACACTTGGACCAAAGCAGTCACAACATGGGAGATGCTGTGAATCTGAATCCCTTGACTTCATGTTGTTTTTTAAAACTTCAAGGAGCTTTGATTTTGATCATAGCAGCAGTGCTTGTAGAGGAGCCTTTTAATCCTTTCCTTGTACTGTTTTCCCGGTCAAAATCTCCCCGAGGTTCTGTTAGCCCCTCTGGGGAAAAAATAAAGATGCACATTTGTTCCCCAGCAGGTTAATAGCAGTTTCTGGGAGGGGCCATTTAGACCTGGGTGCTTTCCAAACTGCAGTTTGATTAACCTACAGTTAACCCTTCCAGACTGCTTCTTAAAATTGTTTCACCACATATAGGTTTGGTGTGTGTTCATATGATCTGGGTTTGGACACCATCTTACATAAGGTACTATTCACACAGCAAGATTACACAGCATGTAGTCTTGACATTACAGGCTTACAACACTGTATGTCAGTCATGAAAAGTTTGCCTCTATGCCAGCCTGACACAAAAGCAGATATGCAGAGAATCCATTTACATATGAATCCCCCCTCATCCCTTCACCTCTAGAGGTGAGATTAACTCTTTACTTTCCAGCTGGGAATAACCCCGCCCCAAATTTCATTCTTAAATTTCCTTTCTCTCTCACAGCAATGCCTTGGTCTCCCTCCTTGGCCTCCTCCACCCGCCACCTCAGTGCCCTGTGCCAGGGGTGCAGAGGGGGGGCGGTGTTGCTGCTTCTGCTCCTCCTTTCTGCTTTCTCCCCTCAAAGCAGGGGCAGAGCTATAATTGGGCGAACAGGTTCAAAGAACCTGAGCTGTGCCCAATCAGGAGCTGCCATTCGCGGCCCTGACACGCCCCCCGCGTCTGACGTCAGATGCGGGGGCGGTAGTTTAGCTCCCGAGTGGGGGTCGCGCGGCCCCTTCGAGAGCTAAACAAAGGCTGGTGCTGCGTTCGCAGTGCCAGCCAGGAGCGGCTCTTCCCTGCAGAAGCAGGCAAGAGTAGCTCCTGGCTGGCGCTGCGAATGCAGCGCCAGCCTAACTAGCTCCTGAAGGGGCCACGCGACCCCTTCAGGGGCGAAGACTGGTGCTGCGTTCGCAACACAGCCCAGGGAAGCAGGGAAGAGCCGCTTGTGGGCTGCGCTGCGAACGCAGCACCAGCCTTTGTCTAACTGCCGAAGGGGCCGTGCGGCCCTTTCAGCAGTTAAGCTGCTTCTCCCGAACGGAGCCTCAAGGCTCCATTCGGGAGCCAGACCACGCCCCCCACGTCTGATGTCAGATGCGGGGTGTGTGGCTATCCCCTGCGTCTGACGTCAGACGCAGGGGGTGGGGCTATCGGTGCGCCCGCCGTGGCCACACACGGGCCGCCGGTGGGCTAGCTACGCCCCTGCCTCAAAGCCTCAGTGGTGTAAATCCGACAAGGCTAACTCTAACTGGCTTCCAAATGTTAGGGTGAACCGTATGATTCTACACCACTTCCCCCCCCGCGCAGTCTGGAAAGCACCTCTAACATTTGGAGGTTTGAGCTTGATCACCAAATGTTAAGAATGCCCCAAATAGGATGTTTTGCATAGCATACTTTGGTTTGTTCACTTGGCAGGCTTCCCCTTCCTGCCCATGTCTGGCCAATAGGGCCTCTCAACTCCAATCCCATTCTCTATCCTCCACCCCCTTTCCACCCTCCTCCTCTTGTACCATTGGGCTTTCCAGTGCCCCACAAGCTTCAAGGCCCCTAAACATCCAAGTTCTTCCCACTGCCCCTCCCCTGCAAGCATCGCCTGGCTCTGTCTCCCCCTTCATCAGCTGGCAAACCAACCCAGGCGTTAGACTTGCCTCTCTGCCACTTCTGGTCTCTGCTTTGCTCCTGTCTTCACCTCTTCTCGCTACCCAGGGGCATCCCTTTCATTTCCCATTCTTTTCTCCTCCTCCTCTGCTACTGCTCCTCCCATCCCTGCCATGATCACTCTGTGGAGTCCCTCCCCCTGTAGGGGGCAGTTCTTTTCCTCCTCCCGCCCCCTCCAGCTGAGCTGGCGTCATTGTGTAGGGACACTGATGAAAACGCATCTCTTTCACCTCTCACTACATGAAGGAGATCCATTTTCAACAGCACGTCTGTGTGACAACGCCTAGTCAAACAAACAAACAGGGCAGCAGCTTGGGGACTCAGAAGGGGTGCCATTAACAAGAGGAGCTGGGGTGGGCCCCCGTGTGTGTGTGTGGGGGGGGGCGTTATCACGAGGGGACAAAGAGATCTGATGCTTTTGAATGATGGTGCATGCCGAAGACATCCCCCACATTACTGGAAGGATTAATTGAGCCTAAAACTGCCCAGGGAGAGAGAAAGAGACAGTTAAAATTGATCATAGCTGGGGGTCTTCAAGGTCTTCCTAAAAACAAACAGAGAAGGAGATGCTCTTATTTCAGCAGGGAGCGCGTTCCAAAGCCCTGGAGCAGCCACAGAGAAGGCCTGGTCCTGAGTTGCCATCAAATAAGTGGCACAAACCGACCTGAGTTGCCACCAAATGAGTGGCACAAACTACCACAGTAAACTAGCTGTTTAAACTCACCTAAACTAGCCGTTCTCAGAGTGCTCCTGCCATGATCATGAAGGACATGAGCGGCTCCAAGGACCAGCCTTAAGCTTAATGTGTAAGTTACATATTAAACTTACATATACAAGATTAGGTTCGTAGTCTGGGAGTGCTTCTGGATCCCAAACTCTCCCTGGTTTCTCAGATTGAGGCTGTGGCCAGGAGCTTCGACTGATATGCCAGATACGTCCATTACTGGAGACAAATGACCTTAAAATGGTGGTACATATGCTGGTAACCTCTAGGCTTGACTATTGTAATGCACTCTACGTGGGGCGGCCTTTGTATGTAGTTCAGAAACTACAATTGGTACAGAATGCAGCAGCCAGATTGGTCTCCGGGACAATACAAAGGGACCACATAACACCAATTGTAAAAGAACTGCACTGGCTGCCAATATGTTTCTGGGTGAAATACAAAGTGCTGTTTATTGCCTATAAAGCCATCAATGGTTTGGGTACTTCAGAGAGCACCTTCTCTGTCATGAACTCTGCCGCCTATTAAGATCATATGAAGAGGTCCAGTTACGGTTGCCGCCAACTCATCTGGTGGCAACTCAGGACTGGGCCTTCTCTGGGGCTGCCTCAGGGCTTTGGAACGAGCTCCCTGCTGAAATATGAGCATCTCCTTCTCTGTTTGTTTTTAGGACGACCATGAAGATGTACCTGTTTTCCCAGGCTTTTAACTGAAGTCTAGTTTTTAAATTTTAGAGTGTTTTTATTTATTGTGATTTTTCTGTGTTTTATGAATTTTAATTGTTTATATTTTATATTATGTTTTAATCTGTACACCACTTAGAGATTTCTGTATTAGGCGGTATAGAAATTCAACAATAAATATTACATTAAGCCAATCACTAAGAGATGGGCTCAAAAGCAGAAGTATTTCATTTCCCACAAAAAGCAGTTTTGGTGGTGGTGGGAAGGGGTCAGAGGGCTGGTGCAGAGCATCACTATGGTAGATAGTGTGTGTGTGTGGGGGGGATACTTTTCTCCTGCATTTCCCTCCCACTGAAAATCCCCAACCCAAAGTGCTCACTTGCATCAAATAGTCACTTTGGGGGTAAACAGCTGCTTCAGGGATTGTTTTTAACAAAGGAAACTAGCACAGGGGAAAAGTGGTGATTACTCTTTCTTCCATGTGCTACCATTTCAATCTACATGCCCTCTGCTGCTCTTTATGTGTAAAAAGAGACACTCCTGGTTTTAATAATGGAAATATAATGTGTAGTTTAGCCCTTAATGAAAATAAAGCTTAGTAAAACAGGGCAGATATTTTTATACTGGCTTTCATTCAGCAGGGGCCAGCTTTGCCTTTGGGAGAGAATTCTTTTGCAGAGAAACGTTTCTGTGGCAAAATGAATTGCAGTACAAAATCTCCCCTCTCTGCCTACCAAATACAAAAAGCACTTGCGAAGAGACAGAGGAAAGGGGGAAACAACCACCTTACCAATTCTCTCTTACCAGTTCCTTGGTACCAATGGCTAAAGTGTGCCATCAAGTTGATTTCGACTCCTGGCGCCCACAGAGCCCTGTGGTTTTCTTTTGGTAGAATACAGGAGGGGTTTACCATTTCCTCCTCCCATGCAGTATGAGAGGATGCCTTTCAGCCTCTTCCTACATCCTACATCGCTGCTGCCCAATATAGGTGTTTCCCATAGTCTCGAAAACATACCAGCGTGCGTTTGAACTGGTAACCTTCTGCTTGTTAGTCAAGCATTTCCCCGCTGCACCACTTAATATACATTTCTATGGTAAAGAATGAAGGTCCCAAGCTCTCTTGCACAACAAACCCTGTTGAGATGAATGGGAGTTGCTCAAGAGCACAGATGTGCTTTTGAGCAACTTAAAAGGAAATGGCATTGCTAAACCCCTCCTGTATTCTACCAAATAAAACCACAGGGCTCTGTAGTTGCAAGGAGTCCACACTGACTTGATGGCACTCTTTACTTTATGCAAGAAATGCTCCAAGCAGATTATGCCTAGTAATTTTAGGTTGGACTAGATCAAACTATAGCAGTAATACAATAGACCAGGCATCCCCAAACTGTGGCCCTCCAGATGTTGCTGAACTACAATTCCCATCACCCCCAGCTACAATGTATTGTGGCTGGGATGATGGGAATTGTAGTTCAGCAACATCTGGAGGGCCGCAGTTTGGGGATGCCTGCAATAGACCATAGACGTAGTAATCTTAAGAAATGATTAGATTTCATTTCTTGGGTGTAATAAGTATTTATTTCAGGGGCTGCACCAAATTGCTGGGATCCTTAAGACAAAGCCCTGTAGTGGATTTTCCATGGTGCTCTACCCGCTGTCCTTTCCTCCTTGGTGCTTCCCTCCTGCTCCAGTTTATCTGGATGAGGAGGCAGGAATGGGGACGTGGCAGTGACCAGCAGCCCAGTAGGCCAGCAAGCAGCTGCTTCCTCCCCCACTTGGCAAATGAAGGGTAGTGAGGTATGGGTCAGCTGTGATAGCTTTCCCTCCTCCTCACACTTGGATGGTGGGAGAGAGAGAGGGGGACTTGCCCAGAGGAAGAGGGAGAAGTTGTCACTGAGTCTCTTGGGGGTGGCTCCTCGCCCTCCCCGTCAGCAAATAGACCTTACTTCTGGGAGGAAGTTGTTCCTGAGCAGAGGGGAGAATGAAATGTGGTAGAGATAGTGCACGAGACTCTAGGGAGGAGGAAGACCCATTTGCCAAGTGTGAAGAGCAGCCACCATCAAGATACTCGGTGGCAACATCTCCCCTTTCCCCTCTGTGAATTGGAGGGGGAAGACAGCAGCTCCTTCTTCTCCCACCCTCTGTAGAAGAGGAAGAAGAGTCACTGCTGCTGCTCTGCAACTCACTGCTCCTCATTCACCCCTTATGCCAGCCCTAGTTTATATTATTATTTCTTGTTTACACAGTCAGACAGGTGTTATTGACTGGTTTGTTTTATCCAGACATTGAGTCCTTCTCAAGGACCTGGGATGGCTGAATTTTATTGTCAGTTGTTATAGATATCGTCGCAGAATATAGGCTGTTCCCAGTAAAGCTGCTTTTTGTAATTGGCTGATGGTGATTTCTGTGGCCCCTATGGTGTTGAGGTGCTCTTCAAGGTTTTTTGGAACTGCACCCAGGGCGCCAATGACCACTGGGATTATTTGGGTCTTTTTCTGCCACAGCCTTTCAATTTCAATTTGTAGATCTTTGTATTTGGTGATTATTATTATTATTATTATTATTATTTTATTTTATTTTATTTTATTTTATTTACATTTATATCCTGCTCTTCCTCCAAGGAGCCCAGAGTGGTGTACTACATACTTGAGTTTCTCTTTCACAACAACCCTGTGATGTAGGCTAGGCTGAGAGAGAAGTGACTGGCCCAGAGTCACCCAGCTAGTATGATGGCTGAATGGGGATTTGTACTCGGGTCTCCCCGGTCCTAATCCAGCACTCTAACCACTACACCACACTGGCACCAATTTATATTAATGTGATAATGTCCTCTGGAGATGCAATTTAATTTCCAGTGGGAAGTGATTCTCACGGAAAAGCAATGTGTTTAGCTAATCTAGACTACATCCTCAAGAAGCTATGCTGTGCCACATGCATGTGGACAGTGAAGGGGCTTGCATCAAGTAGCTGAGTATTTATGTCAGGACACTTGAGCATGCCCCAGCAGAATCCTTATCAGTGCAGATAGGCCACACAGAATGAATTGCAATCATTCATTTTACTGGAGAAATTAGAGTGGTGCACTCAGGGATACCACTGGGTAGGGGCTAAACATGCTCCCTACTCCAGGATGGTTGATTTAAAAAACCCCAAAAACCATCCACTGAGAACCATCCATGTTCCTAATTGCACCACCTCATCATAAATGGTTTAAGACCATATTTAAAAGACTTTCTCCTGCATAATGCTGCCCACCTATGTACAGGTGAAACTCGGAAAATTAGAATATCGTGCAAAAGTCCATTAATTTCAGTAATGCAAATTAAAAGGTGAAACTGATATATGAGACAGACGCATTACATGCAAAGCGAGATAAGTCAAGCCTTAATTTGTTATAATTGTGATGATCATGGCGTACAGCTCATGAAAACCCCAAATCCACAATCCCAGAAAATTAGAATATTACATGGAACCAAGAAGACAAGGATTGAAGAATAGAACAATATCGGACCTCTGAAAAGTATACAGTGTACTGTGCTTGATTGGCCAGCAAACTCGCCTGACCTGACCCCATAGAGAATCTATGGGGCATTGCCAAGAGAAGGATGAGAGACATGAGACCAAACAATGCAGAAGAGCTGAAGGCCGCTAATGAAGCATCCTGGTCTTCCATAATAGCTTATCAGTGCCACAGGCTGATAGCATCCATGCCACGCCGCATTGAGGCAGTAATTGCTGCAAAAGGGGCCCAAACCAAGTACTGAATACATATGCATGTTTATACTTTTCAGAGGTCCGATATTGTTCTATTCTTCAATCCTTGTCTTCTTGGTTCCATGTAATATTCTAATTTTCTGAGATTGTGGATTTGGGGTTCTCATGAGCTATACGCCATGATCATCACAATTATAACAAATTAAGGCTTGACTTATCTCGCTTTGCATGTAATGCATCTGTCTCATATATCAGTTTCACCTTTTAATTTGCATTACTGAAATTAATGGACTTTTGCACGATATTCTAATTTTCCAAGTTTCACCTGTAGGTAATCATTGGAAGCCCTGCCCCATGTACCACTGGTACTGGAAGTGTTGTTTGTGGGGTTCCAGACAGAGCCTTTTCAGTTGCAGAATCCAGATTTTGAAATTCTGTACCCCAAGAGACCCATTTGGCCCCATCTTTGTTAGTGTTCCAATTGTGAAGACTGTTTTAATTAATTGGGCCTTTGGGTTAGATTAATTTTTATTCCAACCTGATATTTTCAAGGTGTCAGTCTTATGTTTTGCAGTTGATGTTTGTTTGCTTGCTTATATTGGATTTTTAATGTGATTCGTTCTGATGCAGTTTTAAATTAGATTGTTGTAAGGCACCTCAGGAGTCCCACAAGACCAAAAGGCAGGACTGAAATATGTTAATCAATAAATCCTAGATTCTGTTTCTTAGTCACACTACAGCAGGGCTGCATAAGTTCAGCCCTCCAGCTGTTGTTAGACTATAACTCCCATCATCCCTATCAGCCACTGTGGCTAGGGAAGATAGGAGTTGTAGTCCAACAGCTGGAGGGCTGAAGTTGTGCAGCCCTGTGCTACAGTGTGCTGAGTTATTGAGAACCACTATCTATCTATCTATCTATCTATCTATCTATCTATCTATCTATCTATCTATCTATAAATAAAATAAACTCCCCATTATTATGTACCCCATTTTTCTGTAAATCAAAACAAAACATGCAAAGCACCTTGCAACATTTTAAAATGTACAATAAAATGCAGAACACAAATATAGACTATATAGCATGAATTACATGATGTTTGTTCAAAGTGAAATATTCTGCACAGAACATGCTGTTATGTTAATTAATATTTAACACCATGTAACACTAATGTTGCATCAAAACTAGTGCATGCATAAAGGGCTTTTTTAATGGTAGGTTTATACAGTTACATCTTAATATAGTAACTTAATTAAGGAGTCATCAGTCAAGACACTTTAATTAAGATATTCATTACAGTATGCTCCTGAAAAAGAGCAAAGAAAAGCAACAAGCTTGAATGACCTTTTACATGTGTTTGAACAAGTGCTGTAGTGTTGGCTCTGGAGACCAAGAAAGACAAAGGAACCAAGCTTACTTCTTTTATTGGACCACATTGTGTTGACAAGCCATTGAGAAGTGCTTCAGGTTTAAGTACAGAAAGTGAACTCAGCAGAAGAAAAGAATCTACTAAAAATGACTGGTAGAAAAATATCAACCAAAATTGACTCATGTAGGCATTCAGTAGACATTCATGCCTATAGGATAAAATCATGAAAAAGTACTGAGTGTTTCCGTTGTAAGTATATACATTTTGAAAGTCCATGTCTCTATTGCAAAAGGAGAGATCTTGTTGATCTCCAGTGTTCAGTTTAGAAATGGAGCTTCACGTATTGGATTAAAGAATTTTGGCTAGAGAAGCAAGAACAATATTGTGTGCTGCTAAAATATTAGCAATAGTAGGTCAGTGGAAAGACAGATTGTGATATCTGTACAGTGCCATGCTCACAGCTGGCTTAATAACAATGTAATTAACTATGTTCTGCCATCTAACTTGTTCGGAGCAGAATACACTGGTCTTGAATGTAAACCAGACATGAGGGCTATTCACACGATTATCACAATGAAAGTAGGAGGTATGCAGCCCAGGCTTGTAGGCTTGTGAGAACCCACACAAATCCCTCCAACCCCACTTGCTCAAATGTGAGTAGACCAGATCCTGTATTTTGTTTCTTTACCAAGGTAGGATGAAAATAGGAGCCATCCTACCTCGGTGTGTTGATCATGTGGGTGAATTCACCATTTCTAAAAGTCCCCAGGAGCAGGCAGCTATATTTGTAAAAGAGCACTGTGGCTACAGGGGCACACATCTGTGAATGTGTGGCTCTACACCGCACATTCTATGGTCCTTTGCTAGCAATGCCTTCAGTAGGGCTAGTCCTGTCTCCTGCCCCTTTGTGGCCAATCAGGGGATGGTTGATGATGCAATGAGGGCTGCCAGTCTCTTGGCAGCACAAAGCATGATGGCAAGGTTTTGCTGATCCTCATATGACCTCCCTGCACCAGCTCCCATTTGCAGAAATGAAGACTGCAGACCCAAACAGAGGGTCTGTTTATCTGTAGGAACACCCTCACAAAACTATACCCATATGATTGTGTGCAAGGCCCTACTATATAGAACACAACCTTAGGCATAATCCAAACACATCACAATCAATGGGAGTCTTGCCATTGGCTTCAAAGGGAGAAGGACTCTGTAATCTTTGTCACTTTTGTCTACTACCTTGCCCTATCTTCTGTGAGCATGCCACAGTGCCAATATCACACTGTGCCAATGCTACACAAACTAGACATATACAGATGCATGCCACATTAATTTGAGTTTGAAACAGGACTGGAGAAGCATCAGAGAGAGGTGGCACCTAATCATTTTCCTGCACAGCAGCTTCCCCATTGTGTGGGTTTATGTAAATCCCCACAGAAGCCCTCTTTAGATTTTTTTAAAATGAAATTGGGGAGGGGAGGGGAGGGTGTGGGGGGGAAAGGCTGCTTTCGCCTTACCTTCCCCCCAGACGACCAAGCAGGTCCTCTTCAAAGTGCCTCCTGCGTGCCCTCATGGGCAGACGTGCTCCATGCAGCTCCGTGAAGAATGGAGCAGGGAGGAGAGATCTGTGGCCGGAACTTGTTCTGGCCTCCAGGCATCTCTCAGTGCAATGCATGGCACACGCGTTGCAGTGGGTATTCCCCCCTCAGACGGGCGCTCTATGCGCCTGTCTGAGAGGGGAATCTGTCTGAGGAGTCACATGATACCCAGTAGCCGGGTTAAGAGTGCAAGAGCACCCTTTACCTTGGCTAAAAGCCGGGTTCATTAAGGGGGTTGGGTGGGCAGGGCGCGGAGGGATCCATGAGGATCCCACCACTTCTCATGACCAGCCTAACCCTGCCTGGGGCAGCCAGTTTTCCATCTACACATAACCCTCCATTGGGAAATTCTGTGAGTTTTGGTCTCTCCCATTTCCTCACCCACCACTATCACTATCTGTCACCTTTCAGTCCCCCCCACATTGCACAATAGTACTCTTCCCATACATATACTCGTATATGCTGCCCTATATGTAACCCCCTAATTTTTTTTCATTCTTTCTTCTGCTGCACTGGAGTTCCAGAGGACACCACCCTCCTCCACCCAATCAATACATAGTTGCTCAGTTAGTGGGACTTCTTTCCAAGTTAAGCAAGCATCTATTGTGCTACTGCTTTTGCACAGACAGACATGGGATCATTAGTGTTGACTCCAGAAAGGTAGAAGAACAAGAATTGATTTCCATCAAATGACTAAACTAGTTGCAGAATTAATCGCTTCTCAGCCTTTTGGCTAAGATCGTGTGTAGATCTGAATGAGTAAACACAATTCACTGTGTACTGATTCAAATGAGAGGGCCGGGATATATGTAAAGAAACGGGGTGTGCCAAGTCTAAACCCAGCAGGTGTACTCATTTTTGAGCACCATGGAGTCCCTGATGCCTCCCATCATGTTCCTTAATTGTATGTGGGGGTTGTTCATTCAAAAGGCCCCAGAACATGAACTTAAAGTACTTGGAATGTGTGTATAGGGGCCATTTAGATGAACAGCCCCTACACACGATTAAGGAATATGCCAGGAGGGCATCAGGGAATCTATGGAGGATGTCCCGATGGGCGCACTCTCACATGCCCTTCTTCTTAATATATGCTGCTGACTGTATCATTTGGCCCTGTAGCTGTTAAGAAGCAACATCATTTCCTCTCAGGGAACTTGTCCCTTTTAATTAATTGGTTGCAATCTTATTCATGCTTTCCTGGGAGTAAGCTCAATTGAACTTAGTGGGACTTACTTCCAAGTAAACATCCATTCTCCTGTTGAGAGAACATTTTAAAGTTTTGAGGCTTGACTTTTGATCGTTTCTATTTCCCAGTCTTATCTTGACCTCCCAAACTCTCCGAGGAACAAAGAAAAAAAATTACAAACAAGAAGCCTACATGGGGGTTGGGGGTATTAAATGTTTCATGTGTAAAAACAAAAAACCCTGCTGCCTGTGCATCTATAAAAATAAATTGTACCAGTGCAGGAGTCAGGGGAGAGGATGTCTGTGTATGGAGCAGCTGCATCATTCACTATCCACATAACCACACTTGCACACCTTCTGTGCAATCTGTCCATACACTCTTCCTCCTTGTGCATAATTTGCCCTATGAACTCCTATTAGCCAAAATCTAGTCTTGAAAAAGTGCAGCTTTCTTATGGTTGGATGGCTAACTGTGGACACACAGACATCCAGAGGAGAGCTGGTCTTGTGGTAGCAAGCATGACTTGTCCCCTTAGCTAAGCAGGGTCTACCCTGGTTGCATCTGAATGGGAGACCACATGTGAGGACTGTAAGATATTCCCCTCAGCGGATGGAGCTGTTCTGGGAAGCGCTGAGGGTTTCAAGTTCCCTCTCTGGCTTCTCCAAGATAGGGCTGAGAGTGAGATTCCTGCCTGCACTCTTGAAGAACCTGCTGCCAGTCTGTGAAGACAATACTGAGCTAGATAGATCAATGGTTTGACTCAGTATATGGCAGCTTCCTATTTTCCTATGTTCTAAGAAGGGCTGCACATCATCCAGCAATATTGGCCATAGAAATCTAAGTGAAGATGGTGAAATAATGGGTTGCACTGTCTGAAAACATTCACGATCTCCTTAACTTTTATGCTACTTTCACAATACTGTGAATGTGAAAGTTGTGGTCACATTCTAAAAACAAAACTCGTGCTTTATTAATCTTAATACTGGCATGATGTCATAGAAAGACTCAGAGAGCATGACGTTCAGCTGAAAAAGGGACAGAAAACAGTCATCCTGGCCTATTTTATACACAAACAGAAGGTCAGAAAGATTGCCTTCTTGCACAAACACATGCACACACACAGTCCCCAACTTACAAATGGGTTGTGTTCAAAAGATTTGTAAGTTGGATGTTCATAATTTGGAATAAATATAGTTCCCAAGAGTGATGACTGGCATTTGTAAGTTGAGGTTGGCATTTATAAGTTGAGGACTTCCTTAATGTAATATTTTATGGAGCTTTATAAGTATGGGTGTTTGTAATTTGCATGTTTGTAATTCGGGGAGTGTGTGTGTGTGTGTGTGTGTGTATACACGTACATACATACTACAGCTGTGCAGGTAGGAAAAGGGGGATTTCCGACATCGGTAATCCCATGCGCGTGCCCCGCCCCCGCAGAGGCATCAGTGCCCTGAGTAGCGCTCTGGTGGTGAGGGCCCTTTAACTGCCCACCTAGCACTGGCACAGTGCCTGGAGGAAGGGCAGGCAGGGAGTGACACAGGGCAGCCTCAGAACCCCATGTGGCTGCTAGGAGGATACTTGGGCTTTTGAGGATTGTAGTCTTGCTCAGAAAGTCTCCTGTTTGAGAAGTTCTAAGCAGAACTACAATCCCCAGCAGCCCATGTATCCTTCCAGTAGTCACAAGGGCTTCCCAGACTGCCCTGAGTTACTCCCTGCCCACCCCCGTAAAACTCCTGAGAATCTCTGTGCCACCCAGCCCCCCCCCCCCGTGCCAGTGCTGGGTGGGCAGCTAAAGGGCCGTCATCACCACCAGAGCACTACCTGGGGTACTTGCCCTGCGATCTGCTGCCTCCTAGGGGTGGGGCAAAGATTTCCAACGTTGGAAACCCCATTTTCCAATGTGCACAGCCCTAATACACACACATACACACACTAGTAAAATGGCTTGCAGTTTGCAAGCATGCATCCTGTACTACAAAGTCTGAAATTTCTGTGTGTAAAAGCACCTGAGAAAACTGTCAACATTTGTTTGAACCCTTACTCCAATCTGAAACCCAACCCTAATCTCAACCATGGATCCCCAGTGCTAACATTAAATCCAAACCTGATTCTAACCCTAAAACTAACCCATGCTTTTCCAGTGAGAGTGTTTCCCTGCATTTTCCAGAAACATAATGAATTTTTCTGGTGGTTTACATTCCTTTTTTTTTTTAAATTAATTTTAATTTTAATTCTTTGTCGTTTGGAAGGTCTGGAACTATCTGTGAAAATAACATGTTTATATTTTTTGTGTTTTTGACTGGGAGTTTCAGTCAGTGAGGTCCAGGCATATTACACACACACATACACACACACCTCAATTTTGTTGCTAAAGAGCAACAAAGAGCTCAGGATCTCTCAACTAGTCAATGGACTACATGCAATTGATATAGAGAGATATACATGTGTAATATGTAATACATACATATTAATGTATGTTAACTAAGATGATTTGATACTTTACTTCCCTGATTGGTTGCTAGCCAACAGATCTGCCTGTTCTGGGTAGGGTCACACTTCCTCAGAAGGAACAGGTACGCAGTCTGGGGGTGCTTCTGAACACAAAACTCTCCCTGGTGTCCCAGGTTGAGGCAGTGGCTAGAAGTGCCTTTTGTCAGCTTCGGCTGATATACCAGCTGCATCCATTTCTTGAGATAAATTACCTCAGAACAATAGTACATCTGCTGGTCACCTCCAGACCTGACTACTGCAATGCGCTCTATGTGGGGCTGCCTTTGTACGTAGTCCGGAAACTGCAGTCAGTCCAGAATGTGGCAGCCAGATTGGTCTCTGGGTCATCTCAGAGAGACCATATCACTCCCATCTTAAAAGATTTACACTGGCTGCCAATAAGTTTCCGGGCAAAGTACAAGGTTTTGGTTATAACCTATAAAGCCCTAAACAGCTTGGGCCCTGGGTATTTAAGAGAATGCCTTCTTTGCTATGAACCACACCGTCCATTGATAATCTGGAGAGATTAATCTTCAGTTGCCACCGGCTGATCGGGCGTTCTTCATCGGGTAGAGATTGCCACCGGGCCTTCTCCATTGCTGCCCTGAGGTTTTGGAACACACTTCCTGCTGAAATAAGAGCCTCCCCATCTCTTACAACTTTTAAAAAGGCAGTCAAGATGCATCTGTTCACCCAAGCTTTTAACTAGACATTGTTTTAATTGTGTTTTAATAGTTTTAACATTTTAAATTTTAATGTGTTAATCTTTTTATTGATTTTTATTGTTTTGTAAACTGCCCAGAGAACTCGCGTTTTGGGCGGTATAAAAATGTGATAGATAGATAAATAGATAGATACCACAATGCAAACAACACCCTCTGAAATATGGGGTGGAGGGAAAGGAAATTACCTACCCTCAGGTACCTCAGAATTCAAGGCAGTCTTTGGAAGGACTTCAGGGAGCCCTGTTCCCTGAAACACTAGAATCGGTGAGAGATGACAGCTGATCTAAACACAGCCGATAATAACTTCACTCTGTACATAGCTTCTTCACTGGCTCCAGGCCAAACTACATGTTACAACAAGCACATGATCGGCCCTTTCCAATCCAAACAGCAGCCCATATACAACTATTATCACATGTATATCTTTATTTATTTATTACATTTCTGTTCTGCCCAAAACTTGTGTCTCTGGGTGGAATATAATATACTAGCTGACCTGGTACAGAGCATTTGTGCCCCTCGTCCTCCCGTCCCAGCCCCATTTCGTTCAACATTGGCCACCGCTTCTCCTCGCCGCCACTCCTCCTGGCAGCCAGGCCCATCTTTCCTTTTGGCTGGCAGGTGGGCCAGAGAGGGAGTGTGCTGCTCTTTCCGCTGCCCAACAGTTTCACCCACCTGCTGGCTGGCCTTTTCCCATCATCTTTCCTTTTGGCTAGCAGGTGGACCGGAGAGAGAGGCTGCACACCCTCTCCGCCGCCCGCCACCATAGTTTTCTTACCTGCCCGCTGCTTTCTCTGCCTGGCGGCAGTTCCTACCCCTATCCATGGCTATCTGGCAGCTGCTCGCAAACTCTTACGAGAGCTGCCATGCATGGGATTAGCCATGGGTACATCTTAGAGAAATAAATATACAGATAATCTAGATTGGGACCATGGCATGGCATCAGCCTCTTGCCACCACTATAGTTCTAGTTCAGATTCTGCCCTCTCTGAGCAGCGGCAATTTACCCCAGAAGGGAAGCTCCAGTATTTAAAAGTGGGAAATTCAATAGAAGTTGGCATTTCCCTCCAGCTTTTTATTTTGCTTTCCTGGGCTTTGCTTAGTTCCTGATCTGAAAACTGGGAGGGACTGTGCTTGCTGTGATCTTCTGATTCTAAGAGAAACCTCAGGGAAATCTGCTTTCCTAGTTTCTGTGGAGCAAACTTCTCTTAGATTCTATATATTTAATTCTCCTGGGTGCGCCTTAGAATGTGTGTCCCGGCATCTAGCTGATTGTCTGGGGCGCACCCAGGAGGGTTGGTCGGAGGCGGGCCCAGCCGCGGTGCCAAGGGGGAGGGCCCAGCCGCGGAGGCAAGGCAGCAGGTCCAGCCATGGAGGCGAAGCGGGGGTGGTGGGCCCAGCCGCGGAGGCGAGGCGGGGGCGGCGGGTCCAGCCACGGAGGCAAGGCGGGGGTGGTGGGCCCAGCCGCGGAGGCGAGGCGGGGGTGGTGGGCCCAGCCACGGAGGCGAGGCGGGGGTGGTGGGCCCAGCCGCGGAGGTGAGGCGGGGGTGGTGGGCCCAGCCGCGGAGGTGAGGCGGGGGTGGTGGGCCCAGCCGCGGAGGCAAGGCAGGGGCGGTGGGCCTGGCCGCAGTGGCGAGGAGGCAGTGGCGAGCCCGGCCGTGGAGGTAAGGGAGCGGGAGCGGGCCCGGCCGTGGAGGCGAGGGGGTGGCAGCTGGCCCAGCCATGGAGGCAAGGGGGTGGCACTCGGCCTGGCAGCCTGGGCCTGGCACGGGCTGGCCAGAAACTGCGGCAGAAGGTGTGTGGGGAGAGGTAACCGCCGGCCCCAAAGAGCACACAGATGCTCTGTGCAGGGTCGACTAGTTTGATATAATTTGCTACACTGATTTTCTGGCTTCTGTGTAGAAGTCAGGCTGAGCTTGGTTTCTCTCCCCACCCCATTCCAACAGTCCTAATGGAATGTTGGCTGTCTCCCCACCCCCACCCCAGCAAGACACCGAAGGAACAGAGCCTAGATAGAGGTGGGAAGGACAACTTTAGCTGGGTAAGTTGACTGTGGCCAAATGGGTTGTGTCACATATAGTTGTGTGAATAACACTTTGCCTATCCTTCAAAGTCTATGGGTCAAAAGTTACTGTCAGATAGCTAACAAATAATCAGGAGTGAGAAAATGACTGAGAGAGAAAACAATCTATTTTCAATAGTTGTTGCTTCATTGGTGAAAAGAATCCCATTTGTTTTAAAAGTTGTAGTGCTTAAGTGTCTATATGCCATTACGTGTTCCATTCAGTAAGACACAAGGTTCACATGCATTTCAGCAAAGTGATCAAGAGAAAATGCACCACTCTGCACATGGGGTGAACACATTTAAGACTATGTGAATAAAAGCAACACAAGTTGATATAAATATAGGAGAAACAGGAAGTATGTTTTCATCTCAGTAGCAAGCAGTGCAGCTGAACAGGTTCTTGATCTGTGATCTGCACAAATAGCAGGCATTGTACTGTGTTTGTTCAACAGCCATGTGCTTGTCTGGAAACCTAGAAGTTTGAAAGGCAAATATAGCCACAGAGATACATTTGTTACTCAAACACAAGCAGAACATTAAAAATATATTAGGTGAAATCGCTTCCTCATAATAAGCTAGTAATGCAAAACAAAATCAAGCTGAGGACGACATAAAGAGCTGTTTTAGTTCTGAGTCAGTGTTACTGGTAGCAGATTTAGATATCTAGTTTGACATATTATGTCATGAAACTGGCACCACAGAGGAGTTATTTTTTTGCTTTGAGGGTTTGGCTGCAGTTGGCCCTCAGTCTAACCATCTGCTGTCACCAAAATAAGATCTTTAACTTGCATGACTGGTTCCACTCCTAGTCACTGAACTTTCTGTCTTTCAAGAATAATATCACAACTCAGTAGTGTGGTAAATAAAATGAGCAGGTAGGCATGAGGTTGGGCTAAAATAACAGCCAGAGACACCAGTATAAAAATAGTATAAAAACAAGAACAGGTTTACTAAAATAAAAGGTTGCAAATTAAAACAACCAACCAACCAGTACAGGAACAATAATTGAAAAGTTCAGTTGGGAAGAGTAAAAATACAAAACAAACAAGCTTCCTAGCCTTCTCTTCCAAGCCCTAGCAGGTTCAAGTAGGACCAGCTCCCTCACTGCTATCTTTGCTAGCAGTTTCAGCTGGACTCCACCCTGCTGGTGTTCCAGTCTTCCAGCTCACACAAGGCTCAGCAGCACTCACAGAGCTCTTGTCTCCCTCCGATCTCCCCCCGCCCCCGCACTCCTAGTTGTTCAACCCTCCTTTTTATCCAGTTCCAAAGGGATAAATCAACCAGTCAAGGAGTTTTCCCCCTCAGGCAGCCAGTACCTTCTGTTTCTGCCTGGAGACAACCAATCACAACATATTGTAACTTTCCCTCCATAAGTCTACAGTCAACAACTTTTACCTCAGACTTGGCCTTACCTCTTTTACCTTAGAGGTTGCTACCTTTAACCCCTGCAGTGCAGAGCCTGGAGTAGACACAAAACAAACTAAAGAAACCATAACACATAATGGGAAGAAGTTATTCCTTCACACTTTGTTTTTTTGTTCTAAATGAGGTAACTTTTAATTGCGTCACAGTTGATGTGGTTGAAACGTGGTACATCCTGGAAGTCTTTTGAAATCTGGATGCAGCTCTTCCTGATCTTGCTATGTATATGTGACATGCAAAATATTCATATATCCATTTCTCATGCATGGTGGCTTCCCTACATGGGTTCCCAACGTAGCACTGTCCAAAGACAGTCAAAATGAATAGAAAAAATGAAGATGTGTAATGAATCCTCATAGGGATTCACTGAGGAAAAGTTATTATACACCAAAGAATCCAAACACTTGAAAAATAGTGACCACAGATTTTGCTCCATAACTCCACTTCTACAAGGCCTAGAGCTTAGCTTTTTTACAAAAAATGAAAGCTTGGAATCTGGGGAAATTAATAGGAGGAATCCAAATCTTGAATCAATTCTAATCGAATCTGGCACTATTCGATTTAGACCCAAATCACCTGAATCAGCTAGATTTGTACCTGAATCGATTCACACATCCCTAACCTTTTCACACAATGTATAATCAACCTATGGAAATCTCTGCCACAAGATGTGGTGACAACCAACAGCCTGGATTGCTTTAAGAGAGTTTTAGATAAATTCATGGAGGACAGGTCTATCAATGGCTACTAGTCTGAGGGCTATAGGTCACCTCCAGCCTCAGAAGCAATATGCCTCTAAATACCAATTGCAGGGGAGTAGCAGTAGGAGAGAGGGCATGCCCTCAGTTCTTGTCTGTGGGCTTTCCAGAGACATCTGGTGGGCCACAGTGTAAAGCAGTGTACAGGCTTCAAGGCCTACTCGGAGGTCTCTCTGGAAGTCCCATCAGCTGAGAGGCAGGGAGAGAAAGCTCTGTAGTTTGCAGGCCTTGCCGATCCTAGGCCTTGCCGATCAGCCGGAGCTGGAGGCAAGTGGCTGAGGGGCCCTGGGGCTGGGCAGGTGGGCAGTGGGGTGGGGTTGGCAGGAACTGGCGTGGCACCCCCACCTCAGTGGCGCCTAGGGCACGTGCCCTGCCTGCCCCCCCCCCAGTTCCGCCTATGCACAGCCTTGAGGTTATCTGAGGGAGTGGTAAGGTATGAGGCTACAACTGTAATTAAGAATGGAAGATGAAAACTAATGTGCTCGGCTTTTTGCCAGTCACTTGGCATTGTTGAAAACATGCCTGTGTCCCATGATTCCATTGACATTGTCAAGAGACAGCATAATCTGTATCCCCTTCTCTCTAGCTCAGCAAAGGAAATTATCCTTGATATAGAAGCTATGGAATCAGATTATGTACACCGTTGTTGGGTACCCTGCACATGGCAGGGCAAAACTGTAATCCACTATACTGCAGGAATTTAATTCCAAGTAGGCCCAAAATATTTCACTTCCAGCTAGTAGGTGGATATTGGAGGTGGAAATGATATGCCTAGTTTCAAGTCATCCAAGAGATACTGAGGACAATGGGACTACTCATGGGTATATGTATATTTTGCATTTTAATGGCAAAACTCCCATTAAATTTCAGATATTCATCAAACGTATCATTACAAAATATCTTTGCTGCACAAGCTATACAGAACCCATTGCTGTCACAGGCATTATATAAATCGATTTCCATTTCAAATACATCAGAACTCTGGGGCAACTTTATCATTACAAAGACCTGAGATAAATGTGACATTATTTTAGGTTGTTTTTCATTGATTTTGATGTCTTCAAAACCAAACTCATAGGCATGATAATTAACAGTTTGATAATATGTAATAAGCAGGAGTTGTGGGGCTATATGTGTATATGTCCATGTTTGGCACAATCATGTTCTGAGGCATCCTCTCTAATAAAACGCTTGGTGTCCGTCCGTGGACGGACACCAAGCGTGCGTTCGTGCCTGGCCTGTTCTGGGCATGCGCGAAGCGCATGGCCAAAACAGGGCAAGGGAGGCACGAAAGGCAGGACCCGGCGGCCATCTTGGGCGGCCAGAAGTGGCCGCCCCGAAGAAGCCGGAGAAGCGGTGGCGGGGGAAACTGACCGAGGCAGCGGCAGAGCCGCCGCCTCGGCTGAAAGAGACAGAGGTCGGGGGCGGAGCGGAGGCCATGCAACTTTTAAAAAAATCGCTCCCGCGGCCGACGCCGCCGACCGCCCACGCACCCTCCCAGCTGCCGAGTCCCCCTTACCCTGGCCGACTGCTGTCGGCCGAAGACAGCCCTTAATTTAAGAGGCAGAGAGGAGCTCGCAAGCAGAGCTCCTCTCCGTGCAAAGCCTCTTGCCGAACTGCCGCTTTGGGCGCTTGCCCTTGCGCCCAAAGCGGCAGTTCGGCAAGAGGCTTTGCACGGAGAGGAGCTCTGCTTGCGAGCTCCTCTCTGCCTCTTAAATTAAGGACTTCCTTCGGCCGACAGCAGCCGGCCAGGGTAAGGGGGACTCGGCAGCTGGGAGGGTGCGTGGGCGGTCGGCTGCGGAAGCAATTTTAAAAAAAGTTACATGGCCTCCGCTCCGCCCCCGGTCCCGGCCTCCGTCTCCCCAGCCTGGCGGGGGCAAGTCCCTGGGCCGATTTGGCCCTTAAAGGTAGGGCGGGGGACACAAAGGAGCTGGGAGGGCAGCCGGACGGCGGAGGGAGGGGGAATGGCGGCGGGGGGCCAGGAGTGCCGTTACTAGCGCCCGTTATTCAATGGGCCAAAATTCACTTGTTCAGTATAATTGACTCAAGTGTGAGGAATGGAGGCACTGCTTTGGAGTGGCTTCAGTCCTTTCTTATGGGGAGGATCCAGAAGGTGGTGCTGGGAGACTACTACTTGACTCCTTAGCATTGATCTGTGGGGTCCGGGAGGGTTCAGTTTTGTCTCCCATGCTGTTTAACATCTGTATGAAACTGCTGGGAGACGTTTCATCCAGGGACTTGGACTGAGTTGTCAGCAATATGCAGACGACTCTCTCTCTCTCTCTCTCCTTAACATGTGATGCTAAGGAGGCAGTGATGTTCTGAATTGGGGGCTGGAGGCAGAGATGGGCTGGATGTGGCCTAGTAAACTGAAATTTAATCCAGACAGGATGGAGGTGCTGTTAGTCAGTAGGAGAGCCAATCAGGATGAAGGGATTTGTCTGGTTCCGGATGGAGTTGCATTCCCCTTGAAAGAGCAAGTGCACAGCTTGGGAGTACTGCTGTACCCAACTCTACGTTTGGATGCTCAGGTGGAGGTGATGGCCAAAAGTGCCTTTGCACAGCTTTGGCTAGTGTGCCAGCTGCATCCCTTTCTCGAGAAGACCGGTCTGGCCACAGTTACCCATGCCTTAGTCACGTCGCTGCTAGATTACTGTAAAACACTCTATGTGGGACTGCCCTTGAAGAATATTCAGAAACTGCAGCTAGTGCAAAATGCGGCAGCTAGGATTTTATCCAGAGCTGCCCATTGGGACCATATTACGTCCATTCTGAAAGAGCTGCCCTGGCTACCAATTTTGTTTCTGGGTCCAGTTCAAGGTGCTGGTTTTGACCCTTGATGGTTTGGGCCCTGGATCTCTGAAGGACCACTTGCTCTCAAGGGTTTCTGCCTGCTTGACAAGATCATCGGAGGGGCTCTACTCTGCATGCCAACTGTGAGGGAGGCTTGGCTGTCAAGCATGTGGGACAAGGTCTTCTTGGTCATTACCCTCAGGCTTTGGAATGCTCTCCCAGTTGCCATCCACTTCTCAGTCGCCATCACAATTTTTCGAAAACAAGTAGAAATGTGACTCTTCCAATACCACAGTAAGCTTTTCAGATTTCAGATGGGTAATGTATTCTAATGTATTCTTGACTGACATATTTCAGCATCCATGCACATTTCGATACTGGGGTAAGCTTTTTGTATGGGTAACATTTTCCAATGTACAGGACTATAATTTCTCATTACTCTTTAAGATTTTAGTATTTTTCAGTAGTGTTTTTGGATGGACTGGGTCATAATTTTTCATTACACTTGTCAGATTTCAGTTTCTCCCCATGCTCATTCAAGCTTTTTAGATGGGTAATGTTTTATGATAGACAAGACTGAATTTTTTTATTAACCTGCCAGATTTCTGTACTGAGGTAAACTTTTCTGTTTGGTGTTGTTTTAGGATGTACTATACCATACATTTTCATTACTCTGTCAGATTCCCATACCAAGGTAAACTTTTCTGATGGGTACTGTTTTCTGATGCACTGGACTCTAACTTTTCATAAACCTGTCAGATTTAAATATTGGGATACATTTTTCTGATGGGTAATGTTTTCTAATGGACTGGACCATAATTTTCATTGCTCTGTCAGGGTAAGGGCAATGGAGAGACTGAGCATGCTCTTTTCTTGCCCGCTCTCCAGGCATTTCACAACACTTTAAATTTGCCTTAATAAACACATATTTCTTTTTAAAAACATATTAAAATAAATACATATTTCAGAGCTATTTGGGTGCCAAATAACACAAGCAACAACATCTGATGCTTTGCTATCCTAATTTACATATTATGTAATTTACATATTATGTAAATTATCTGGCAAATAATTTGCATACTATGAAATTATTTTGTGAATACTTTGCATGTTATGCAAATTAACTGAGGCACTGTTCAGTTTACTTGTGTCTGCTCTGGACATCTACCACAACAGTTGGTAAGGATCTTTCTACCTGACCATTTCATGCAGCATTAAACACTATATTCCTACACTTTCTATTATATCTGTTCAGTTTTTAATCTTGTGTGATTACCATGGCTGTGTGCAGTAATGTCATGGATTTTTCACCAACTGCAGACTGCCATATTTTCCAGTACCCAAATATGCTATTTATTGGGGAAGTTACCCAATTAAATCTAACTAGCTGGGCCGGGCGCAGAGCATCTGCACCTCTAGTTTACCACAACCATTTTTTCTCTTCCTCTCCCACCCACCTGCCGCTGCTTATTTTCCTGGCCGCCTGCCGTCCTGCCGGCTGCCTCCGCCCACTGGCTGGCCACCTCCCGCCAGCCGCCGCCTGCCTTCGCTGTTTTCTCCCCCGTCTGCATCGATATCCAGGCAGCTGCTTGCAAAATATTGTGAGAGCTGCCACACATGGGATTAATGACAGGTATGCCTTAGACAAAACTGATACTAGGAATCAAGGCTTTCAGTATGCTTAAGCCTTGTCACCATTTACATCCTGAAATGTAACACATAAAATGTAACACCAAAACAACTCATTTTGATTTAGAATACTTTAATGTCATTCACCCATAGCAAAACTTGAAAACTGTTACATAAAAATAACCCCCAACAACAGAACTCAAAAACATGGATTATGAACACCTAAGTACTCTTGAGAAGTGTACTTAATACTGTTTATTTTATTTTTATATTTATATAATTTATAATTTTATATTGATATAATTTATTTATCCAATTTCTACACCCCAAACTCATGTCTCTGGGCTGTTGAATATACTGAAGGAAATACAGCCTATTAGCAAACTCCCTGTCCTTTTCCCTGTGCAGAGGGGAGGGAGAATTAGGGATGTGCACGAATTGTCTTGGGCACCGGCGGGGGTAGTACTTTAAGGGCGGGGTAGGGTGTACTCACCCCCCCGCCGCGTTCTCCCACCAGTGCTCTGTAAATTTCAAGCCCCTCGGGGCGACAGCGTTCCTCCCTGCCACCCCGTTCCCCCCGTCGGCCGGAAGTGGCCGGAAGTGGCGAGAGCGCAGGGAGGAACGCTGCCGCCCCGAGGGGCTTGAAATTTACAGAGCGCCGGCGGGGAAAACGCAGGGGGGGGTGAGTACACCCTCCCCCACCCTTAAAGTACTACCCCCGCCGGTGCTGAAACACCGAAAACCGCCCCAGTGCCGAAACGTTTCAGAGGCTTTTACAATGGCCTCCGAAACGTTTCGGGCACATGCCTAGGGAGAATACATGGTGACTTACAACAAAAAATACATATGGAAAATACATGAGCACTGCACTGCTTGACATATTAATAGCAGCAATAGAATAAAATGTACTGAGCTTTTCAATTAAGTTTGCAATCTTATACCCACTTTCCTGGGATAAATTTTCATTAAAACTAATGGAGTAGGCATGTATATCGGATTGCAATACAGGAAGTTAGAAAGCTGTGGGGAAAGCGTAACAAATTACAATTTGTCCCTGTATTTGGGCCAACTTGGACTCCACTATTTCTGCAAAGTCTATGAAGGGGGTGTCCAGCAATCCCTCTTGCAATATTAGATTGGATCAGTTTCAATCTGATTCCTGAGGATGTGGACAAGCTGCTTGGGGCAGTGTGGCCTACCACTTGTTCTCTGGACCCTTGCCTGACTTGGCTGCTTTTATCTAGCACGGAGATTGTTGGAGGTGGCCTAAATATCATAAATACATCACTGAGGGTGGGTAGGTTGCCTTCTTGTTTGAAGGAGGCAATTGTTAGGCCGCTGCTTAAGAAGCCTACCATAGATCCTTTAGTGATGGATAGTTATAGGCAGTCTCCAATCTCCCTTGGTTGGGCAAGGTGATTGAGGGTGGTGGCTGACCAGCTTCAGGCAGTTTTGGAGGGAACTGATTATCTAGTCTCATTTCAAACTGGCTTTAGAGGGGCTATGGGGTTGAGTCCGCCTTGGTCAGCCTGATGGATGACCTTTAAGGGGAATTGACAGAGGGAGTGTGACTCGGGTCTTTTTTGGCTCTCTTGGCGGCGTTTGGTACCCTCGACCATGGTATCCTTCTGGATCACCTGGGGTAATTGGGGATAGGAGGCACTGCTTTGCAGTGGTTCCTCTCCTATCTCTCAGGCAGATTCCAGATGGTGGAGCTTGGTGACAGTTCCTCTTTAAAACAGGAGCTATTATATGGAGTCCCTCAGGGCTCCATTCTATCACCAATGCTTTTTAATACCTATGTGAAACCGCTGGGTGAGATCAACAGATTTGGTTCAGGGTGTTATCAGTATGTTGATGACACCCAAATCTACATCTCTTCATCATGAGGAAATGGAATACATTCCCTAAATGCCTGCCTACAGGCAGTAATGGGCTGGATGAGGGGTAGCAAATTGAAACTGAATCCAAGCAAGATGGAGGTGCTCATTGTAGGGCTCAATTCCTGTGCTGGATGGGGTTACACTCTCCAGGAAGGAACAGGTGCTGTACGCAGCTTGGGGGTACTCCTGGACCCAGGCCTCACCCTAATATCTCAGGTGGAGGCTATGGCCAGGAGTGCTTTCTGTGAGCTTTGGCTGATTCGAGAGCTGTGTCTATTCCTTGAAGAGGATGACCTCAAAATAGTGGTGCATGAGCTGTTAACCTCCAGGCTTGACTACTGCAATGCACTCTACATGGTGCTCCTTTTGTACGTAGTTCAGAAACTTCAGTTAGTTCAAAGTGTGGGAGCCAGATTGGTCTCAGGGGCAACCCGGAGAGACCATATTATGCCTGTTTTAAAACAGTTACACTGGCTGCCTATATGTTTCCATGCAAAATACAAAGTGATGGTTATTACCGTTAAAACCCTGAACGGCTTGGGTCCAGCCTGTCTTAGAGAGCACCTTCTTCTGTATGTTCCCCATCGCAGGTTAAGGTAATCTGGAGAGGTCCGTCCCCAGTTACCACCAGTATGTCTGGTGGCAACTCAGAACTGGGCCTTTTCTATGGCTTCTCCTGCCCTATGGAATGCACTCCCAGCAGAAATCTGTAGTTTGAGTTCATTGTTGGCTTTCAGGAAAACCCTTAAAACCTATCTGTTTGGCCTAGCCTTCAGCGTTTTTAAATTGTTTTAACTTTTTAAATTGTTAATGTTTTTATGCTGTTTTTAAATTGTTCTGTAATGATTGTTTTAAAACAGATTTTATGGTCTTTATATTGTTTCATAATGATAGTTTTTAAGGGGATTGATTTGTGGGTTTTGTTTTTGTTGTTGTGCACAGTCCAGAGCTGTTTGGATAAGGCAATAGATAAATAAATAATAAATACAATGCCGGTAATTAGTACTTGCTTTATCCTTTCGATGTAAATTAAAAGCAGCCTGCCTCCAGGCAACTCCTGCTTAAAAAAACCAAAACAAAACAACAAAACCTTTCAGCCTAGCTCGTCAGAAAATAGTGACTGCTTTCCTAACTGGAAAGGAGTTTTGCTCCTAACTCCACTTCTGGAAGGGCTAAAACTTAGCTTAAAATGAAGAAGTGGAAAGAAAGCTGGGAATCCAGGTGAAATTCCCAGCTATTCCAGGGATTTGGCAACTCTAGCACAGAGCATAGGAGAGAACACCTAGCTTCACCTAGCTCTCTGTTGGTTCCACCTTCATAGGTGCTGTATTACAATATTAGAGGCTTTAAAAAGCATATGTAATTCTTCTTGGGGAAATATTATTAAGTTTAATTATCAAAAGGAAGGCTGTGTGCCCAGGCGGCGAAGCCCCAAATATTTTAAGTACCTAGCAATGCCTCTGTTGTTTAGTATTGTGCCTCTATGAGTAGAAGGAAACTGACCCTGTGAAAATGGGTAAGATGCTGCCCCCTTCCTCTCTCCCCACTTCTTCATCCACATTTGACATTTACTTAACAGAAGTATCTTCTGAGATTCTGCTTATTTGTGTGAGCACAACTTGCACTGCACCACTGTAAATGCACTAAATCCCTATATGCCTGCCTACAGACATATTGCCTATTTACACTGGTACGGTGTAATCCGTCCAGTGTAATCCGTCCGTCCTTCCTTCCCGCTCGCGGTGACTCAATCCCTGGCTTGAACCCACCGCCCCGCTTCCAGTGTAAATAGGCAATATGTACAACTGTCCCATCTAGTTCTCTATATCCCCGATGAAAGATAAAATCGAGACATGGTGAAAGTGGCCCGAAGGAATGAACAAGTACACATGACGGAGTTCCGAAAAAAAGAAATAACCCATCCATATTTATCACGGAAGAGTAGTAATGTAACGTTAGAGAGCTGTGTCCTATTCTGCACAAAAGGTCGGGCGGGGTGCTTGGTTCGCGTTGCAATAGCCACTATGTAGCGATGAGGTTTCTGCTTTCTTGGGCACCGTGTGCGATAGATCTGTGACTGAAAGCTTTGGAGCGGGGGTGTTTTGCCTTGTGCTGTTGTAACCACAGATGGGGGACTTCTGTTACTGGTCTTATGATGGAGTACTCGTTGTAGAGAAACAGGCAGCCCCCAAGAGACTAATAGGAAAGGTCTTAGGAAAGCACGGAGGGAGTTTCTCCGACAATGGCCACATCAGAGAAAACTCTGTGGAGCTGCGTGTGGAGCGAGCTTGGCTAACACATCCCGAAAGGCGGGAAATCTTATCCCGCGCCCACCTCCACGGCTCCGGCTCGCTCGCTGCTGTGGTCCCGCCATCCATCGGCGCGCGCTGCCACCCCAGCCGCTCTGTCCCGCGAGGTGAAAGAGGATCGCCGCCGCCTCCCCTCTTTTCTTTCGATAATTAATGACATAATCGCTCTCTCGCTCCGTCCGTCCTTCCTTCCCGCTCGCGGTGACTCAATCCCTGGCTTGAACCCACCGCCCCGCTTCTCCTCCCCCGCACATCTTTTCACTTCTTTCGCCGCCCCCCAACACTCCCACACCTCGACCCCCTCAGAGTCGCCTCAGACAACCAAGGGGCGGGGCTTCCTGGCGGAGGATGTCGTCGTCAGAGGCAGCAGCGAAGGGAAACGGGGAGGGAGGAGGGAGGTGTGGCCTCAGAGGGTGACAGCCGCGGGGCGGGGCCCAGGGAGCTTGTCAGCGCGAGGCCAGGCCGTTTGGTTCATCAGTGAGTGGAGGAGTGCGCGCGGGACTGAGCGAGTGGCTGCAGCAACCGCGAGCTTCGGAATCCAGAGGAAGCACCAGCGAGAGGGCAGGAGCTGAAGAGAAGGAGAGCCCCCGCAGCCGCCGCCAAGCGAGGAGCGGCCTGGGCCGGCGGCGAGGAAAAAGGAGGGGGGGGGAAGGAAGGAAGGAAAGAAGGCGGGCGCCTGTGCGAGGGGCTACGTGAGGGCAGCCGGCGAGTGGGTGGGGCCTCGCTCGCTGTATCTTCGCCGCCGCGGCTGCTGGTTGGAGGAAGCCTCTTCCTTCTTCTCTCTCCTCCGCCCGCTGACGACCCCTTGCGCTTCTCCCTTCCCTGTGACCCGGCGGGGATGGCGGTGCTGGATCTGGCCCTGGAGGGACTCGCCATCTTCGGGCTCAGCCTCTTCGTGATGCTGTGGCTCATGCACTTCATGTCCATCATCTACACGTAAGTGAGGCCGCTCAGCCTGCTACCCCACCCTGACCCCCGCCCTCACACAACACACACACACACACACACAGGTGAGAAGGAAATGGGGGCGAGTCTCCTCCCCCTCTTCATCAGCTTCCCTGCTTTTTGGCCCTATTGCCCTCTGGCCCTCTGTGGGAGCTTTTAGGTGAGGCACCTGCCTTGCCTTGCCTTGCCCCACCCACAGCCCAGATAAGGTACGAATGCTGGCCCATTGCACCCAGAGGCTGACGCAGGCATGCCCCCCCCCATTGCCTCACCAGGCTTGTGTTTGTACACTGCCCTTCCTTCCTCCCCCGTGCCACCCTAACCAACAAGCACGCATATATATATACATACCAGCCAGCTTTCTGTCCTCCAGCCCCGCTACAGCCTCTGTACTGCACCGATTAACCTGCCCTCATGCTTAGTGTGGCTGCGAGCAAGGTGTCCAACCATGGTAAACACACCCTTTGCGAACAGACAGAAGGAACGAGTTGTGAAGCACTTTGCTCAGTGCTATAGCATTGATGATGATGGTAATGATCCTTGCTCCCCTCCCAACTTGTTTGTCATCTCATTCTGATGTTGTAATGCACATTTTTGGACCTGTCCCTTACAGCTTTCATCCAGATGTCTGGATAGTCCAGTACACTGCATCTTTCCTTCACTGGAATATTATTATTTTTATTGATTGATTGATTTGATTTGATTTGATTTGATTTCTATACCGCCCTTCCAAAAATGGCTCAGAGCAGTTTACACAGAGAAATAATAAATAAATAAAATGAATCCCTGTCCCCAAAGGGCTCACAATCTAAAAAGAATCATCAGATAGACCCCAGCAACAGTAACTGGAGGTACTGTGCTGTGGGTGGATAGGGCCAGTTATTCTCTCCCTGCTAAATAAAGAGAATCACCACATTAAAAGGTGCCTCTTTGCCAAGTTAGCAAGGGACAGGGTGTGTGTGTGGTTAGGGATCACAAACCTGAGCATAACATTGCAGCAAGGCTTATTCTTATGTGAATCTTGAACCGATGCTAAACTGTGTATGCTAAACTGTGTATGATCTTTACGTACTCACCTTTCATACATATGGGAGCCCATGTACTCTGTATTATATACCATCAGAACTCAACCTTAAGTCTGCCCCCCACCAATAATATATTGATGCATACACTGTTGTGCTATTTTATTTACTTTTTTTATCCGGTCCTTCCTCCAAGGAGCTTGGGATGGTGCACACATACCTCTCATCTTTGAAGTAAGGACTTTAGCTGGCTGATTACTTGTTTTTCCTTAGATTAGTATTTAGATTAATATTGCAGTGGGTATATGTTCCTCAGACAAAAATATAAAACTGCGTAATACAGAGTGAAGTGTACAAGGCATAGTGACATGATTACTACAGTTGTTTTTAAATCTTCAGTGGATTCATTGTGGGTGCTTTTAAGGAGACGCAGGTATCTGTGTCTTCTGGAACACAGGAATATGTTATCCTGATGTTCCTGCTTCAGTTTGTGCCAACAACATTTGACATGATGCATATGATTTTAAAGTAGGATAAAACATTACATACGTCTGGGTTTTGTTATAATGGATGGGAAAGTAAATGTTTGTTGAAATAATGATATTAAGCTCTTGGGAAGAGAGAAGATTTTCTAGGTAAGGTGTGTGTGCTCTTTGTCCTCTGGTACAGTGACTGTTGTTTGCTGCACAGTGCGTATGCAGACCTACCTGAAGTGGGGAGAGTGGATGCCCAGGGCCCCTCATGCTATAGCACAGCAACAGAAACGCTTCTGATTCTGGTGGGTTGAAACAGTAATGATTCATCATGAGGTGGGGGGAAACTCTGAGAAGGTGAAGGTATGTAGGAAAAAGAATTGAGAGCGCGACCACTCTTTGGTACAGTGTTTTTCCTCTTAAGAAATCTGGCTTCTCACTTATGCTGATCGCTGATAACTTCCTGAGTTACAAAGAACACAATGCAGAGTGTGATGAAACTAACTCAATGTCGGTAGACTTCTCTTTTTTTAAAAAAGTGTCATTTTGGTATCTTATTTAGAAACATTTCTATATGTACACGTTTACAAGAGAGAGGCAATAGTCTTATAACTTATCATATCAGTTGATAAGTGATTATGAAATACAGCTTTCCTACCACGATTCATTGTCATGAATCCTCCCAAGCATAGGTGTAGTACACCACACTCCTCTGCATCCTGTTGTCTTAACTATTCTGTCATAGCAGAATACTTCCTACTTGTAGAATAAAAACTGTCAAGCAATTTTGCATATTGGAAAAATGCTCTGAAAGACAGTAAGACTATAGTTGTAAAATGACTGTAGAGTGCCATTTAAGACTTTTAGACTAAACAATTTATGTTAACATACAGACAAAAGGAAATAATTCCTTCTCCTGTTAGTATTTATGTTAAACATAGCAGACTAAGTTATTACACTTTGAAAAGAAAAACCCCTTCAGATATCTTTGGGACCCAGTAGCATGCAATACGTGAATAAGGCCTTATTTCCACTACAGAAATAGGCATGAGTTGTCAAATCATCCACCACACAAGTGAGCATGCTGCTTGCTCCTCTCAGAGCTGCATGTTTGAGGTTTCATTGAGTGCTCTTTTTTAAAAAACATTTTATATCCCGCTCTTCCTCCAAGGAGCCCAGAGTGGTGTACTACATACTTAAGTTTTCTCTTCACAACAACCCTGTGAAGTAGGTTAGGCTAAGAGAGAAGTGACTAGCTCAGAGTCTATGTCTATAGCACAGACTTTTGTCTATATAGCAACTTAAGCCATACATGGTTGTTATACGAGGCACGTAACTACTAGCATGATAGGTGGACTGATTGTGCAAGATAGGAAAATAAGCATATACATGAGTATATATATATGCTGTTGTATGCCTGAGTATCTGTGTCCACCTTTTGTCTCTAATAATTGGCTTTCAAGAAATGTTAGCACTGTGGTCCTGTCAGACAGCAGTTTCATTGCAGAGTTTGTCATATGGCTTAAAATCAAACAAAGCTACTCCTACTCCTTTTTTTTTTTAAGTCCACAAAGAAGCAACTTGTGTACAATGTTTCAGGAAACAACTTGTTGCAGTGATGCTTATAGCCAGCTTCAGCCATCATAAAGATTGTATCTAATATGTAACTTGAATAGCGTCTGGATAATTCATAGCATAGCAGCCTGGAATGAGAAAGTAGATCTCTCTCTCTCTCTCATGGAGAGAGAGAGAGAGAGAGAGTTTTTATATTTATATCCCGCTTTTCCTCCAAGGAGCCCAGAGCAGTGTACTACATACTTGAGTTTCTCTTTCACAACAACCCTGTGAAGTAGGTTAGGCTGAGAGAGAAGTGACTGGCCCAGAGTCACCCAACTAGTATCATGGCTGAATGGGGATTTGAACTGGGGTTTCCCCGGTCCTAGTCTGGGGAAACACTCATATCCAATGTATAAGCCATATGGGCCACTTGAGCAAAATGGGTTTGTGCTTTACAGAGAAGTTGGCAACTAATGACTTTGGATGCTTTCTGCATATTTATTGTACAGTAGGCCTATTAGGGTTGTCGTAATCTATATATTTATATGCTTTCAGGTTTGACTTGATTTAAATCACTTCACAGGACTCAATTTTAATGATGTAAATCACTAGTCAGGAAGATTCTGTTTAATCATAATTTTCTAGTAAAAGCACATTGTTGTCTAATATAACTTTAATACATATTCA
Source organism: Hemicordylus capensis (assembly GCF_027244095.1). Taxonomy (NCBI): domain Eukaryota; kingdom Metazoa; phylum Chordata; class Lepidosauria; order Squamata; family Cordylidae; genus Hemicordylus; species Hemicordylus capensis. The sequence goes on from NC_069658.1 coordinate 132,449,346, forward strand.
GAGATGTAGATTTCATTTTTAGAAAGTAGGTACACACTTCTCACAATGCTGTTTCATTTGGGCAACCAGGCCTTGCATTTCTTTGTTGCATTGTTTGCATTTTGCACACATGCCTGTCTTACGCACAAGTACAGGAACTTCACTAAATATTCCCAAGTGCATTCTCTCTTACGGCCTGCTGCCGTTATAGGGGTTTCCCTATAACAATGGAGGATACATTGGGGAAAGGTTCCTCAGGGCTGTATGAATATGTTCTGTTCACTTTTGGTTTCACTTTCTTTTCCCCTCCCTTATCCTCCTCTCCCTCGCGTCTATACCATCCCCCCAAATCCTCTTGACCTTCTTTGTCTTTGCACTTTTAGAGGCGTATGTGTAAGGGCTTGACAGTGTGCCTGTATGTGCTGTTTGTATACCACCTGCAGAATAAGATTGGCCAGGTCTGTTATCTCTCATCTGCATATATTGTTGTTAACAGGTTCATATAATAAGAAGTCATGTTTAATATTCATGATGTCTTTGAGCTAGATTCTTTTTTATGATGAATAAAATAAAATCTGATTTTTTTGACTTTTTAATAAAACCATCTATTTTTATCAACTCTGTGTCCTTTCCACTCACTTAATAAAACACTCATACTAAGTAAACTAGAGTATACTTAAGTGGGCAAAAATATGGCATATAACTACTAGCAAACAGCAAGTTATTCAGGATTTAAGATCCTGCCAACCAAGCCAGTTTGTTGTAAACCACCCAGAGACATGGGTTTTGTGCAGTATGTTGTACAAATATACTAGATAGATAAATAATAAAATGTCTTGGCATCAAACAAGAAGTTACTTTAAGTGCAGCTCTGGATGCTGTACTCCTTTTTTTTTTTTTTTTTTTGTAAAATGCATGTACCCGGGCATGCAAACCAGACTGGAACAATGGTAGGTGGGGTAAGGGGGGACTTTAACACTTTGCCCTCTGTGACCTCAATTCAAAACACAGCTTGTGTGCATGCAATTTCTTTTGGCTGGTTGGTGCCAGTGGAATTTTCCCCCAATGGAAATAGCATTTGTGGGGGTTCACAATCTGGATCTGGGCTGTGGTGGGGAAAGAATCTAAAGTACCCCTATCCCTGGTCCACGGTTCCAATTTGTTTTGCATGTCTCCATCTGCACTGTTTATAAAGAAAAAGAAAACTGCAGGATCATTAGATGCATTTAAAATAGCTTCTAGTTTAACTCTTGGTCTGGTGGCTAAAGGTCGTGGGGGAAAGAGACCAACTTTATATTTGGGGGCAGCAAGTTCTATAGGCTTGGGATCATGATAGGGAATATACTTTCCTGTGTGCCAGCCAATCATATCTCCAATGGTGATGTGATACAGAGCGGAGTATCTGTATCATTTTATTCCAATTACCTAAGTGGATCGGCAGAATAATTTAAATGAAGTAATCGGCATTTGTAATTGGTCAGGAAGCCCATGTGGCTGTTAGGCCTGTGCTGTAGCATGGCTGAATCTAAATAATTTGCACCACCCCCTTGGTACTAGGAGATAGCAGTTGCCTCTGTGCATTACTGTGTGAGGGCTCCTTTATGGACAGCGAAGTCACATACTACCCTAGTGATGGCTGGGGATGGTGTGTGCAGCCTGGCAATGGTATGGACTGGAAATTCTGAGGAGGGGGTTGTCCTTTCAAGCGCTTATCCCAAATTGTATTTCATCTTATTAGGATTCAACTGTGCCGAAGCACAGGCCTAGTGGGTGGAGTTTTATGGTTCAAACAGCTGGCTCTGATTAAAACTGTAGCTGCTGCATTTTGGATTAGTTGAAGTTTCTAAAAACTCTTCAAAAGCAGCCCTAAGTGCAGGGAGCTGATCCAGTTAGGGCCTTCATCCTGCTCCCCCCACTGCAAATGCTTTTAGTAGATAGCATAGTAATTTGTTCCCCTGGGCAGTCCCCCCACCACACACACACACACACACACACACACACACACACACACTCACTCGTCTTCCCCCTCTCCCTTCCCCTGAGTAATCCAATCTTTTATTAAGGCATGGGGTTGAAATGGCAAAGAAGTAAACTTAAGTTAGACATTGGAAGGAATGTGATCATGGCCAGATTCTTTTGCTGCAGGAATAGGCACACCTGGTGCATGAGCCTAAACTACACAAAAGCACTCCTGGCCACAGCTGCTACCTGATCATCCAAAAGTACTCCCAAGTCAAAAACCTGATTTTTCAGGTGGAGTGCAACTCTGTCCAAAACAGGGTGTATTACTATCCCAGAATTAGCTCTTACTGACCAGAAGCACACTTATCTTGTCTGGATGATGTATAGTTTTGATCTTGACATCTTACAAGTATCCATGTATTTGAGTCCTTTTAGTTTTAAATTAACATGTTTGAATGAATTGTTTTCTCTTTAAGCAGTGTGATAAGGACTCTGCTTGTTGGCAGCATAAATGCTTATCTGCAAGCCCAGTTTTTAAAAGCATGTTATCTTATACCACAGGATACTGTTCAATTTGAAATAGATTGTTCTTGTATGGAATTCATTCTGTGCTAAGAGGTAGCAAAATTGTACATTGTATGATAAACTAACTGATAATGGCTTGAGTAATGTCTAAATCAAGGCATTCGTGGCAGGTAAACCCAAAAGAAAGCTAAGGACTAAAGCCCTTAACAGATCCTTGGCAGAAGTGGACATGCTGCTTTGCACCAAGGTCTCTTTGTGCACACTGATTAGTATTGTGAGCTCTGCTCATCTGAGGTACAAGGGAGCAGGGATTGAACCCATCTCTCCCCCTTCAAACAAGTGAACATAGATGCTAGAACTGACTACACTGAATGTATGTGGGTGGGTGTGTAAATCTCATCCAGTGCGGATCTCTGTGAGCAAACCCCAACTTCTTTTAAATGAAAAGCAGTCACCAGAGGCTGCAGTCTTAAGTAGAATGTGTTGGGATGGAGTGGTTTTCCTAAAAACTACAGCGGGGATAACTTTGATACTAACCCTACTACAAGATTTGGGGCTGAGGATCACTTACAAACAGTTGAAGCTGAACCCCATATGAACATTACAATTTATAGGTGCAGTGCTCAGTACAGAGCACAAAAAATTGCTAAGAAAATCAGCCAGGATTGTATGAGTGATTTTTGGCTGCTGGGGGGAAATGGCCTGTCAGGAAATGGTTAAGCATACCCATTCCCTCCTCCATGAGGCTCTTCACAGTTGCTTTTAGTGGGGTGAGGGGAATTAGGAAAACATATATACAACTGCATGTAGTCTACGTATGGGTTGCTCTTACACTTTCTATTTATATTTGTTACTGTACAGTCAGTGTTGTGGGGTAACAGTTATTAATACCAAAAAGAGTGGATGTCCATATACATCTACAAGTGATCACTTATTTAAAGTATTTGAAAATAGGCTTAAGAATGGATCAAAATGTCAGAATGGCCTTTCTTTGAGTAGAACTCTGTACTAATTTCTAAGAGTTGGGAAAGACGATGGCTTTCTTCCGTGATTTATCATAATGTGCAGCTAGGCACACTTGTGCCATGTGAAATACATTTTTTTGTTCAGTTGGGCATGAGGTTTAATAGGAGTTAGACTGTTTCTTAAAAATAAATAGACGACTAAAAGGAAAAATACTATTTTCCCTTTTAATCTTCATAACCTTACCTAATAGTGTATTACTGGGCTAGTTTACTGATTGGCCAAAGGCATTTATTTGGAACTCTTCATGCAGTACATGTAGATGCACAACCATTGTATAGAAGTCCAAAACAAGCACAGAAAAGAACAATTTCTTATTTTCCTTTCCCTCTTTCCTGCTCTTCTTTCTGGTTACAGAAAGGGCAGCAGGCAGGGGATGGATGGTGTGCTGGTGGCAGTGTGTACTGTAGAATAACAACAAATACACTTAGAATAAACCCTAAGGCAACTGGGTTAAGCTTCCCAAATGTTTTAAAGCGTTTTAAAAATCTTCTTGTAATTAGACATTTGTTACATATTGAAAGAAGTATCCCATCAATAATTAAGCTTTCCTTTTTGTGTATGTGGGGGGTTGGGATTCATAAACCCTTTAATATACCTGTATCACAACTGTGCATATCTAGACAGAGATACTGTATGTTTGTGCATAATCTCTCTCTAAGGTGGAACTTGCAGATAACTCCCTGCTTTTACTCACAGTTACTTTTGAATCCTGCTTAACACAGCTGCTTGTATTGGGCTGCTTGTATAGCCGCCTAATAAGTAGCAATCTAGTAGAAACACACAAGGAATTTTCAGCCCAATTCTAGACTCATGGCATCTGATTTTAAATTGTTGCTCTTGGTGCTTATCCTGTGCAGCACCTGACCACAGAATTGGTTGCACATTTCCCAATGTGGTGGGATGCTTTGTCCGCATTTTGGGAGCTAATCTCTCCTTCTTTATTAGTGCAGTAGCAGCAATGGTGGTAGCTGGCACTGCTAATGCCAGGAAGAAGCTTTTTTTGGTAAAGAGGTGGTGAAGGAAGGTGGCTCTTCTGTAGTCTGCACTACACCATCGTAAGGTTTGGAAATATAGTCCTTCTCACCAACCTAAAGCATTGCTGAAAACCTCTAATACTTAACTGTTTCTAGCTCTTCATTGCCTTTCTGAAACTATGGTTCCTCAACCTAAATTGAGAGCCAACGTTGTATCGTGGTTAGAGTGCTGGACTAGGACTGGGGAGTCCCGAGTTCAAATCCCCATTCAGCCATGAAAACTAGCTGGGTGACTCTGGGCCAGTCACTTCTCTCTCAGCCTAACCTACTTCACAGGGTTGTTGTGAAAGAGAAACTCAAGTATGTAGTACACCGCTCTGGGCTCCTTGGAGGAAGATCGGGATATAATAATAATAATAATTTAATTACTGCACATGAGATCTTACTTGAGATGAATGTAAATAACTTGAGGTGAGTAAACACTACTTCCAGTCCAGGTGACCAACAAAGACAATTATGTGTTGTTTCCTTTGTAAGGGGGTTTCACTACCCTCTTTGCAGAAAAGGGGAAACAACCTGTTGGGCAGGCTTCCTAACAGAGTTCTGTTTTAGAGAGAGCTCTGTTCTGGAGGGGGTTGGTGGAGCTGTGTTTCATTTCCATAAGTGTGAAAGAAATAGTTAAGCAAGGCCTGTCTAGAACATTGTCCCTCAGTTCTAAAGGCTACCTCCTGAACACTTTAGTCTTGAAGGATTTGCCTCTCTTCCTTGTGGATGTTGGGGAGTAGTCCCACATGTTGCCTGCAGAACCGAACTGTTAACACAATGTGCTCACTGGCTGGACTTTTATGCCTTTTCTGTCCTTGTAATGGAAACATCAAAAGGGTGCAGAATGATCCTTTAAGATCCACTTGTTCATCTGACCAGGCAAATAGAGAGGGGCTGACTCTTTTGCTTATTTTTCCATCTCTCTCTCCCTGCTAGAATAAAAAGGGGTGTGGGGGAAAGGACTCCAGCAGGCCTGGATGACTGATTTTTGTGTCTCTGCCTGAGTAAAAGAATGGAAGCCTATACCCAGTCACCACAGCAATGTTCTTCACTAATGTTGGGTGCCCCTCCTTCCTGGATCATAGGGTCTAGTAAGAGGCATATTTCATGTTCTCTTGTACAGTTTCCATATCCTTCTGACAAGGGGAAGAGTATTAGGTTCTGCTCTGGGTGGTTTGGGCTGGGGTGGGGAGGCAAGGTGGGAAGGAATGCCAGTGTGGTGAGGGGAAAGAGTTGTTGGAAGCTCAGTGAATCCGGGAGTGGGAGAACAATTCTCCACTGTTTGCAAGGCTTCAGTAATTTTACTTTTTGGACTTGTTTATATAACTTAGATTATTGGCTTCTTGTATCACAAGATCCTATTATTGGCTGTTCAGGTAGCCATCCACTAGGTTTCCTTAAATCCATCTTTGAAATATTGCTGCTAGTCACTTATTCTCCCCTACTCCCATTTGTACTCAGGGCTTTATTTAAGATGAGGCTTAGTTATTGAAGTTATTAGAACTTCATAGAATGACTTTGAGCATATGCATTGTCTTTTCTTCTCATGGCCAAAGAACCAGAGGTAGCTGCCTCCATGACCCTGGAATTAGGGAGCAGAGTTTCCATGTTCAAGACTGGAGTTTCCAGGTGAATATCAAGTCTTGCACCTTTTAATCATGTGTGCTTGGGGCTAAAGTGCATGTGATGTAGAAGACTTGGGGCCGACTCTCTCAATATCTGTTTTGGGGTTTTTTTTAACACTTTAAAGCAGCTATGTTGGGCTCCAGTTTTGATCACAACAGTGGTCCTGGAGAGGGAATGGTTTTAGCCATTCAGACCTTAAGGAGTGAATTGCCTTAACCCCTGAAACTGATATTAGCTCCAGAGCAGGAAACATGCAGGCATGATAAGGGTACTTATTCCAATGTTGCTATAACCTGTCTGTCCTTCCACTTTCTGTAAGCCACCCCGCCCCCATTAAAAATACCCCAGTGCTAGCAGTGTTGAGTTTTATGATAATTATGACTATTATTATGACAATGTTGGGTTTTATGCTATTATTATTATGCTAGTATGACTTCATTAAAAAAAAACTTGCTATCTTTTTTAACCAATATATTTTAAATTATTACAATAAGCAGGGGGAGGTAAAAGGATTTCCTCCAGAAATTTGCTGTCTGGAGTTAGAAAAAGGGATTGAAAATGGAATGACCCTTTCAGGTTTCACACATGCCTTCCCCCAAATGGGAGCATAGGAAACTGCCTTATATCGCGTCAGACCATTGGTCCATCTAGCTTAGTATTGTCGACTACACTGGCTGGTAGTAGCTCATCTAGGTTTTAGGCAGGAGTATTTCCCAGCCCTACCTGAAGATGCCAGGAATTGAACCTGTGACCTTCTGCATGCAGGGCAGATGCTCTGTCACTGAGCTATGGCCCCATCCCCAACTCACCAGAATATCAGTAGGAAACACAGCATCTTGTGACCAATGTTTTTGAGATGGAGCACAAGTGGCGGAGAACAGGACACAGCATAGAGTCCATTTTAAGGTTTATGTGGAGGTGGTGCGTGCGGCAAAAAACAATTCTGGTCTGCCTGCATTGCTTCTGCAGGTTCACATCCAGCAGATCTGTCCTGGGTTGTGAGGAGTCTGATTCAGGCTCATTCCAATTCTAACCAACCCCCGGGGACTTTGTTCTGCTGCAATGCTTTTAATGGGTTCTTTGCAGACAAAATCTCTTGTATTCGGGCTGACTTGGACTCCACTGTTTCTGCAGAGCCTATTAAGGTGGTGTCCAGCAATCTTTCTTGCAATATTAGATTGGATCAGTTTCAACCTGTGATGCCTGATGACGTGGACAAGCTGCTTGGGGCAGTGCAGCCTACCACTTGTTCTCTGGACCCTTGCCCGACTTGGCTGCTTCTATCTAGTAGGGAAATTGTTGGAGATGGCCTAGTTAATATAGTTAACTCTTCGCTGAGGAACGGCACGATGCCTCCTTATTTGAAGGAGGCAATGATTAGACCACTTCTTAAGAAGATTTCCCTAGATCCTTCAGTGATGCATAGTTATAGGCCTGTCTCCAATCTCCCATGGTTGGGCATGGTGATTGACAGAGTGGTGGCTAACCAGCTTCAGGTAGTTTTGGAGGAAACCAGTTATCTAGACGCATTTCAAACTGGCTTTAGAGCGGGCTATGTGGTTGAGTCTGCCTTGGTCAGCCTGATGGATGACCTTTACCATGGAATCGACAGAGGGAGTGTGACTGTTGGTTCTTTTTAATCTCTCGGTGGCATTTGATATAATTGACCATTGTATTCTTCTGGATCGCCTGGGGGAAATGGGGATAGGAGGCACTGCTTTGCAGTGGTTCCGCTCCTATCTCTCAGGCAGATTCCAGATGGTGGAGTTTTGTGACATTTCCTCTTTAAAATGGGAGCTATTATATGTAGACTCTCAGGGCTCCATTCTGTCACCAATGCTTTTTAACATTTACATGAAACCGCTCGGTGAGATCAACAGGAGATTTGATGCAGGGTGTTATCAGTATCCTGATGACACTCAAATCTATTTCTTCTCATCATCATCATGATGAAATGGAATTCATTCCCTAAACGCCTGCTTATGGGCAGTAATGGGTTGGATGAGGGATAACAAACTGAAGCTGAATCCAAGCAAGACGGAGGTGCTCATTTTGGTGGATTGGAATTTAAGGGATGAATTAGATCTTACTATGCTGGATGGGGTTATACTCCTCTAGAAGGAACAGGTACGCAGCTTGGGAGTACTCTTGGATCCTGGCCTCACCCTAGCATCTCAGGTGGAGCCTATGGCCAGAAGCACATTCTATCAACTTCAGTTGATTCGACAGCTGCGTTCATTCCTTGAAGAGAATAAACTTGAAACAGTGGTGCATGAGCTGGTAACCTCCAGGCTCGACTACTGCAATGCGTTCTACATGGGTCTGCCTTTGTATGGAGTTTGGAAACTTCAGTTTGTTCGAAATGTGGCAGCCAGATTGGTCTCTGGGGCAACCTGGAGAGACCATATTATGCCTGTCTTAAAACAGTTGCACTGCCTGCCGATGTGTTTCCGGGAAAAATACAAAGTGCTGGTTATTACCTTTAAAGCACTGAACGGCTTGGATCCGGGCTACCTTAGAGTGCGCCTTCTTCGGTATGATTTCCATCGCTCGTTGAGGTAATCTGGAGAGGTCCGTCTCCAGTTACCACTGGTACGTCTGGTGGCGACTCGAAACCGGGCCTTTTCTGCAGCTGCTCCTGGCCTATGGAATGCACCCCCGGCAGATATCCACAGTTTAGACTCGCTGTCGGCCTTTAAGAGATCACTAAAAACTTACTTGTTTGGCCTGGCCTTCCAAAGTTTGTAAATTTTTTTTTTAACAGTTTTTAAATTGGTTTTAAATGGTGCTTTTAAATTGTTTTTATTTATATTGTTTTTAGCACTGTGTTTTAAATGGTTTGTGTTTTTAGGTCTTTTTAAATTTGTTGTACACCTCCCAGAGCCTTTGGATGGGACAGTTTATAAATGTAATAAATAAATGTGTTGCAGTCTTAGTCAGTTGTGTTGAGATTTTAAATTTTAAAAAAGCGATATCGACCACAGTATTGGGTAAGCAGTTTTGTCCCTTTACCTCCCCCTTTTTAATTGCTGATGAAGAGAGATTACTTTGCTGGTTAGGGGCTTGGGGCTATTCCCACTGATTCTTCCAGCTTGTCTTCTGGTAAACGTAGCTGATGACAACCACGAATTATATAAACACTCAAATAGAAGTATTTTTGATGCCTTTAGTCTTTTCTAAAGAGGAGTGAGTAGGCTAGTTTAGTACAGATAGCAACCTACCCATTAATATTGGGTACTTTGAAAACTATAGGCAGAATCCATACTAAGTTTCATTGAAATCAGTGGGATATGTTAATGACTAACATGTCTGCTTTATTTCACTGCTACTTGGTCCTTATTAACTTAGCCTGGATCCTGCCCACTGATTTCTTTTAAATGTGTGATTCTATTCTAAATTTGTTGACAATCATTGTTGAGATACTTTCCTTTCACATTTCTCTTGCAGTTTTAGAACTGTAAATCATCACTTTAATCCACTATGTCTCATGGCCTGTCATGCAAGACAAATTTGCTAGTAAGCAGCATTTAACAAAATGTATAACAACAGTATTCTAGTTAGGCAGTGGGAATAGAGTGCAGATAAGATGTGGTCACAAATTTTATTTTAAATTTATTCAACCTCTTCATCTATTCAAGCAGCTCACAAAAAATATAAACTGTAAAATAATAAAAACAAACCCAGTATTAAAGCCATACTTAACTGAAGGAACGTGAAGCAGACATGCACATCTTTTCAAAGCTCCACTTCAGTTTTCAAATGCCTACCCAGGCAAATGAGTCTTCTTTCTAAAATCTGCTTTAGTTCATCCTGGAGCTAATTCCAAAGGAAGCTACTATTGTAAAGGCTATGCTCCTCCCTGATGCAGCCCTGATTGTCTTGGGTATCAGAACTTTAATCAGGGCCTTACCTGATGATTGAAGGCTGTGAAATTGAGCCAGTACTTGTACTAAACAAGCGCTTCCTTCAAATACCTCTTCATTATTTTAAAATGTGAAGTATATTGTGAATATTAATGTGTGTTGCTCAACTGTCATTGTCCTTTATAATTTTCTTTTAAAAAAAGAAAGAAAGAAATCACCACACATTTAGTAAAGTGGGCCAAAATGAAACTTGGAACAAAAATAGTTGATATAATGATCTAATAAAAGTATGACTTGGATATCTGTTTTCTTTTCCATCTGTCTGCACCCAAATAAACAAAAATGTTTCTCTCTTACAGAAGAAAAATATCTGTCCTTGATGGTTTGATTTATTTTCTGTTTCATTTGAGGAAAAATGACAGGTATGCTATGTGAAGGATGGCATGATGGCTACTTTACAGAGTCATTTTAATGGTACTTCTCCATTGTGCTGGGTCATCAGCTGAGTACTACTGTTGCGGAACGGCTTAAAACAATGTCCAGGCAGTTGTGCAGCACTGCTTCCATTGGAAACAATGTAAGTAGTGCTGTGCAGCTGCCCAGAAGCTGTGTTAACTTTTCCACAGCTGCCCTGTCATGCAACACTGTCAGGGCTGCCTTTTGCATTGTGCAGCAGCCCCAGCTGGTCCCTTACACTGATGTGCTGTGCAGAATGTCAGCCAATACTGAGGTGCTACTAGAATGAGTCTTCAAAGAGTCTCAGGCTTGCATGCTCCTCTCTCACCTCACTTGCCTTCCTGGTTTGAGGGAAATTGTAGTTTGTCACTTTGTCCAGTCCAGCAAATCATGGTTTTTGCTCATCATGCAAACTAAGATTAGGAACGGTGGTTTGATTCTACTTCAGATTCTTATTTTCAGGGCAAGCACAGTTACAAGTTTGGAGAAAATGGCAGGTATTCCTTAAACCAGGATTCTCCACGTGGAAGTTGAGGAGGGTGTGTCTCAATTTTATAACATAGGGATGTGCGTGCGCACACACACATATGCATGTATGTGTAAGAATACTGTTGGTAGTACAGTATGTTGGTAGTATCCAGAGAAAGTTAGTCATGATTAAATCCTATTGATTTCAACGAGTTGTTAGTTGTGAACATGGTGGACTGATTTAGATAAAGGCAATTTTAAATCCCACCGTCCTAGTCCTGCTATGCTGCCTCATTGTGACAGGGCGGGGGGTGTTCCTGGGAGGGATGAGAGAAGTTAGCCAGGAGATATACTTGCAGTAGGGTCACCCAAGGCAGGAAGGTCATGCCAGCTGCCCAGCTAAAGAAAGCAAACTCCTATATTGGGCAGCAGCGATATAGGAAGGTGCTGGAGGTGGACGATCACTTCAGTGACAACAACAAAGGCATCATTTCATACTGTGTGGGAGAAGGCAATGGTAAACCACTTCTGTATTTTACCAAGAAAACCACATGGATAGACAAGATAGAATGATTGTCAATGTAGTGCCGAATGATGGGCCCTTCTGGTCGGATGGTACTCAACATAGAGCCCCTGGTGGCGCAGTGGTAAAACTGCCGCCCTGTAACCAGAAGGTTACAAGTTCGATCCTGACCAGGGGCTCAAGGTTGACTCAGCCTTCCATCCTTCCGAGGTCGGTAAAATGAGTACCCAGAATGTTGGGGGCAATATGCTAAATCATTGTAAACCGCTTAGAGAACTCCGGATATAGAGCTGTATATAAATGTAAGTGCTATTGCTATTGCTAACATGCTACTGAGGAAGAGCTGAAGATCTCTGAGTACCGATGGTGTTTATGACATGGTTAGATTAAAGCCTTTTGGACATCTAGCGACTGATGTTGTCATGCGGGAAAAGAAAATCTGAAGCTGCAAAGACCGAATTACAATGGGAACGTGGAACATAAGAAGCATGAATATGGGAAAGCTCGACACAGTGATAGATGAAATGAATCGACTACAGATTGACATCTTGGTCATCAGTGAATTAAAATGGACTAGAATAGAACACTTTCAGTCAGAAAATCATACCGTTTACTACTCACCAAAAACAAAGAAGGAATAGTGTTGCTTTCATAGTCAGGAAGGATATAGCAATGACAGTACTTGGATACAATGCGATCAGTGACCGACTAATATCAATTAGATTTCATGGACAACCCTTTTAACATGACAGTTTTTCAAGTCTATGTCCCAATGACTGATGCAGAAGAAGAGGAAGTTGATGAGTTTTATGCTCAAGTTCAGCCTGAAATTGACAGAACATGCAAGCAAGATGTGCTGCTGTTGGTTGGAGACTGGAATGCCAAAGTTGGAAATGGTAAGGAGAAAAACACAGCCTGACTGTATGGCCTAGGAAACAGAAATGAAGCAGGAGAATGACTTATTAGTTTCTGCCAAGCCAATAATCTGCTAACAGATTCTTCAACAACCAAAGTGGCGCCCAGATACATGGACATCACCAGATGGAGTACACAGAAATCAAATTGATTACATTATTGGTGCAAGGAGGTGGAAGAGCTCAGTTATAACAGAAAAGATGTTGCCGGGTGCCAACTGTGGAACAGATCACGAACTGCTCATGTGCAAGTTCCAAGTCAAGCTAAAGCAGAAAAACAAAGCTATCCAGCTTCCACAATACAATCTTGAGAATGTACCCACTATTTTCAAGGAGAACATGAGGAACCACTTTGAAGTTCTGAACCTCATTGATAGGGGACCAGAGGAACTGTGGAATGAAGTCAGAAGTTATTAAGGAGAAATGTGAAAAGAGACTGCCAATCCAAGAAACAGAAGAAAGCAAAATGGATGTCAGAACAGACAGTGGAAATTGCCAAGAAGAGGAGAGAAGCCAAAGTCAAGAAAGATAAATACTTCACAAAGGAACTTAATATGGAATTTCAGAAAGCTGTTAGAAGAGACGAGGAACACTACTACAATGATATCTGTAAAGACCTTGAGGATGGAAATAGACATGGAAAAACAAGGCAAGTTTTCCAAAAGATTTCTGAACTCAGAGGGAGGGTTCCAACCCCAAATTGGTATGTTAAGGGATGCCAAAGGACAGGAAGTAACTGATTCAGAGAAGATCAAACAGAGATGGAAGGAGTATACTGAAAATCTGTACAGCAGGGATGTCAACATCCAAGATACTCTAGAACAGGGATTCTCAACGTTGTGTCTCCAGATGTTATTGGACTTCAACTCCCACAATCCCCAGGCCCAGTGGCCTTTGGCTGGGGATTATGGGAGTTGAAGTCCAATAACATCTGGAGACACAACGTTGAGAATCCCTGCTCTAGAAGATATTCCCTACTTGCAATAACCTCTAGTTCTGGAAGATGAAGTCGGATCATTACCAAGTTGGAAGGCTACAGGAATTGATGGAATAGCTACAGAAATATGGCATTTATTGATTAAATCTGGAGAAAAACTAGATTTAAATCGAGTTTCACACTGACACTTCTTCACATATTCGGGCAAATCTGAACACTAAATATGCTCATTTACAATTCAGTTGTGCATTTGCAACATCTAGGGGCTATGCTTTGTGTAATTGTCCATATAACTTGATTTTTGCTTATTGAGGAAATACCTCGTTATTCAATTGGTACCTCCCAATAAGCAGTTTTCTTTATAAAGTTTCATTCCAGCTACTGGGGCCTGCATCTCCTTCTTATTGCACTGCTTACACTTGATACATTTTCTTTATATATATATTTTAAAAAAACAAAAACCAGGGAAAAATGTCTTCAAATTACTTCCTGCTAGGGTCTCTTTTGTGCCCAGGCATGACAACTTTTCTGTGGCAAAGTGTGTGGGGGCAATATAGGACATGTGAACTGAATACTTTTAATTGCACTGTTTCTACCACTCCATTTCCTTTATTATCCAGTCTCCTAACTCCTCTTACTGCTCTTGGCCCAGCTGCCTCACATAAGGACAATGCAGCAATCGTATCCAGGCTTTGTCTTTGCACATGTATCTTTAGTCTGCTTAGAAACAGAGTCTGAAAGCCCAGAATTTTCTAGAAGCAAGTGCAGGTAGTTACTAGGCAGTCTAAAGAGATTTTCATGAGATAAATGAATGCCCTTGTTTGATTGGTAGGTAACTCAATGTGTGTGGTAAAGAATCATTAATTCATTATAACTACAACTCTTTTACATGAGAATTTGAAATATTTTTAACATCTATTTTTATTCACTTTGCTTGTGAATACCATAAGTCCGATTAATTTCAATGGTAGTAAGCCATGACTGATATGATCCTATGGGATTAGCACAAGAACTAAAATCTACTGTATTTACATGAATCCAAGTTTAGATTTTCTCCCCAAGTTTTTAAATATTAGAAATCAGGAGGTCATATTAAATTCAGAGTCCTGTTGCTTTCCAGTAAATGCAGCTATAACTTGTTAATCTCTACTTTTTAAAGGGGGGAGCCTTAAATTCAGAATCTTCTTCAATTCAGGTAAATATGGTTCATTTCGTAGTTTTTTGCCATTGGACTGGTTTACCCATCATGACTGCTATGTTCATTTCAAGAGTGTGTAAGGTTGCTTATTGGCTCATAGCCAGGTTATGTTCACATTTGGGTAGAATAGTTCCCTTTTGTGCAGACTCTGAACATACTTTCTCCTTAGTTTTGAGCTCACAGTTGATACCTCAATACTAAAGCTATACATGTTGGAGAAAGAAGGGATTCACAGGTTTAGGCTTAGCTCACTAGACAGCCATTATTTGTGCCCTCCTCCAGTCCCCTCTCTTCTCTCAGATCTTTTCCTGGCACACAGGTAGAGGCCTTAGGAGAGAAGTGGGTCTTCTACCATTTGTAGTGGAATATGGAGACTAGGGATGTGAAAAACATTTTGAGCTTGAAACGGGCCATTCTAGTGCTCCTAGCTCGAAACAAAACACCCTTAAAACAAAGGGCCTGTTTTGAGCTTGAAATAAAGCAACCTCCTTTTCGAATCGAAACGTTTTGAGGGCAGTTGTTCCAGGGAGAGCTGGTCTACTGATTGGGGTCAGCGGGTAAACCAGTCCTCCAAGATGGGCTGACATGCTAAGTCCAGAGTGGAGGCCTGGTCTACCCACCATGTGAAGCAGGCGGACCAGGGCTGCATCCTGGACCTAGCAAGTTGGCCCACCTTGGAGGACTGGTCTACTAGGTAGACCAGTTGTCCGAGGCAGGCCAACGTACTAAGTCCATCAGAGGACTGGTCTACCTGCTGCGTGAGGCGGGTAGACCAGGCCTCCACTCTGGACTTAGCATGTCAGCTCACCTTGGAGAACTGGTTTACCTGCCAACCCCAATCAGTAGATCAGCTCTCCCTGGCAAAACAGCCCTCAAATGGCACTCAAAACATTCGAAATGATTTGATTTGAAATGGGGGTTGCTTTGTTTCAAGCTCGAAACAGGCCCTTTATTTTAAGGGCATTTTGTTTCAAGTACTGTATGTTATGGGCATCTCCCCATTTGAGGCACTTGCTGATTTTCAAAAGAAATATATTTCAACAAATAGAAATATCTGAGAGATATGTATACTTGCTAAGAAAGGTTACTAAAGTTCACATAGTATGCTGCCACGTGTGCAAAATAATTGGTTTGACTTTGGACTGTGGCTATCATAATATTTAGAATGGTGCAAAGTGCATGACTTTTTCAGTTAAGCAGTTAAAGAAGAGGGGAATCTGGATCCAGAATGCAGCATGGTGGGAAGATTTATTTAGTTCTTTGCTCCCATCACAGTCCCAGTTAGGATCTGCCCGATTCCTCGGCTGCTGTTTTATGGGAAGAAACACACACAAGCACACCAAGCCCAAACTAATATAAGGGAGGGCTTACGTAGGAACATAGGAAACTGCCATATACTGAGTCAGACCATTGGTCTATCTAGCTCAGTATTGTCTTCACAGACTGGCAGTGGCTTCTCCAAGGTTGCAGGCAGGAATCTCTCTCAGCCCTATCTTGGAGAAGCCAGGGAGGGAACTTGAAACTTGCTCTTCCCAGAGCAGCTTCATCCCCTGAGGGGAATATCTTGCAGTGCTCACACATCAAGTCTCCCATTCATATGCAACCAGGGTACACCCTGCTTAGCTATGGGGACAAGTCATGCTTGCTACCACAAGACCAGCTCTCCTCTCCTTGGGCTTGACAAATCATGGGGACTGGAAAGCCATGGTGCCTAGATTAGGATACTCAGAGGTAGAGTTATTTAATAAAATCATTTTGTCCCATGCAGCCCTCCTTCTGTTCCAAGTATGTTTCTTGTAAAGGAGATAAAGAGAAGCCCAAAGTCTGGTAATTTTTTCAAGTGTCCACTGTCTGGCTCCTAAATTTTTGAGCTAACTCCCTGATCCAAAGAAAATTCATCCAGGCCTAATGTAATGTGTGATTTGAACCTTTTATAATGGTACTAGTATTTTTCAGCCCGTTAAAAAAACGGGCGCTAGTTGCCTTCTCCGCCCTCCCACGCCGCCTCCTCCCGCCCGGGCCTTCCACCTCCCACTGTGGTTTTGGGTGGGGGGGGGGCCACCACGGTGGTTTTGGTTTGGGTGGGTGGGGGTCCTCCGCGGTGGTTTTGGTTTGGGTGGGGGGGTCCTCTTTCCCCCTCCCGGCTTCGGCGGCACTGCCAGGCCTCGGCCACGGCTTCGCTGCTGCCTCGGCCGGCTTCCTCCGCTGCCTCTTCCCCCTGCCCGGCTTCGGCAGTGTGGCCAGGCCTCAGCCATGGCTCCACCGCCGCCTCGGCAGCGCCGCATCTTTTGGCCGAGGCCGCGGCTCCGCCCGCGCATGCCCAGAACAGCCGAGGGAGACACGGACGCACGCCAGGCACTTTATTATATAGGATTATGACTTGTGTGCACAGTGAACTCCATATAGCTAAGAACTGTCTCATTACAACAGAAAGGTAGAAGTTTTCCTAATGCTTAGGTAATTCAAGCAGTCTCAATGAATCTTTCTGTGGACCTCATGGTCCTTGCAGTGCTTTGGATTGGGGTTATGATTGTTCAAATGGTGTGCAAAATGTGAAGTTGTAGTACTACAGAAAAGCACAGCAGAAGAGTATATTATTCCAAATAAGCAATCTTCATTATTACTCTGGTTTATCAGAAGTCTTGTTTGTTTTGCTTTTTGGTCAAAAGGCTCCCAAGGTGACTTACAAACATATATGAGAGAGAGGCGCACACAAAGACTGACATTGAAACTAACTCAGCACTGGTGCTACAAGGGAAGGGTGATTTTATTTATTTTTTGCTGCTTTCCTTTTTCCTCTGAAGCACAGAAAGACTGGAAATATCAGGCTTTGCCTAGCTCTACAGAGCTAGCAATGTATATAACTCTAGGTAGGCTGTGGAAACTTTAGGGTGGGGTGGGGGGAGTACAATTGTAAACTTCTTTTAATTGTATATACCATCTGCTTCACTAGTGTTCCATGCACCTCTGTACACAATAATGTTCTACTTCATGTTTTAAGGAAAATTCAATACTTGTTTTATGATGCAGTTAAAAACTGAAGGCATCTGATTCATGACCACTCCCAAAATGTGGTTGAGCTTGTTCTATAGGTTTACTGGCCTCTGTACTTGCAACTCAAATAGAGAGCCAGAACTTCATAGTCAGTTTTTTTATTTTGTAAAATCTGTGAATATGTTTGTTTTGGTATAAAATGCAGTATAGGTGTTAGATCAATTAAACGCATGCTTCGTATCTTCAGTGTTGTCACTTAATCACTCTCCCTCCACCAAAAGAAACAACACTGTGTTCATTTTACAAAGTATTTTACAAATCTAATCTCATGGATGTTCAGGCAGGGACTCTGATCTGCAGAATGCTGCCTGAGCAACTTAAACTGGAAAGCAAAAGCCTCCTTCATCACTGGTTTGTTCTCCAGGTTGGTAGCAGCTGGGGACAGAAGTATTTGGACCCATGCATTCATTCCTTTTATCACCCAGTCCTGAAGTGCAACCTGATGGGGGAGCGGAGGTACCAAGACACTGTTCCTCATGTGATCCGAAGTTACACAAGCAATGCATACTTATTGCATGTAGACCCCATGCAGCAGTTATTTTACCTCATCTACAGAAATACAGAAAGCTATTCGTGCATACTTATTAGATCCAGAAGAAGAAAACGTAACTGTAATATAATGCTACAGCAAGCAAACTGAAGAATTAAATATGAATATTTCATGATCGCAGTCTTGGTATTTTCTAAATAGTGTTTTTGTTTTCAGGCGTCTTCATCTCAACAAGAAAGCAACAGACAAACAACCATATAGCAAGCTTCCAGGTGTTTCACTTCTGAAGCCTCTAAAGGGTGTTGATCCGAATCTCATCAACAATTTGGAAACCTTCTTTGAGCTGGATTATCCAAAAGTATGTATCAACTTTTTAAAAAAAAGAATCTACTTAAGCTTGCCTCATGATCTTTCTCTCTTGCCTAACAGAATATTGTAGTGTCTCATATCAGAGGACATGTATATTGACTCCCCGCTGCCCACCGTAACTATTTTTTTGTATGCTGCTGTTGGTCACTGTACAAAAACAATAACAGATATGCTTAAATGTCCTCACTAGTTGCTAGTTCATTTCTGAGCACAGCTCAGGATGCTGGCTGCAACTTGTGAAGCTCTGTACATCTTGGGACCTGGGCATCTGAACGAACACACACTCTCACATGAACCTGCCCACATATTTAAATCACTTTCAGAGTTTCCTTTTTCAGGTTGCCCTGACTTCTTTGTAAGGCAGGTGATTGGAGATGAGATGATAAGCACTCTCTGAGGATTTTTTCCGACCGGTTATGAATCCACCTGTGATATTACTATCTAGCCCACGGTTTAACAGTCTGCTAACCAAAATATCATGAAGAACTTTTCCAAACATTTTTCTGAAATTGAGATAAACTACAGCCACAGCATTTTCACAATCCACTAAGCTAGTAACCAGGTGTTTTTGTGTGTGTTTGTTTTTAAAGACAAGACTAGTCTGGCAGGATTTATCCTTGACAAATCTATGCTGGCTTCTGCTAAATCACAGAGTTGTCAAAATCCTTACAACTAACTGCTGTATAAGTGTTATAGTATCTTCCCCTGTATCAAAATCTGATTGATTGGTCTGTAGTTTCGCACATCCTTTTCTTTCCCCGTTTTGAAGATTGGGAAAACATTAGCCTATCTCAGGCCTTGAGGCACCTTACCTATGTTCCAGGATTTCTCAAAGATGATAGACAGAGGTTCTGAGAGTACATCAGCAAAATCTTTTAGTGTCCTAGGATGCAGTTCTTTTGGGTCTAAAGACTTGGAACTCATTTAAAGTAGATTGGTGTCTCCTGATTAACTCCTTATGAGATTGCTTTTGTGAGATTGCATGCAGTACCCATTTTGGGAGAAGACTGGTGCAAAATAGGAGTTGAACAGTTTTGCCTTCTCTCTGCCATTGGTTAATGTTTCACCATCCTTACTGAGCATCGGCCCTAACATTTCCTTTTTCTTCTTCGGAACATACCTTAAAAAGCCCTTCTCATAATTTTGTTTCATAATTTAAAAACCCTTAACATTATGATGATTGATTAATTGTGGGTATCTTCCAGTCATTTTGAGCCCTGTAGGTCCGGATTGGGAAGAAAGTGTGATGGTTGGGCAAAATGTGTGATAGTTATAGCCCCGAACTCTTACATAGATCAGGTACATAGTTCAGTTTTAGGATTGATCCTTTAAATGTGTCCTACCAAAAAACCTTCAGGAAATGTTGCAGTAAACATTTAACTTGAGGACTGGAGGTTATTACCTACAAGAAAAAAATATGCACAGATTATGTAATTCCTGGGGTGCTGCTAGTTTTGCCTCAAGGCCCACTTGTTTCAATCTGTACAAGCCTTCAGTTCTCTGAAATCCTTGGAGGTAAACATAAAACGTTCATACTTTGAAGTTATTGACCTTTCAGAAATGGACTCTTGTTAGAGAAAGCAACTTGCTAGGATTTTTTTCAAGGCTACATTAGTGTGTTAAATTACAAGTTAGGGGTTTCGTATAATTAATGTTGTTCAGTTACTGTCACACAAACTTTACATGATGAAGAAGACGATGCATCGTTTAAGAGTTTAACTCGAAACAGTTACAGATAGTCCATATCATTGTGACTTGTTTGGCAGGAGGCAGGCAGTAGTGTTTTTCCAGAGAGTTAATAGCAGTTTGAAAGGGGATTGCCATTTGTGGTGTGTACACTTCTCTCACTATTGCTACCGAATGACCAAACAAAAGT
The DNA here is from genome assembly GCF_027244095.1 of Hemicordylus capensis. NCBI lineage: Eukaryota > Metazoa > Chordata > Lepidosauria > Squamata > Cordylidae > Hemicordylus > Hemicordylus capensis. The sequence goes on from NC_069658.1 coordinate 132,469,631, forward strand.
TTCAGGTTTTTATATGCTTTCTTATCTTGCTGAATAATGCTGATATCCAGTATGGAGAGAGAACTGTTTCTAAGTTCCAGGTGATAAATTTCCTTTTGGTAGTTTTTCTTTTCAGCAACACCCCCTCACCCCACCCCCATTTTTTTTTTGCATCTGGCAGAAACTGAGATGTTCAAGTATCTTTGGCTGCAGCAGCTTGCTATCTGATCTCTAATATGGGGTATATGTGTTAAAATTATTTGAATAAAACTAAGGCATCTTCTGTGTGTGTGTATACAATTTTGTGTGTTCAGTTGTTCCCAATGCATTTACATACTCTTAAAGTCAAGCAAGTTTAGACTTTATAATAACATACATATTGCATATATTTCCAGAAACTTTACATCTCTTTGCCTGTTATATAGGCATTGTTTCTGGAAAGATCCTCTTCATGAGCACAATGAAAACTAATAGGAGTGTTGCAAGACTAACTTAAGTTCATTTCAGTGGGATTGACAAAGATGTTCAGTGAATTCTGTTTCTACAACCATAACTATATATGTATTTGTACACTTATAAAGAAATGAATATGTTAGATGAATCCCTGAGAAGTACATTAGTATGTAAACTCGTAGATGTGGAAAGTGACCTCCCAGAATTTCTGCATGTGTGTACATTGTTGTCTTACCATACTTTAACTCTGCCAACTTTTGAACTGTAGCTTGTTGGCCAAGTGCACTGATTCACATCCATAGTCTTGTTATGGTTTAAATCAATAAATCTGTTCTAAATGAACTCCACTCACTGGGAATTCCTCTGGACTTGCTAATTTATGCAGCATATATAGTGATAAAATGCTTCCTGGAATTTTAGGCATTACTTCACTAGACTTTAATTTTATTATCTGTGCTACAGATGCTTTATTCTCTTTGTTCCACATGGGAATTGCTTGTCGTTTTGCACTTCTTTTCTTTCTAATTTCGCTCTAGGGTCTTCTCTTTTTGTGTAAAGCTTGCAGGTGCAGAGACTGGCTTGTTTCCTAAGAGGAAAGGGGAAACGCTCTAGTGCAGTGAAGAACTAAGTTAAATGCCCAACATGGTAGCAGCAGCATCGTTGTAGAGAACTGGCAGTAGCTCTTCCAGTGTTGCTGTATTTATTCCCATTGTAATGAATAGGAAAAAAACTCTTGTTATACTGGTATCGCTAACCGGAAGGTTCACGACAGTGACTCTGCTGCTTCCAGGTCTGCAGAAGTGCCACTACAAGTTGTACCAGCTCATCTGGAACTGCTCATCATGTTGGCTGTTAAGTATAGTATGAGAAGCCCTAAATGCAGCCACTTCAGCAGCATTTTATGTAGCCAGAATTCTAGACGAAACACAACCATTTAGGCACAGTAATGCCTGTGTAGTTATGATGAGGTGTAAAAACTGCATTCTGCCATTGTAAGCCCTAAGCCCTCTGTTGGCCACAAAATCCAAACCCTTCTGCCCAGTCCATGTGACATTTTGGCAGGGAGCAGTTGTGTGAAAAGTGCCACCAAATTTCATACAGACTTGAGAAATTCCTTCTTAGGGTTGAAAATTGATTTCTAAGAAGTTTGTTTCACCTTTTGGCAATTGATATTCAACCAAGTAACCTACCTTTCTTATTCTCTCCTCTCTTTTTAAAAACATATTTTTAAAAAATCAGGTCAATAGTGAAATGCTTTTTTTGTGTGTGGGGTGGGGCGGGAATCTGTTGAGTTATGTCTTTGAAATTCCTGTTAAAACAGGGTAATCAACTTAGCATCCATATCACAGCACATGTCAAATGGCCTGGTTGATTCTTCCTGGCAGCAATCTTTCTTTCAATAAAAATGGCTACCTGCCTTTCTGCTTAACTGTGGACCAACTGAGCTACCATAGCAAGCTTAGCAGTGCATCTAATTTTGACTCTTGTTCAGAGCAGATATTTGTGTCTGCAGCAGCTGCCAAACAACATAGTCCTTTGAATGTTTACTCCACTGTAAGATCTATTGATCAACATGATGCACAGCCCTTTATCATTGGAAGGAGGACTGCAGGTCCCCAAGAAGCCTTCAGTGTCTCTGCATTGAAGGCTTCTTTCTGTGTGGACTGAATGGGGAGTAGGAGGGGGAACAATTTTCATGTCTCTTCCCTACCTCCAAATGCCTTCTCCAGTTGTATAAATCTGTTACTGAGGGCTGTGTGACATTGCAGTATAGCATTGCTACACTATTGATAGACTGCATTTATCTCAATCTCATAAACCCCGTGTCATGTTTTACTCTGACCACTCATATGCAAACCTTTGAGATGGAATACATTGTAGGATCATTGTAATGCTTTCCACATTGTATGTTCCCATCAGATATTGAGAGGTAGACTGCCTGTGCAGGTTGCATTTGGCTAATACCTCTTGGTGTCCCATGAATTCTATCTAAAGGATTAATCTCCATTTTCTAATAGATTATTTTATTTTATTTATTTATTTATCTATCAAATGTGTACACCACCCCAAACCTTCATCTCTGGGAGGTTAACAATAGCATAAAACAAGTTTAAAACATATACAAAAACTTAAAACAATTTAACAATTTAAAAATAAACCAGAGATTAAAACCTAAAAAATTTAGGAAACTGAGAAAGCTTGGGCGAAAAGATGGGTTTTCAGGTGTTTTTTGAAAATTGCCAGAGATGGGGAGAATCGTATCTCAGCAGGGAGCACATTCCACAATCTCGGGGCAGTGGCCGAGAAGGCCCATCTCTGTGTAGCCACCAAACAAGTTGACAGTAACTGGAGATGGACCTCCTCAGATGACCTCAGTGGGCAGTAGGGCTTGTAGTGAAGAAGACGCTCTTTTAGATACCCAGGGCCTAAGCCATTTAGGGCTTTGTAAGTTATAACTAGCACTTTGTATTTTCTCTGGAAACCTATTGGCAGCCAGTAAACTTTACTCCATCAGTAAAGGAGTAATGTGGTCTCTCCGAGATGACCCAGAGACCAACCTGGCTGCCGCATTCTGACCAACTGAAGTTTCCGGGCTATGTACAAAGGCAGCCCCACATAGAGCACATTACAGAAGTCAAGTCTGGCAGTCACTAACAGATTTGAGGTCACTGTTTTGAGGTCACTGATCTCGAGAAACGGGCTTAGCTGGCGTGTCAGCCAGAGCTGATAGAAAGCACCCCTGGCCACCACTGGAAGTACTCCCAGACTGCAAACCTGTTCCTTCTGGGGAAGTGTGACCCCATCTAAAACAGTTAGATCACAATCGTCTCCATAGAGTTCTGACTCCGCATAGTAAGTACCTCCGTCTTATCTGGATTCAGCTTCAGTTTATTCTCCCTAATCCAGCCCATTACTGCTTCCAGGCAGGCATTTAGGGAGGATATGCCAGCTCCTGAAGAGGTTGACATGGAGAAGTAGATCTGGGTGTCATCAGCATACTGGTAATACCCAGCTCCAAATCCCCTGATGATCTCTCCCAGCAGTTTCATGTAGATGTTAAAAAGCATTGGAGAAAGTGGGGCACCATACTTAAGCTCAGATTTCGAAGAGCAATAATTCCAATCAACACCATCTGGAATCTGTCTGAGAGGTAGGAGTGGAACCACTGTAAAACAGTGCCTCCCACCCCCAACACCCTCAGATGTACCAGAAGGATACTATGGTTGATAGTATTGAAAGCCTCTGAGAGATCCAAAAGGACCAACAGAGTCACCCTTCCTCTGTCAATTCCCAATTGGAGATCATCCATCAGGCTGACCAAGGCAGTCTCCACCCCAAAGCCCGCCCGAAAACCAGTTTGAAATGGGTCTAGATATTCAGTTTCCTCCAAGACTGCCTGGAGCTGAGAGGCCACCACCCTCTCAATTACCTTGCCCAGCCATGGGAGGTTGGAAACAGGCCTATAACTGCTCAACTCTGAGGGCTCTAATGCAGGCTTCTTTAGAAGAGGTCTGAAGATTGTCTCCTTAAGACAAGGAGGCATCCTGCCCTCCTTCAGAGAAGCATTTATGATTTCCACCAGGCCGCCTACAACAGCCTACTTGCTAGATAGAACAAGCCATGTTGGACAAGGGTCAAGAGAACAAGTGATAGGCCTCACTGCTCCAAGCAGCTTTTCCACATCCTCAGGAGTCACAAACTGAAACCGATCCAGTCAAATCACATAAGAGGAGTTGTTGGGCACCTCCAGTTCTGACATCAAATTAATTGTGGAGTCTCTATCTAGGTCAGCCCGAATCTGAGATATTTTATCTGCGAAAAACTCTTTAAACACATTGCAGCGGGTAACTGATGACTCCAAATTCTGGTTCAAGGGAGCGGGGGGCAAATACTAGTCCCCTCACAACCCTGAACAATTCTGGACGTGAACTCGCAGAGGCAATACGGACAGAAAAGATCCACCTCTTTGCCGCACGTATTGCCTGAGCATAGATCTTTAAATGTGCTCTATGTCACAATCTGTCGGATTCAAGTTGAGTCTTTTTCCACTTGTGCTCCAGTCGCCTACTTTGCCACTTCAGCCCCTGTAGATCTTCCGTATACCAAGGGGCCAATTTTGAAGCGGGTTGGAGGGGATGCTTGGGAGCAATTGTGTCTACTGCCCTCGTGAGCAAGTTGTTCCAATTCTCAACCAGGGCATCAACAGGATCACTGGCAAAGTCAACATTGAATCCCTCCAGTGCTTCTTGGAATCTTAGTGGATCCAACAACCTCTTCGGGTGGACCATTCTAATAGGCCCCTCGCCCCTGCAGAGGTGAGAAGTGGTTGTAAGTCCAACCTTAACCAGGTGGTGGTCTGTCCATGACAATGGGGAAATCACAAGAGTCCCCACCCACGGAACACCACCCTGATCAGAGTGAAAGACCAAATCAAGTGTGTGACCTGCAATATGCGTCAGTCCAGAGACTACGTGGGATAGGCCCATAGTTGTCATGGCACTATGAACTCCTGAGCTACCCTGGACAGATTGGTCCCGAAATGAACATTGAAGTCCCCCAGCACCAAGAGTCTGGGAGACTCCAACGCGAGTTCTGCGACCAAGTCCGTGAGCTCAGTAAGGGATTCCGCTGGGCAGTGGGGTGATTAGTACACCAACAGAAATCTCAGTCTATCCCTGGTCCCCAAACTCAAGTATACACATTCAATATGGTCCGATACCCGAACAGGGACCCTGGTACGGGAGCTGTTATCCTTATAGACCATAGCAACTCTACCTTCCCGCCCACATTCCCTCACCTGCTCCTCTGCAGAATATCCTGGAGGGAGAAGCTGGGACCAAACTGGACCACTAGCCTCCCGCAATGATGAATGGAATTGACCCACTTGTATCAATTGTTTAATTATGACAAATAACCTCCTGCCACACTTGTGTTCTACTTAACTCAATGGGCCAGTTTGGACATAACATCAAACTGCAGGTAGGTATACTTGAGGTTCAGCACTGAAACTGAGAATCATGTTGCACATGATCCAATAACTGCAGTTTGGTTACATCTGTGCACTGGCTAGCATCATCCCTCCCTCTTCCTTCCAGGCTCAGTCCCACCACTACGGCACTGCTTTCATTGCCAGACTGTGGGCATGACATCAGTGCACCACTCACCCAGCAGCCATTGGCTATGATCTGGGTGGGGTGTGCTCACCGTGCTTGTCATCTTCTCATCTGGTGGCCGTTTCTGTCAGGGCAAAGACAAATTAACCCTTTCCTCCCAACCATCACATGGCATATCTCCAAGGTTCAAACTGTCTCCCCCATGTTTTGAAGCTGGAAACTGAAAAGGGTACACAAAGTGTGAGGGAGGAAGAAAAACAACAACAACATGGCCCTGGTTTCATATGTGTATGTTCCAGGGATGGTGGAAAATCCAGTCTTCTATACCACAGAAGCATCCAAATTAAGTTTGGCATGACTAAGCACCATTGAAATTAAGAGGACAAGTTAGTTATGTCTGACTTGTCTAACTTCAGTGGTATTTAATCATGACTGACTAGTATGGATGCTGCCTGATGTTTAATATCCATGTTCTTAAATACTGCATGAAAGAATTCTTTCGGAAGTGGTTTTCTATATGCAGCTGCATATCAAGACATCGGGCAGCATCCAGACTAGTTAGTCATTGTTAAACAGGATTGAAATGAGAAAAGTTGATCATGACTAACTTCAGTTCTGTTAATTTCAATAGGACTGAGTCATTTATATATTTGAGAGTGGAGTTGCACGATAATCATTTTGTTATCCTTCAGGCATGTCAAATATGTTTAAAATTAAGTTGCTCTTGTTTTCATAGTAAAACAGTTGGCATTTCTCTATGATTGATTTATACAGAGCTGTGTGACTTGCTCTGTTCAGCCCACTCACTGATGTGATATCAGTAGAAATTCTGTTTTATTTATCTGATTTGATGTCTAGCTTACCCAATACCAAGGGCTCTTCAGGTAGCAATCTTGCCCTATTTCTAACTAAACATCTGAGTGTATGGTTGGTGTTGCAGATAAAGAAACCACAGGTAGTAAAATGTTCTGGTTTTTACACTTCCTCAACTAAATAGAACCCACCAGTTGAAAGTAAAATTCTTTGACATGGTCTCTGTCTCTTACACCTACTGGCTTCATGCATGCGTGGAGACCATGTCAGAATCTTCCAAGCTTCAATCCCTACTTTTTGGCAGGAACCCCACCTCCAACCGCTATATTTTATTTGTCTAGTTGCATTTTTGTCTTGGCATTTTTTGTTTCTTTCGGTTCCCTCCCCCTCCTCGTTCCCACTCCCGGACAGGATGGGACCAGTGGCCCCTCTAATTAAACTCATTCTGTGTGCAGAATGAGTTTTGTTCTGGGCGGCAGTATCAAGGCACTGTGTGCACACATGCATTCAAAGTGAGGCCTTCCTAATTCAACCTAAGTAGGATCTAAAATTAACTGAGTGCACATGCGCACTGTTGTAGATGGGATGCTGAGGCCTTTAGGCCTTCTCCTGCCTTATGCCAGGCATGCCAGATTTTAAGTGCCGATAAATTACTGTCAACGGAAACACATAGCAAGTGTATGTTGTGTCTCGGAGAGGCACACGTGGTGGAGATGCGCTCCCACTACCAACAATTTACGAAGCAAGCTAGGAAGATCAGAGCTTTACGACTCCATTCCATTTTATGGGAACAAGCCCTTTGCTCATCCCAAGACTCGTTGGCTAAAAATACCTCCCAAAATGTCAGGTGAAAAAGTCACTGCCTCAGAGCTGGACTCTGCCTTGGCGACTCCCTGCTTGCCTAAAGCCTCTTCGGTGCCTAAATCAGTGGTGATGAAAGATCCAATTGCTCCAGTGATGCCAGCACTGTCACCTCCAACCACCTCAATTCCATTGGGATCGGCATTGATAGCTTTGGTCCCGAATCGTTCAACTTCTTCCATTTCAAAGTCTTCAGCAGTGGTAATCCTGAAAAAGACAAAGACGACACTTCAGAAACAGCATCCAGCCTTGCCAGTGCATTCCAAAGAGTAAGCAAGCTGTAGAGATGGAGGCAGAAATGACCACACTTAAAAAGAAAAAGGCCTTGCTGCCAACTCTCTTATCTAAAACCCAGTACCTCAGAGCAACTGGTACTGAAGGTTTCTGAGGGTTTGGCTCCTGATAAAATTCCGGTGGATGCCTACCCGGAATATCAACCAACTTGGCCCCATCCACCAGGTCAGGATCTGGATGTTGATCCCAAATACCCCTTGTCCAACACAGAGTATGCTCTGGAGAATCAAAGCCGTGACTCACCACCACCTAAGCCTGTAAAGAAAGGACAGAACACCCTAGGCCTTCTGAACCCTATCCATGTCGGGATGAGAACCCATGCTTTCTGGAATGAGACCCTTCAAAAGTGTGTCACCACTCTAAAGACTGGGATCAATATGGCTGGTATTATGGTGAACGCTGTGCTAACAGCTCACAAAGGGATTTGCAATATTCTGATGGGATCAGAGGTGTGCTTAATCATGTATGGACTCAGGATAATGGAAATTTGATTCCTACCAATGGGATGAGAGCTATTGTCCCACACACTCTTGTTGATACTGAGAGGAACCTCGGTAACAGGACGAATGGTATGACTGGGGTTGTATGGATCACTACGGGAACTTACTTCACAGCCCATCAAGGTCTCAATCCCGAGATCGAACTCTGTCTCATACACCATGTCGGATGACCTGGAGCATCCTGCTGTTGTAAACCCGCCACACTCAATGAGCCGTCCATAATTTACAATGCACTGGCAGGCAAAGAGATGTCTGATTCCACTTCTTCCAGGCAGGCAAGCAGTCCAGCATCAGAGCCAGCGTGGTGTAGTGGTTAGAGTGCTGGACAAGGACCAGGGAGACCCGTGTTCAAATCCCCATTCAGCCATGATACTAGCTGGGTGACTCTGGGCCAGTCACTTCTCTCTTAGCCTCACAGGGTTGTTGTGAAAGAGAAACTCAAGGATGTAGTACACCGCTCTGGGCTCCTTGGAGGAAGAGCGGGATATAAATGTAAAAATAATAATAATAATCCCAAGGGTTCAGAGTCCGAGGTTCCAAGGTGTACGCCACTGCTATCACACAAAGAGGTATAGATGCTGTTGACGAGTTGTCTCCAGCAGCCCGTCCAGAGTGAAGCTGTAGAATTTATTGCAGATTGCCAGCTGGAATCAATCAGTGCTCTGCCCAGTTGGCCGCCCTTCATCAGTTGCATGCACTCTGCAAGCAGTTGCTGCATCTCAACTCCCTGACCTGATCACACTGCTTCTTGCATTTGCGTGCACTGGGAGATAATATTGCCAGCGAGAGTTCCTCCTGGGATTAATCACTCTGCTCTGCTGGCTCCTCCTGCACCAAGCCCTCCTTCTGGCCCATCCCAAGTGCCTCCTCCCTCCAATCACAGAGTGGGCCCTCAGGGTCCTCTGGTAAATGCACTGCCTCCCACTCCTCTTCTGAGTCCTCGAATGAAGGCATGGCATCTGTCTCAAGGTCAAGATCATAAGCAGCTGGAGGCTACAATCCCCAAACAGCAGTCCAAGCCTTCCTCTTCAACTCCTGGACTTGCCTCTATTATTCAACCAGTCTCAACACCTCTGAACCCTAGCACTCCCGGACAGCCAGATGAGGAACCAGTTGACCCTGTCCCTTCGCATTCGAGTGAAGGTGAGGAAAGAAGAAGAGGAGAAGCATTCCCCATACATCATTGGGTGCATCACCACAGGACCTTGTTACTGACAACAAGCCGATTTCTCCCTCTGTGGACCTAAAGTTATACTCCTGACTGCATTTCCAGAATGGCCACAGCTCTGGGAGTGAACCTGGATATGCAACAGAAGGGAGAACTGGACCCCTTGTTTGGGCTCACTGATGCTGATGTGAGAATTCCAGCATCCCTTCCTTTTGAGCATGGCAGTATTGGATATTGTTAGAAGCTACTGGAAAAAGCCTTCCTCATTGCCACAACCTACATTTGAGCACTTCTATAGGGTCCAAATGGACAAGGACAATTCAGCTTTCTTACAGAGACATCCAGCTCCTAATCCATTTGTGATAGAAGCTGCCCTAAACAAAACCAGAGGGTGTTCTACTAACAACCCTGGAGACAGGGACAGTCACATGTTGAATAACCTCTGTAGACACCTTTACTCAGCATCTGTCTTACATCTCAAAATTGTGAATTACCAGGCATATAATGCACATTGCAACCACTTCTTGTGGGGGAAAATTGCACCATTTATAGAATTGTTGCCACAAGACAAAGAACCAGCAAAGGTTTTTGAAAGAAGCTACTCAGCTGTCAAAACAAGAGCTGTATTCTGCTCATCATTCAGTTGAATGCCCAGCAAAAGTTATGGTTATCTCTGTGGCTTTATGGAGGCTCACAACAAGGAATCTAAATATTTCCATTTTTTGACAACTGGATGCGAGCACTAAAGTATCCACAAAAAGCACTAGACACCAGAGTCTTTGGGGCTTGAGATCAATTTTGAGAAATCACAGTTGATCCCTACAAGATAGATTCAATTCATTGGCCTCCTCTTTGATACTCAACTGGGCCGTGACTTGCTTCCCGACACACGGTTCTGTGCCATTGTTGCATTAGCAGAATGCAAGCTTCATGGGAGCACACAGCAGGTCAAGACCATTCAACATCTCTTAGGACACATTGCAACCACCTATGTACTGCCTTGCTCTCATCTCAGGATGTGTGTCTTGCAAAAGTGGTACCTTGACATCTTCAACCCATGTCAGGATCTGGTGAGCATGCTGCTCAAGCCTCCAGAGAACATATGTGAAGCTGTCACTTGTGGACTAACACTGTTCATCTCAACATTTGGTGCGCCTTTCCATCCACCACTCCCTATGGCAGTCATCACAACAGATGCATCAGACACATCAGGGAGCACATACTGGCCAATGAGTCAGTGGCCACTTTCGGAGTCAGTGGCCACTGGACTCCGAAAGAGCGCACCAAACACACAAACTACTTGGAGCTTGCAGCAACATTTCATGCTCTCAGCAGATTCCTCCCTCTTGTACGCAATCACCATTTCACCATGCAGATGGAATAACACTACAGCCTAGATATATGTGAATTGGCAGGGCTGCACAGGCTCCAGGTCGCTCCTGTCTCTGACAGTAGAACTCTGGCATTGGTGCATCCTGTACAATGCGACACCTCACATTGTTCATATACAGGGCACAGAAAATTGTCAGGGGGACAGCCTGGATAGAGACAGTTTCCCATGACTGCATGCTGGACCACAAAGTCCTCCTGTCAGTCTTCAACCACTGGGGGACTCCTTCTCTGGATTTTTTTTGCATCAGAGCAGAATGCTCAGTGTGCCCAGTACTGCTCCAGTACTGGTACCTAGACTACTTACCTGGAAGGTGGCTGCCTTGGTGGCCATTACTGCGGCTTGGAGGGTAAGCAAACTTTGTGCCTTGCTTGCAGATTCTCTGTACCTCAATTTCTATGCTGACAAAGTGGTCCTTAGGCCCATTGGGCAGTTCCTGCCCATGGCTGTTTCCACCTTTCACAGGTCTGAACCTATAAACTTACCTGTTTTCCTTCAAAAACCCTCTTCCCCAGCAGAACATAGGCTGCATAGATTGGATGTTTGCAGGGCCTTAGCTTTATACTGCAAAGGTCTACAGAGTGGAGACAATCAAATTGTTGGTTTGTGACTTATGAAGGACATAGCCATGGCTTACAAGTATATACCTAATAGCTGTCCAGGTGGATTGTGTCTACCATTGAACTTTGCTACAAGCTAGCATGGAAGGAGTTACTGCCTACTATCAAAGCCCATGCAACAAGGACTATCACAGCTTTGACAGCCTTTGAATGTTCGTTACCCCTTGAGACAATTTGTCAGGTGGCCAAGTGAGCGTCGCCACACTCCTTCATTCAACACTATGCCATTGACACCAGGGCACATAGAAACACTGCATTTAGCAGAGCTGTTCTCCCATCTATCTTCAGTTAAACCCACCACCAGGTAAGACAGCTTGTGATGCACCCATAGGTGTAAAAGACAGAGATCATGTCAAACTACAGGTTGCTTACCTGTAACTTTGGTTCTTTTAGTGGTCATCTGTTCTTTTACACACCCTTCCATCCTCCCCAATGGGTCTCCTGAAGATGGACTCCATGACTGAAGGGATGACGAGAGCCACAGCTGCATATATTGTGGTTGGGGTTGGAGTTCCTGCCTAAAAGCAGGGATTAAAGCTTCCAAGCTTTAACATGGTCTCCACACATGCGTGAAGCCCATAGGTGTAAAATAACAGATGACTACTAGAAGAACCAAAGTTACAGATAAGCAACCCATTGATCTTCAGTGGTTGCAACAACTTTCATCAATCCTATTCTTGTTAGCCACAAATCTTCAAAATGAATTGTTTCTGACTTACTACTCTGCTTGTGGTAGAGTAGTAAGTCAGACTTTCAGTCAGTAGTCAGTCAGTAGTAAGGTAGACTTTCCACTCACAGAAGGCCGCTTCCATGAGCATAATTCTCAATCTATTCATTCCTAGGATGTTTTCAAGTTGTGTTAGTTAAATGAGTTGTGTGTACATTGCATCAAAATGTTACAGAAAATGATAATGAAATACACACTTCTGAGAATTTATTGTATCTAGTTCTCAGCATATTCAGTATGTAGGATATGTGTATCCACTGCTTTACTCTTCCACTTTAAGCATAATTATTAGTGTGTTTTCCTGAAACTTGTTCTTTAGTTGAGCAGGTACCAGTGCCACATATATAAAATCTACGATATAATATTTAGCCCTACTTTGTTCTTGTGAGAATAGGTTCTGTTAGTAACTTTGGTCAGGATAAGTCTGGGTGGTTGTTCATATCACACAGCCAGTGTTCTCTCTAACTTGTTTTCATCTGTGAATGGAATGAGTTTTGTTCTGCGTGGCAGTATCAAGGCAGTGTGTGCACACGTGAATTCAGAAAAGGACCTTCCTGATTCAACTTGAGTGGGGACTAAAATTAACTGAGCGGACATCAAAAAATATGTGAGCGTGCGCACATGTGCATGCCTTAGAGAGAATACTGCCCCCAGCTTTCTGCCCTGATTGCTCCTCTTCTTGTTCCATATGAAAAGGAGTGAATGCATTCCTCTACTTTGTATTGGGTATGGAAAGAGCTTGGTGCCTCGGACAATAGCCCCACATGGCTACATTTGCAAAACCATAGGGTAGAATATTATTCACAAAGAAAAGAGAGTTGCTGCTTCATATCTTATGGAGCAGGTGGTTTTTTAAGAACTTATCTGAATGCTGCTGTGCTAGGATTTCTGTGGTGCAGCTCGTAAAGAAAACAGATGTTTGTAACTTCTTAACTACATGATCAGATCAGTTGCCACTGAATCTGGCACTGAAGGCCAAATTATGGCAGCATTCTGACAGACTATTCTGACATTCTGACAGACTATTTAAATGATTGTGGAGTTCCAGAAGAGTTCTTCTGTAGACTTTCTTGGAGCAAAAAAAATGGTTGGCTATTGTTGAACATGTGGCAAATCTTGGCTGTGACAATCTCGGTGGCAGCACCACCAAAAATAAAAATAAAAAATGAACAGGGGCACTGAATGGGGCAAAGTGCAATTCTGGGTGGGCAATCTGTTTCCCACCTTCTAGATTTCTGAAACAAATGGCAGGAGGCAGTTGAAAGGGCACTTGCCCACTCTTGTTTCCCCTGGTATCACCCTTGAACACTAAGTTGCAATAATCTAAACCCTTCCCACTTTTCCTATTTTGATTCTTGCCACTAAACCTTAGGCTAAAATGAGACACCTTTATTATAACCAAATAATTTTAACAATGTTCACTGCATTTGTTATTCGTAGTATGAAGTACTTCTTTGTGTACAAGACCATGATGATCCTGCCATCGATGTTTGTAAAAAGCTCCTTGGCAAATATCCCAATATTGACGCAAGACTATTTATAGGTAAGTGAAGGAAGATTTCTGTTTCTTTTGCCTTTTTAATATACTATAGATGGTTGGACCATTTGGCACAGAATCCAGACTTTAAAAAACACACAACCCCAATCTAGAAAACTGGGTTAAATAGTAGGCCTGTTCACATAGCCATTTGAGGGTGGGTTGGAGGGTCAAGAGAGCTCCTACCCCAGTAGCAGCACACAAGCAGAACTTCTGTTTGGGTCAACAAATGCAGGAAATACATGGTGTGGCATCCATTACTGAAATAGAGAGCTGATAATCCTCTGGGGCTTCCATACTTTCCCGGCATTCCCAGAACGGCCCCATCCCCTAAAGGGAATATCTTACATTACTCACACATGTAGTCTCCCATTCAGATGCAAAGCAGGGTAGACCCTGCTTAGCAAAAGTGACAATTCATGCTTGCTACCACAAATCCAGCTTTTCTCCCTAAGAAAGGTTGGGTGAAGCTGCATTGGCAGCTGTGCATGGTCTCAGATGGGCAAAGTCTTGCATGAATGTGAGTTCATCAGTACGGAAGTGCACAATTGCGGGCAATACTGGAATTTATTTCAGGGTCAATATAGGAAGCCTGAGGAGGACAACAATGATGAGACGGACATCTGGATCTCTGAGGAGTAGAGTGAGCTGCAGATCCGAAGGTGTAGAGGAGGAAGAGGGTGGCAATAAACCCCTTGCTTCTCTTGAGTACTGAGGCCTCCAATTTGGAATGGGGGGGGGGGAGAGAACAGAGCCAGAATATGAGCTAGTTGATGGGAGTCAGGGCCAGGAATGGGCATTTGGTCCCCTGAGCCCACTTTGCATCCAAACTACTCTTGTGCTCTGTCCCTTAAAAGGTAGAAGAATTGACTCTTATGTTGTGTCAGTTAGATAAAGTTGTAGTTTGGAACTCAGTCCAGTGGTTAAGCATCTTAATGTTGCTGAGCTGAGATTCCAAGATGGCATTAAAGTAACTTTTCATCTTGATTTTATTTGTAAAATGGTGCATTCTTATTATAATTATAATAATAATAAACAATTATTAATAACAATTGACAATAAAATTCAGCCATCCTAGGTCCTTGGGAAGGACTCGATGTCTGGATAAAACAAACCAGTCAATAACACCTGTCTGACTCTGTAAACAAGAAATAATAGACATAGTTTGTGCATGTAACCTAGATTTTGTTGTTTAACTGAGATTTGTTTTTTAAGGTGGTAAAAAGGTTGGGATTAATCCAAAGATCAACAATTTAATGCCTGCATATGAAGTTGCCAAGTATGACCTCATATGGATCTGTGACAGTGGCATTAGAGGTAAGTGTCCTCAGTGGCAATATAATAATACTGTCTAAATTCTTTTTGAACTCCAATAGCAATTGGACAGCATGCTCTTAAACTTAGTGGTGTTCTTAATATATTGTATTTGTTGTTTGTTTGATTGATATAATGCCATCAGTACAAGGTACTTTGGAGTAACATAAGCAGAAAAAGACAGGTCCCTGCCCAAGAGTTTAGAATCTACTTTCAGGGGAGTGATGGAAAGTAAAGAGGAGAGGCACAATAAGTGAGGTGAGGATAACATGTGAGCAAATAACTAAATGCAAAATTAACTGTTTAGTGATGTCCTTTACGTTTACAAGATTTCATCATGGCTTAATTACCCTACCTGCTTTGCTGCATGTATCATACTTGGTTGAAGCTTGGGCAATAAGACTAGATGCTCAACCCATCTTTCTCTTAAACTAAAGCCATGCATCTGTGTTTGCTGTAGCTGCTATGGTAGAAACAGCAGGTGAATGGCATCTACTGCCAACACTCTAGTAAGGCAATGTAGCTTCTGTTATGTCTGCTATAACTTTTGAAATAGTAAAAGTCACATCAGGACTTCATGGCAAGATTCTTCTTTTCCTACTGTTTATTCATTGCATTTATGTCCCACCCTTCCTCCAAGGAGCTCAGGGCTGGCATATATGGGGTCCTCTCCCTACAACTCCTTTCCCCCCTCATAACACTATGTAAAGTAGATTAGATTTAGATATAGCGATTGGCCCATAGCCCTCCGGTAAGCTTCCTGGCTGACTGGGGATTTGAACCTCATTCCTAGTCAAACACTCTAATCACTATACCATATTAACTCTCATTACTGATTCATACATTACCATCTAAACTTAAGACAGCAGAGCTCTAAATGAATAGCTTATCTCCTCACTTTAGTTCCTGTCAAAGCACTGGGAAATGCAGTACTCATTTATGTTTCTGCTATAGTGAGAAAAAAAGTGCAATGCTTGAGAGTAAAATTCCAATTCTGAATGACACTTGAGCAGTTGGATTTGGAAAGTAGAGTTTACCTCTCTCTTTTAAAACAGGAAGTATCTTTAATGGTTCAATTTTGTCTCTTTGCTATATTTTCAAAGTAAAATTTTAATTCTGAAAATAACATTAAAATTATGTTTCTTGTTAACAGTTTGCAAACAGTCCCTTCCTGCTTGATGACATGGGTGTAACTGAGAAATCTAATATTCCCCCATAGTCTTAAACTTGTGTGTGATGTATATTATTAATTGTTTTAAAAATGTTAGTCCATGGGTCTTAACCACAGTCCAGTTTTTATTTTTAGTAACGCCAGATACGCTAACTGATATGGCCAATCAAATGACAGAAAAAGTTGGACTGGTCCATGGCTTGCCCTATGTGGCAGATAGACAGGGCTTTGCTGCCACTCTAGAACAGGTGAGTGCCATTGTGGTCTCTGCTTCTTTCTCCAATTAAATTGTTGTCCTGACCCCCTGGTTTGTATATTAAAGTGCCTGGGAAAAGTGATATTTGAAGACTAGAAAAGCATAGAAGATCCACAACCATTTTGAGGGGGGAAATCTTGCAAGACTAAAAACTGGTTTTCCATTTTTAGCCTACTTTCCAGTAGGCTTATGAGATCACCCAGCATTCTGTGTGTCTGTCCGTGTGTCCTCCCCCACCCCATCAACTTCTCAATGCTTGGACCAATATGAACCAAATCAGGTACAGTTCTGGAGACACCTCAACAGTGTAGTTTGTGATTATGTCATCCATCCCGATCCAAGATCGTGGATGCTTAAATTTTTGATGCACAAGCACACTAACTTGTGGACAGTCTAACCGATTTGAACCAAATTTGCTACAGCTGAATGGACACATAGGGATGTCCCAATGGTGTAGTTTGTGATGATGTCACCCACCCCAATCCAAGATGGTGGATGCATAAACTTTTGAGGTGAAAGTGCACTAACTTGAGGACTGTCTAACCAATTTGAATCACATTTGGAACAGCTGTAGTGAGTGACACACAGGGAGACCTCAATGGTGCAGTTTGTAATGATGACATCTACTCTGATCCAAGATGGTGAGCACATGAACATTTAATGCGCAAGAGATCTAACTTGTTGTCCTCGATTTGCACCAAATTTAGTCCAGATGTAGAGACAGTGAAAGGAAAAGTAGGTTCATTAGTTCTTACTAGAACAAATTGTTCCTTTCTATCTTAACCAAAAGTGTTCTTCACCAGAGTTAAATAATCAAGAAGTTGCTATCTAATTACAGGGAACTGTCATCAAAACATTAATCTGAAATCTTAGAAGATTTCAGTTCTGCAACAGACATCCTAACACAGTGCATGTGTTGGGGTTTGTGGGGATGCAGCAGAAGCCCTTGCACAACTTGCCCCTTCCTCTCGTGCACACTCACTATTTCACAAGAGTGCTAATACTTCCAAGCTTTAGAAGCACTCTGTAAGAGCAGAAATATGGTACTGGCTGTCAGAGACATGTTTCCATTCTTAGGGAGGACTTCCAGAGTGCAGGGAGTGTACATCAGGATGTCAGCCATTGTTTTGCTGACAACTTCATATGATTAACTAGCAAGTTCTGAATTAATAGAGTGAACAACATGGCACAGAGAATCCTCCTGCCCCGAAGTTACTACTCTTGTATGCAGCAACTCGTATCGTTGAGTGAGAAACACATTTGAATTCTTTCTTTTTTCCTGATATGAGGGCAGGACCAAAGTCTATGGTTAATGTTATCCCCTAGTTTGTATTTTTAGTCATAAATACCACTGCTGCATCCTTTAATCAGCAGTTAGAGCTCAGCTCCTGAATTCTATCAAATGTTGAGTGTTGCAAAATCAGTAATGTTTCCTTTGGATGAATTATCATATTTGTGGCTAGTGACATAAGCCCAGATTTTTCCCCCAGTAGCCAGCATGCTGCTGCTCAACTTGTATTGCAGTGGCATAGAGCTGTAAAAATACAGAAGTCTTTAGAAAATCATTATATTAGCCACAAGGCAAATGTTTCTTGATTTGACATTCCATTGCTTTTTGTTATGCTTTCCTAACTTTAAGCCTTAACACTGAATGGAATGAGCTTTTGCCACTGACTTTTTGTGTGTAGACACTGATGCATCACATTACACAATACATAATGCAATCAAGTATTTCAGGAAACAAATGTTACCAAATAAAAACTTTGCTGTGGAGCAGTCTGTTTTTAGAAACATTCCTTTCCCCTTCTTATTCCCCACGTTGTCTGTTATGTGTCCCTTCCTCATTTCCATTCCCTCACATTTCTTTCTAGTATTAATGGTATTAATTCTGGTAAAAGAAATACCAGAAGCAGCAAAATAAATTTTGGTACTACAGTTTTATGGATTGTAGAATAGATTTCTGATTTCTGTCCTATCTACTGGCACAGTGCTTGATTTCTGTCCAAGCACTGGCATAGGTGGCTGCATAATAATAAAACACTTGTTTGCTATACAAGTATGATTTCCAGATTACATGCTGTTCAGCAGCAAAATTCTTCAGCTTGGCTGGATCATTTTGAAAATGTAAATAGCTTGTGCAACCCTCCTGGGAAAATACAGCTTATTCTTTTGTGACTCACGTGCAATGTTGTAGGACTAAAACACAATGGTAAAATCCAAAGGAAGGCATCAGAAATGTGAGTGGCACCTTGCTGACAGCACAGGGACTGTGATGTCAAAATGCAGGCAGTACTCAAGCACATTTAATGGACATGTAGTGACACTGTTGTAGTGTGTAATCTGGAAAGCGCCAAGATGAAGCAAGTGTTTACAAATGGCTTCAGGATTCTAATAGACTAAGTTATACACTTCTTTGTAATGATGCATATTAATACCTGTGCAGATGTTCACAGACAAGGATTTAAAGTTCATATGTCAAGTTCACTTAAGAAAACACGTATGTGGCAGAAGAATTTTTCATAATGTCAGCAACCCTTATCTAAAATTCTTAACACTTATAAATAAATACATCTCATAATGGAAAGAGACAATGGAATTGCTACTTCTAAACAATTCAGCTTAGTTGTTGTGCTTTCTTTAACAGGTATATTTTGGCACTTCCCATCCAAGAACATATATTTCTGCCCATGTAACTGGTTTCAAATGTGTAACGGGAATGTCTTGTTTGATGAGAAAAGATGTCTTGGACCAAGCTGGAGGACTTATAGGATTTGCACAGTACATTGCTGAGGATTACTTTATGGCCAAAGCAATAGCTGACAGGTAAGATGCATCGGATAACTTACATTTTTTGAAGCTTAGTCTATTCTGTGCTTAAAGCTTGTTGCATGCACAACCTGCCCCAGCCACGTCCTCACTATTCAAGATGTTGTGGTTCGGGGAAGTGTTAAAAAAGGTTTCTGCCCTGATTTAATCAGGGTAGCTGATATGCTACCATTGTATGTGGAGGAAGTCTTCTACATAGGTTGTATTCAAGCATGCAATGACCGTCTTGCACATGCAGTCAGAATTTGAGCTCTCTAGCTGCATCATGATCCCTTCTGATTGTGTAGGTTGACTCTTAAGGTAGCAACTTAGAGCTATTAACACAAGATCAATAATAAACATTCAGTATTTATCATAGCTTAGTGGTTAGAGTGTTGGACTAGGACTGGGAAGACCAGAGTTCGAAACTCACTGAAATGACTCCGGGCCAGTCATGTATCTCTCAGCCTAACCTACCTCACAGGCTTGTTTTGAGGATAAAAATAAGTATGTACACTGCTCTGAGCCTCCCCAGAGGAAGAGTGGGATATAAATCTTAAAAAATGAAATGAAAGATCTTTATGTATGCTAAGATAAAATGTTTAACTACCATCTTTGAACACAAGAACTGCCCCCTGTTTATCTTAGTTTCTCATGTTGTGCATCTATTTTCAGAGGCTGGAAATTTGCAATGGCCACACGAGTTGCGATGCAGAACTCTGGTTCCTATTCCATTTCCCAGTTTCAATCCAGAATGATCAGGTAAACATTTTAATTTTATTCTGTCATTTGTCATTGTATATTATTCTGTGTCATGAGAGCTTTAATGCAGTGCTCTAAAAACACAGTACATGTTTCATGGAGGAACTGGTAGTAATAAAAATTTAAAGAGATTGTTCAACACACTGATACATTGTAATGACAGGCAACCTTGAGGTTGTTGGTTTTTTTTAAAATTAGTAGTCATAGTGTAGACCGGGATGGGGAACCTTGGCCCTCCAGCTGTTTTTGAACTACAGCTCCCATCACCCCCAGTCTGGGGATGATGGGAGTTGTAGTTCAACAACAGCTGGAGGGCCAAGGTTCCCCACCCCGGTGTAGACCATGGGAGGCAGAAATCCTGTCCTATATGAATTATTTATACTGGCTGGCATCCTTCCTGACTAATGAAGAGCATATATAAGGGGGTGCATGCCAGGAGCCCTCATGCAACTCCCCCAGCCCCATGTACATGCACTGTTGTGCAGTAGTTGTTAGAGTTTAATGCACTGCCCTCATTTCAGAAGCACTCTGTAAGATTGAAAACAGGTTGCTGACTTCATTATCTTAATTATAAAAGATGTTTTTAAAAGATTGATAGACCATTAGATATATAATACTTCTAATACATGTTTTCCCTTTATTGCAAACAATAATATACATAAATAGTTGAGCAGAATTAGATTATAAGATTGCTACAACCACTAATCAAATATAAACTAGTGCATGTTTCAACTGAAAGAATTGGAATAGATGATATCAGTTTTGTTGTTAGCCAAGTTATCATAAGAGAGAAAATACAATTTTCTAAGTACACTAATCTTTCTAATTGATGACTGTCCCATCTACTCTCAATTTCTAAATTGTTCAGTTTTTCCTCTTGTCTATATTGGGCTAAAGAGAGTTGCTGACATTGAGCACAGCTAAACATGGATGGTGGAGTACCATGAAACGTGGGCAGATAAGTACCTTTGCTGGTGTGTGTCTCTAAACGCTGCCTGCACCGCGGTGGAACAAGGCAGTTCCACTGCTATTTAAAGTTGCACAATGCGACACTTGATGGAAGTCATGGGTGTTGTGTCATGCAACTGTGCTTGTACAATTTTAAATCAAGCAGAACTGCCCTGTTCTGCTGCAGTGTGGGCAGGGCCTAGACACATGCAGCAATACAGGCATTGAATCTTTATATCTTAGGAACATAGGAAGCTGCCATATACTGAGTCAGACCATAGGTCTATATTGCTCAATATTGTCTACACAGACTTGCAGTGGCTTCTCCAAGGTTGCAGGCAGGAATCTCTCTCAGCCCTATCTTGGAGATGCCAGGGAAGGAACTTGGAGCCTAGGTGCTCTTCCCAGAGTGGCTCCATCCCCTAAGGGGAATATCTTACAGTGCTCGCACTTCTGGTCTCCCTTTCGTATGCAACCAGGGCAGATCCTGCTTAGCTTAAGGGGACAAAATATGCTTGCTTCCACAAGACCAGCTCTCTTCTTTTATCTTGTTGAGATAAAAGTATGAAACTTTCCCCAATTGTTCCTTTTGGCTACTTGTTCAAAGAATATAAGGCAATATAAACATTCTGAGGGATGCGCAACCCTCAGGTATGTGTTTTTGGGTGGCACAGAGTGGTGCAGAGGGAGGGGAGATAGGTAAAAACCATCACCACCACCTTCATGTGATTTGAATCTGGGTCTCCCTGGTCCTAGTCCAGCACTCTAACCATTACACCACTCTGGCTCTTTGTAAATCCTGCAGCAACACTCTTTTGACTCTTGGTGGAAGCAAGCAAAATATGTCACATTTCTTGTAGTGGAAGAGACTTTATCAGCTAAATATGTTCTGTGGATATAGTAATCTCATCAATTTTCCTCAAAACTGGCAGAAGGCATTTAAATCTTGCATCTTGTGAGTGCAGATCCGCGCTCAGAGAGCCTACATTCATAACTAGGATTTCATGAATCTCTTGTAGCCACAGAGCCATAGATTAATGCAGTGGCAACCTCATGTAGCCATAGATAACTGAAAGCCATAGGTGAACAAAGTTCATGATGTTTTAAATTTTTTATTTATGGTAATTTTTAATCTGTGTTATATGATTTTTAGGCTTTAGTTGCTCTTTTTTAAAACTGTAAACCACCCTGAGGTTTTATATAGGGTGGTATATTAATGTGTTAGATAGATAGATTGGAATAAATAGATTGGAGCCTTAAATTATGAGAGAGCTTTCTCAAGAAATGGGTAGTTTTAATTGGACGTGTAGTTGTTCATTTTAAGCGGGGGTATTGTTTTGTTTTGTTTTAAATAATATGAAACATGGAGAGCATTTTAAAATGAACCCACAACAGCTTAATCTTTTGCCCTGCAAATACCTTTTCTTCTGGACTTCTCTTGCAGCTTGATATGTTTTTAATCTTAATTAACTGGCCCTATCCACCACCAGCACAGTACCTACAGTGACTGTTGCTGGTGTCTATCTTGTGTTTCTTTTTAGATTGTGAGCCCTCTGAGGACACGGCTCCATCTTACTTATTTATTATTTCTCTGTGTAAACCGCCCTGAGTCATTTTTGGAAGGGCAGTATAGAAATCGAATAAATAATAAATAAATTGAATAAAGAATAATAATAATCTTTAAATCTTCTTATAGCAGTCCTCAAATAGGTATCAAAACACTAAGCTTGTATTGCTCAGAAGCCTGAAAAAGGTCATCTTTGATGGATCCCAGAAGCAAAGTGCTAGTTACTGATTTGCCTCTGTGTGTGTGTAATCTTGAACCAAATTTATATGTTAATGCTGGAATTTGATTTGGGTCCTCTCTCAAGAGTGCAACTTTGTTGCTTAATGGTAAAACAATGATACTATGAATAAATTCATTAATTATTGCAAGTATATCAAGGTTTCTACAACTGCCCATCATTCTAGTCAATAAAGAAGCTACCAATACTTGCTGGGTTGGGGCAACCACATTTCTGTTTTGGGTTCTAGCAAAGCACAATACTGCTTGTGAAGCTTGCCTAACTTTTATCTTCTGTCTAAGAATAGAGACATGCATATTGCTAATATAGCTAGATGAATATTGTTTGGTTTAAAATAACCTTCCTTCAAATTCTAGATGGGCCAAGCTACGGATCAACATGCTTCCAGCTACAATAATCTGTGAGCCAATCGCAGAGTGCTTTGTTGCAAGTTTAATTATTGGATGGGCAGTTCACCATGTGTTCAAATGGGATATAATGGTATTTTTTATGTGTCACTGTTTGGCATGGTTTATCTTTGACTACATTCAACTCAGGGGTGTCCAGGTAGGTTGCCTTGATTACTGTCTCATATTTAATGTGTGTGCTGAAATGATTGACATTATTTTTTTTAAATCACGCAACATTTCTTTAATTTTCCCAAAGTTCAGCATGATGATTATAAATAGCTGTATACAGGTTTTTCTTCCTAACCCAATGTAACATCCTTATAGGGCTTGACGCAGCATAGTGCAACAAAACATTCTGTTTAATTAAATAAAAATTTTAAATTAAATGTATTTAATGTCATCAACTGTTATGAGCTGCAGTTAACATCTTCATTGAATTAACTGATTGGCTAACTCAAATTCTGTACCTAGTTTTGTTTTTTGGTGTGCCTGTTTCTAAGGTGGACAACTAACTTTCTGACAAGACTCTATTGAGATGGGGCTGAAAGGCCATGGCTAAATGCCCTTTCAGGGCCTGCTGACATAACCCTATCTCTTCCCTTTGCCCAAAGTTTGGCATTAGCTTTACTTGAAACTGTTCAAAACCTTTTAAACAGGTTTTAAAAATTGTTATTTCTAACAATGACTGACTGGCTCCAGTTAAAGAAATACGTTTTGTGTACCCAAAATTTGCTCTTGTTCTTTGGTAAATACAGCATCTTTCTAGACTTTATCCTGATAATTTCTTTAAGGTCCAAGTCAGGAAGTAGGACAAAAACAGGGAAGCTTTAATAATCTGTGAGCCAATCACAGAGTGCTTTGTTGCAAGTTTAATTACTGGATGGGCAGTTCAATAATGTTCATAATGGCTGCGCCAATACTGAAAGACTTTGTAGGCTGTAAGCTACTCTTGCTTCTCTCTCCTGACATGAGAGAGATTTGTGTCCAACTGCTTTCTCTTTGCTAACCTACATGGACAAAAAAAACTAACACTGGAATCCAGACAAACAGTAATTAACTGACTATTATCAGTTTAGTATGTTACAGCAATGTCCCTTTTTTATTAGGATGTATCATTTTAAACAAATACTTCCATCATTGGCATTAAACATAAGCATCTCTTTGTACACTCCCCAGGGTGGTGCTCCATGTTTTTCAAAACTTGACTATGCAGTAGCATGGTTCATCAGAGAATCTATGACGATATACATCTTCCTCTCAGCCTTGTGGGATCCTACTATTAGCTGGAGGACAGGACGCTACAGGTTACGTTGTGGAGGCACTGCAGAGGAGATCCTTGATGTATAGCTGTAGCGTTGTGACTGTGTATCAAGAAAAGAAACAAAAAAAGGAGAAAAAGTATTATAAATTATGTTTATATAAATGCTTTTAAAAGATCTACCTTCAATAGTTTTATTACCTGTATGTTTTCATATCTGTTCTTTAATTTATTTTGCATGACACTTGCATCTGTGAAAAATGTACATCTGTAGTCTTGGCCAAATGGTACCTTTATTTCGTATACAAAATCAAATCAAGAGAATTGGTTCCAAGATTCATTTTCCGTAGGAATGTTCTGCAGCAAACAGTTTTTCTTTCAGTATAGTAAAAGGCTCTCTGATATAGGTTGTCCATGTGAATTGTTAATCAAAGGATATAATTGACTGGGAACAACTTCTGGGAGGTACGCAAGGGCAGAGCTATGAATTTGTCCAAATAGCCTTCTGGTCATTGGATTGTATCTATTGAAAGACCAACAACTTTTAATAGAAGTACAGTTAGCTTTGGAAACCACAAGCGCTGGGGCACAAGGAGAGAAGCTTTCTAGATTATCTAAATGCCTACCTCTTGAGGTTGCTGCAGAGCAACTATAAATAAATAGGTGACTAGGCCATGTGCGCGTGCACACACGTACACACACAAACACGAAAGTGGGGTGTGTGTGTTTGTGTACACATATAAACAAACTAATTTTGGCCTCATTGCAGTGAGCCAAAAATGGACAGAGTTGATGTGGCTGTGGGAAGAATTAATGGTTAGGTATGCCTAGAGGGCATCTTTTGGCCAACTCTAATTGGTTCTGTCTTGAACCATTTTTAATCACTGTGCTGTAATTAGCTAGGCTAATCTCCTTCATTTTCATCTTTGTTTTTTTAAAGGGGTGTTTCTGTTTCCATGTGAGTGAATGTTTGATAGTTATAGGGGAGGGGGAATACATTTCAGAAACATTTCACACATTAACTATTTTCTTACACAGTCTGTTCTTAAGAATGTAATTTCATGATGCAGGTGTTTAGTATATTTTTAAGTGGGCATAGGTCTGTCTCTCCACTAGTCATCCTTAACTATCAAATTGCAATAGATACTTGTCAGTATATTAAAAAGGCAAGTTGAGTTTGCTGTTACTGATATTAAATTGTAAGCTTTAACTATCAAACTAGTTCTACTCTGCTTTTTTCCTTCTTCGGTTAATCTAGTCTTTCAACTGGGTTTTTGTATTCAAATTGTAATGGCTAAAAAAGACTAGATTATAACCAAGTTGTAAATGCATGCAGTCTCTTACCCTCTCTCTTCCTATTTCTTTTTTCTGCAACCTTGCTGTGGGATGGCTCTTAATGTGGTGAACTGGACTTGGTTAAAGCACACTGATCACAAAGCAAAACTGAGAAGGGCACTGCATAAGCCTTTTGTGTTTTTTATAATGTATTTTTGCTGCTTTTTCTTCCAAATGGGCATGGCATGTTATCACTATAACAGTCTCTTGCTAAGTGCATTGCCAATATGGCAGCTTTAAATTCTAAGTTATAACACTTCTGTGACAAAAAGCATAATGTGTAGCATATTAGCAATAACTATGAGTATTTACAGAAAAGGACAGTTTTCCAGTTTACTGAGCCAGTCCATTGTCTGGTGTACACACACAATGTAAAGTAATAGTGTGCATGCAGACACATCCAATGAAACATTACCCCAGACTCAAATCCTTCATACCATGTCCACTTTGTTTGCCTTATGACATTACAGAATTTGTTTTGAAGGGCATCTTTCTTCATGAACAAAGGCAATGCGTGTTCCATTCTTCATATGTGAATCAGGAAGAACTGCTTTTTGGGGAAAGTTACACAGTGCAAACCTGTCTGGTTATGACCCACTCAAGCTTATTTTTTATCTTCATTGCTGTTTAATTTTGCTTATAATGTTTGTATTTTTATTTTGTGGAGTTTGGTTGATGCCATCTGTTGCACTGCTAAAGTGAAGCTTTGCTGTATAGCTTGATGCTGATCACCATGTGAGCAGTGTAACAGAAAAACCAAAGGCTGGACAGACTTCAGTGTGTGTGTGTATGTGTGGTTTTTTTTAATGTGTCGTAGCTATGAAGAATTACTTAAATATATATATATATTGCATTAGTGAAACCTTTATCATTAAAGGAAACTGATGCTTCACTTAAGTGAGCAACTTGATTTCTTATATAAGAAGTCTGGGTTGATTATGAAATGGAAATAAATACTTTGCAAATATTGTAGGAGGGTACTGTGACAGAGCAGAACAAAGGTTCAAAATGGCTAATTTAAAATTTGTCTATCAACATGTCAAGTATACCATGTTTATTTAAAATCATTGTCTTGTTTTTGTTTAAAAATAAATTTTGAATACAATCAATGTTTTGGGAAAGTAAATCTGTTTATTGCGTTTCTCCCTATATGACATGCCTTTAAGTGCTTTAACATGCAACACTTGTGTGACCATCTCACTAGAAATGAAAACTATATCAAAGCATTTTTCATCTTGTATCATTTTAATTGTTTTCACTGCACTCGCTCTCTCTCTCCCCCCTCTCTCTCCACATAATTACATATACACTTTCAAATAGACTTTTAATATTTGAATACATGTAGTTGCCCCTAAAACTTGGAAACTCCTTGAGGAAACTTAGCAACTGGGATGCTCATAAATATTTTGCTATTAGTATCTTGAACCTTGTTTGGGATGTTTTGCTGAACATGGTAATCTTTCATCTCAGTTGTTGAGTGGATGGACCTGTACAGATTTGCTTATAACCATGTCATGTTGTGTTATCTGAGACTAGCCCAGCATGCCTTGTCTAGCGGGTGCTTTCTAATAGGTACATCTTCAATTAGTAATCCAAACCTGTTTTGTTAGCCTATTTTCCAGTAGGCTTATGAGATCACCCGGCATTCTGTGTGTGTGTGTGTGTGTGTGTGTGTCCGTCTGTGTGTCCCCCCCCCTCCCCTCAACTTCACAACGCCTGGACCAATATGAGCCAAAACGGGTACAGTTGTATGGATATCTCAGTGGTTTAGTTTGTGATGTCATCCACCCCGATCCGAGATGGCGGATGCATGAACATTTGAGGTACACGAGATCTAACTTGTGGACCTCAATTTGAACCAAATTTAGTGCAGTTGTAGAGACAGTGAAAGGAAAGTAGGCTGATTAGTTGTTACTACAACAATTTGTTTAAATATATTTACATATTATGATTGATATTGGATGACTTTTCATTGCTTAAATATAGTATTTGTATGCTGTAGTGTTCTAATTCTGTGTCCTTCCATAATTTGGAATTTATTTAATGTCTGATTAGGTCTTGCCCAAAAATACTGGGGAGGTTTTGTGCTGTCACATCTCAAGGAAGTTGCACAATAACTTTGGTAGTATTCAGAGGAGCAAGACCAGTTTTATTTTTAAGAGTATACAATACACAAGTAAAGGCTGAAGACAAGATGGTTATCTTTGAAGAGAAAAAGAGTGTTTGAAAAGTATTCTAACTTTCAGGCTTGACACAAGGAGAAGAAAGTAAACAAATTTAGTCTTCGTGTGGCACCAAGCAATTTTTTTTAAGGTACATCCTGAATAAAAAATATCATGACAACTTTCTTAAAGCCATTCATTAACTGCTACAATTCAATGGGGATTTGATCCTCAGGTACAGTAAAGACATCTATATATTTAATTCTCGTAGATGTGCCTCAGCCTCTGTGGGGATGCGTCCCGGCAACCCACCTGATTGGCTGGGCAGCGGAGTGGAGGGACGCACCTGATTGGCTGAGGCGTGTCTCAGTGGTGGAGGACAGAGGCGGCGGCGGGCCTTGCTGGGCCATGGAGGCGGGGGCCCTGGCCCAGCTGGGGAGGCTGGTGGTGGTGGCGGCGGGCCCGGCTGCGGAGGCTGGCGGCGGCAGGCCCGGCCCGAACACTTTTCAACCAGTGGTATGTTAGGGTAGGTGCTGCTTGGCCAATGCTTGCCGGACTTTAGTGGCCATAAAACCATTTGTTCAAGTGAGGTGTCTATTGGAAAAGACTTCAAAATACTCAAGTGTTAGAAGAAACTACTTAACCAGTGTGTTGGTTTTCTGTTTTGCCTCTGATGCAGTTGACAGTCAAATTCGCTATAACTGTTCATCCTATGGAAATATATATATTTTTAAGCTGTATAAATACTAACCTATTGAGCCCAATAATATGAAGGGATATTTTACATACTTGAAGCTACCTGCTATAGAAGAATGATCTTATTTACCTCATGTATTTATATGATCTCTTAACCTGCCTTAGCGCACATCACAGAGCACAGGAAGCAAGAGAGCAGTGGGAAATGACTTGACTAGCAAGCCAGAGGTTGCCGGTTCGAATCCATGCTGGTATGTTTCCCTGTCTATGGGAAACGCCCAGAGGCCTATCTAGGAAAAATAGCGTCCACTGAAATTGCACCCCCTGTCCAAACATCTGACACCCATCTTTCAGATAACTTTACCATAATATCAGCTGAAAAATACAAGTAAAGCTCATTAATCTTTTGAGATTTCAAAAACTATTTAGCAGTGGACATAGCCAGACTAAAAAATGCTGGAAAACTACAAATTTCAGTATGCTGGGCCTCATGAAATACCCAAATACTATGTGGAGGTGTACTTGGAAAACTAAACAGAAGTGCCTGTCTAATTCTCTACTTTGCATTGTAGCATCACAATTACATAAGTTTTAAAAATAAATGGAGAATTTGACTTTTCCCAGATACTCTGAAAATAATTAAAGGATATGCAGAGTAAACTGTGTCACTGCTTGGAATATACTCTAGTATTTTAGACAGACAGTTAAAATGAGAGAAAGAGAGCAAGAAACTCCCAGTGGGCTTTAATACTAAGGATTTCACACTGATTCAAAGACAAACTCACCATTAATAGCCATATTATTAAGACATCACGTTTAACTCACTTATCACAAGAAGCAAAGTAAGAGAAATGAATACAATCCTAGCTCATAAGCTTCAGCTCAGTATTCACAAGCCCTGATTTTCTGTACATAGTGCCAAACTGAATATGTGTACAGTGACTTATATTAATTTTTTAAAAAGATATTTACCTGTAGCCCCTTCGAGGGGCTTCCTAAAGGCCATGGGGGGGTGTCTGCAAAGGTTCCCCCTCCCCCCGCTGGCCTCTATGGCCTTGCAGGGACCATTTGAGCATGTGCGGTGGCCATCTTTAAAAAAAATGGCCGCTGAAAACAAAATGGCTTCTGCGCATGCTCAAATAGCCTCTGTGAGGCCTGGCATGGCCTAGGGCCTCACAGAGGCCATTTGAGCATGCGCTGTGGCCATTTTGTTTTTGGTGACCTTTTTTTTTTTTTTAAATAACTTTAAAAAATGGTGTTCCCCCTTCAAATGGCACCCAGGGCACGTGCCCCGCCTGCCCTACCCTAGATATGCCCCTGGAAATGCCTATATCTGGCAGCAGTGTTATAGGAAAATGCTGAAAGGCATAAACTCATACTGCACCAGAGATGGCAATGGTAAGCTCCTCCTGTATTTTCTACCAAAGACAGCCACAGGGCTCTGTGGTCACCAGGAATCAACACAGACCTGACGGTACACTACCTATTCCAATGGTATTGGAATAAATAGGTGAGATTTTCAGGAGCTGACTTAATCCTGGTGGTGTTTGTCTTTAAAAAAAAACACAAAAAACCCGAATATGAATATATGAAGATCTTAACAGTGCTTTCCCAAATTCTCCAGCATTTGTGGATCTGGGGGATAGGAGTAAGGCCCACAATTGTGGGAAAGCTACTGAGCACAGCTCACTATGTCCTTTTGCAGTCCTAATTTAGAGACAATTCTCCCTTTGCACTCATAAGTGCATACCAGAGTACAAAATGATGACTGCACTGCCAAGTGTGAAGGTTGCATATGTAGAGAATTAGGTACATCCATTTAAAACGTGAAGTAATGACCAATTCTTTTACCGAGTATTGCTTCAGAGGTTTGTGGGTTTTTAAAACTATGCCTCTCCTTGGGGCATCTTTTTGTGCCCAAGTGCAACATAAGGTAAGCCTTATTAAAATCCACTAGAAGTACTAATCTGTTCAAAGGTCAAAGTATGTTGTTATTACAGAGAGGTCCCCTGCTCTTGAGTAAAAGGATTTGACTCTGATACTTTGAACTTCCATTTGTGAAAGAGTTTTTTAATGGCCTTTTACGGGGAGTGAGTGCGGAAGGGCACTGGTGTGATTTGATACTTGGGTACAGTGTCCATGCTTGTATAACTTCTGAATGGGGCAAATGTCATTTTATGACATTAACTGTATCCTTTACCTGGATACAAGCACCCATATTTACCAGAGCAATTGAACAGAGCTATTGTAAACATTAAATCTATTTTAAAAACACATACACTCCTAGTCCCAAGTGCAGTGGTATTGATAGTGTTTTTAGAGCTCTTCCAAGGAGGTAGATAGATGTTAATCCACTGATCCTGGAAAGCTCCTCTAGTAGCAACGCCAACAGTCAATGGCAATTATTGGAGAAGGTGCTGCAGAACATACTGGAATGGGTAGGGGATAGAACACCATCCTCAGAAGTGTTCTTACCCCTGGACTTTCAGACCGAAGTCCAGGGGCTCCATAGTCCCTGGAGTGCCCAAATCCTCTTTAGTCTGTTCCATGTGGTGTGGTTACCCAGCCTAGCATCATGATGCTTACCTTGCAGGGAAGCGGGGCGGGGGGGGGAGGGGGCTCCAAAGGCCTTTAGGTCCAGGCTCCAAAATCACCTAGGTGCACCTCTGTTTATCCTAGATGTGAAGGATCTCTATCCAGGAAGTAAGTAGATGTTATCTCACAGGGTAAGTAGTAAAGTTTTTTTTAAAAAAACAACAACAACACACACAACTGTTCACGGTCATCCTGTGAAGTTTGTTACTGTTGTTCTCATCTTCCATATGAAGGTCTGAAACTTGCCACTATTTGTTGCTAGCAATGAGGCCATGTCGCAGGAGAGGCTTAGAGACTAGTTCAAAGCCCAACTCTGCCTTCTGGACTCCTCTAGCAGTCTTACCAGAACTGCAAATTTTATTTACTTTGTCTTGGAACCATCAATGTCCTGCATGAGCAGAAAAACACTTTTGCTCATTGCAAGGTGTGCCTCCATAACAAGCTCCCCTCTCTCCACAGCTGCATCATATTGCATGCTGTTTGACGATCTAGAGCAGAGATTCTCAACGTGTGGGTCCCCAGATGTAATTGGACTTCAACTCCCATAATTCTCATCCAAAGGCCACTGGGGCTGGGGATTATGGGAGTTGAAGTCCAATAACATCTGGGGACCCACACGTTGAGAAACCCTGATCTAGAGCATCTCTTTGAGGAGCATAGGGTACTGCAGTGGAGAGGAGGGGAGGGGGGTGGAAAGTCTTGTTTTAAAGAAGACCCTTCTTTAGAACGAAGCCGTTTAGTTGTTCAGATCACTTTCCCAAAAGCTCAAAATGGTGCTCAGATAAAGCCTTATAAAGATCACCTCTGAAAACTATAAATAGAGCAATCTGCAACAAGCAACCGAAAATAGAACCAAGCAGCCATTTGGACCACCCAATCCTGCCCCTGATCAAAAGCCCACATAGATGGGCAATGGTGTCCAACATTTAAACAATATCATGGGAGGGATCTGTTCTGCTGGGCATGAGTAGAGCCTGCTTCCACTTTGGGTTTCAAAAAAAAATTTTGGCAGTTGGTTGGGCTTCATGGAAAGCTGCTCCTAAGTACCCTGTGGGGGAAGGGGGTCTGAAAAGCCATTGCAGGTGAATAGAAGCCTCCAATACTTCGATGCTGCCCGATGCGAGGAACACACATGACTTGGAGGATCGAACTGCAATAAACAATCATTTTAAAGGATCAAAACAAAATTGGCTAAAGTAATCACAAGGAGAATAAATAACATAGGAAGCTACCTTGTATTGAGTTGGACCATTGGCCCATCTAGCTCAGTCCTGTCCACTCTGACTGGCAGCAGCTCTCTAAGGTTACAGGTAGGAGTCTTGTAGATGCCAGGGAGAGACTGAACTTCGGTATGCAAAGCAGATGCTCTACCACTGAGCTACAGTCCCGTCCCCTAAGGGGAAAAGCAAGCCCTGCTTAGCAAAGGAGATAATTCAGGTTTGCTACCACAAGACTGGCTCTCCATCCCCATAATACAAGAACTGGCAGCAATAGCCATCCAGGGAGTGCTTTTTTTTTTTGTAAAATAAAATGTCATCAGTACCAACCTAGTTTTGTGCTCTCTGAATGGAAGTTCATGGAGTACAATGTAAGAATACACAGCCCCACATTTTTTAGGATGTCATGTTTTTTAACATAAAGTTCTAAAGTACATGTAAATTTAGAACTTTGGCTTCTCAGAACCTTGGGGTTAAACAAAAACCGACATCAATAACCAAACAAAAAACAACAAAAGTAAGACTTCTGTTAGTGAAAGTGGGGAGTGAGGATGTAGTCTGACAAGACTCCCAAAGCAGGGAATGCCAGAGCGTAGGTGCTAATAAAGAGAGAGATCTAAGCACCTCTGGCTATTGGATGGCTGTCCCCTTACAGGTTTCTTCCCCTTCCCTGTTGAAAGACATTGGCCAATGTCCCTTGCTCATGGCTCTAATCTGCAAAAATTCTGGCCCAATAAAACTGTTGCTCTTTAAGCGGTCACAGGTCCCCGCCTCCTGAAATCTGTCCAATCTACATGCTAGCTACGATTAAGTGATCTCTTGTGACAACTTTTACATTCTGCTAGCAAGAGAGTGAATTACAGAGTTCAGGCTTCCATTGCAATGGCCATTCAACAAGCCAAATGCATTTATTGGAAGCACAAAGTAAGAGCTGTCAGAAGAAATGTTTTCCCTCAAGCTTTGAAGTAAAGCAAAGTATTGTTCTTCATGTTGGATGTTTTGATTTTGTACTTCTGAACTGCTTTTAAACTATACATTGCTGAGGGGACTTAAGAGCCCCGGAGAAAGGGAAGAAACACAGCTGGCAGTTAAGCTTTCTTTTTCAAAATGTGGGTTTGAGCATCACATCTGGTTCTAATACCTGCCAGCTTCTGAGATGCTTTTCTTCCTTTTTCTCATACTCTTCAATGAATGTTTTCAATGGCATGTGTTTTCTCAGCTGAGCCTAGAAAGCTGTGAGCTGCCTGGGGCACAGAGGCCCCCAAGAGAGAGAACCAGTATTGTATGTTTGGCACAAGTTTTGCTAAAAGTTTTGCTAAAAGGTCCCTGGCTTTGCATGGCTGTTGGTCTCTCTTAATGCTGCCTCTTCAGGAATTTACAAGTTTCAGAAAACCTCTGAAAGGTTTCTGTTGTCCTCTGCAGTGATTGCAAGGAGCACAATTGGGGCGGGTGTGTGCGCGCACACACTCTTATGAACTTTAACTTACATTTTAACTCCTCATCATCATCAATAGCCCCCGGTGGCGCAGTGGTAAAACTGCCGTCCTGTAACCAGAAGGTTACAAGTTTGATCCTGACCAGGGGCTCAAGGTTGACTCAGCCTTCCGAGGTTGGTAAAATGAGTACCCAGAATGTTGGGGGCAATATGCTAAATCATTGTAAACCGCTTAGAGAGCTCCGGCTATAAAGTGGTATATAAATGTTATTGCTATTGCTAATAATCTTATTATAAATGTATAATTTGACTTTTCGTTAAAATGCTCTAGATGTCTTAGACATGGTTTACTTTATGATTTACTTTAAAAAAACAACACCAAACTTACTTACTAATAATGGGAAAATGCATTTTACGGCTCTGGTATGGGGATGGACAGTCACAGTTCAAAAGTCATCTGTGATAGCCAGGCCTTTGGAGCAATGGCGTACCCTCATGGGAAGCTCTTTCCATGAATGGACAAAGAGTTCTGCTTGTGCAAGGACCCCTTGAATGAACTCTTGGATGCATGCAGGGGTATAGCTATAATTGAAGGGGGTTGGGGGATGAATGTCCCTGCCCTGCCCGCTGAGTGACAGTTGCTCTTTACTCTTTCCCCTCTTGCCTCTCCAGAGAAGATAGTGCCAGGCGAGGGTGTTTTTATCACACTGGGATCATTCAGACTACCAAGGCCTTGGACATACAGTGGCTCCCCTCCCCCCACATATTCAGGTGTTGGGGTCTGTACTTGGTGAAATAGTCAAATTAAAAGCATAAGCTTAGGGGCAGAGAGACTGAAACGTTTAGAGCAATTGGCTCACTGTTAAAGAATGCATCAGCTATGAAATAGCACATATCAGGGGGATTATATGAGTTTGGTAAACTTGTAGTCTAATCAGTGGCACAACCCACAAGTAGGAAGGCACTTTTGTACAAACTCAGAGGTACCTTGCTATCTAAGCTCATTTGATACTTGTTTTTCTTTTTCCTGAAAAGAGGAGTATAGCCAAATATGGGAAGGGGTTATGCTGTTTGTGTAGGGGAAGAATGGCAGGCCAGTCCCCAAACAGCAAAGCAAAACCAGTTTGATAAAGCAGCAAAGCAAGAGGTCTTAAGAAAGTTCTTTAGTACTGAAGAACTACAAGGATTTATTTAAAGAAAAGGTATTTTTAATACCTATTTAAAGAGATAAAACAAAACCATGGGCAGTGCATGTTAAAGAACAACATCAAGGCAGAGTAGTGAATACAAAGATATGCACCTTGGCTGTGGAGACAGATGTGAAGAAATGAAAAAATCAGAGAAGATACACACACACACACACACACACACACAAACACACACACACACACACAGAGTTGCACCCAACTATAAATGTTAAAGAGGAAATGAGGGAAGCAATGAAATGCATTGGTTATTGAGCTTTATCATGCTTTTGTGTTATTTTCCATCCTTCCATGGTTTTTTTCTTTTTTCTCCCCCCACCCCATATGTGATATTGGGAGCTGCACAGGGTTGGATGATTGCCTTCAGTTCTTTAGCTGAATCATGGTGTGGAGTTTTATTTAAGAACAAACTACTCAGCCACCTTTGTATAGCACTGTGGATGATGTCTTACATCGAAACATCTGCTATTTTGTTACACCTGTGGTTTAGTTTTTAAGTTAGTACACTTTGTAACTTTGATTGCACATTATTTGGGCATAGTTTGAGGTGGCACTGTTAGTCTATAAGAATAAAACCAACAGCACCTGCAAGATTGTTTCCCCCTTCTTATCCCAAGGTTCCCCACACCCTCCTTTCAGTGTTTGGTCATGTGAATACATGTGACAAGTAGTTAACAATGCCAGTGGTATAATCATCACAAGGTTTAAACAACTGAAAGATTATTAACTAACAGTATGTGATGCAAAGTGAGCCAAGGGAAGCAGGTACAGGGGCCACTGGGGTGTGTGTGTGCGCACACTCATACTCATAGTTTTATATATATATATATATATATATATATATATATATATATATATATATCTCTTAAGTAATTGAGAGCACTGACATGAGCACTGATGCTATCTGAAAGAGCTTATTCGGAATGGTGAACTGCAACAATGGATTCTTTGACTGTAGAGATTATGAGCTGCAGAGAGGATGGGGTTATAACCTTGAAATTCCTGGCCAAATATCAGATGCTAATTTTAACAGTTAGATGAGATACTCCAAAAGAAAAAAATTAAGTGCCAGATAAGCCATACCAGCTGTTATGCTATGAACAGGCTAAGCATAACGAGAAGTACAATGTTCTGGGTATCTAAAACACAAGTCCATCCATTACTAGCAACACATTTTGTTGTTGTGAAGGGTTGGATGTGTGTCTGGTGGAGGGGGGAGCAAGGCTTGAATATTACAAAGGCTCTGAGGGGTGCAGAAATTCAATCATGCAATAAATGTGATAAATACATGCATACATCTGTGAGCACACACGTGCTGGTTCTCAGTCAACCCTTCACCATAAACTCTGTTGCTATTGTTAATCACTATTGAAATTCCTGTCATTATGCCAAGTAGTGTGAATGTGAAGGCAAGGCTTATATATTACAAAAACCTGGGAAGTGAAGGCCTCTATATTCTGCATATAGAGATACCCTGGGCATGTGTGTTTGTGCACACTCCCCAACCCCAACACCTTTACAGCCTTGAGGGATCTGTTCAATGAGAGCCAGACCCAACCACTGTCAAGAATCAAAGGCAGGTGTTGCATCCACTATATTCTCCAAATGCAGTGCTTTACTATTTCCAGCAGGACTAAGTGCCAATCGCTTTCGTATATGTGATGATGCAAAGGGGACGTTCTCGGGGACACAATTAGAGATAAACCTGTTCCTTGCCCCTTGTGACCCAATCCATTAAGAATCCTGCTGCCTTAGTCCTATGCAGTTTAACCAGGTACAGTGGCTGATATCCAGACTGTCAGAGCTGGCACAGAACGTGAGCTGCATGCCCACTGCAAAGAACCCAAAGTAACTGTGCATTGCCCAGCATGCAGTGTGGAGGGTGAATTTTGGGGATCCTACCTTCCCTTCAAAGTGCCTTGTGCCTGGTAGAAATATGTTCCTGAGGGCTGTACAGCCTTCAGGGACCTACTCTTTTGTGGTGCCAGGTGCTTCTGAGGGAAGCAGCGGTGTGGGTGAGTGCTGAATGTCACCCATTGCTCCTTCCCCAGAAGCGCTCTGCACACATGAAAGTATGTGGTGCTTGGAAGGGAAGCAAGCCCATAGCTCATCTAAAAACTAATGGGGCACCAAAAAGTGTGTGTGTGGGGTGGGGTGGGTGGGGGGGAGACAGCTTTCAGCCTGCAGCACATCAATTATTTGTTTAAAAAATAATAATAAGTGGGAAGAGACAAATCTGGATGCTTCCTCTGGCTATGGGCCTGAAGGGAAGGTAGAATCCCTGAAGTTCACCCTCCCCACTGCACACTGGGCACTGCCTGCATTAGGAAGCCTGATACTGTGGATGTGCAGCAATCAGTTCCATGCCTGCTTTGGTAGTCTGGATGTCAGCCTGCATATACGGGTGCCAGGGAAATGGGAGCATGTGGGCCAGTGCCAATACACTCTAAAGTCATGGCCCCTGTTCTCCCTGTCTTCAGAGCTTGTCCACAGCATTTGGAACCTCAAGAGGTACAGTATGGTGCATTCCTTTGTAGAGCAGAAGATATAGCTACAGAGCTATTTGGTACTACAGAGCATGGCTAGCTGCTGGAGCATTCCCCCTATAGCTGGGCCCACTTGAATAATGTCTTCATAGAGCTCCCTTTCCCACCACCCATCCTCAGTTGTGTTTCTTGGTGATGTTAAAGTTGGAAGGGCAAGGCAGAATCCTGGAACTGGTGTTGATAGAAGGAAGAAATAAATATAGTGAACACTTGTGGGAATGGTGGTTCAGCTGTTATTGGAGGGAGAGTATAGCTATGCTGCAAACCAGGATTGCTATTGAATGGCAAAGGCTATATCAAATTAATGTAGCTCATTTTAACTGCATTGATTTCACCACACTGCTAATGATCCAGGGCTCTGCTAAACAAACAGCAGGCAACAGACATTGAAAGTAAAGGACTGCTGAAAGGCTGAAGCAGAGGTGCCCCACAATTATGGGGCAAAACTGGTTTTAACTGTTGTGCTCTGTCTGGTAGAGGATCGTAGAGGCAGGCTGTTGTGGCAAAGCATGACACTTCTGTTGTGTACAATAAAATAATAATAATCTGCATAAGTGCTGTGCTAAGATTAGTCTCAATGACTCTAACTGGCAGGGAATCCAACTGATGAACCTGAACCCAAAAACTGCTTCAGAGAGAGTTTTTTTCCATGAGCAGGAAATGAACCTGAATGTAAAATCTCTTGGTTGCCTTGAACTGAATATCTAAATATAAAGGAGTAACTGCTTCAAAATAAGTGGTTCAGTAATCAGATTTGGCTTTCAGTTATCAATGGGTTATTTCTTCTGGTTTTCATCCTGTTTAAAATGTTTACAAACGTAAGCAAATCCATATGTAAATAGTTAAACAATGTTTTTAAGTATGAACAGCTGAACAGTTATCCTCGTACTTGACAACAAATGTAGGCTAAAATTAGTGAGTTACAGTAGATGCATTGGATTAGGTTTTTAGACAAATAAATAGATGGTTGTACTAGAATAGCTATTTTATAAGCTGATTTAGAAGATAGTTATTAGGTAAGAACTGTATACATATTGGCTGAACAGCACTGTATTTTGGTATGGTGATGTATACATGTACAGGTGGCCCTCATCACCTGCGGTTTCTGCAACCATGGTTTTGGGTATCTGCAGACAGGTCCTAGAGACCCGGTTCCTTTACCCATTGTGTGAAAATAGGCAAAAATTCACCTATTTTTAGTTGCAGAGTGGCCAGAAATGATTTGTGGTGTTGTTTCCAGCTGCAATTTTAGAGAACGGAGCCATTTTGAGGCTTGCTTACACACACACACACACACACACACACACACACACACACACACACACACACAAAATTTTATTTCCACATAGGATTTGGCTGATTTGTGGGGGTGGGGGAGATTTCTGGAGCTCTGGAGAGCAAGGTACTGTGCAGTTCTACCCTTATTTCTCCCCCGCTTTGCACTCTCTAGGCATTTTTTCCTGTTCGGAACCTAAGCCCCTAATTCTCATACTGTTAAGGTTTCGTTATTCATGGTTTCTGTATATTTATTTATTTATTTATTTATTTATTTTATTGTTAAATTTATATACTGCCTTTCATTAAAACAATCCCAAGGCGGTTTACAGCAAAATTTAAAAACAAGATTGTAAAGAAGACACAATTAAAATATTAAGCTAAAAATATAAAACAAATCTGATTGAAAATTGAAAACACAACCATAAAAGCAATACAGAGTACAAAGAGCAGCAGCAGAGACAATCAAATAAAAGCCTGGGTAAAAAGCCACGATTTAACATGCTTTCTAAAAGCTGTGATGGAGACCGGGGAGCAAATAGCCACCGGGAGAGCATTTGCGCCCATAGGCAAGAACAGCATCCCCATGAATAACGAGGGCCACCTATATTGTTATATACTTGTATTAATGTTGGTCTGGGACCATAATACATATCTTATCTATCAGTTATCATTGTATAAAGTTACATTAAAGACATGTATTATTCTGCATGAGCAACTGGATCTAAACCAAAATTATTGATTACTGAGCCACTTTTTCAAGTTTAGTCTCTGAACCAGGGGGTTTAAAAATACTGATGTTCCTGAAATGGAAATAAACTCAGATTTTGAATGGTTTTACTCCCCATTGATTGGACAAATTTGGTAGTCGAAAAGGAATTGTTAGCTTATACTTCTTCCCATCAGGGGCAGATTAAGCATTTTGCCATAGGTAACCCATTCCCTCCCCGGCAACTAAACCTTTCCTGACTGTGGTGATAGTAACAGCTGCTGCTGCTGTGGCAGGGGGTAGAGCAGAATGGGGTAAAGGGAGGAAGAAGAAAAGGTGCTTGTGCCCTTGTGGCGTATCCAAAGCCTTCCAGATGCTGGCGAAGAGGGGCCAAAAAGACTAACACAGGCTGAGCAATGCATGCATCAAGGATCTTTTGCAAAAGAAAACGAAGCCAAATAAATTGGTGTGTGTGCTTTCTGTAGCATTCAAAAAAAGAAAGAAAGAAAAAAGGAGGTTTTGCATCACCAGCTTTTAAAAAAATAAAATGCTGCACTCCTCTCCCTTCATCTCCAGGGTCTTTGGAAAGAAATGTGCACTGGGCACTTCTGGTCCAATGTGTACCAGGGTGGCAAGGAGGTACGCTGCTGGCCCACAGGACCATTTTTAATCACAGTGCTGGCAGGGGAAACACAGCGGGGGGCAGAGCACCCTCCCTGCTCCTTAAAGGTAACTCCGCCCACCATCAAACTGGCTGAACTGCCAGACCTTTGAACCAGTTCCGTAAAATGGCCTCCGAACCGGTTCATGTACATCCCTAGTTCCAAGTTCTCTCCCAGCATCTCCAAGACAGGGCTGAGAGAGACTCCTGCCTGCAATCTTGGAGAAGCCGCTGCCAGTCTGTGTAGACAATACTGAGCTAGATGGCCCAATAGTCTGACTCGGTATATGGCAGCTTTCTAAGTTCCTATATCTCTCCCAGCCCTTTCTTGGGAGGTGCCAGGGAGGGAACCTGGGACCTTCTGCATGCAAGCATGCAGAGGCTCTTTCCAGAGCAGCCCTACCCACTAAGATGAATATCTGACAGTTCTCACACATGTAGTCTCCCGTTGAGATGCAATCAGGGCAGATCCTTTTTAACAAAGGGGACAATTCATGATTGCTACCAAAAGTTGTGCCATATTGAGGGGGGAGTCTATCACTGTTCCAAGAAGAGGGACTGATGAAAATGTTTGGGTGGTCTGGTGATTTGCTGAGCAACAACAAAATGTTTCTCTAGGCTTTCTGGCTTCATTTGGAAGCATTAGGGTGAACCAAGCACAGTTGCTAGGCAACCATGCAACATCAGTTTCCCCTTC
Organism: Hemicordylus capensis; assembly: GCF_027244095.1. NCBI lineage: Eukaryota > Metazoa > Chordata > Lepidosauria > Squamata > Cordylidae > Hemicordylus > Hemicordylus capensis. The sequence continues at coordinate 132,510,328 of NC_069658.1, forward strand.
TTCTCTGCAGCAGACCTATACAGCTGGGAATATTTATTCCAGGCTGCTGTGTGGAAAGGAGAAGGGGAAGGGGAGGGCTCAGGGGAAAGGAAGCAGCAGAAGAAAAGCCCCTAAATTAAGTCTTGTCATCTATTAGCATAGGCTGCTGCAGCCTCTTGCTTTCGTTACTCTAAAGAGCTTCAGACCCATTTAGATTATCAACAACTTGGGCACGTAACAGTATCTCATTTTATTCTGTGTCAGCCCTAGACATCTGTGTGCAGTTCACAACCTTATCTGCAAAGTATTTGTTGGCTAATATGGATAAAAGAAAACTTGTTTCACTTGCTCGAAGCAGGGTAGCAGGTTGTAATGTATGCTTAGGAAAACAGCGGTGGAGAGAGTGACTTTCAGTGGGAAAACAGGGTAGAGAAAAAGGGCTAAGGTAGGGGTGTGTATGTGTGTGTACACACACACACACACACACACACACACACACAGAGCTATAATTGAGTGGATGGGTTCAGAGAACCCAGGTCCCCCAGTTCCACCCCTCGCTATATTCTTCATTATCTCTCTCACTCTGAGGGGCCGCTGGGGAGAGGAACAAACACCGGCCTCCTCTCCCCTAGCTACACCTCACCCCCCCCCCACACACCCTGCTCTTCCATTCTCAATCATAGCTTCCTGAAATTGCTTTTTGTTTAGAAGAAGTTGGAATAATGTTGCACACCACTGTGTCTGAGGCTGAGTTTGGGCCTTAGTCAGATTACTTGGACTTTCCAGAAAGTCAATATCCTTTGAAGTGCAGACTTAGAAGTTGCGGCAGCAATTGTAAGATACCGAACACAGTGCGTGTCCTCATTTGACTGGTGTTCATTCCTGCTTTGATTCCTTGCTGATTGAATCGGGTCTGCCTCTTGCCTCTGTGATATGTGTGGATATACTGTAGAAACTCATGTTCTAACTTTGATAATAATAATAATAATTAATTATTATTAATTCGATTACTATACCACCCTTCCAAAAATGGCTCAGGGCGGTTTACACAGAGAAATAATAAATAAATAAGATGGCTCCCTGTCCCCAAAGGGCTCACGTTCTAAAAACAAAAAGCAAGATAGACACCAGCAACAGTCGCTGGAAGTACTGCGCTGGGGGTGGATAGGGCCAGTTACTCTCCCCCTGCCAAATAAAGAGAATCACCATGGTAAAAGGTGCCTCTTTGCCCAGTTAGCAGGGGCAATGTGTTTGAGTCCTAGAAATGCATGTTCACCACATGCTGATTACATGTGTGCATGCAAATAGGCCATCACAGATAAAAACACCATGGGGAAAACCTTCAGACGGTGCCACATGCAATGCTCTTTTGGGGGGAGTCACTTCATACATTCCTCTGTCAGTCGTCAAAGTACAGTCATCAAACAATGTACATGTACTGTAGATATGAACCAGCCCATGTATTGGAAAGAATGGGTTGGAAATTCTTACCCAGTTTGTCAGCCAGTCCTTTTTCTCCACTGTGTTCATTCTCTTAGGTTGTCTCTCTAGTCACTTCTCTCTGCACTTCCCTCCCCTGGTTCCTGCAGCTGAGCTAGCAGCTGCACCAGAAGTGTACTTTTGCCTAGAAAACAGTCTTATGTTATGGGGCCAGCTGTGCATAGACTCTGGAGCCAATGCTACAGTTTCTCTCTGCAGCTGATGCTTTTGGCAAAGTCCTTCAAGGGATGCAGCAATTCAACTCTGAGCCGTACTGCAGCAGCAGATGTTGTGTTTATTCTCAAGAGCAGAAGTGTGAAGACTCATGGCAAATTAAGGCATTTCGTGGGTAGGCAGGAGATGATTAATTTACTTATTCTTTCCTGCCTATCCTGTGGGAAACATGGAGAAAGGCCCATAACAGACTGCAGATGGGGCGTGCAGTCATTTGGGAGGGAGGAGGGGAGATGGAAGGAGCTCTCCCTCACTGTCCGTGCCACCTGTGTAGTGGCATTGCTAAAAGGGGGAACTTTCCCCTCAGTAAACTACCATCCTGCCTGCTGCTGCAGTTGCCGCCACCCCATCACCTGTGTGGCTTTTTAAAGGCTAAAGGGAGGGACTTTCCCCTCGTTCCCTCCCTGCAGCCGCCACTATTTGGCCTTTGCTGACTGTGCACAGTGGTGGTTTTTAAGGAGAAAAAAGGGGGCTTTCTACCCCCACCCCTATCCTCGCTGCAGTGTTGGGGGCAGCAAATGCTTAGCTGCCTACAGGCAGCAAAAGGCTTAATCCACCTCTGCTTCTAGATCATTTATGAACAAGTTAAAGAGCACTGGTCTCAGTACAGATCAGGGATCCTCAACGTTGGGCCCCTAGATGTTATTGGACTTCAACTCCCATAATCCCCAACCAAAGGCCACTGGGGCTTGGGATTATGGGAGTTGAAGTCCACTAACATCTGGGGGCCCAACGTTGAGGATCCCTGGTATAGATCCTTGGGAGACCCCACTTCTTACTTCCCTCCATTGTGAAAACTGTCCATTTATTTTTACTCTCTGTTTCCTGTCCTTCATCCAGTTACCAATCCACACATGAACCTGTCCCCTTATCCCATGACTGCAAAGTTTACTCAAGAGCATTTGGTGGGTAACTGTGTCAACCGGATCACCTTTATCTACATGCCTGTTGACACTCTCAAAGAACTCCAAAAGGTTAGTGAGGCAAGACTTACCTTGAAGAAGCCATGCTGGTTCTCTTTCAGCAAAGACTGTTCTATATGTTTAACAACTTTGTCTTTAAGTATGTTTTCCATCAATTTACCCACCACAGAAGTTAAGCCTGTAGTTTCCTGGACCTCTCTAGATCCCTTTTTGAAAATCAAGATTACATTAGCTACTTTCCAGTCCTGGTACAGAGCCTGATTGTAGGGACAAATTACACATGTTGGCTATATCAGCAATTTCACATCTGAGTTCCTTCAGAACTCGGGTGGATGCCATCTGGCCCTGGCGATTTGTTCATTTTTAGTTTTTCAAGACAGTTTAGAACATCCTCTCTCATCACCTTAAATTGGCCCAAATCTTCAGCCTCCAAGCCTGAGAAGCTCAGTTCTGGAGTGGGTGTATTGTCAGTATCCTCTGCCGTGAAGATGGATGCAAATAACTCATTCAGCTTCTCTGCAATCTCCCTTATCCTCTTTAATAATCCGTTTCATGCCCTCATCATCTAAGGGTCCAACCACCTCCATGTCATATTTTCTGCTTCTGGTTTTATTTATTTACTTATTTATTTGAAGCATTTAACATAACGCCCACTCCAAAGACTCCAGGTGGTGTACAATGACATGATTCTCAAAAATCAGAGACCGACAAAAGGGCCATCTGAAGTGATCTAACAGGATGGTATGTTTAAAGAAATTATTTCCCTTGACACTTCTAGCTATATGCTCCTCAAACTCTCTTTTTGCATCCCTTATTGTCTCCTTGCATTGCTTTTGCCAGAGTTTATGTTCCTTCCTGTACTCTTCATTTGGGCAGGACTTTCATTTTCTGAAGGAAGTCTTCTTATGATTGATACATTTCTATACTGCCTGATATAGACATCTCTAGACAGTGTATAAAGTTAAAAACATAGCGAATATAAAAACCATATTAAAACAGTTAAAATTCAGAAAACAATTAAAAACAATCTCAAAAGATAAATGTGTTTTTTAAAAATTAAATTTCCTTCAAAAGCCTGAGAAAACAGGTACATTTTGAGGGTTTCCTTAAAGCAAATGGAGAAGGAGACAGAGGTTCTTATTTCGACAAGGAGCATATTCCAGAGCCCCAGGGCAGCCAGAGAGAAGACCTAACGAGCCAGCGGCAACCGTAATCTCTCCAGATGGCATTAATAGGAGACAGGGTCCACGACAAAGAAGGTGCTCTCTTAAGTACCCTGGACCGAAGCCACTGAGGGCTTTATATAACCAGCACTTTGTATTTCGCTAGGAAGCATATTGGAAGCCTCCCTTTTTATAGCTACCCTGACTCTGCTTTTAGCCATGCTAGTGTCCCCCTGAACTTGGTGGTATCTTTCTTCCTTTTTGGTATGCATTCCAACTGAGCTTCTATTATTGTAGTTTGTTGTTGTTAATTCGATTTCTATACCGCCCTTCCAAAAATGGCTCAGGGCGGTTTACACAGAGAAATAACAAATAAAGAAGATGGATCCCTGACCCCAAAGGGCTCACAATCTAAAAATAAACACAAGATAGATACCAGCAACAGTCACTGGAGGTACTGTGCTGGGGGTGGATAGGGCCAGTTACTCTCCCCCTTGCTAAATAAAAAGAATCACCATGTTAAAAGATGCCTCTTTGCCAAGTTAGCAGGGGCCGTTTAATTCCACCATTTCTGGAGTGATTTGACCCTCCTGACTTTCCCTTTCAGCTTCCATTTTACCAGTCCCCTCTCATTTTTGAGAAGTTTCCTCTTCTGAAGGGAGGAGAGCTGGTCTTGTGGTAGCAAGCATGACTTGTTCCCTTAGCTAAGCAGGGTCTGCCCTGGTTGCATATGAATGGGAGACTTGATGTGTGAGCACTGCAAGATATTCCCCTCAGGGGATGAAACCGCTCTGGGAAGAGCAGAAGGTTTCAAGTTCCCTCCCTGGCTCCTCCAAGATAGGGCTGAGAGAGATGCCTGCCTCCAACCTTGGAGAAGCCGCTGCCAGTCTGTGAAGACAATACTGAGCTAGATAGACCAATGGTCTGACTCAGTATATGGCAGCTTCCTATGTTCCTATGTTCCTAAGTCGAGCGCATCTGTGTTGGGCTTCCTTGGCAGTATTCCACTCATACATAAGCTGAATTGGATCACACTATGGTCACTGTTCTCCGATGGTTCTACAATTCTAAAATCTTGCACCATCGCAAGGTTGCAGAGAAATGAAAAGGCATATGTACTGTAAGGCAGTCAATATATAAAAGCATTCTGAGAGAGCACAGAGACTAAAAATAGGCATTGAAAATTAAGTTCTAATTCCAGTGTAGCCATTTTCCCCCAGCAAGTGGAAACTATAGAAATGATTGCTAGGTCATTGCATCTTCAGGCCAGCAAACATTAAATGAGAATATGTAGTTGCATGCACAATTGCATGGAGCAATTTAGCAATCCAGAAGACTGAAGAACTCAGTCGTCCCATAGAATAAATGGGAGGGCAAACTGGTTTGCCATGCTTCACACATAATCTATCTGGGTTTCATTGGCTGCTGTCTAGCCCACCAGATTCTTACCTGGCTCTGCCTCAACTTTTGTCTGCTCTGACTTCATCAGAAGAGATCAACATTCAAAGAGGAGTGAGACAGGGATGTGTTCTTTCACCTGCATGTATTCTGAAGCGATATTTACCAAAGCACTTTTTGAACAAGGTGATATTATTATCAATGGCAAAATATTCATTTTGCAGATGATACTGTTGTGCTAGCAGACAACATAACCAATCTGCAAAATCTTTTGGAATGCATAAATGGAGTCAGTATAGAACATGGGTTGAGGAAGAATTTGAGAAAAACTAAGTACATGGTCATCAGCAAAGGACCTCCCATTGCAAGAAACCTAATAATCAACAACACCCAAAGTGAAAGTGTTTCGCATTATAAATACTTGGGAACATGGTTAAATGAACACAATGACAGTACACAAGAAATAAACACCAGGAATGAAATGGCAAGAGCGGCTTTTGTAAAAATGAAACATCTGCTCTGTGATAGAGATTTCAGTATAGAACTGAAAATTCATATGGTGAGGTGTAACATCTATTCAGTCTTGCTTTACGGAATGGAAGCTTGGACATCTAAAAAACAGAATATGAACAGAATATGAATCTTTTGAGCTCTGGATATATCTATGTATATTAAGAATATCATGGGTAGACAAAATTACTAATGAGGAAGTTTTGAGAAGAATGGCAAAAGAGAAAGAGCTAATTATCATTAACAGAAGGAAACTTGAATATCTTGGCCATGTTATTAGAGGGGGGAAATACTCCTTACTGCAGTTAATCATACAGGGAAAGATTAAATGAAGAAGAAGAAGTGTTGGAAGACAAAGAATATTCTGGCTGAAAAATTTGCAAGAATGGTTTGGATGCACTCCTTGCAACTTTTTAAATTAATAATTTTTAAAATGTAAATTTTAGAGGAGTGGCATCCAAAGTCAGAATAGCCTTTATTGATAGCTAACCTTTGGTAGGAGATAGCACCTGAAGAAGTGCTGCTTTGAGTGTCCGTTCTGGGTTGGATAAACCAACTCAGATGTTGGATAGACTGAAAACTCGAAAGCGATACAGTAGAGTATTAAGGAACCGCATTATTAGCCTTCTCCTCACAGTATCTCCTTCTACAAGTTACTGGAGCAGTTGGGATTGCAACATGGGGAAATAGCTGCTGTGCCACTGCATATATGAATTGGTTCCATGTACTATTATGAGGAGCAGGAACAGGAGCATAGAGAAGCTAAGGACCATGGAGGCTGGGCGGCAAGAAATTCAGGCAAGGGGCTGAATTCATGTGTTTGTTTGTTTGTTTATCTGTTTATCATGTGCATCCCTAGGCGGTGTATATAAGTTAAAATACAACAAATATAAACAGGATGACATGTTTAAAATTTTATTATATAAAACAGACCATTTAAAATTAATTAAAGAAGAAAAAAGATGCGCGAGAAAAGAGATGTATCTTAAGCATCTTTTAAAAAACAGCCAGAGATGGAGAAGCTCTGACTTAAAAACAACAACAAATGCACACATTTATATCCTGCTCTTCTTCCAAGGAGCCCAGAGAGGTGTACATGGTTATGTTTATAACCATATACATCGCTGTGTGGAAGGTTAGGCTGAGAGATTCCTGTGTAGTACAATATGCTTATCCAACACAGCACACCATCTGAATGACTTGGGCTCCTCCCACTTTGTCTTAGCTCTTTTAGTAATGTAGTCTTGTAGTATTCATTATTTAATAGTTTAGTAATTAGGCATTTAGGCAATCATGCCTTTTATTCCTTTTACCCTCTTTATACTTTTTATGCCTATTTAGGTCTTTTAATGCTATTTTTATGTCCTATTTTGTGCCTAAATGCTTTTAAATGTCTCCATGTGTCTTTTAATGTATCACTATGCATCATTCTGCATTACACTTTGTATTGTAATCCTGCATCTTATAATGGTTTCAAGATGATTGATTGGTCATAGCTAATGGGGATTTGAACTCAGGTTTATGTGGTCATAGTCCAACACTCTAACCACTACACCACGCTGACTTTGACAGTGAATGCATTCCAGAGCCTCAGGGCAACCACAGAGAAAGCCTGGTCCCAAGTACAAGCTGGTGGTGACTGTAACCGGACATCCCCAGATGACCTTAGTAGGTGGAAGAGATCATGACAAAGGAGGTGCTATTTTAAATAACCTGGACCCAAGCCGTTCGGGGGATTTATAGGTAACTAGTATCTTTCAGCCCATTGAAATAACGGGCGCTAGTAGCCTTCTCCCCGCACCTTCCGCCCCAGTATCCGGGCTCCTCAGAAGCTGAAGAGAAGGTAGAGGAGGAGCAGGAGGTGCTTGAGCAGCTGGCCGCACAATATAGGTCTGAGGCGGCAGCAGGCAGGTTTGGAGATGGTAGCTTGCGGGGATGAATGTGGGCTGCCGGCTGTTCTGGGCTTGGAGGCAGTTAGTATTTTCCTCCTTTCCCCGTTCGTCAGCAGCGGCTCTGCTGCTGCCTCGCCCAGCTTCTTCGTTTGCCTCCTTCCTCTGCGCGGCGGCGCCTTGGCCGGCTTCCCCTGCCAGCTCCTCCCTCCGTCCGTTGGCGGCGGCGGCCCCGGTCCCTTTTCCCGCTGCCTCCTCACCCTGTTAGTCGCCGTCGCCGTCTCTCCTCCCCCGCGGTTGGGTCGGACCCCCCGCCGCCATCTTTCCCTGCCCCGCGGTCGGTCCGAACCCGCCGCCGCCTCTGTCCCTTTCAGTGGCAGGGCCGGTCCCGCCGTTGCCACCTCTGCCCTCCCAGTAGGCCTTTTTCGGCCCGCCGCTTCTCCTCCTCCAACATGGCAGCCGGGTGCCTGCGGCCGTATCTTTCTCGGATGTTCTGGGCATGCGCTCTGCGCATGCCCAGAACAGCCGAGAAAGACACGGGCAGGGACACGGGCGCACACTCAACCTCTTTATTATAGAGGATAACCAGCACTTTGTGTTTTGCTCGGAAACATATCAGCAGCCAGTTCTAGGGGTGTGCAAACAGGTTTGAATCTGATATTGAACCAGTTCGGTTCCAAGGTTCAGGATCAAGCTGAACCACCCCCAGTTTGGCTCAACCCTGGACTGAACACGAAAACACACACACACACACACACACACACACACACACACACACACACACACACACACACACAGTGTTTGGGGGGTTTGTCTGACATTTTTTGAAACCTCCCCCCTTTTAAAACTTAACCCCTTGGGGAGCTTCTCTAAGGTGGTGGTGGTGGTGGTGGTGGGGGTCCTGTGGAAGTTCCCCCTCCACTGCCAGCCTTCCTTTTTCTAAAAATCACCTGGTTTGGGCGTCTTCAGCCCTTTCTGGGCCTATTCCCCAGTGCGGTGGCCATTTTGGAGGCTGCCACACCTGCGCAGTGGGACCCTGTGTGGCCGGGTCATGATGACCCAGTTTGAAAATAATGGCAATCTATGGTATAAGAGGGAACTGGAGTGGATGAGGGGAGGAGCGAGAAAGCTGCAAGTGAGCCTGGGGCTTGCTCATATAACATCAAACCATGGCTTGGTGTGTTATGTGAATCATGCCATTCTGTTTTACAAAAAATTATTTACTAGAAGGATAAGATAGAGTAACTTTGTTCCTTGGCTGTTTTATTAGTGGGGTGGTGTCATCTAAGGAGAGAGAAGATTTTTGTGGTCAATTCAACTACCACATTCACTAATGTGCCACCAATCTTATGAAGCACATACACCACACTCCTTTAAGTCTCATGCCCTCTTTCCAGAGAAATCCTTGCAGTGTGTGTAGAAGGTCAATTCAGATGAAAACTCCCTCATGCAAATAAAGGATGCCCCAAGAGTGCAACAGGATGATCTGTGATGTGAGGGCAGGCAGGTGTGCTCTCAGTGGTCCCCAGCCTTATTGTGTGTGACAGATGGTGCTTGTCTGAATGGGCCCACAGTAAAAGGGATATAGGTTTGTAGTGTAATTTCCCCCCCTTGACATTTATGGTAGGTTGTATCCAAATAAAGTTAGTCATAATTAAATTTAAATGAAGGGGACTTAGCAATGACTAACTTGTTCCATTGATTTCAATGGTGCTTAGTCATGCATCACTAACTTTTGGGGGATATAAGTGGTGTGTTCATCTAATTCAACTGAATTCTATTCTGTATGAGCTGATCACAGGGCTGCCACAGGTGCCTTTTCTTTCAGCAAATCAAAAGTAAACTCCACCCATAACCATAGTTTTCAGTTTATACACTTCTGCTGCTTAAGTATCAAATGCAAATTAAAAAATATTGAGCAAGCTAGGAAGACCAGCCCAACAAAACCGATCACCAAGACAAAACACAACCTTGGGTTTTCACATGTTCTGTGTGTGGTGGCAAATAGCACTCCAGAACTATTGTGACTTGCAGGCAAAAGTGTAAGCAAATAGATTTTATTTGGATCTGTGGTAGCTACTTGGGATATAGGTAAAGGTGTGCATCAGGATTTGGAAGTTGCCCAGCCAGGGATGTAGCTATAATTGAGCAAATGGTTTCAAATAACCCGGGGGCCCCAGCTCCACCCCTCCCTATTTTCTTCATGACCTCCCTCACTCTGAGGGGCTGCCAGGGAGAGGGGTGAACATGGCCCCCTCTCTCCTAGCTACACCCACACCCCACACACACCTCAGAAGCACCACCTTTGCCCAGAATGTATGGCCGAATCCCTGAACCCAGACTGACTGAACAAAGGGGAGAGTAGGAAACCAGGGGGCAATATTAACTGGACCATCCTGAAGTTGCAAGGAGGATATTTGTCTGGCTGGGGAGTGGATAGAGGAATTTTGACAGGGGAATTTTGACAGGGGAAACAGTGCAAGGAGAAATGGTTAATCCTCCATTATCTCCATCTTAAGAGTGAAATGTGCCTCCAGTTTTAAACTAGAAAAAACCTGTGCACCAGCTATCAAAAGGTTGGGAAACAAAGCTATAAAACCCTTTTCTCAGAGGACAAACTAGATGCCTGCTGTCTGATTCAAGGGCGATTGTTTCATCCATGCTAAATTGCATGCATTTTAATGATGTCTTCAAGCAGGCAATGTCAAAAAGAGAACACTTTCCAAAAAAAAAAAAAAAATCTGTAAGGATGCCAACATGAAAATTAAAAGGGAAATCATGTGCCAAAGCAACACCATAAATTTACAGGACTCTTTAAAAACCAAGAGTTTTATTTCTTATTCCCAAGTGTGAATTAGGATGGGAAAAATAGAGGAAAATATTTTTGCAGATTCTTTTGCCTGTCTGGAAGCATTGTATGTATAGACCAAATTTACCCCACTTCACATATGGTATTTGAAAATCTGAATTTTCGATGTTTTATACAACAAATATATTTATATACCGCTTCTCAACAAATGCCCCCCAAAGTAGTTTACATAGATATAAACAATTTTTTAAAATGGCTCCCTGTCCCCAAAGGGCTCACAATTTTTTTTTTTTAAAAAAAAATCAAAACCATAAGATAGACACCAGCAACAGCCACGGGAGGGATGCTGTGCTGGGACTGAATAGGGCCAGTTGCTCTCTCCCTGCTAAACAGAGGCGTAACTAGGGAAAACGGCGCCCAGGGCAAACACTGAAATTGCACCCCCCACCCCCCGCCGCCTTTTTAAAGCACTGACATCTTGTCTCACAATGATTAGGCAATGATATGCAGATGAAAATTTCTCCGGAGAAATGAGAGAGATTTCCCCTCAAAGCTGTTGTGGCATTAAACCTAATCAAGCACTATTAGAAACCCAACAACTGTACACACATAAGAGGAGAGGAAGCGGGAAGAGGGACACACCATGTGAGCCACTAGACAGAGAACAACTTAAACTTAAACTATTTGAAAGTGGTCACACATTTCCCATAGTGGGCACACATTTCTTTTGTCTTGCTGTTAACAAGTTCTGAAAGCTTTTGAAAGAAAAACTTGCAAGAGCTGTTTATGAGAGTCAAAAGTGGGATGCACACACACACACCCCATGAACGGCAATCCCTCTTTCAAAGCACTTTCAGTTCGTGTGTGTGTGTGGGGGGGAGTCCATAATCCATCTCCAGCCTTAGTCCGTAACTGCAGCTATGTCCCCCAGTTCCCACTCAAGTTACTAAAATGTTAAAATTAACTAGACCATTAGCCTGAATCAGGAGCAGCTTCTGGTCCATTCCAGTTCACTCTTAAGGAAAATGCATATTGTTCTTGAAAGGCAAGGCTCATTGCTGATCCCCTTGGCGTTGTTCACACGGGGCTTTTTTTCCCTTCCATGTTATTATACCACTTGATACGTACATCTCTAGGTGGTGTACAAAATTTAAAATATTTAAAAGTCAGAAATTAAAACACATAACAATAAAAACAATAGAATAAAATAATTATTAAAACAGGTTTTTAAAATTATTAAAAATTAATTCTAGTTAAAAGCCTGAGAAAACAGTAGTCTTGAGAGTCTTCCTGAAAAACAAACAGAGAAGGAGATGCTCTTATCTCAGCAGGGAGAATATTCCCAAGCCCTGGGGCAGCCACAAAGGAAAACCGGTCCTGGGTCGCCACCAAACAAGCCGGTGGCAACCGTAACAGGACCTCTCCAGAAGATTGTAACAGGTGGCAGGGATTACGACAAAGGAGGCACTCTCTCAAATAGCCTGGATCCAAACCATTAAAGGGCTTCATCGGTAATAACCAGCACTTTGTATTTAACCCGGAAACACTGGCAGCCAGTGCAGTTCTCACATCAACTCCGGAGCGGAGGATGTGCATTCACAGACCTGCTAGACTTACCCCAAAGTCCCTGCACACTATCACGGAGCACTTCACACATGATTTGAGTTTTTCACTGCATGTTAAGAGTGTAGCTTATATTATATATTACCTGGATATTTATATTATATATAAATATCCAGGTTAAAAAAAATCCACTTTTTGCTTCGGGGGGGGGGGGGGCAACTATGAATGCACAGTAAAGCCTCGCAGTAAACTCACAGTTAAGCCTGCTGTGTGAAAAACGCCCTGATTCACTTTAAAGGGCTACATGGACAGATATGTGGATATGCACTCACATGTACCTAAACATTTTAGAGCCAGTTCCAGAACAGTTGGGAGTGGAGGCAGAGATAATGAAGTACTCATCACAGGAACTATACAATAGGTATTCAATAGCTATATCAAAAAGGTACACATACATAAAAGGTACAAAGGTACTGCAGTAAGGCCAGCCACACTACTGGGAGTTCAATTTGGCTTTTCACTATTTTCTTTCCAATTTACTGGCTGACACACTACAGAAACTTGAAAACCCATTTTGAGCAGAGACCATCACAGTCACGAGACAGAAAAAATGGACCTATGGTAATGACAGCAGTACAGTGCACATTCTGTACTCTGGAAAGCTCTCGTTTGAACACAGCTTGAATTAATTTCCCAGCTCGTCTGTTTCAGAGGGCCACACTAGATACAACGATGGCAAACCTGTGTCTCGCACAACTGGGGTGCAACCAGTGCACTATAAGTGCTTGGGGCAGGGGAGAGATTTTAGAGTACAGCATAGGCAGGCAAATGAACGCTTTTCCAACCCGTATTCTCACCTAAAGTGTTTCTCTCCAGCTACTTTTCTCCCATTGGGAGTCCATGAGGTTATCCCTTCCAAGAGAAAAACTACAGGAGAGAAGTTGGGAGTGGGGGAAGTATGGGAGAGGAAAGGGTTCCGTTTCTCCCACTCCTTCAACTCTTTAAATCTCGTACTCTAGGCCCCTTTGCTCTACAGGGAACCAGAACAACCTGGGTTGGATTAAGCCATATTACCCTCACACTATCATAGATGCAAGGCTTAAGGTGCCATTGGGGAGGCCCTGGAGGCAAGCAGGAAAGCCCTTTGCCTTCACTGCCCTAGGGACAAATAGCAGGTTCACTCACAGTCACTCCCTTGCAATCATCTCTTTAGATCTATATGCACACACCGTGCAGAAGCTGCAAAGGAAAGTAGGTGCTGCAACCAATTAAACCACTAAGACAAGGGAAAAGCACGCACAGAGAAACCTCAATCAAGATAGCAAAAGAACCTGTTTTTTAATGACAATGCAGCTTGCCTCACCAACCCAAGGTCTGAATCCAAACTGTGATTTTGTAAACTACAGGAGCACTGCTGGAAAGGCACAAACATGCGGTTGGTGACAGCCAAAGTTTCACCCATGAAATACCCGTTTGTAACCATAAGGAAATCTACTGCTATCCTTGTGAGTGCAGTGTTTATATGGGGAAATGGGGGGGGGGGCTAATTTGGTCATATGTGCTCGCCTTAGCAGATTCCCACTCCTCTTGGAAAGAGAGGGGAAGAAAAGACTCAACCCCACCTTTGAAAAACACCCCCTTAATTAAAAAAAAAAAAAAGGAAGAGAGAAATGCATTTCAGGCAAGATGTATGGATGCATTTACACCCCAATCCTCTCCCTCCCCAGATCTGCATTAAATTTCAAGATACTGTATGCAAAGAGATGAAGGGTTTTGCTTGACAGCTTTGGAGAAAATTGGTTGGGGGTGGGTGGGCGGAGGGCTTGAAAGCAGCGAGGGAAAAGAACTGGCAAGTGCATCAAGGTAACCCTACACTTTCCCCTAAAAATACCCACGACGAGGATCAAAGCGGAGTCTGTTGCGTTTCCTGGGCAGCCCCCACCCCGTGACGGAGGAATCCGAGAAAGGTGTGCGGTGGGCGGGCGGCAGGAAGAAGAAGAAGAAGCGCCGAGAGAGACTGTAGCGCCTGCAAACCTGGCCAAGGCAGACACACGCGGCCGACCGCCGCGTCGCCCCAGCACCGGCCGGGCTCCCTGTTCCTTAGCCAAACGCCACAACTTACCCAAACTCTGAGGTGCAACAGCAGCACTCTCGGGCAGAGGGATGCAGGAGCCTTGCCCAGCCCCGCCCCCAGCCTGGCCCGCACCACCGGACTTGCAAGGGCTCCTGGGAGTTGTAGTTCGCAGCGGGAAAGCAGGTTTGGGAAGAAAAACTGTTTTAATTGGGCTTCACTGCAATTGCAAGCCTGCTCCTTCCTCTCTCTCTTCTCTTCCAGAGCAGGAAGGCCTCCGTGCTCGCTCAAGCCGCGTGAGCTGTCTGCAATAATCAGATCGCGCCGCCGCTTCCAGGGGCTGGGGCGGTGAGGCGAGTGGCATGTCCTGCCTTTCCCCCTCCTCCTTCCTTCCCTTCCTCCTGTAGGAAGCAGCCAGGCGGCGTGCAAGGCCGGCCCCCCAGAGGCAGAGCAAGCCCCAGTGCCCAGTGCCAGCGGAGAATGGAGATGAGCAATGGGGGGGGGGGCGCGCCGGGACCGGGGGAGGGGGGGAGGGGGACTGCTCCTTGCGGACTGCTGCGCACACACACACACACACACACACACACACTCACACAAAATAAAAATAAATTTCGGCAAAGGCAGGGGATTGGGGGCAGAGGCGTATCTAGGGAAAATAGCGTCTAGGGCAAGCACTGAAATTGCACCCCTTGTCCAAACATCCGACACCCATCTTTCAGATAACTTTACCATAATATCAGCTCAAAAATACAAGTCAAGCTTGTTAATCTTTTAATATTTCAAAAACTATTTAGCAGTGGACATAGCCAGACCAAAACATGCTGGAAAACTACAAATTTCAGTATGGAATATATTCTAGTATTTCAGAAAGACAGTTAAAATGAGAGAAAGAGCAAGAAACTCCCAGTGGGCCTTAATACTAAGGATTTCACACTGATTCAAAGACAAACTCACCATTAATAGCCATATTATTAAGACATCACATTTAACTCACTTATCGCAAGAAGCAAAGTAAGAGCAAATGAATACAATCCTAGCTCATAAACTTCAGCTCAGTATTCACAAGCCCCGATTCTCTGTACATAGTTCCAGTCTGAATATGTGTACAGTGAATTACGGTATATTATAATTTTTTTTAAAAAAAATTACCTGTCGCCCATTAGGGGGACTTCCTAAAGGTTGTGGGGGGTCTGCAAAGTTTTCCCCTCCTCCCACTGGCCTCTAGGGCCTCACAGGCACCATTTGAGCATTTGCAGTGGTCATTTTAAAAAAATATATATATATTAAAAAAATTCACCACTGAAAACAAAATGGCCACCAAGCTTGCTCAAATGGCCTCTGCGATGCCCAGTGGCCATTTTGTTTTTGGTGGTCATTTTTTTAAAAAAATTTAATTTTAAGAAATGGCGCCCCCCCTTCAAGTGGCGCCCGGGGCATGTGCCCTGCCTGCCCCCACCCTAGATATGCCCCTGATTGGGGGGCACTCTTTGGCACCCCCCACGTGACCAAACGAGGTGGCGCCCAGGGCACATGCCCCCCCTGCCCCCCTATCGTTACGCCCCTGCTGCTAAATAAAGAGAAAGACCGCTTTTAAAAGGTGCCTCTTTGCTCAGTTAGCACTTGCCGCTTCATAAAGTACACACAACAGATACCATAGAGATACGTGCCCACCACCAAAATTATCTGCATGAGTTGAGGTCTGTGCACCCATCAGTGTGGAATCATAGCCATCTTCTCAGAGGTTTTCAAACTGTCTTCTGTTCCAGAAAACCCTGGAGTTTCTAGAAGCTTCTCAGGGGTTCTGTAATGAGAAGATCAGTCACCATGAACACATTTCCTTGAGAGCATCTTGCTTAGTACTACCAATTTTCTCCTGTAATGTGGAAGTTATGCTTTCAGAATCCCCCTCATCAGGTCACTACAGTGAGAAGTATTTCCCTCTGACAAGCTCCCTCCTCCACCTGAGTTCTCCATGAGTTGTAAAGACTGCAAAAGTGGGGGAAGTGTCCATTTCCCTTCGCAAGCTATTGCTGCTCAACATTTTGAGAGCAAATGTGTTGGAACATCAAGGTCCAGCAGCAGGGAGATCCAATCCTCATCTGAGGGCTTTTCAGATAAGCAGAGTGATCTTACCTTTGATTTCAGCTTCTCAGTAACTGAATAATTTGGCAGGGGCTGGCATCCTGACTAATGAAGTACCAGAGCACTGGTACTTCTGAAAAGTTCAACTAACTCAATTATACTGCTGGCTCAGCAAATAGGGCAAATTGTGATGATCCTTCCTTCCCCAGAAAACAGTCTGTGCCACCCATAAATATGCTCCTGAGAGTCACACAGCTTTCAGGGATATATTTTCCGGTGACCTAGAGGGTTTCTGGAGGAAAGAGAGGTTGTTGAAAATCTCTCTCTCTCATGCACTCACGCGTGCACACACACACACTCACACACTCTAGCACCAGTGCAGCATCAGTCTGGAACTCTTCAGAAGCTCTGGTGCTTCTTCCATTATACCAGTGCTTCATTAGTTAGGATGTCAGCCAGAGGATTTAGTCTGGGATTGTCACACTTTAACTGGACCAGGGTGGGAGTGGGAGTTGGGGTTCATATGAGGTTGTTCTTTACAGGGGGTTCACATGAGGTTGTCATCCTTTCATCAACCTGTACTTTTCTTGCACTTAAATAATCACATTTAGTAACAGAGAAACGGTGTCCCTTTTATTTATTTATTTTTAGAACAGTGGTATAGCATGTGTGGATTGTTGTTAGCATTACTGTTCCATCTTTTCTGCAACAGACATGCCCAAATACAACAGAAACTGAAGGGTTATAAGAGGAAGGATCAGTCACCTGTGTCCAGTGTTCCCTCTAACAGGGATTTCCAGATGTTGTTGACTACAACTCCCATAATGGCTTGCCTTTGGCAGGAGTTGGACTCCAATTGCACAGGATCCGATGAAGTGACAGAGACTTTGTCTTATGATGTCAGCTGACATACTTCTGAGCTTGTTGAGGCTGAGGATGTGGACAGGATTCTCTCTGGTATGGGTGCTGTGATCTGTAGCCTCGACCCCTGCCCCTCCTGGCTTATTAGAGCAGCCGGCGGGAATGTAAGATCCTGGCTTCAGGAGTTAGTGAATTCTTCTCTCTGTAAGAATTCTGTAAGTCTGTGCTAGCAGACTTAAAAGAGGTTGCGGTGCACCCTTTTTTGAAGAAGACTTCTCTCGATCCTGAGGTCCTTGATAATTATAGACCAATCTCCAACCTTTCTTTTCTTGCGAAGGTTTTGGAGAAGGTTGCATGTGCCCAACTTGAGAGAGTTCTGGATGAAGCTGATTTTCTAGATCCTTGCCAGTCGGGTTTCAGGCCACAGCATAGCACGGAAACAGCACTGGTTGCTCTGGTTGATGACTTGTATCGTGACCGTATGAGGGTAGTGCCCCTCTCTTGGTCCATTTAGATTTCTCAGCAGCTTTCAGTACCATCGACCATGGTATTGGGGGCACTGTCTTGCAGTGGTTCCGTTCCTTCCTCAGCAGGCATTTTCAGTCGGTGTGCATTGGTGGCAAGTGGTCTGCCCCGTGGCCACTCCTTTATGGGGTCCCTCAGGGCTCAGTTCTCACAACCATTCTTTTAAAAATCTACATGAAACTGCTGGGATAGGTCATCCATCGGTTTGGGGTGACATTCCATCAATATGCCGATGATACTCAGCTGTATATTGCCACTTCAGGTCTCTCCAGAGATGCTGTCTTTGTGCTTGTCCAGTGTCTGGAGGCTGTCAGGGTCTGGATGGGCCAAAGCAAGCTCGGACTTAATCCCACCAAGACTGAGTTGCTTTTGCTTACTTCTCTACCTGGCCAATTGACGAATTTGAGTCTCTCTTTGGACAAGGTTGTGCTGCCCCTGAAAGAGGTGGTCTGTGACTTGGGGTCCTCTTAGACTCGCGGCTCCTGATCAAGCAGCAGGTGGGGGTTGTGGCCAGAGGTTCCTTTGCCCAGCTTCGGCTGATCCGCCAGTTGCGGCTCTATCTCGACCGGCAGGCCCTGGCAACAGTAACTCATGCCCTCATCATCTCTCGTCTGGATTACTGTAATGCACTCTACCTGAGGTTACCTTTGAAGACGACTCAGAAGCTTCAGTTGGTCCAGAATGAGGAGGCTCGCCTGCTTATGGGCGCTAGGAGATATGAAAGTGTGACACCTCTCTTGCAGTCACTGCACTGGTTACCTCTTTGCTTCCGGGTCCAATTCAAAGTGCTGGTTCTCACCTTTAAAACCCTTCAGGGCTTAGTGCCTGTTTACCTTCAGGATCACCTCTCCCGGCCAGTCCTGTCTCATTCTGTGAGATCCTCTCAGGTTGCCCTTCTTTCAGTCCCTGGTCTTAGAGAGGTCTATAGTACTTGGGCCCGTGGAAGAGCTTTCTCTGTTGCTGCCCCTTCACTCTGGAACTCTCCCCACCCCCGGATTCGGTCTGTCTCCTCCTTTTCAGCCTATACATCTTTATTGAAGACATTTCTTTTCTGCCAGGCATTTGCCCTTTAAGTTTAAAAATAAATAAATCTCGGATGCTGTTCTTGCTTTGTACACTGCCCTGAGTCTGCGGAAGGTGTCAGGCGCGTAACAATGATAGGGCAAGGGGAGACAGTTGTCTGGGGGCCCCACTGCCTGGAGGGGCACCCCAGAGGCACCTCATGTGACTCCCCATTGCCCCCTGCCCAGCCCCAAGGCCCCTTAGCCACTTGCCCTGTTCGCCGTCTCTCCAGCTTGTTCTCCTGGCCGGCAATCGAGGCAGCAGACAAGCTGCAAAGAGCTCCTTTTCTCCCGCCTCTCAGCTGATCGGCGGGTGGGCGGGGCTTCCACGGAGGCCTCGTGTAGGCCTCTGTGAAGCCTGAACTCCAGTAGGGCCCAAGCAAGCCAGGAAGGAGGAGGCAGCCAGAGAGGCCTCCACTGTTCTCTGCAGCAGAAGACCCCCTGCTGCCAGGTAGAGTGTGAACTCCTTTTTGTGGTTACCTTTCCCGCCCCGCCCCCTTTTATAGGGATCTGCTTGCCATAGGGCTTGGATATGGGGGTGGGGGAGGAGGGACCGAGAAGTCTCTGAATATTTATTTTGAAACAGCTTGGAAAATTTGCTGACTTAAAAAAACTATCTAAAAAGTCCTATAAGTGGCTTGTTTCATGGCAGAAAATTGCAAAAACTTCTGGAACAGTATTTTATTAATTTTATTCATTCATTCATTCATTTATAAATGCACTTATGTTCAAGTTGTTTTGCAACCCAGAAGGTCTGAGTGAGAACTGTGAAGCATGTGTGGTGCTTTTATTTTATTTTTCTTGTGTGTGAACTGCTCCCCAATAACTTGCAGGGACTTCAGGGTCAATCTGGCCAACATGTGAATGCAGCACCTCCATTCCAGAGGAGATGTGTCTTAAAGGGCTTTAAAAGCCTCCTGTGAAAAACCTCCTGCAATCAAACTTGACTGAATTTGTTCAGAATTCTGAGAAAACAAACATAGGTTCACCCTGCATGGTTGAAAGTCTCCTTTGCTAATCTGCAGCGAGGGGCCCATTTTAATAATTCATCTTTCTAGTGTGTTCTAGGCATTAAAAGTAATACAAATGTATAGTACTCAGTGTATATCACTATATATTGTGACGTGTGTGTGTGTATTCAGTGAAATGTATTTGCAGGCAGCATACTTATTTTGGAATATCAGACTTAAATCCTTGGGGGCCTGGGGTGTGCGGAGGCCCTGGACTTTGGGGGGGGGGGCCCATTTTAAAATCTTGTCTCTGGGCCCACTCCAACCTTGCTACGCCCCTGGAAGGTGTATTACATCTTTTAATAAATAAATAAATAAACAATCCCCAAGCAAAGGCTATTGCATCTGGGGATGCTGGGAGTTGTAGTCAACAACATCTGGGAATACCTGCTAGAGGGAACACTGCCTGTGTCCTAAAACTGCATGATGTCAACGGCAGCATCAGTCACAATGCAATTCCACATGCAACTTGTTTTTATAGCTGGTGCTCTCACACAAACAAAGAAAACTAAGTAGATTTAACTCAGGCACACAGGGAGGCCAGCGGTGGCCCTGGTTTAGCCCGCCACCAGTGGCCCCCTAGCCATGTCCCCTGCATCTGATGTCAGACATCAGCGTCAGAGGCAGAGGCAGGGAGAGCCACTCCCAGCCGTGCTGCGAACATGGTGCTGGCCGGATTTTGCTCGCAAATGGGAGCTCGCATTTGAGAGCTAAACCACGCCCCCTGTGTCTGATGTCAGGTGCAGGGGGTATGGATGGGGCACAAGGCATGGCCCCTGAGTGCAGCAACCTGGGTTCTTTGAACCAGTTTGTGCTATGGTGGCTCTGCCACAATTTAACTAGATTTATTCAGCAACAACTCCATTTTCTCCTTCTCCTCCCTTTTCCTTTCTGACTCCATCCCCCACACTCTCTACAGGATCTCTACATAAACAATTACTAGATAGAATACAACATGACTCAAAGCAGAAAAAGACAGGATGGTGCTACGAGAAGCACATCGGCTGATACATTAGTGACACTGATTTCCAGAGGTAAATGATATTAAAACTGGTAACCTTCGATCTAGTTTCATAATCATATCTAATTCCATTACTAGTACAGCTCCTGCTCATGTATATCAAATCAATATTTATTTCGGTCTTTGACCAGCACAAGGCAACCAGAACATAGAAACTGGAGATTTTGAGGGGGTGGTTTTTCTCTAAGGGATAAGTCCTAGTCTGTGTATGTGTTATTTGCCAGGGCTAACAAACTTCTATGTTTTTGTTTGTCCCTGCCTGTAGGGGGTGGAGTTAGCTAGGGCTGTGGGAGACCCCACCTTCCTTTGAGCCACATCCTGTGTCTCAGTTTGAAGCCTACTCTCTACATAAGAGATGAAGGCCCGAGAGCATAGCTAACAGAGCATAGCCAACAAGGATAGCAAACAGGACATTGGAATTTAGCGGAAAGTGTGCGGGGAAGCCTGGAACAAGCCCCAGTGATCACAAGGAGCCTGGTGGAGAAGAGAAGGTAAGTACAAATCCCTTTCTCATATAATTACTGATCTCTCCCTCATATTCTTGAGAAAGGCTATTTGGACAGTTAAATAGCTGACCATTACAACTGAGACCTCTCCTCCTATCTCTGAATACTGTAAACAGTCAACAAAACCAGTATGAAGATAGAAAGTCAGCAGGAGAGGGGGCACTTCCCAGTGTATTGCACAGAGTGCCACATGTATTTGCTCTATGGCCAGAAGCTATGGGTGTGTGCTCGGTGCAAGGTGCTCCTGGCTCTCACGGAACAAATTTGTTCCCTAGAGACCAAGGTGGCGAGTCTGGAGAAGCTCAGAGAGACAGAGAAGCATGTGGACAAGACCTTGAGGGATGTGGTAGAGGCATCTCACTCCAGGGCTGATAGCTCCTCTGCTGTCAGGGAGAATGAAGGTCTCAGGGAAGGAGGGCATTGGTCTAAGGAAGAGGGAAATGCTCCTTTAGAAGGGACCCCTTCTGTGGAAAATGAACCCATATCATCTCACACAGGGGATACTCCTACAGGGGTGGGGGCCTCCTTGTAGTGAGTGATTCGATCATTAGAGGTATAGAGAGATGGGTTTGTGGCCCGCGTGTTGACCACACGATGACTTGCCTGCCTGGTGCAAAAGTTGTGGATATCACACAGTGTCTAGATAGGCTGTTAGGCAGTGCTGGCGAGGAGACAGCTGTTGTGGTGCACGCCGGCACCAACGGTGTGGGGAAATGTAGTTGGGAGGTCCTGGAAGCCAAATTTAGGCTGATAGCATATTGAAGTCCAGGACTGCCAAGGTGGCATTCTCAGAAATGATACCTGTTCCATGCACAGGTACAGTGAGACAGGCAGAGCTGAGAGGTTTCAATGAGTGGATGAGACGTTGGTGCTGGGAGGAGGGGTTTCGATTTGTTAGGCACTGGGATACATTTTGGGGCAAGCAGGGCCTGTATAAAAGGGATGGGCTGCACTTGAACCAGACTGCTGGCACTTAAAATCAAAAAGGTTGCAGAGCAGCTTTTAAAATGATGCCTGGGGAATAGCTGACAGGAGCTGGGCAGTATCCGGTTCAGCAAATGCCATCCTTTAAAGTGTGAGGGTGCAAAGGATTAAGATAAAACAGAAGGGGACAGAGCAGAACCACATAAAGAGCAGACAGAAGGCTGTGCCAGCTGGTCAAAAAAAGAAAGACAGCATACACCAGGTAAGAGATTCAGTGTATAGGTGCTTATATGCCAATGCCAGAAGCCTCTGAGCCAAGATGAGTGAGCTGGAGTGCTTGGTTGCTAACATAGAAATAGATATAGTGGGTATTACAGAAACATGATAGAACAGTGAGAACCAATGGGACACTGTTATCCCTGGATATAAACTCTATAGAAAGGACAGGGAGGGGCACCTTGGAGGTGGAGTAGCACTGTATGTTAAAGAAGGGATAGTATCTAACAAGCTGGAAAACCTAGGTGAACCGGAGTCCTCCACAGAAACTCTGTGGGTGATAATAAAAGCCCTGAAAGGAAATGTGCTACTGGGAACATGCTATTGCCCTCTGGATAAAAATGCTGACAGTGACTGGGAGTTGCAGGAGGAAATCAGGGAAGCGTCAAGGAGAGGCAGGACAGTAATAATGGGTGACTCCAATTACCCACACACAGACTGGGTAAATTCAGTCAGGTAATGACAAAGAGGTCACATTTCTAGATACGCTGAGTGTCCTAGAACAGCTGGTCTTGGAACTCACCAGAATGAAGGCAACCTTGGACTTACAGTAATTCTGAGTGGCACCCAGGGGGTGGGTGATGTCAGTGTCATCGACCCTTTAGGGAGCAGTGACTACAGTGCGATCAAATTCAGAATACATGCTGGGAGAAAATCACCAAGGAAGTCTAACGCACACTTTGAATGTCAGAAGAGGAAACTTCTCCAAAATGAGGAGTATGGTGAAAAGAAAGCTGAAAGGGAAAATCAGGAGAGTCACTTCGCTTGAGAGTACATGGAGTTTACTCAAAACCACAATACTAGAAGCCCAGTTAGACTGTATACCTTTTGGGTAAAAGGAGGAAAGGTACCACTAAGCCCAGGAAGATGCCAGCATGGCTAACAGGTAACATCAAGGAAGCCATAAAGGGGAATAAGACTTCCTTCTGAAATTGGAAGGCCTGTCTAAATGAAGAGAACAGAAAGGAACACAAACTATGGCAAAAGAAATGCAAGGTGGCAATAAGGGAGATGAAAAGAGAGTTTGAGGAACATTTAGATAAAAGCATGAAGGGGAATAACAAAATTTTTTTAAAGTACATCAGAAGCAGGAAACTTGACAGGGAGGCAGAGGCGTAACTAGGGAAAACGGTGCCCGGGGCAAGCACTGAGATTGCCCCCCCCCCCCACCGCCGCCCCCCCAACATACATCTGACTGACACACATGTTTCAGAAAACTTTTATTTTAAAAATTACAAAAATTACCAAAAATTACCAAAAATTTCAAAATGCAATAAATAACCAAAAATGCAATAAAGCTGGTGATGCCCTTTGAAGACAGTTCAGAAACTTCCTTTGGCCCAGAGTATAACCATCAGACTGATGACAGGAGCAAGATGATCTGTGCATATTGTGCCTAGCTGTGTTTATTTCTGGTTGCAGTGTGCTAGCTATTAACTTGTAAGCTCAATATAGCCTAGGACCGTCTGTGCCTATATGAACCTATCCAGCTCAGATCCTGAAAATCTGCAAAATGAAGGTTTGTTTGGCAGGGACCAGGAACATGACCATTTTGGTGATGGTACCATGCTTGTGGAACTCATTTCCCAGGGTTTTATCTACCGGGCCCCAACATTAGCTGTTTTAGAAAGGGCTGTGAAGACGTTCCATCTTGCTTTGGATGCTTGATTCCTGACTTTTAATGTTGGTTTCATTTTCAACATTATCTTATTTGGACTTATCTTGCTGAAAATTGTCTGCTGTTTTATGTTGCTTTGCTTTGGGACAAGTGAGATATCATGAGTAACTTGTCCTATTAATTTCAATGGGACTTCCCTTCAGTAATTTAGTCAGGATATCAGCCATAGTTATTATGTATTTAACCATGTTGTGAATTGCTTTGTGAAAAACCAGCATAG
The DNA here is from genome assembly GCF_027244095.1 of Hemicordylus capensis. Taxonomy (NCBI): domain Eukaryota; kingdom Metazoa; phylum Chordata; class Lepidosauria; order Squamata; family Cordylidae; genus Hemicordylus; species Hemicordylus capensis. The sequence goes on from NC_069658.1 coordinate 132,534,510, forward strand.
AAATAAGGAAAGGAGTTAAAGGGGAGATTGTTGGTAAGGGAGGAGAAAGAGAGAAAAAGAAGATTGTTTGGGGGAGAGCTTGTTCAAGAAGTGGGCTTTAAAGAGGAAAACCAGCAATATAAAATTATACTAAATATAGTCTGTCCCGGCTGGTATGGTTGCCCGGCCGAACATGAGGATGCTTAATTTGCAGGGCAATGGGGGTCTCCAAAGCCGTTAGGGCCAGGCTCCAAAACTACCTCAGTGCATGTCTGCTTCCTTCCCCCCTTCGCCCATTCCCTTTGCTGGGTGTCCGTTCTCTGACCCTGGGAAGCTGCGCACTCATCCCTGGGGGCATCTACCCCACTCCTCAGTTTTCAGCACCTCCCTGCTGCGAGGTCCCGCTCGGCGCCAACCGCATACAAGTCGAAATACGCTCCTCAGTGGCCCAGTCTGGCCACTGCGCCACATCCACGACGTCTGGTCTGCCCAGCCCCGCGCAAACCACCTGCCACACCCGCCGCCGGGCTCTCCATGCCAGCCTCACGGGAGAGAGCTCATGGGATCCACAACTAGAAGGGGCAGCCGAGGATGGCGAGAGAAGGTGCCTAAGAACCCTAGGCCTAACCCGGTGGCACGCAGAAAGCCGAGATGCCCAACTCCTGAGAGCCTCCAAAAGCCCTTCCAAGCGCAAGCGCACCCCCTAGGAAGAAGCGCAGATGAGATGCTCCGCAGGGGACCCCGGTGCCTCCCCCAGCCAGCCTGCAGCCTGGATCGCACCCCCTCAGTCGGGGCACCCGTCGCCACTTCCTGCCGTGGCCCTCACCTGTGTTGTAGGCCGCCAGGTCGGTGCCGGGCCCCGGGCTCTTCCTCTTCCTGGGCCGGCCCTTCTGCACGGTGCCCACGCCGTTGTAGTAAGGCAGTCCCAGTGCGGCCGAGGCGCCCAGCGCGGCAGGGATGCCTTTGCCGGCCGCCCCCTCGGCGTGGTTGAAGTGCAGCTGGTACTCGCCCTGCAGGAGTGCCTCGAAGTGCAGCCGGCAGTAGACCAGGCTGTCCTTCATGCCGAAGTGGTCGCCCGTGGTCAGCATCTTGGCGCACGTGGAGCAGGCGAAGCAGTTCAGGTGGTAGACCAGGTCCCGCGCCCGCATCACCATCTCCGAGGCCGAGATGCCCAGGTGGCAGCGGGCGCAGCACTGGACGGAGAACCGCCTGCGAGCCCAGAAGGAGAGAGGCTCGGTCGGCGGGCGGGCGGGCAGGGCAGGTGCGGGGCGCCGCCGGGCAAACACACTGAGGGCCTCTTTCTGGCTGGCCTGATAAGTTCCAGAGCGAGCCTCAGCCAAGGCACAAGCAGTGAGCATGAAAGGCGCCCACCGCGGCGCCCGCTGCCAAGCCAGGCCACTGGCCAGCAAAGCAATGGGGGGCGTGGGTGCGGAAGGGACCGCTCATGGGGGAGGGGGCACCGATGCACTCCCTTGACTGCTGCAGCGCTGCTGCTGAGCCGGAGAAATTTGTATTTAAATAAATAAATAAATAAATAAATAAATAAATAAATAAGGGATCGGTGGGGGTCATGGCGGCGCCCCCCACATGACCCGAAAAGATGGTGCCTGGGGCACGTGCCCCCCCTGCCCCCCTATCGTTATGCCTCTGCAGGGAGGCAGTTGGGGCCATTAGACAATGGGTAAGTGAAAGGGATTATTAAGGAGGATATGGAGGTTGCAGAGAAGCTAAATGAGTTCTTTGCATCCACCTTCATGGCAGAGGATACTGAACATAGACCTGTTCCTGAACCTGGCTTTTTGGGGATGGAGACTAAAGAACTGAGTCAGATAGAAGTGACAAGATATGATGTTCTAAACTGTCTAGAAAAACCTAAAACTAGCAAATTGCCAGGGCCAGATGGCATCCATTCAAGAGTCCTCAAATAATTCAAATGTGAAATTGCTGGCCTCCTTGCTAAAATATATAACTTACCCCTGCAATCAAGCTCTGTACCGGAGGACTGGAAAGTAGCAAATGTAACACCGATTTTCAAAACGGGATCCAGGGGCAACCTGGGAAACTACAGGCTGGTTAGCTTAACATCCGTTCCAGGCAAATTGATGGAAAGCATCCTCAAGGATAAAATTGTAAAGCACATAGAAGAACAGGCCCTGCTGGGAGAGAACCAGTATGGCTTCTGCAAAGGTAAATCTTTCCTCACAAACCTCTTGAAGTTCTTTGAGAGTGTCAACAAAGCACTCTTCTTCGTCATGAACCCCACCACTCACCGAGATCAGCTGGAGAGGTCCGTCTGCATTTGCCACTGGCTCATCTGGTGGCCACTCAGGGACCTTCTCCACTGTTGCCCCGAGGTTTTGGAATGCGCTTCCTAGTGAAATAAGAGCCTCCTCATCTCTGACAGGTTTTTAAAAGTCTTTAAAGACACATCTGTTCAACCAGGCTTTTAATTAATATTGTTTTAATGGTTTTAAATGCTGTTTTATAATATTTTTTAAAAAGTTTTAAATTGTTGTAATGTTTTTTAAAAAATTGTTTTTTGTTTTAACTAATTTTTACTTGCTGTTTTTATTTTGCTGTAAACTGCCCAGAGACATAAGTTTTAGGTGGTATAAAAATATGTTAAATAAAAATAAAAATATAATAAAACAAGTGTGTGGATAAAGGTGATCCAGTTGACATAATATACCTGGACGTCCAAAAAGCTTTCGACAAAGTTCCTCATCAAAGATTCCTGAGAAAACTTAGCAGTCATGGGATAAGGAGACAGGTACATGTGTGGATTGCTAATTGGTTGAAGGACAGGAAACAGAGGGTAGGTATAAATGGAGAGTTTTCACAATGGAGGGGAGTAAGAAGTGGTGGTTTATAAGAAGTGGAGTTCCCCAGGGATCTGAATTGGGACCAGTACTTTTAAATTATTTATTAATAAATAATCTAGAAGTTGGAGTAAGCAGTGATGTGGCCAGATTTGCAGATGATACCAAACTCTTTCAGGTAGTGAAATGCAAAATGGATTGTGAGGAGCTCCAAAAGGATCTCTCTAAACTGGGTGAGTGGGCGTCAAAAAGGCAAATGTGGTTCAATGTTGACAAGTGTAAAGTGATGCACATTGGGACAAAAAACCCCAACTTCAAGTATACGCTGATGGGATCTGAGCTGTTGGTGACTGACCAGGAGAGGGATCTTGGGGTCGTGGTGAACAGCTTGTTGAAAGTGTCGACTCAATGTGCGGCAGCTGTGAAAAATGATCATGCTAGGGATAATTAGGAAAGAGACTGAAAAATAAAACTGCTAATATTATAATGCCCTTATACAAAACTATGGTGCAGCCACACCTGGAGTACTGCATACAATACTGTTCACCACATCTAAAGAAAGACATTGTAGAACTGGAAAAGGTGCAGAAGAGGGCAACCAAGATAATCAGGGGCCTAGAGCACCTTTCTTGTGAGGCAAGGCTACAACACCTGGGGGCTATTTAGTTTAGAAAAAAAGATGACTATGGGGAGACATGATAGATGTCTATAAAACCATGCATGGTGTGGAGAAAGTGGATAGAGAGAAATTCTTCTCCCTCTCACATAACACTAGAACCAGGGGTCATCCCATGAATAAAATGGCTCCCTGTCCCCAAAGGACTCACAATCTAAAAAAGAAACATAAGATAGACACTGGCAACAGTCACTGGAGGGATGCTATGCTGGGGATGGATAGGGCTAGTTGCTCTCCCCCTGCTAAATAAAACGTATCACCACTTTTAAAAGGAGCCTCTTTGCTCAGTTAGCAGGGGGCAGGATTGCAGTGAGAGAATAGCAGGGAGGTGTATAATTGGTCTGTGTGGCCAAGCAACCTAGTTGAGATGTGGGAGAATGAGGGTCTAGCGGATGTCTCTATAGGCAATGGAAATGAACGTGCTCTGTGGTTCTGATGTGCCTAGAACCGCATGAGCGCAGACATTCTGAGAAGGGGGTCTTCCTGTAACTTCCATCTAGCACAGCTGAGGAGAGGGCACCAAAGCAGGTTAAGGTGAAGGCCCTCCTGTGATTTGGAACCTCTAGCTGTTTGAGATATACAGCAGTCTCTGCTATAAATCTTTGACTTTCAGTGATGAGGAAGTTCAGGACCCTGTCTAAATCAATTTGGTGCTCTATATCCATTATGCACTGTTTGAGTAGTGTCTGTACAGGAAATGATTCATTCTGAACCACACTCTTTACCTCAGGGAGAACTGTGGGTATTAGTTAAACAAATGTTTAAATTAACCAGCTCAAAGCCAAATTATTTATTGGGGATCAGCAGCATTTGTTCAGGCAAAGTAGCAACAAAAAGGTCACGGAGAGAACTCAAGGCAGACCTTTCTGTTATGTAGTTTGCTTTACTACACTTAGGACATCATGCAACTCTCTAGCTCCTGTACTTTGATTTTTAATTTTAATTAAAATTAAGTGCAGTTAGAAAGTTGTGTAATAAAGGTGGAACCATAAGTTAAGAATTTGCTCACTTGAGCAATCATTGTTGTCATTTGATATCAATGATATAAAACGGGTTGCACCATTGGTTTTAGACATGCACGGACTACTTTTTCCTGCCCACTATTTCTATTGTGAAATGCTGCATTCATATTTTTGTAGGCGTGGCACTGTCAGTGTTTGGGATATTTTAACAGGCAAGGCCTCTGTTGGTTAAATAGATTTTCTCTTCATTATATGAAGCTCCATCTACCCCATGTATAGAGGTTGTTTACCTTTGTCTATCATATGCTGGAGACAAGAAGGAAGCCATCATCTCATGTCTTGTTGGTGAATACCCCAGAGATATCTGGTGGGCCATTGTTGGACCTCAGTCTGATCCAGTGAGACAGTTTTTATCTTGCTGATATAATTAGTACACAGCATCCAACTGTGCCTATTTACCAGGTACAGTCCCTTTTTTCTGGTATCTGTACCAGGTAAAATCCCTGAGCAGTACCCAGACTAATGCTGCCCTTGTTAACACAAGGTGCCTATGTACAACAATTTCCCCCCGTCCTGAAGATATTTCCCGGAGGGCTGGGGGAACCTCATTAACATACTTTTGTGGGGGGGGGGTTGTTAGGGGGTCTGAAGGATAGCGGAGGGAAGAGGGAGTTGGTGAGAACCACCATTCTCCCTTTGGATGAGTAGAACATCTTCCACTCATAGAACATCTTCTACTCATGGAATTACTAGTTGGGATAACGCAGTGTATGATAATGAAGGGTGTGTGGCTCATGAAGTGATCCTTGGGGTACTGATAGAGATTTGCAAGCATGTCCCCTTTTCCACTGCTTAAATGTTGCAGGGTGTGTATTTCACCTGACATTTTTAGACACCGTACTAAGGAAACACAAACAGACCCTGACCACAGGCTTACAATTTAAGAATAAAGACAAGACACATTAGGCAGGAGAGAAAAATAAACTAAATAAGAAAGGAGGGTTATGTCCTTAGTTACTATTATTCCTTACCTGGCTGTATTTTGTTCATTATTTAGACTCCAATGCTTCTATACACGCAAGCTACAATGTAGGTCACAAATGATGTCTGACTATATCTGATGCAAAAGCACCTTGTGAGCTGTCCCCATATAAGTCCTAATCATGTTATTGCCTTCACATCAATCGGTGCTGGCTGCTAAATCGTTATCAAGGAGAATAGAATATGTTACTCTCATATTTTTTTAATGTAAGTCTGTAGGTAATGCCATTGTCTAGTTAATCCATTTTATTAGGTATGTGATTAACATTCTTATTAATGCTTAACGTTATTAACATTCTTATTAATGCCACCCCTGCTAACTGGGCAAAGAGGCACCTTTTAACATGGTGATTCTCTTTATTTAGCAGGGGGAGAGTAACTGGCCCTATCCACCCCCAGAACAGTACCTTCAGTGACTGTTGCTGGTGTCTATCTTATGTTTCTTTTTAGATTGTGAGCCCTTTGGGGACAGGGATCCATCTTATTTATTTATTATTTCTCTGTGTTTATTTATTTATTTATTATTTCTCTGTGTAAACCACCCTGAGCCATTTTTGGAAGGGCGGTATAGAAATCGAATTAATAATAATAATAATAATAATAATAATAATAATAGATAATTATTATCCCAGGTCCTTGGGAAGGACTTGATGTCTGGATAAAACAAACCAGACAATAACACCTGTCTGACTGTGTAAACAAGAAATAAATAATAATCCTATATAATAAAAGGCTAAGTGAGTGGCCGTGGCTTTGGAATGTTGGGGATCTGCGTCCCTGCCTCCCTGGGCTGTTCTGGGCCTGCGCGAAGCGCAGGCCCAGAAGAGCCCAAGGGACACAGGACTGCAGACACCAGTGTCCCACAGCCACGGGCGGCCATTAGCCGGTGTGTGGCGGCGGGGGAAAGTGGCCGAGGCGGCGGCAGAGCCGCCGCCTCGGCCATGAGCTGCGGCACGGCGAGAGGAGGCCGAGGCAACCAGAAGTGGCCGCCCTGAAAAAGGCGAGGGCAATGGCGGAGGGGGAAGACCGAGACGGGGGACAGGGAAGCTGGGCGAGGTGGCGGCGAAGCCGCCAACGAGGCCCCCGCCCGCTCACAGCCGTCGCCCCCGCCTGCTCACCCTCCCTCCCAGCTGCCCAAAATCACTTTCCCCGCTCCCCCCAAAAAAAGATTAAGGGCCAAAATGGCCCATGAGAAGGTCGCCGCCCCCGCCTATCGCCCTCCCGCCCACCCAGCTGCCGAAGACCACCTTACCCGCTCCAGCCCGAGGGAAAAGAGAGGAGCTCACGAGCAGAGCTCCTCTCTGTGCTAAGTCACTGCTCAAACTGCCGCTATGGACGCAAAGGACGCCTATTGCGTCCATTGCGACAGTATGGGCAGCAGCTTAACACAGAGAGTAGCTCTGTTCCCGAGTTCCTCTCTTCTCCTTCGGGCTGGAGTGGGTAAGGTGGGCTCCGGCAGCTAGGTGCGCGGGAGGGCGATAGGCGGGGGCGGCCACCTTCTCATGGGCCATTTTGGCCGTTATTCATCCACACAACCCCCCCCCCCCAAAAGTATAAGCAAAATAAGGAAGAACAAAAACAGAGACAACAACAACAACAAAAAACAAAAAGAGAGAGGGGACAAGGGGGGGAAAAGAGACAGAAAGAGAGAGAGAGAGACAGAAAAGACGGGATAGAAAGCTAGCGCCCGTTATCATAACGGGCTTAAAAATACTAGTAATAATAATAATAAATCCCCCAGTGAGGCACTACCTTGGCGTGGTTTTGGGGCTTGCATGCTCTGAGGAAGGTGAGAGCTATGCCAGAGGTCCAACCATACTGGACAGGTCTCACCAGAGGAGCCAGACAAAGAGTGCCTCTCCCATCAACAATATGGTGAGACGTAACTTTAATAAATCTATACCGGATCGGTTGTCGCCCGGGTCAACAAGGACCATGCCTGGTGCTGGAGTCCCTGGACATCTGGTGGCAAGTGGGCTACAGGACTCAGGATCTTCAGTTGAGCAACCAGGGCTGGAGACTGCAAGGTTACTGGAAGAAACTTCGCTTAACCGAAAAAATATATACGAAAAATGCCAAAAAGGAAATAATGATCTGCTATTACAAGTCTAGTTCAACTAGAAGAGGTTATTTAAAAAGAATGTACCAGATTTGGAAAGAGAAGCATCCAGATACAGAAATAACAGAACAAAGGCTAGCAGACCAGAGAAGATTCATAATAAGAAATAAAGTATTCACAGGAGTTGAGCTGGAAGAACTGCAAAGAGCTCAAGATATGGAAGAAGAATTACCACCAACTGAAGAAGTTGCTCAGGCGCAGGTGGAGGAGGTGTTGGAAATCGAGGATGCCACTGTTGCTGAACTGTTTCAAAACTCAAAACCAGGCAAACTCCCCTTTGCCATCACCTCAAAAACCCAAATGCCGTTTAACAGAAAAGCAACAAGAACTAAAGCAAAAAATAACTGAATACATGAACCAAATAACCACCAGGGTTCGACTTCAGAGCTAAAATCAGTTGCCAAAAAACAACTTGCTCAGGCATTAAAAGATGTCAATGCTGCACTTGCAGAAATAACAACCAAGAATTTGCAAGAAACAAACCAACTAATGTACAGTGCAGCAACAATAACAACACAAGAGCTCGGATATAAGATCAATGGACCTGTCAAAAAAGAAAGTAGTACATCACCTAAATGGAAGATTAGATTAGAAAATAAAATCGCCAGGTTTAGATCAGATGCTAGTAAATTGAAAGATATGAAAGACAAGAAGCTGAAGAATGAAAACACCAAACAGTATCTGACCCCAAAATGCCATCTAGATTCAAGGAAAATTAGAGAAGTCCTGGAAATAATAAAGCAGCAAATAACAGCAGTGTCAAAGAAGATTAGCAGATACGAAGCCAGAATTACACAACACAGGCAGAATCTCCAATTCCAGTCAAATCAGAGATGTTTCTACCAAAGCATAGAAGGAGAAACTGCAGGAAATGTAGAAATACCAAATAAAGAAGAAACAGTGCAATTCTGGGGGAAACTATGGGATAATCCAATAGATTATAATAAAAAAGCAGGCTGGGTGAAAGAGGTCGAAAAATGTAACCAAGAAATGCAAGATCTAATAATAACACCAGAATTAATAAGTGAAAGAGCAAAGAAAATTAAAAATTGGACTGCCCCAGGCGACAATCAACTGCATGGCTTTTGGCTTAAACACCTAACAAGCCTTCATAAACAACTATCAAAACAGTTCAATCACATTTTGCAAGGAGGTGATATTGAACAATGGCTAACAACTGGGAAAACTCATCTCATCATGAAAGACCCAGCAAAAGGTGCACTTCCAAGTAATTATAGACTGAGAACCTGCCTGCCAACCATAGTGATGGGTCTGGACCGGTCTGGAGGCCATTGTAAAGGCCTCCGGACTGTCCGGACCGGTTCGGACCTGGCCGGTCCGGTCCGGGTGGAGGGGGTTCCTTTAAGGGTGGGGAGGGTTTACTTACCCCTCCCGCCGCTTTGCCCCCTCCAGCGCCCATAGTTCCTGTAGAAATTGGGGCGGCAGGATACCTTCCCGCCGCCTCTTCTGCCTCCTCCTCATTGCAAAAGGCTGCGACAAGACTTCTGCGCACGCGGCGCACGAGCTTCATGTATCCCCGATGCGACGGGTAGACCGGGCCTCCGATCGCCGGAGGCCCGGTCTACCCGGCCTTGTCCCGGCGGGTAGACCGGGCCTCCGGCGATCGGAGGCCCGGTCTACCCGTCGTGTCGGGGAGACGTGAAGCCCACGCTCCACGTACGCGTGCGCAGAAGGCTTGTCGCAGCCTTTTGCAATGAAGAGGAGGCAGAAGGGGTGGCGGGGAGGTATCCTGCCACCCCAATTTCTACAGTAACTACAGGCGCTGGAGGGGGCAAAGCGGCAGGAGGGGTAAGTAAACCCTCCCCACCCTTAAAGGAACCCCCTCCACAGTGCCGGACCGCAGCTGTGCGGTTCTGTGCACACCCCTAGCCTACCATGTTCATATTATTAACTGGAATAATAGCAGATGAAGTAATGCAACACTTATTAACTAACAAACCGCTTCCAGTTGAACAGAAAGGAAATTGTCCGAACACCAGAGGCACAAAAGACCAGCTGCTGATTGACAAAATGATTTTAGAGAATTGCAAGAGAAGAAAAACAAATCTAAGTGTTACATGGATTGATTACAAGAAAACCTTTGACTCATTGCCTCATACATGGATACTAAAATGTTTAGAAACAACTGGTGTCAGCAAAAACATCCAGATATTTATTTTAAAAGCAATGAGCATTTGGAGTACACAGTTAACAATCAATGGCGAGACACTTGGACAGGTTAGCATTAGAAGAGGTATTTTCCAAGGGGACTCACTATGCCCTCTGTTGTTTGTAATTGCCATGAATCCACTTTCACAAATACTAAACAAAACAGGCCTCAGATACCAAACATCTAAAACATCAAGTAAAACCAACCATCTGCTGTACATGGACAATCTGAAGTTGTATGGAAAGTCCCAGTCAGAAATCGAATCACTGCTAAACACTGTCCGTATATTCAGTAGCGATATAGCAATGGAGTTTGGACTAGACAAGTGTGCTGCATTAATAATGAACATAGGAAAAATAAGAAAAACAGAAGGAATAGAACTGCCCAATGGACGCAAGATCAAGAACCTGGAAGAGAAAGAACCTTACAAATACTTGGGCATTCTCCAGGCTGATAACATTGCACACACTGAAGTACAAAGAAAAATTGGAAGTGAATACATCAGGAGAGTTAGAAAAATCCTCAAGTCCAAACTCAATGGCGGGAACACCATACAAGCCATAAACATCTGGGCTATACATGTTATCAGATACAGTGCAGGAATAATAGACTGGAACCAGGCAGAGCTAGAGATGCTAGGTCGTAAGACCAGGAAAATAATGACCATCAATCATGCTCTGCACCCCCGCAGTGATGTAGATAGGCGATACCTCCCTCACAGTTCAGGTGGAAGAGGAATGCTTAAATTCCATCAAACAGTAGAGGAGGAGAAAAGAGGCCTTGCAGAATATATCAAGGACAGTGAAGAAGATGCACTTCAAATGGTCAATAATGCGAAACTATTCAACACCAATGAAACAAAGCAGGCCTACAAGAAAGAACAAGTCAAGAACCGAACAGAAAAATGGGAAAAGAAGCCACTGCGTGGTCAATATTTGCACAATATAAGTGGAAAATCAGACATCACCAAGACCTGGCAATGGCTTAAGAATGGCAACTTGAACAAAGAAACAGAGGGTTTAATACTGGCTGCACAAGAACAGGCACTAAGAACAAATGCAATAAGAGCAAAAGTCGAAAAGTCAACAACAAACAGCAAGTGCCGCCTTTGTAAAGAAGCAGATGAAACAGTGGACCACCTAATCAGCTGTTGTAAAAAGATCACACAGACTGACTACAAACAAAGGCATGACAAGGTAGCAGGGATGATACACTGGAACATCTGCAAAAAACACAAGCTACCTGTAGCCAAAAATTGGTGGGACCATAAAATTGAAAAAGTTGAAGAAAATGAAGATGCAAAAATATTATGGGACTTCCGACTACAAACAGACAAACATCTGCCACACAATAAACCAGATATCACTGTAGTCGAGAAGAAAGAAAAACAAGTCAAAATAATCGACATAGCAATACCATGGGATAGCAGAATAGAAGAAAAAGAAATAGAAAAAATCACCAAATACAAAGATCTACAAATTGAAATTGAAAGGCTGTGGCAGAAGAAGACCAAGATAATCCCCGTGGTAATTGGCGCCCTGGGTGCAGTTCCAAAAGACCTTGAAGAGCACCTCAGCACCACAGGGGCCACAGAAATCACCATCAGCCAATTACAAAAAGCATCTTTACTGGGAACAGCCTATATTCTGCGGCGATATCTATAACAACTGACAATAAAATTCTTCCATCCCAGGTCCTTGGGAAGGACTCGATGTCTGGATAAAACAAACCAGTCAATAACACCTGTCTGGCTGTGTAAACAAGAAATAATAATATCACTCTTATCAGTCTGCTGCTGTATACAGTATCTATTTTCTCATTATGGGTACTGTTTGCAGAACACATGGACTGGTGCAATGCCATCTTTGGGAACATCTTTGGGAACTAATCTCTCCACCTTGCTAGTAGACACTGTGGCGATTCTCACAAACACCAAGAGCAGGCGGGGAGAGCATGCAGCAGGCGGGGGGGGGGGGGGGAGACTTCCCCCCATACGACCAAGCTGTCCATCTTTGGTGTGCCTCCTGTGAGCCCACATGTTCCACATGCCACGAAGGAGCATGGAGGGATCTCTGACTGGAACTAGTTGTTCTAGCCCCCATGTATTCCACGATATACTCTGCTACATCCTCAGTGTCTTTGGGGATGCGCCCGTCTCTGTGTGAGGCCAGCCGGAAGCAGCACATGCTCACACATGAGCAGTTAGCCCAGGGTAAGAGAGCTCTTGCTCCCTTAACCTCAGCTAACAGCCGGGATAAACAGTGGGACCAGGCCTGTTCCCAGCGGTTCTCATGCGCAGCCTAACCCGGGCTGGGCATCCTTAAACTGGGTTAGGCTATGCATGAGAACAGCCTGACTGAATTCTGACTCCTACCTTGTTTCAGAAGGTAAGAGTTCTGAGATCATAGCAATGGATCTGTTTGTAGCATGTAAACATGTGAGTTATGGTGCTGGTTTATGCATGCCTTTCATCACTTGATAACTGTAAGTAGGCAAGACTTGACTAAGACTATAGGACAGCATGTTTTCTTGGTCTAGGACAGCCTGTAGGAACCCTCCTAGTGGTGTCTAGAAGATAAAATGTGTTCCTAGCAGGACCATAGTAAGTCTAGTGGTACATGCTTTCATGCACCAGTCCCAGGCTTAGTTTCAAGCATTTCAAAGCACTGCAAGTAGCAGGTCTGGGGAATACCTCTGCCTGAAGCCATGGAGAAGCCGAGTTATGAGCCTGTCAGAACAGACAACAGTGAGCAAGATGAGCTAATAGTATGATTTAGTTTAAGGCACCTTCACATATTCATATGAAGACCTGAATGTATGATTGAGCTATCACAGACAGAATGTTCATATCACTTCAGCACTAAACCACCAATGAAAGATCCATACCTTTAAATGAAGGACTGCCTATGTTGAGTATGTCCATTAGTGTGTGGAGGAAGGGAAATTTAAAAGCGCATACAAGTCCACATTGGGTGGAAGTTTGTTTGTCACAAATCAAGGTAAAGTAGACAGGGTCTCTGCAAAGTCACTTTCATTGGTCACTTTCCATAAAACACGTCTACTGTTGTAAAGTGCTAGAAATGAAATTGCTCCATAGATATGTTTAGCTCATATTGCCTCTCACTGATTCACCCATAACCAGAATGTTTTCTCAGCTGTTGCAGACCAGCTGCGAAAATGTGAAAAGGAGAACATGCATAGCAAAGCCATTGCTCCTGTTCTTGCTGTATTCCAGTAACTGTGGCCCAGGAAACTGACAGCACTGGAAAGGACTCTGGGTGTTTTCCACAGCTGTGTGGAAAAGTGTTTCAGATCTGACAGAGATTATTTTATGGTGTCAGTTACATTTCCCAATGGATCAGAGGGGAACAAAATGCTGGGAACAGATGTCATATTCCTTTTCTGCTTGCTTTACTAATTCCATTGCCTTTTCCTTAATTCACCATGTCCAAATCCTCACACAAACAATTGTCTTATAAAAAACCCCTGCTAACTTGGCAAAGAGGCACCTTTTAATGTGGTGATTCTCTTTATTTAGCAGGGGAGGAGTAACTGGCTCTATCCACCCCCAGCACAGTACCTCTAGTGACTGTTGCTGGTGTCTATCTTATGTTTCTTTTTAGATTGTGAGCCCTTTGGGGACAGATATCCATCTTATTATTTCTCTGTGTAAACCGCCCTGAGCCATTTTTGGAAGGGCGGTACAGAAACGGAATAAATAAACAAACAAACAAATAATAAAAAGCTGTTGTATAATTCTTTGAGTCAAACAATTTCATCAGGTTCCCTGTGGAATGTTTAGAGAGTCAGCCACCATAACAGTCATTAGTGGAAGGTACTGCTAGCAAGTATTATTTGCAAGTAAAGGTAAAAAGGTGAAGTTGTGTCGTCAACTTGGTGTCGACTTCTGGTGACCACAGCGCAATGTGGTTTTCTTGGAAGAATATAGGAGGGGTTTACCATTGCCATCTCCCACACAGTATGAGATTATGCCTTTCAGCATCTTCCTATATCACTGCTGTCTGATATAGGTGTTTCCCATAGTCTGGGAAACATACCAGTGGGGTTTTGAACTGGTAACTTCTTGCGCCCTAGACAAGTTACTTCTCTGCTGCACCATTAGGTACAAAGGCAATAATGATACTTAATGACTGACATGACATGCAGCATTACAGAGCCATAATGCTGTGCCTCGCAGCAAAGGCAGCCCTGATGTTGTTTTGAAGCAGCAATGTTTCCAGAGGTTTCCCTATTCATCCTAATGGGGAAACTTCTAGAAATGCTGCTTCCACAATTGTTGCTTCAAAATAGCATTGGGACTGCCTTTGAAGTCCACAGTAGCCCTTGAGGTTCATTATTCGTTACAGCTCCATAACGCTGCACATCATGTCAGCTAGCATTTCATTCATTCATTCATTCATATACCTCCCTTCCTGAAGCGGCTCAGGGTGGTTTACATTAAAAAACAAAACACCACAGAATAAAACAATTAAAATCAAACATTTAAACTAGATTAAATCTAATTAATCTAGCTATCATTAAAAGCCAGGCTGAAGAGGTGGGTCTTTAAGGCTCTCCTGAAAGCCTCCAAAGAAGACAGTTCCCTTATATCCATGGGTAGCACATTCCACAACCTAGGGGCATCAACTGAGAATGCTCAATCCCAGGTTGCCACTAGATGAACTGGTAGCACCTAAAGATGGTTCCCTCCTGGTGAACTTAATGAGCAGTGGGAATCTTGTAGAGTAAGGTGCTCTCTCAGGTAACCTGGTCCTAAGCCATTTAAGGCTTTAAAGGTAACAACCAGCACTTTGTCTGGAAACATATTAGCAGCCAGTACAACAGTTTAAGAACAGGCTTAATGTGGTCTCTCCAGGATACCCCAGAGACCAATCTGAACTACTCACAAAGGCAGCCCTATATAGAGCGCATTGCAGTAGTCAACCTGGAAAACACCAACTGGAGTACCACTATTTTCAGGTCATTCTCCTCAAGGAATGGATGAAGTTGTCGAATCAATCACAGCTGGTAAAAAGCACTCCAGGCCACAACCTCAACCTGAGACAGCAGGTTGAGACCCTGATCCAAGAGCACTCCCAAGCTACAGATGTGTTCTTTCTGGGGGAGTGTAATCTAATCCAGAACAGGAAATTCTAACCCATCTTGCAGATTATTACCCCCAACAATGAGCACCTCCGTCTTGCTTGGATTTAGCTTCAGTTTATTATTCCTCATCCAGCCCATTACTACCTGTAGGCAGGCATATAAGAGGCTAATGAGATTTTCTGATATCAATGACAGCTGGGCTCTGACCTCCAGCAAGAACTAACTTCTTCAATCATTCAGCCCTACTGCTTTTAAAGTCTTATCTTATCTTCTAATATTTTGTAGATATTGTCTTACAGGTTTTAGCATTGCAGCAATTTTATAGCTTATAGCATGTAATTTTTAACAGCATCTCATAGACTTTATCCCTATGTTTAGCTCGTAGTCACATACTAATGTTTTTAAAATTTTACAGCTCCTTTATCACTTTTACAGACTTCCATAGTTTTTAGCCTTATAGTACTCTATCATTTTTATCTGCTATTAATTACTTTTAATATCACCTATTACATGCTCCTTTTAGCTGGTGTTGGTCTAAGCCCATAATAAATATGGACTGATATCACTGACAAGGAGAAATAGATTTGGGTGTCATCAGCATATTGATAACACCCAGCACCAAATCCCCTGATGGTCCAGCGGTTTCATGTAGATGTTAAAAAGCATTGGTGACAGAATGGAGAACTGAAGGACACATATTGCAGCTCCTGTTTCGAAGAGTAACTGTCACCAAGTGCCACTATCTGAAATCTACCTGAGATATAGGAGCAGAAACACTGTAAAACAGTGTCTCCTATCCCCAAATCCCTCAGATAATCCAGAAGGATACCATGGTCGATGGTACTGAAAGCCGCTCAGAGATCTAAAAGAACAAGTAGAGTTACACTCCCTCTGTCAATTCCCTGGTGAAAGTCATCTATCAAGCCCACCAAGACTATCTCAGCCCCGTAGCCCTCCCTAAAGCCAATTTGAAAAGACTGGTTGGAGCTGGTCAGCCACCACCCTCCCAATCATCATACCCAACCATGGGAGGTTGGAGACTGGCCTATAATTATCCATCACCAGGGAATCCAGAGCAGGCTTCTTAAGAGGAGGCCTAACCATTGCCTCCTTCAAAAAAGGGGGCATCCTGCCCTCCCTCAGTGAGGTATTAATAATATCAGTTAGGCCAGTACCAACAACCTCCCTGCAAGATGATATCAGCCATGTTGGGCAAGGATGCAAAGAACAGGTGGTAGGCTGTACCATTCAATAGTCCCAAAGTGGTTATTGATATCATCCAGGACCAAAAGCCTGGGTGACTCCAGCACCAGTTCTGTGACCAGCTCCATCAGCTCAGTTAGGCATCATGGTGGATGGTACACCAACAGACTCCCCAATCTATCCTGGCAAAACTTACAACACTAATAAGAGACCAAAATTTGGAATGATTCAAAGAAGATTGGAAACCATTCTTGTTATATCTAAAGAACTATTTTCCTACTATGGACTTTACAGCAGGGTTCGAAATTTAGTAAAAAACTGCAGGTTGGGTAGATTAGCTGTGTTTGTAAGGGTTTAAATTTATGTTTTGAACTATTATTATAGCAAGGGTAAACTTTATAGCTGATGATTCACGAAGAGATGTGTGCGGGAAGTCCACTTTTGTTTATTTGTAATCAATGACAATATTATTATTGTTAAAATTAATAAAAATTGAATTTGAAAAAAGAAAAAAAAAGAATCCCCAATCTATCCTGAGTTCCCAACCTAAGGTAAAATAAAGTAAATTGTGCTGTCAAGTTGGTGTCAACTCCTAGCAAGCGCAGAGCCCTGTGGTTGTCTTTACACTCAATATAAGTGAATTCTCACAGTGATC
The DNA here is from genome assembly GCF_027244095.1 of Hemicordylus capensis. NCBI lineage: Eukaryota > Metazoa > Chordata > Lepidosauria > Squamata > Cordylidae > Hemicordylus > Hemicordylus capensis. The sequence continues at coordinate 132,551,240 of NC_069658.1, forward strand.
CATCTTATTTATTTTTTATTTCTCTGTGTAAACCGCCCTGAGCCATTTTTGGAAGGGCAGTATAGAAAATAAATAAATAAATAAATAAATATAGTAAGGGAGATGCTATTCTTATGGACCACAGCCACCCCCCCCCCCACACACACTCACTCACTCTTACCCTAACCTGCTCAACAACAGAGTAAACTGGGGGAAGAAGTTGGGCCCACACAGGACCACTAGCCTCCCCCAACCAGGTCTCAGTTATATAGGCCAGGTTGGCTCCTTCATCCACGATCAAATCATGGGCAATTTCAAACATTTTGAGCTGATCTGGCATTACAAAGGAGCATGGTTAAGTTCAGTCGGGAGCTGGGGCCTCCTCGAGGCCTGAGAGCTGACAGGCAAGCCAGAAGGGGAAAGAGTAATTAAATTACTGGATTCCCTTCCGCTGTAATGGCCTGCTGGCCTGCCAGTGCCCGATCCTCTATTTCTCACCACTACTGATACAGCTGCCTCAACTTTATCGAATGTGCCCCCTGTTCCATCCTTAACAAGAGACCCCAGACACATCCCTGTAACAATCAGAAATGGGCAAAATACTCAGTAAACGTATTTTAGATATAAAATACCCGAGAAAATATATTTTAGATACAAAATACTTGCTAAACAACCAATCAAATACAAAATAGTATTTTAAAATACATCTTAAAATACAAAATACAATGCCTGAAAAATGAAACAATTTTGAGATGTTCGTTACTTATCCAAACTTGTTTCCATTTCCTTTAAGCGATGCAAGTTTTTCAAAGATAATATCACTCAGGTTGTGTCTCCTGGAGCAGTTAATCATATTGCTTTCAACAGATTTCTAACATTCAATCAGATCAATAATTCCAAAGCAACAACATAATGCCCTGTTTCTTTTTGCTATGTTTATCCATTCCCACCAACCTCATCCCATTTTCACAGGGACATTTTAGTTAGATCTTTAGAACTCAAATCTCTCAGATACTATGTGATTCAGATAAATTTATGCTTGGGGACATCTCTAAGTAATTGGGGGGGATTTAAAGCAGAAATTCTTAATAATCATATTTTGTTATTGCTCTCAACAGATTTCTAACACTCAATCAGATCAATAATTCCAAAACCAGAGGCACAGACGTCTCAATTTTTTGGTGAGGGGGACACATGGGAGGAGAGGTCTTGTGGTAGCAAGCATGAATTCTCCCTTTTGCTAAGCAGGGTCCACCCTGGTTTACATTTGAATGGGAGACTACATGTGTGAGCACTGCAAAATATTCCCTTAGGGCAGGCCTGCTCAACAAGTGCCCCAGCTGTTTTTGGATTAAAACTCCCATAATAACCAGCCATAGTAGCCAATAGCCAGGAATTATTGGAGTTGTAAGCCAACATCTGCAGGAGGGCTGAAATTGAGCATGCCTGCCTTAGGGGATGGGACTGCTCTGGGAAGAGCACTTGCATGCAGAAGGTTCCAGGTGCCCTCCCCTCTCTGGCAGCAACAGGGCTGAGAGGGACTCTTGCCTGCAATTTTAGAAAAGCTGCTGCTAGTCTGTGTAGAAAATACTGAGCTAGATGGATCAAGGGTTTGACTCCATACAGTGCAGCGTCCTATGTTCCTTCCTATGCTCCTATGGCTAAACCCAGTCCCCAGGACAGGCACAGGTGTATTTATCTATATGTATTCATTATTTATATTTCTAGAAATCACTCTTCATGATCACATAATTTTAAAAATGGAATATATATTTCACTTTGTAAACTGAAGCCCACAATCTAAAATAAAAATCAAGTAACTTTTTACATGAATTAAATGAATCCTCTGGTAGAGCTGCCACCAGTCTCCTATAAGACAAAACTAACATCAAAACCTTCCCTGTTCTTTCGAGAACCAGAGTAAACACAAGATATAGCCAAAATGCCTAAAACCTCTTTAAAGAGTGTGTAGCCAGAGCAGGGAGACAGAATGGAGCACATTTCCAGCCAGATCAAGTTTAGAACAACCAAAAGCTAGTTTAAGTAGATATAAAAAATAGGACAGTTCACAGGCAACAAAAGCCAAGTGGTAAAAATGCACAAGGGAGATACCTTTCTTCCTGTCTGGTGTAAGCTTGGCTGCTCTTTGGTCTCAAATTGCAGTTCAGAAAACAGCAACCTCAAGAGTCACTCCCCTCAAGTTAACCTGACTTGAGGTTAACTATCCCCTCTTGGAGATAGGCAAAACAATCAAAAGCTTAAAGTTTCTCCTTCAAGGTAGAGTTTTCTAAACAATAGGAGCAAGATTCCTGACAAACAAGTGAGAGGCAAGATATCTACAAAGGAACAGGAAGAGGCAGGCCCAGGCCAAAATTGGATTTTGGTATTGAGGGAAGTTCTAATATGAAACGGGAATGTGTTTTTAAGCCAAACAAAGGCCCATTTTGTCACATCCTCCTCCCCACCCTGACCCGTTCTAGTAGGAAAAGTGTTCTGCTGCTGGACACTGCTGAAAATGGGACAACATCCAAAAGGTCAGGGTGGCTTAACATCACCAGTGAGTTTTGGGGAATACTAGACTCTTAGCTCATCATGTAGCCTACATAACCTATGGTGCATACTAGGAATAGCACAACCAAGTACAGAACATACAGGGGATCAAAACAAACATGGTCCCCAAACACTTCCCATAAAATAAACACGCAAAAAGCATAGCAAAGCATTTGCAGCAATCTAGCATGACAGATATAAGCATTTCTATGATTCCTACAAGGTTGTGTGCAGCCAGCTCCAGGCACCTCAGAGGCAAGCTGCCTCCAAATACCAGTTGCAGGAGAGCAAAGGAGAGAGAGAGGGCATGCCCTCCGCTCTTGCCTGTAGTCTTCTCAGAGGCATCTGATGGGCCACTGTGTGAAACAGGATGCTGGACTGGATGGGCACAGGAGCCTGCACATAGGAAACACAGGACCTTTTTCCCAGCCACACAAACTGAAGGATTCTCAGTTTTTCTCACCTCTTTGCAACTAGGAAGCAAATGAGAATCTCCCACTCTCTCCCCCACCACAACCTTACAAAAGAAGGTACTGTTCTACCCAGTACCCAGGGTAGAACAGCCTCCCCACCACCCAAATACCTAATAAACAGGGTAGCTGCTGGCTGAGAATCAGACTTTGATTCCCAGCCAGCCCAGAGCCCAAAGTGTTTTTTGAAAAGATAAAATAATTATTTATCTCATGCTCTCCTAACTGTGCCTTGCTATACTGTAGACAGGGAAGGACGATGTGTAGGCCAATCTCAGTTAATCCACATGTCTGCAAACCCTCCCACCTTCCAGGGGCATGGGTGTGGAATTTGCATCCCAGTATGGGTGTCCACTGATCACTGAAAGACATTAGCCTGGTCATTTCAAACTAGTCAAGCCAGTTACTACTAGCATTTCACCTTGTTATACTATGTCTAATCAGAGAATTATAGAGTGAAAGGGCCCTGAGAGGCAGCTGTGCCTCCTAAGAACTTGCTGAGTTGCTACACAGACAACTCAGGTCTGACTGGGTTGTTCAGCTGACTGATGAACTTGAGCCTGCGAGCTTGTTGATGCTACCTGGCAGTTGGGGGTGGTGGTGGGCATTGCCTCCCCCACGAAATCCAGAGGGGGGGGGTTACGCTATGCTGCCCCCATAAAGTTTACATCCTTGTCAAAAAAAACCCCAACATAATACCCTGTTTCTTTTTGCTATGTTTCTCCATTCCCACCACCCTCACCCCACTTTCCATTTTACTCACAGGAACATTTTAGTTAAATCTTTAGAACTCAAATCTCTCAGCTACCATGTGATTCAGACAAATTTCCAGTTGGTGTATACTGGAATATGTTTGGGGACATGTTTAAATCATTTGGGGGGAGCTTTAAAGCAAAAGTTCTGCATAATCATATTTCGTTATTGCTCTCAACAGATTTCTAACACTCAGTCAGATCAATAATTCCAAAAAAGCCATAAGAACATAATGCCCAGTTTCTTTTTTTCTACTGTATGTTTGTCCCAATCACGCACTCCCATTTCCCCATTTTACTCTCAGCAACAGTCTCTCTTTTTCCTCCCACTTTTATTTTCAAACTTGGCTGGCTGACCAGGCCTGGCAGAATAAGCTATTCAAAGTTCAGGGGGCAGAAGGGGAGGAACAGAACACATGCACAAGGATGATAGGTAGCCAATGGGCTGCTTGCTTGCAATAAAAAGGCAACTCCTGAATCAAAAAACCTGAACAATGATTGGCTGATATATTTTGGTTTCGGCAATGTATTTTTTAAAATACAAAATACCAGAACAAATCTACTTTAGAGACAAAATACTGTTCTGAAAAGTATTTTAGAGACAAAATACAAAAGTATTGAAAATGTGTGTTTTAAAATACATGTATTTTAGATACTGCCCATCTCGGGGGCAAATCCACTAAAACAACAAACAAAGGCTAACAAATCACCAGGGCCGGATGGCATCCATCCAAGAGTCCTCAAAGAACTCAAACATGAAATTGCCGACCTCCTTGCTGAAATTTTCAACTTATCCCTGAAATTGGGTTCTGTACCAGAGGACTGGAGAGTAGCAAATGTAACACCGATTTTCAAAAAGGGACTCAGGAGCGATATGGGAAATTACAGGCCAGTTAGGCTAATGTCTATTCCAGGCAAATTGATGGAAAGCATCCTCAAGGATAAAATTGTAAAGCACCTAGAAGAATGGGCCCTGCTGGGAGTGAGTCAGCATGGCTTCCACAAAGGTAAATCTTGCTTCACCAACCTTTTGGACTTCTTTGAGGGTGTCAACGAGTGTGTGGATCAAGGTGATCCAGTTGACATAGTATACCTGGACTTCCAAAAGCTTTTGACAAAGTTCCTCATCAAAGACTCCTGAGGAAACTTAGCAGTCATGGGATAAGGGGACAGGTACATGTGTGGATTGCTAACTGGCTGAAAGACAGGAAACAAGGTAGGGATAAATGGAGAGTTTTCACAATGGAGGGAAGTAAGAAGTGGGGTCCCCCAGGGATCTGTACTGGGACCGGTGCTTTTTAATTTATTCGTAAATGATCTAGAAGCAGGGGTAAGTAGCGAGGTGGCCAAATTTGCAGAAGATACCAAACTCTTCCTGGTAGTGAAATCCAAAACGGATTGTGAGCAGCTCCAAAAGGATCTCTCCAAACTGGGGGAGTGGGCGACAAAATGGCAAATGCAGTTCAATGTTAGCAAGTGTAAAGTGATGCACATTGGGACGAAAACCCCCAACTTCAAGTATATGCTGATGGGATCCGAGCTGTCGGTGACTGACCAGGAGAGGGAACTTGGGGTCGTGGTGGACAGCTCGTTGAAAGTGTCAATTCAATGTGCGGCAGCTGTGAAAAAGGCAAATTCAATGCTAGGGATCATTAGAAAGGGGACTGAAAATAAAACGGCTAATATTATAATGCCCTTATACAAAACTATGGTGCCACCACACTTGGAGTACTGCGTACAATTCTGGTCACCACATCTTAAAAAGGACATTGTTGAACTGGAAAAGGTGCAGAAGAAGGCAACCAAGATGATCAGGGACCTAGAGCACCTTTCTTATGAGGCAAGACTACAACACCTGGGGCTTTTTAGCTTAGAAAAAAGACGACTGCGGGGAGACCTGATAAAGGTCTATAGAATCATACATGGTTTGGAGAATTTGGAGAGAGAAATTCTTTTCCCTCTCACACAACACTAGAACCAGGGGTCACTCCATGAAATTGATTGCCAGGAGGTGTAGGACCAACAAACGGAAGTACTTTTTCACACAGCGCGTGATCCACTTGTGGAACTCTGCCACAGGATGTAGTGACAGCCAACAACCTGGATGGCTTTAAGAGGGGTTTGGATAACTTCATGGAGGAGAGGTCCATCAATGGCTACTAGTCGGAGGGCTGTGGGCCACCTCCAGTCTCAAAAGGCAAGATGGCTCTGAGAACCAGTTGCAGGGGAGTAATGGCAGGAGAGGGAGCATGCCCTCAACTCCTGCCTGTGGCTTCCAGCAGCATCTGGTGTGCCATTGTGAGAAACAGGATGCTGGACTAGATGGGCCTTGGGCTTGATCCAGCAGGGCTGTTCTTATGTTTAAAAATATCGTGCTTTTCAGTATAAGAAAAAACTTTCACAGACACTAACTCAGTAATCCTTACAATAGCCCTGTAAAACAGGCCAATACTTTTGCCTCTGCATTGCATGTGGGTGTCTAAAGAATAGTGGCTTGCCTAAGGTGAGTCAGTCTGTGGTAATGCTGGGAGATGAACAAGGGACATCCCACATCACAGCTCACACACATTGCTATTCCTACACCAGGTGTTAAGCCAAATCCAGCGTCAGTAATTAAATTCTCCCTACTCAAATTCTCTCTGAAATTTCAATTAGGTAGGAGAATCTTTATTCCCTCCACCCTGCATCTGTGCATCAGACAGCTGGTACATTCTAGGAGGGAACTGATACTTGCATATGGCAAGCCATTTGGTATGCCAGGCCCTGTCAACAATCATTATTTTTTATTAAAGCCTGAGTCAAAACTGCACAATAAGAATAGTAAATGGGCTGAACTGCCCCACCTCCACCAGGCTAGTTTTCATAGAGTTGGTTATCAGTTTTGACTAATTTATCAGAAACAGATTAAAACATCTTTTCAGGTAAAATGGCCTTTCTGAGGGTCATTTCCCCAGCAAGGGATTAGTCTTTTGCTTCCTAGATAGCTGCATGCAAGGTAAAAGAGCCACCCAATTATAACTAATGAGCCAAACCAAGGAGAGTGTTGCATGCAAAAATAAAATCTATGAAAATGACTTGTTTAATAAAAGCATCTTGGAAACTGAGTGAAGTAAGTTGTCCTTTATTTGTTTTGCAGATGGAGAGCTATTGTTTGGACAGGGCTAACATTGATCTTTTCTAAGGTGATGTGCAGGTAAAATTCAAATCAAATTATATGAATATGAATATGAATATGACAAACATTTATATACCGCTTTTCAACAAAAGTTCCCAAAGCAGTTTACATAGATATTAATTAATTAATTAATTAATTAATTAATTAAATGGCTATAAAAATTGTGTGCACTAGAAGAACTAATTTTTAAAAATTATGGATCACAGCTATGAACAAGAGATGATGTTTGAGATAAGGTCCTCTGCCACTTAAGGAGAAAAATACAAACTTTTAAAAGGTAGAGTGGCATTCCTTAGCCAGAGAAAAGCAATTCCATATAGTCTAGTGAAACTGTGAGCCATACAGTCTAGTGAAAATGCATGTTGCATCATTTAATAAGTTTCTTGATTACATTCCTGTCTGGAGACGTAATTCAGCTAATGGGCATGTGAAACATTCTGTAAAGATGGGAAATGTTTCTCAAGCATAAAACAGTAATTAGAACAGCTTGGGATATTGAAAATGCTCCCATTCTGCAGCAATAATAATTAGTGCTGAGATTCACTAGCACCATTGTGGAGGTAAGTTGCAAACAGATAGATGCTGTATAATTTCCACCAAAGAGGTCTTACCTGCATGCATCGATGTCACACACCTTGTGTACATTATGCGGCCTTCATTCTTCTCTTACCCTGCTTTGGTAGGAAGGCTCTGATGCACATACATAGCTCAAGCACTAGCTGGAATATTTATTTATATCTCACTCTCATTCTTCTTCCAAGCAGCAGAGAATAGCATATGTGGTTATTTTTATCCTCACAACAACACAACACGGCATGTTGGTTTGAGGGAGATGCCATTGGCTCAAAATCATCCCTTAAGATTGATGGCTGAATGGGGATTTGAACCTGGGACTAGGCCAGGTTGGACCAGTCCTACTCCAACACCCTAACCACGATGCCATCATGCTGGCTATCTATATGGCAGTGGTTTAACCATGCAAAACCAATTCACAATGCCCCACAGGGATTTGTTTTCTGAAGCTTCATAGGAGGTTCTTTGCCCCACTGTGTGGGATGCTATTGAGCAAAAAAGTCTAGGCTGAGAGCTGTTGGTGAGTGCTTTCTGGTCCATCCAGGGTTGTTTTGATTTGCATTACAAAGCCAGTTGGGGCAAAAGCTACTTTAAACCAGATGTGAAAATGTGCTCAGCCTATGAGCAGATTTATGTTAACCTGGCATACTCATATTCCCAAACCTTCACTCATCAAGGCAATGCAGAGATGGGAGTGGGGTAGAAGCCGCCATGGGTGAGAGGGTGGTTGCTTTACTCCTTCTCTGCTCAATGATTCTTCCCTGCAATCCTCCACCAACCCATTCCCCCCCACTTCCACCTGAACTTTCTGCTGGTTTAGGAACCCTCTGTGGGGATTCCCCCACACCCCAGGACTTGGGAGGGTATTCGCAAGGTGGAATTGGTGGGTGGAGGAAAGGTTAACTAACCCATAGTAATCCATCCTACCCATTAGTGATAATAGTACTGGGGCTCATTTATGGCCAGGCAGGTTGATTGGCGTTATTAGTTGTTTAGTAATAGTTATTACTAGTTAGTAATAACTATTACTAATAACTATTAACTAGTATTACTAGGTAGTAATAACTAGTACTAATAACTATTAATAACTAATAACTAACTAATAACTATTACTTAGTTATTTATTTTAAAATAGTTATATAGTTGTTAGACAGTAATAGGTAAGGCGATTGGTTGTTATAAAAATTATAAGTGTTGAAAGAATTATTGCAAGTGTTAATAGTGGGATACCAAAGATCTTTCAGGTTAAAAACTGGTCAAAAAAATTTAAGATAATGTTCCAATTGATATCATAGCCCGTACTATGCCTATATAGCCAAAGGGCTACTTTTTGCCCGCATAATATGTAACAATGTGGGAAATTATTCTAAATCCAGGAAGAATCAGAATATAGACTTCATGGCCAAAGAATCAAAATAGATGTTGGTATAATGCTGGGTCTCCTCCTCCAGTAGAATAAAAAAAATGAAGTGTTTAAATTTAGGTCTGTAAATAATATAGCAATGCGCGCGGCAAGTACAGGTAGGGATAGTAATAGAAGTATGGCTGTAATTAAGACAGATCAGACAAATAAGGGTGTTTGGTATTGTGTTTATGGTTAGGGTTTTTATGTTAATGCAGGTAGTGATGAAATTGTTTGCTCCTAGAATTGATGAGTCACCTGCTAAATGTAGGGGGAAAATTGATAGGTCTACAGATGTGCTTGCATGAGCAAGGTTTCCAGTGAGTGGTGGGGGGGTGGGGGTAGTAGACTGTTCATCTGGTACCTGCCCCAGCCTCCATGCCAGAAGAGGCGAGTAGGAATAGAAGCGATGGGGAGAGTAGTCAAAAGCTCATGTTATTCATGTGGGGAAATGCTATGTCTGGGGCCCCTATTATTAAAGGGACATGTCAGTTTCCACAGCCTCCAATCATAACTGGTATGACTATAAAGAAAATTATGACAAATGCATGTGCAGTAATGACATTGTCAATTTGATTGTCTCCAATGAATGTGCCAGGCTGGTTTAGTTCAGTTCGAATTAAGAGATGTAGGGGTGTACCCACTATTCCTGCTCAAGCTCCAAAGATTAGGTAGTAGGTGCGATGTCTTTATGGTAGGGGTGTGCACGAAACGATTTTTTGTGATTTGATTTGTACCCAAATCGAAACACCCCTGTTTCGATTTGTGTCTGAATCTGACCCATCTGAATCAGCCCAGATTTGATTTGGATTAAAATTTATCCGAATCCGAATCGATTTGGATCGGAAAAATGGGTCATGGGGTCAAAAGAGTGGGGTGGGGTGGTAGTGCCTAATGGGTGGAGGCTACCACCCCAATTTCCCCCCAAAATGGGCAAAGGGTTGATTTAAATTTTTTTTGAAGTTTATGTGTCTTTAAGATTTATTTATTTTTTGCTATTAGCAGTAGCAAATGAGAGTGGATTCATGGTTTCTCATTGAAAATCTCATATGCAACAGAGAATCTACACTCAGAACACTTCCAAAACAACAGAACCCAGTACACCATGGGTTATCAAGCCATGGGGGTGGTTGGCACCCTATGTTCACTATGCCACCACTCTCTCTGGGCCAACCAAGTGCCCCACATGTGCAATTCTGGGGCTGCTGAAACCTCCATTCTTCACTATGGGGGAAAAGAGTAAACTTCACTTCAAAAATCAAATAATATTGAGCCCTTTGCCCAATCACTCTGAAACCTAGGTGGTAGCAGGCACCCATTGGGGCACTACCACCCAACCCACTCTTTCCCCTCCAAAATAACATCAACATCACACATCTACAACACCTGCAGAGCTTTGCAAAGAACAAGTTTTGGTCACGCACATTCACATCCCCCACAGAAATGCAATTTATCCACACAAAAGAGTGTGGAAACAACAACTAACAACAAACACCACACATAAATTTTTAAATTCAATTGCTGCAACCCCAAAGCCCATGCTCCACTGCTGCAACCCCAAAGCCCATGCTCCACTGCTGCAACCCCAGACCCTGTGCTCCACTGCTGCAACCCCAAAGCCCCGTGCACCCCTGCTGCAACCCCAAAGCCCCGCGCTCCCCTGCTGCCACCCCAGACCCCGCGCTGCACTCCCCAACCCCAGACCCCGCGCTCCCCTGCTGGCCAATCTGCAGGCTGGAAGGGCCAGAAATTCAAACAGATGTCAACACTCAAAATGGAGACTGAAGGAGAAAGATTTTTTGTGATTGCAAAATGGAGTTCCAAAACAGCCAAAACAACAAAACGTTTTGTATCCGAAACAGGGACATTTTGTTTTGGCTACAAAATTTTCTGTTTTGTGCATTGGGTGTTTTGCTTTGGCTACAAAACAGCCGAAATGGCCTGTTTTGTGCACAAAACGTTTTGTATCCGAAACAAAATGCACATCCCTACTTTATGGTTAGTTGAGAAAAATCAGTGATTAAGGGTCACAGGTAAGATGAATGGATATTTTAGCTGCAGGCTGTAGTCCTGTGTACGTGGGTTTGATTCCCGTTCTTATCAAACTCTGAGGTGATACCAGCCAAATTGCAAATGTGGAGAAGCATTTTCAGGACGTCAGGGCTTCTCCCATTTTCATATAACAGACGTTAGATAGAAGTCTGCTGGATTGGGCAATTAGCAGGTAATTGTTTGTAGGATAAAAGCCTACCTATTTAGAAAGGCTTTAGCTTAATTAAAGTATTTGAGTTGCAATCAGAAGATGTGGATTAGTATTCTACAAGTTTTATAGAAAACTAAGAAGATTTCACTCTTATTTAGGGTTTTGAAGGTTCTTGGTTTAAAATGTTATCCTAAGTTTCTTATAATATTGTTGGAGTGATGGGTAATATAAGTATCAAGGAAATGAGTGGAATTATTGTAAGTAGTGTTTGAGTATTTGGCTTGAATCGCTATTTATATGGTATTGGTGTTGTGTTTGGAGGTAAAGTTAGAGTGGCGGTATATGATAATCAGAGATAAAAGAAGAGGCTGAGTAGGGTTGAAATAGACATAATAGATGCTATTAGTGTTATGTGTTGGGTTACAAGTTCTTGTAAAATTAGTCATTTTGGCATAAATCCTGTTGGGGTGGTAGTCCTCCTAGTGATAGAAGGATTATTATTGTAATAATTGATAGTGATGGTGAGCTTGTTCAGGTTATTATTATGTTTTGAATTGGTTTTGATTTGGTGGTAGTTAATAGAAATATTTAGTGTTATAATAATGTTTTTTAAATTAAAAAATTAAAAACATTATTTATTTATTAAATTTATATATTGCCAGACTCCAAAGGCTCTAGGCAGTTGCAGTTTATCCTAGGTGGGCGATTGACAAAAATGCTATGGTTTTTTGTAGTTGTGTTTGGTTTAGTCCTCCTCACCTGCCTGTGAGAACTGATATAATACCTATAGTCATTAGTACTGTAGGGCTTACTTTATCGTGTGTTAATAGTAGCAAGGCTATTGGTGCTAGTTTTTGTCAGTTTGCAATAATTATTGCCGCTTTGTTTGTTGTACCTTATAATACTTCTGGCAATCAAAAGTTGGGGGGGGGGCAGAAGCCCCATCCACACACATTGGTGGCTAAAGGTATCTTTTCGCAGTTCTCAGTGGGGCAGGGGTGGGCATGGGGTGGCGGCAGAAGCCGCCCCAAAATGCGGGGGGGGGGGGCCATGGCGGGGGGCTCATGGTGGGGGCAGTCTGGGCACCAGTTTCGCCTAGGTGTGCCACTGCTTGAGTGAGGAAATATTTGGTTAAGTCTTCTGTGGCTCAGAGATGATGTTTTTGTGCTATGAGTGGGATGATTGCTAGTGTATTAATTTCTAGTTTGGTTCAAGCCATTAGTCAGTGGTAGCTAGATATTGTAATGATTGTACCTGTGGCTTACCTTGATAAAATAATATTTATTTTTATTTATTTATTGTTGCATTTATATACTGCCTTTCGTTAAAAGACAACCCCAAGGCGGTTTACAAAAAGTTAAAACATACAATAAAAGACAATAAAAATATTAAGCTAAATATATATATATAAAAACAGACCAAATTTAAAATCTATAAAACAATTGATAGTACAATAGGGCTCATTCGTATAGGAAGGGTTTAAACCAACATTTTGGGTTTTTTTTAATGATTGTCTGTTAGTTTTTTGTTTTGTTGTACAGAGCATCTGAATAGGGAGGCATTAAAATAAATAAATAAATAAATAGAATCACAAAAAATGATTCACGTACAACTCCATTATGCAGTTAGACACCATTATGCAGGTCTGAATTTTCCTTAAAGAAAAAAATGAAAAAAACAAGGCCCTGCAGTATTTCCTTTCCCATTTTTTCTTATATTCTAGGCTTCTCGAAGTCCCTTCACTGAGGATTCATTAGTACTTTTAGACTCTTTAACTGTTTCTTAGCGGCCAAAGGCAGGATTGGCTCCAAGTCTCAGGGGCCCCTGCGCTTCCCTGCATCCACCTCCTATGCTGCTGTCTCCTTCTGGACATCCCATCTGCAAGTGGAAATGATGCAGGACCCTATGGGGGGAAGCTCCATTTGCAGATGAGACCCCCCAGGAGAAGACAGCAGTGATTAGGCTGAGAGAGACACTCAGTGGCTACAGGTAGGCTATGGGTACTTTAGGGATTGGCAGTGGACCCTCTGAGGATCTGGGGCCTTGACTAAATCAACACTGCATTTCAGAAATAAAGCCTTCTTCTTGGGGATGCATTTCCCAGATTATTTTCTTGTTCCATTAACAGTTTCCCCTCAGTTTTATTTGGCTTCATTTCCTTTTTTTTCCAAACCCTTTTTTTATTCTATGCTTTTAGATTGTAAGGCTGTGTTCTTTCTACTGTATTTTTTTTTTAATTGTACAGCACCTAGGGGGTTGAGGTGCTTAATACATATTAAATAACTATAATGATGATTTTGATGTTTAGTCAATGTCTTGCTTTGCATCAAGACAGGAGTCCACCATGACCTGTGAAAAATTCTCAGTGCATTTTCCACCCAGAATACTGGGATATGGTAGAAGCCAATCAGAGTATGCCATTCATAATTTCCCCAGCATTAATATTAAGCAAGAGCTCAGCAAGGTGTACTGAACAAGCAAGTCACTGAACAGTTTGAATACGAAGAACCATAATGCCAAGCTCCAAGAATTAGGGATGTGGGGGCGGGAAGAATTAGGAGAAGACAGAGATGCATAATGACATACCTCAGCATTCTCATCCTGTGTGGGAGGATAGTAGCCACAGGGGGTTCTGATCTGGATTGGGGTCACAGTGTGTGAGAGAAGGGATTTAAACCCTTTCCTGTCACATTGTGGTCTCTGCAGAAATCGCCCATCTGCTGTTGCTCTCCCCAGGAAGGGAAGCTATTGTTGCTAAATTTGGACTATGGTTTCCCCTGTGACACTCTATGGATGCAAAAGCTGGACTTTGAAGAAGCAAGACAGAAAAAGCATTGACACTTTTGAACTCTGGTGCTGGAGAAGACTTTTGAGGATACCATGGACAGCCAGGAAAACAAACAAATGGATCATAGAACAAATCGATCCAGATGTTTCACTCAAGGCACAAATGACCAGGCTCAAACTATCATACATGGGGCAGATTATGCGAAGATCCAGCTCCCTTGAGAGGTCCATAATGCTGGGAAAAGTAGAAGGAAAGAGAAGAAGTGGATGACCAGCAGCAAGGTGGATGGACTCGATTACAACAGCAATGAATGGACCACTGAGAGACCTTAAAGGTCAAGTTGAAGAAAGATCATCCTAGAGAGAATCTATCTATGTGGTCACTAAGAGTCAACACCGACTTGATGGCAGTTAATCTCTATCTCTATCTCTATCTCTATCTCTCTATGAATGAATATAAAAGTAGTCTCTCCTCTCATTGGAAACTCCACTTTGCATAAGAAAACAAACCCTGTAAAGGGCTGCCTTGGGAATATCCCACTCATTCAGGAAAGTGGAGACTGCAAAACTATCATGTTTCCTCTCAAGGGTGTCAGAAGAGGAAGGCTCTGTGACAGAGATGCAGTTAAGCAATGGATGAAGTGGAAGGAATCAGGGAGAGAGGGAGAAGGATAGAGTTTGCTCCCTTGGGCGGGGGGAGCAGAGACATTGGGACAGATGTTTTGAAAAGACAGCAGAAAAACAAGCATATCATAGTCTCAATTGTTTGTTTCTCAGTGGCAACCTTTTCTTTTCTTTTTCCTGCTCTAGAAAACAAACCAGTTTTACAAGTCTTTGTCCAACTTGGCTCTCATTGAATCTTGCAGGGTTTTATTACATGGTGAAGAATCTCCCCACCACACAGCCAACAGCATGACAAAAAAACAAGCCTTGTTTTGTGGCCAGGGGGTGATGCGGCTCCAGGAAGGCAGCTGCCGCCTGAGCTACAGAGCAGCAAGGAGGCTGGTTGCCTGACAAGTCCAATTACATCCGTGGACACCTCTCTGCCTTCCCTTCATGTGCCACACAGTTGGTGCCAGGGCAGTCAACCAGCACTGATGACGGTACTGCCTTGCGGCTGTCTGACAGGAAATCAGACTGATGGACTGAAACAACTAATTTCCATGTGCATAGAGTTGCCATGACCCTCCAAATTCCGTGTTTTGCTCTGATTTTAAGCATCTCACCCAGATTGCTTAGCCCACTCAGATTCACCCGGATTTCAGCTTTCCTTCTAAAAATTGAAAATTTAAAAAGCTGCATAAGAACAACCCTGTTGGATCAGGCCCAAGGCCCATCTAGTCCAGCATCCTATTTCACACAGTGGCCCACCAGATGCCGCTGGAAGCCCACAGGCAGAAGTTGAGGGCATGCCCTCCCTTCTGCTGTTACTCCTCTGCAACTGGTACTCAGAGGCATCCTGCCTCTGAGGCTGGAGGTAGCCTATAGCCCTCCAACTAGTAGCTGTTGATAGACCTCTCCTCCATGAAGTTATCCAAATCCTCTTAAAGCCATCCAGGTTGTTGGCTGTCACCACATCTTGTGGCAGAGAATTCCACAAGTTGATTATGCATTGTGTGAAACAGTATCTCCATTTCTTGGTCCTAAATTTTCTGGCAATCAATTTCATGGGATGGCACCTGGTTCTAGTGTTATGTGAGAGGGAGAAGAAATTTCTCTCTATCCACTTTCTCCACACCATGCATGATTTTATAGACCTCTATCATGTCTCCCCGCAGTTGTTTTTTTTCTAAACTAAACAGCCCTAGGTGTTGTAGCCTTGCCTCATAAGAAAGGTGCTCTAGGCTCCTGATCATCTTGGTTGCCCTCTTCTGCACCTTTTCCAGTTCTACAATGTCCTTTTTTAGATGTGGTGACCATCTAAAAAAGCTAAGTTCTAGCCCATGTAGAAGTGGAGTTATGGAGCAAAACGTGCAGTCACTATTCTGCTCAAAAATTATTTTCAAGCCAATTTGCCTAATATGCAGATTAGGCACCTAGATTTGAAAAGCCAGGATATGGCAACCCTACGACGTGGACCTCCCCCTTTCTTTCAAACTGTCACCAAAATGGACTTGGCCACTGGCTTTTGTTAGGGGCAAGACTAAGGCTGGAACAAACAGGGGGCATCACTGAACAGCTGTAAAGAGCAGACATGGAGGCACAGTCGCAAGCTGAAAAGTAAAGGGAGGGGTGCTGAGTAAAAGTAAAAGTAAAGGGTGCAAGAGAGGGGTGCTGAAGCCTTCTTCCAGCCATCACTTTCTTCCCACCACTGTGGCAACCCCTCCCTTCAGGCAAACTATTGGGGGTTGTAATTTTTACCCCCCTCCCAGTTAATTAGCCGAGCACTAAAGAAGCTACCCACTCCAATTACAGTGTTTAGTTGTTGCAGTTATTTAGAGAAGACACATGGAGATTCTTGAAGAACTAAATACTAAGTATTTATTGGTGAAGTACACCTTTGAATAGGAAAGACCTAATCCATAATCTAAAGAACTACATAATGAATGGGTAGGGAGAGAGAAATATGTTTCCATACAGTATGTTCTCTAAGAGGAAAGGAAGGGAATCTGACTCTCACAGGAAATATCTGAAGAGTCATATCAGGAGTCATAGAGTAGAGACAGGTAGATCAGCTAGGGAGACCCATACTCACTATCTCTACTCCTGACACCCCTAGTGGTCATTAGGATAGTTGGTGCAAAAGGTTGATGCACTGGAACTCCATCTCCAACACAAACTCCAGCACTGGAAAGCAATCCCAGTTAGAGGGGGGGAGCATGAAGGAGGGGCAAACCCTCCCTCTTAGTTGTCCCCCTCCCCAGTTGGTCTTTTCTTTCCCAGTCTTGGAGTTTGGCCAAAGGGAGGGATTGTAGAGTGGTGAAGAAATTGGCAGGCGGAGGAAGGGCTTAGCAAGTGCTCCAGCCAACCACCCATTCCCTTGAAGTCACTCCTGCTCACCCACAGAAGTGAATGGTCACTGCAAACCACTGCTGAGCA
Organism: Hemicordylus capensis; assembly: GCF_027244095.1. Taxonomy (NCBI): domain Eukaryota; kingdom Metazoa; phylum Chordata; class Lepidosauria; order Squamata; family Cordylidae; genus Hemicordylus; species Hemicordylus capensis. The sequence goes on from NC_069658.1 coordinate 132,568,170, forward strand.
CTACAGATGTCCAGTAGTTTGAAGACACAAGTACATGCATCCTTTGTGGTACATACAAATTATCTCAAGAACTGCCTTCTCCTGGTCAAGCTGGCCTGTGACTTTAATTCCTCTGCAGAGGCCCTCCTTCCTCAGCATCAGAGGTACGGTGAATATCCATGAGGGTTGTGGCAGCCACCCTATGGAATGGCTGCCCTTAGGGTTGCCAACATTATGTTCTCTGAATGCGGGTCATAAGGGGCGGGGAGGCTCAGGGGTGGGGTTGTGCCATTTTGAAAACTGACACAAATGCTGAGGACAGTGTTGTAAGTAACATACTAAAAGTCCTGAATATTCTGAGTTGAGCTTTGGCCACTATCCTGGGATAATGGTAGCCAAAATCATCTCTCTCTCTCTCTCTCTCTCTCTCTCTCTCTCTCTCTCTCTCTCTCTCTCTCTCTGTCACACACACACACACACACACACACACACACACACACACACACACACATCCTTGCTCCAATGGGAAAATATTAAATATGGAAATTGTAGAGTATCAAATTCTCAATATAAATGTGAAATTCAATGACCTCCAACATTTCTGTTTAGATGAAGGAATGTTTCACTACCTGCATATACTTTCTCCTCGGTTTGCAGTACAATATGAACCTGCTCCTTTCCCACTTTCTCTTTTAAATGAAGTGGTCATACATTAAACAAATAAAACCCCATTGTACGATTTTTTAAAATTCTACAACAGTGATCAATGATGGTGATGCATCGTACGATGCTGTTGCTTTGGCACGAGAGCATTTCCTTTTAGTCTTGTACGGTGCACCAGAAAAAGAAATCTCTGTTCATTTATAACAACTGCTTTACAAGGTTTGCCACAAGAAATAAACTTCTACTTGCTGCATTACTGCATACTGAAACTGCATCCCACCAGCATGCTTTCTGAGTATACCAACAAGTCTAGCAGTGTCTGTTTGCTAAAAATGAGCCAAAAACTACTGTGCTGTTCAACATTTTCATAAATGACTTGGAGGAGGGAGTAGAGGGAATGTGTATGAAATCTGCAGAAGACATGAAATGGGGGGGGGGGGTAGTTAACACCTTAGAAGACAGAATCAAGATTCAATCTGATCTGGACAGGCTCTAATACTGGGCCAAAACCCATAAGATGAAGTTCAACACGTGCTCACAAACAGAGTCCTTTCTCATGATCAGTGGGAAAGGGATCTGATTTGCAGGGGAGGGAGCTTTAAAATGCTTACCTCCACAGCAGATGATCAAGGGCTCCTTCCTGGGCAGGAGGATCACCCGCCCAGATGATTGCTGGCAACTGCCGGCAGCATGGAGGGTTGGGGACTGGGATGCGCGAGAGCATAGCGGATTATAGGGATCCTCCTAGCACTGGCTGGGAGGCTTCTTGTTTGCAGGTGCTGTTGGAGATGGAGTTCCAGTGCATCGATCTTTTGTACCAACTTTCTTAATGACCACTAGGGGCATTGGGAGTAGAGGTCACTAGTGAGGGTCTCCTTACCTGTCCGTGCTTGCCTCTTCTCTATGACCCTTGTCTTGACTCCTCAGGTATTTCCAGTGGGGAGTCAGTCCACTTCCTTTCCTCTTGGAGAGTAGATGGAAACATATCTCTCTCCCCTCACCTATCATTCATTCATTGCATTTCTATACCACCTAGTATAGAAATCTCTAGGCAGAGAGATTATGTAGCCTTTAAACAGGACTAGGTCTTTACTATACAGAATGTACTTCACCAACAAACCTATTTAGTATAGATTGTACTACAATCTCCATGTGTGTTCTTTAGATGACTGCAACAATGGGCATATTCAGAGTATGGATTCCATTAATATATGAGCAGTTGGAAATGTGGTGAATGATTCATGTAACTGCATGGTAAGTGTGAGTTGCAAGCTCAGAGCATAATGATGGGGCCACACAATGCTTTGCCTCATGAAAAAGCTATGTAAAAATCCACTCCATCTAGTTTTCAAACCTGGAACTTGTCCGGCTCTTCTGCTCCAAAGGTCCTACTATAAACAAATGCGGTGATTGCCATTCTCCATCCTAAAGGGTCATTCATCCCAAAATAAAGGGCAAATTGAATGGTTAGCAGACAAGGCAATGAGCCATATAAGGTGATAAGGTGACGTTAGTGGATCAAGCCCTTATGCCAGTCAAGAGTGTACTCCTATATGACTGTGCCCTAGAACAGTTGGTCTTGGAACCAACCAGAGAGAAGGCGACCTTGGACTTAATCCTGAGTGGCACCTAGGACCTGGTGTGCCATTATCATCGACCCTTTAGGGAACAGTGACCACAGTGCAATCAAAATATACATGTGGGGAGAGAATCAGCAAAGAAGTCTAACACAGACACTTTGAATTCAGCAGAGAAAACTTATCCAAAATGAGGCGTATGGTGAAAAGAAAGCTGAAAGGGAAAATCAGGAGGGTCACTTCACTCCAGAGTACATGGAGTTTACTCAAAACCACAATACTAGAAGCCCAGTTAGATTGTATACACAAAAGGAGGAAAGGTACCACTAAGTCCAGGAGGATGCCAGCATGACTAACAGGTAACATCAAGGAAGCCATAAAGTGGAATAAGACTTCCTTCCGAAATTGGAAGGCCTGTCCAAATGAAGAGAACAGAAAGGAACACAAACAATGGCAAAAGAAATGCAAGGTGACAATAAGGGAGGTGAAAAGAGAGTTTGAGGAACATTTAGCTAAAAGCATCAAGGGGAAAAACAAAAACTTATTTAAATGCATCAGAAGCAGGAAACCTGACAGAGATACATTTAGACCATTAGACAATGAGGGAGTGAAAGGGATTATTAAGAAGGATATGGAGGTTGCAGAGAAGCTAAATTAGTTCTTTATGTCCGTCTTCATGGCAGAGGATACTGAGCATATACTTGTTCCTGAACCTGGCTTTTTGGGGATAGAGGCTAGAGAACTGAGTCAGATAAAAGTGACAAGAGATGATGTTCTAAACTGTCTGGAAAAATTAAAAACCAGCAAATCACCAGGGCCAAATGGCATCCATCCAAGAGTCCTCAAAGAACTCAAATGTGAAATTGCTGACCCCCTTGCAAAAATATATAAATTACCCCTGCAATCTGGCTCTGTACCGGAGGACTGGAAAGTAGCAAATGTAACACCGATTTCCAGAAAGGGATCTGGGGCAATCTGGGAAATTACAGGCTGGTTAGTTTTTACAGAGTTTTAGAGTTTTCACAATGGAGGGAAGTAAGAAGTGGGGTCCCTCAGGGGTCTGTACTGGGACCAGTCCTTTTTAATTTATTAATAAATGATCTAGAAGTTGGGGTAAGCAGCGAGGTGGCCAGATTTGCAGATGATACCAAACTATTTAGGGTAGTGAAATCCAAAACAGATTATGAGGAGCTCCAAAAGGATCTCTCCAAACTGGGTGAATGGGCGACAAAATGGCAAATGTGGTTCATTGTTGGCAAGTGAAAAGTGATGCACATTGGGATGAAAAAACCCAACTTCAAGTATATGTTGATGGGATCTGAGCTGTTGTTGACTGACCAGGCGGCTTTACACACATGGCTTCTACCTCGAATCTCCTCCGAGAGTGAGTGAGTGTGTGTGTGTGTTCACACACCAGCCAAACTTACCCCAAGGTCCTTCTGACATCCTTGGACCCACTGCACACACAAATCAGGCTTTTTCTTGCAAATTCTAGCTTTTCTTGAGCTATCTCCAGCTTTTTAAAATGCTGGTTTTAATCTACTTTTTCTGACAACACTTTTTCTGAAAAGGAGTAAATAGAGAGAGGCACTAACATAGAATCATTAGCATGATAAGAAGTATACTCTCTTTACAAATGCAGATGTAGCTCTTCAGTACTCTTTCCCTCTCCCCCCCACCATTGGCTAGAAGGAAAACACAAAGGAAAACATGTGAATTTGCATCAAAAGCAAACCCAAGAGCAGAGGGGAGGGGCTGCTTCCCTCAATGACGCTAGTGTACTTCGAAGTGGCTTCACTCAACATTTACCCTGCAGCATGAAGCCATGTGCAAATAACCCCCTGGAGAGGGATCTTGGCATTGTGGTGGACACCTTGTTGAAAGTGTCGACTCAAAGTGCGGCAGCTGTGAAAAAGTCCACTTCCATGCTAGGAATCATTAGGAAGGGGGTTGAAAATAAAATTGCTAATATTATAATGCCCTTATTCAAAACTATGGTGTGGCCACACCCTGGAGTACTGCATACAATACTGGTCACCACATCTAAAAAAGGACATTGTAGAGCTGGAAAAGGTGCAGAAGAAAGCAACCAAGATTATCAGGGGCCTAGAGCACCTTCCTTATGTGGCGAGGCTACAATTCCTGGGGCTTTTTAATTTAGAAAAAAGATGACTGTGGGGAGACATGATAGAGGTCTATAAAATTGAGAGATTTCTCTCTCACACACATAACACTAGAACCAGGTGTCATCCCATGAAATTGATTGCCAAGAAATTTAGGATTTTTCACACAATGCATATAGGTTGAGACAGCCTTGGTCAGCCTGATGGATGACCTTTACCAGCAGAAGCGTAGCTGGGGAAAACGGCGCCCAGGGCAAGCTCTGCCCCTGAAATTGCGCCCCCCGCCCCCCCCATACCTGTGCCCTGGCCGGAGTGAGCGCGGCGGCGGCAGATCGCGCGGCGGGCGGCGGCGGATCATCATCGTGTGCCCTTCATGGCTTGTGGCGGCGTGGGAGTGAGCGCGGCGGTGGCGGGCGGCGGCGGATCGTGCGGCAGCGGGTGGCGCCTGTGAAGTTGGGAAGCGACGCCGGGCCAGACGGCAGGCCTCAGCGTCGCTCTGCTGCACTCGGCGATCCGCCGCCGCCCGCCACCGCCGCGCTCACTCCCGCCGCTGCCGCCCGACACCGCTGCGCTCACCATGAGCGGCACACGATGACGATCCGCCACCGCCCGCCACCGCCGTGCGATCCAGGGGGGGATCGGGGGGGGTCGTGGCACTTCTTGGCACCCCCCCCACGTGACCCCCCACGTGACCCACCCCCCCACGTGTCCTGCCTGCCCCCCCATCGTTACGCCCCTGTTTACTGAGGAATCAACAGAGGGAGTGTGACTCTGCTGGTTCTTCTGGATCTCTTGGCGGCATTCGATACCATCAACCATGGTATCCTTCTGGATCACCTGGGGGAGTTGGGGATAGGGGGCACTGCTTTGCAGTGGTTCCGCTCCTATCTCTCGGGTAGATTCCAGATGGTGGAGCTTGGTGACAGTTGCTCCTCAAAACGAGAGCTGTTATATGGAGACCCCCAGGGCTCCATTCTGTCACCAATGCTTTTTAATATATACATGAAACCGCTGGGTGAGGTCATCAGGAGATTTGGTGCTGGGTGCTCTCAGTATGCTGATGACACCCAAATCTACTTCTCCTTTTCATCTTCAGGAAATGGCACTCATTCTCTAAATGCCTGCCTACAGGCCGTAATGGGCTGGACGAGGGAGAACAAATTGAAGCTGAATCCAAGCAAGACGGAGGTGCTCATTGTGGGGGCTCAGAATCTGAGGGATGAGTTAGATCTCCCTGTGCTGGATGGGGTTACACTCCCCCAGAAGGAGCAGGTACACAGCTTGGGAGTACTCCTGGACCCAGGCCTCACCTTGGTATCTCAGGTGGAGGCCATGGCCAGGAGTGCTTTCTATCAGCTTCGGCTGATTCGACAGCTGTGTCCATTCCTCGGAGAGGATGACCTCAAAACAGTGGTGCATCAGCTGGTAACCTCCCGGCTCAACTACTGCAATGCGCTCTACGTGGGGCTGCCTTTGTACATAGTCTGGAAACTTCAGTTAGTTCAGAATGCAGCAGCCAGATTGGTCTCTGGGGCAGAGACCCAATTGGTCTCTGGGGTAGATTGGTCTCTGCTCGGTGGGCCTTCTCTGTAGCTGCTCCTGGGCTATGGAATGCACTCCCGGCAGAAATTCATAATTTGAGATCATTGCTGTCCTTCAAGAGAGCCCTTAAAACGTACTTATTTGGCCTGGCCTTCCAGAGTTTTAAATGATTAATTGTTTTAAACTGTTTTAAACTGTTGCCCTGATTTTCAGGGCTTTTAGCTGTTTTATTGGTTTTATTGTGTTTTAATAGTTTGATTTTAATTGTTAATTTGTTTTAATTGTTTTTATCATGTTGTGAACTGCCTGGAGCCATTTTGGAAGGGCGGTATATAAATCTAATAAATAAATAAATAACTAAATAAATAAAACTTGTGGAATTCTCTGACAGCCAACAACCTGGATGGCTTTAAGAGGGGTTTGGATAACTTCATGGAGGAGAGGTCTATCAATGGCTTCTAGTCGGAGGGCTGTGGGCCACCTCCAGCCTCAAAGGCAGGATGCCTCTGAGTACCAGTTGCAGGGGAGTAACAGCAGGAGAGAGGGCATGCCCTCAACTCCTGCCTGTAGGCTCCTGGTGGTGGCATCTGGTGGGCCACTGTGTGAAACAGGATGCGGGACTATATGGGCCTGATCCAGCAGGGCTGGATAAATAAATATGTCCAGAGTATGTGAGATTCCTGAGATTCTCTTACTTCCATGGTTACCTGGCTCCTTGGCACTGCTTATTCAACAGAGATTGATATAGCAGATGTTTACCAAGACAAGAATTCCCTCCCCTTATGCTTGATCATGATTTTATCTTGGGTGTATTGTGTGGATGGTGCCCTCAATGTGTTGGTGTTAGGGACTTGCATGGAAAAAAGGAAGGGATTGCTTGCTGATTGGCCGTTTTACTCAGAGCCTCAACCAGCTGATATATGCAGATATACAGGTGTACACAGCTTCCATTCAGAATCTACCTGTGATACAGAGCCAGATAAATGTTCTTCAGTTGCTGCCAGAGCCTTCAGGAAACATCCAGACAGCATTTTTATTTATTTTCCCAGTGCTTGATTGGCTGAGCCCTGGAGCAACTCTCTATGATATGCTCTAGCCTGAAAGAGGGCCTGAATATTGGAGTGCCTGCTAAGGGTAGGTGCAAATAATAATAATTAATAATTAGTAATTAATAAACTTTATTTGTTAGCTGCTCCATAACAATTGTTCTCTGGGTGACTCACAACAGAGGATTAAAACATACAATAAAAACACATCACATTAAATAATAGCAGACAAAAAAGGTGAAAATAAAATACAAAAGACAATACAAAGCAGCATTAAAAACTCATTTTAAAATTAGTTTAAAATTAGATAAAATCTGAAAAGCCGAATTTAAAAACTCAAATTTAAAAAGCCTGAGTGAACAAAAAGATCTTTACCTGGCATCTAAAAGAACAAAGTGATGAAGCCAGGCGAACCTCACTGGGGAGGCTGTTCCATTAACGGGGTGCACTTTGTCACTCTGTGCTCTTTGGCATAGCCAATTGCACCTACATACGGTAGCTCACATACCATGCAGCATTTCGTGACTATTTTGCGTACTGTGGGCACAGCTGCATCTTCCAAATGCAAGCTGCACTAGAGCACACTTGAGCCAATGCTGAAATCGTGCAAGGGAGTTCCATGACTGAATGGCCATTTGAAATAAGAGGGGTGTTTGTGTGTGTGTGTGTTTGAAGTGTTGTTTGTATTGTTTTATTTTGAAGGTTTATAGTTCTTTAAGCTACCCTGAGATGGTAACACTGAAGAACAAGATATACATTTTACAAATCAATAAAATAAAATAAAAATAATTGAGCACTGGGGTGCACACCATGATCCATCCACATTAACATTCCTGAACAAGGATTCACCTTTAATCTTCACTTGCAATCTGCAATCCATTTTTAAACACTCAGAAAAATGCACCCTAAATCTGTGTGCTTGGTTTACCAATGCAAGCCCCTGAGCTTTCTAAAGTGAGGGCTAGGAACAACATATGTCTACCTAGATGATCTGCCCTTCTCTCTCTTTATTCTCACCCTTCCTTGTCTTTCTCCTTCCCTCTCTTCTATCATCCCCTTCTCTCTAAAAGATTTCTGGCACTGTTGGTACAGCTCATGTTAGGTCATCACAATCTTGCTGTAAGTCACAAACTACAAGTTGGCCAAAGTCTAGATTATACCTGTTCGTTCCATCAGGGACAAAGATTCCCCCAAGCACTTGAGGAGTCCTCCAAAATGTATTTCTATCCCCCCAACATATTTTCTCTGCCCAAAAGTGTCTTCCCTCCCTCACCCCCCCAAATGTAAGTGAGGAGTTGTTCGTCAAGCAGGTGTGTAGGGAGACTGGGAGCAGCCTGTGTTCGGCCATCACCGTGGCCCCCTGCCCCCCCCCCCCGTGGCTGACATCAGACACGGGGCCAGCTAGCCATGCCCTGCATCTGACTTCAGATGCAGGGGCATGGTTACCCTCCCAAATGGGGCTGCACGGCCCCGTTTGAAAGGGAGATCAGCCCGTGCTGCGTTGGGCAGTGTGGAAGAGCCATTCCAGCCACGCTGCCAATGCAGCGCGGGCTGATCTTGCTCCCAAACGGGGCCATGTGGCCCCGTTTGGGAGTGAAATACCTCCCCCCCCCGCATCTGACATCAGACTTAAAAGGCAGGGAGAGTCATTCCGGCCACACTGCCAATGCAGCATGGGCCGATTTCGGTCCCAAACGGGGTCACATGGCCCCATTTGGGAGCGAAATAATGCCCCTCACGTCTGACATCAGATGCGGGGGCATGTCTGGGACTGCACTTGTGGCCCCTGGGAGTGGCGGCACAGGTTCTTTGAACCCATCCACCCAGTGGTGGCTCCGCCCCTGCCCTCAAGCTTTTCCTCTGTCAGCATCCCTGCAAAAACCCTGGTTTTCTCCTGCATCCCAAAACTAGAAGCTTAGACTCCTAATAAATGAAAGAGGAACTAAGCGAGCTGCCAGAACCTGCAGAAAAGATCCAGAGAGCATTTTTCATTTCTTCCCCATGCTTGTTCAGCTGTACTTGCAAACAGATCTGAACCTCAGTGGCTCTGTGATAAGCTTATCCTTTTCACTGAAAGCTCCCAGATGACAGCGTGTGAAGTCTTCTCACATTGTTTGCTCCTTTTTTGTAAACAAGGACCCAAAACAGATGGCTGCAAGATAATAATTTTGATTAAGGGGCATTTGTGGCTTTAGCTGAGAAATCAAGGGACAAAGAGTGCTAAATATAGGGACAGAAATGGGGATAGTGCAAATTGACCCTGCACCAGTGACACTCACAACATGTATTCCGATGGATGTACAATCCCTGTAAGATGACTCATACAGGCTCTTTTTTAAAAATGCAGTTTTCTGTCCTTTTACTGACTTTTACTTCTTCACCTCTGTTGAATGTGGATGTGATGAAACAGTCGTTTAAGTGCTTTCCTTGATCTCCACTGAGTGTGCAACTGCAAGTACTTCAAAAACACCATTCAACTTATGAGAGACTACCACTATTAAGTGGCGCAGCGGGGAAATGCTTGACGAACAAGCAGAAGATTGCTGGTTCAAATCCCCACTGGTACTATAGCGGGCAGCAGCAATATAGGAAGATGCTGAAAGGCATCATCTCATCCTGCGAGGGAGGAGGCAATGGTAAACCCCTCCTTGCTAAATATGAAGGAATCACCACTTTAAAAGCTGTCTCTCTCTTTGCTCAGTTAGCAGGGGCATAGACTAACAAGCAGCAACCACATGGGTGGACGCAATATGATTGCCAACTGCGTCTTTAGCAGCAGCTTGATCTGCTGCAGACATTCACATGCCATAATGCTTTCCTCCAGGTTGTGACAAGCTTCACTTGGTTATTTCTGCAGCTCAAGCTGCTGCAAAAGGCACAAGAGCAAGCTAAGCCAGGTTTTTCCTCCTCAGTTGGCAACCCTAGGCCAAACTGCGGACTCGCATCCCACTCACACATCCTTTCTCCAGCATCCATGTTGCAGTTGTGACTGAAACAAAGCAACACATCTGGGCACTGCACAGCATCCCAAGGCCTAGTAAGGCATGAAATATTTCTGACTCAAACTGGATTTACAGTGCTTGATTTTCATCTGTGAACAATGATTTTATAAAATAATGCCCCTTGTTATTCAAATAAGGACCTATCTGTATGACTTACGCCACTGTACAACTCTATACATTTCAGTGAAAGTTTTGCTCTTTACATTCTTATAAACAGCGATTTCAAAAATAAAAGGCAAACGAAACAGTTAGGGGTGAAATGTGATCCCCGCAAGTGTGCATGAAATGCGATCCCTGCAAGTGTGCTTGAATTTTTCACGGCTGAAAAGCTGTAGCATAGGAAGAGCAAAACTGTGCCCATAAATCCCCCACAGGGTAGAGTTTAGGAGAGAGTAAAAGAGACGCTTCTATGATGCCACAATGCAATTCCAGAGGGAAATAAATAAATACATAAGATATGTAGTGGCCTATTTAGCTTTCCCCCTCTGGCTCAGTACTCCTGACCTGACTCACATCAGAGGTAAGCCAAAGTGTCTTTGCCCAGTGGCTGCTCAGTGGCCTGTATTAAATGGATTCAATAGCTAGTCTAAGCGTGGTATTTTCTGCACTGTAAATCACAGGTGTTTGTGCTTTTAAAATTAGCATTTTCGGCAGAATACCAGCTTCACTACAGCACTAGACTATGCTGCTTTCCTGCTTTGTAGCCCATAGTAAGGCTTCTGTTGGTTATGTGAGAATAGTAGCACATGCTAAGGTAAAGGTAAAGTGTGCCGTCAAGTCAATTTCGACTCTTGGTGCCCACAGAGCCCTCTGGTTGTGTTTGGTGGAATACAGGAGGGGTTTACCATTCCCTCCTCCCGCGCAGTCTGAGATGATGCCTTTCAGCCTCTTTCTATATCGCTGCTGCCCAATATAGTACCAGCGGGGATTCAAACCGGCAACTTCCTGCTTGCTATTCAAGCATTTCCCTGCTGTGTCACTAGACAACCTTTAATAAATCAATTGTTTATTGCTTAGAACTCTTTGGGAACCACCCAGTGCACAAAGACTGCTTATCCGAGGAGGAGGAGGAGAGCTGGTCTTGTGGTAGCAAACATGCATTGTTGTCTTTGCTAAGCAGGGTCCACCCTGGTTTGCATCTGAATGGGAGACTACATGTATGCGCACTGAAAGATATTCCCCCTAGGGGATGGGGCTGCTCTGGGAAGAACACTTGCATACTTGCATGTAGAAGGTTCCAAGTTCCCTCCCTGGCATCTCCAAGATAGGGCTGAGAGAGATTCCTGCCTGCAACCTTGGAGAAGCCACTGCCAGTCTGTGTAGACAATACTGAGCTAGATGGACCAATGGTCTGACTCAGTATAAGGCAGCTTCCTATGTCTGTCCCTGGTATGTCTGTCTGGACCTAGGATTGTTCAGGGCCTTGATAAGTTCACACAGGGCCAACTATTCACATAGGCACCTGCTGTAAAAATGAAACTGTTCACTCAGGCCTTTTCAGCCCCTCTGGATTTATAGTACACACAGCAGTTGTCATCGTTATATGTTGAACTAATCCTGCTCTTGTGCCTTTAATGGGAATATAATACACAAACATTTGGCTGATGATGCTTTTCCTTGCATAATGATACAGCAGTGGGGGAAACTTCACCTGGGCATTTTTCACGCAGCAGGCTTTACTGTGAGTTTGAAGTTGCCCCCACAAACCGACACAAATAGTGTTTTTTTTACCCTGGATATAAATGAGGCTGCACTCTAAAGTGCAGTGAAAAACCTGAAATGTGTGTGAAGTGCTCCCTGATAGCTCGCAGGGCTTTTAGGGAAAATCTGGCCATTATGTGAATGCATACTGTCCATTCTGGAGGAGATGCAAGCTAAAAGCCCTGTGTGGAAAATGCCCTCTTTAAATGCCATGAATCAGGTTGCTGTTCATGGCAAAGCAGGGCCAGTAAAAAAAGTGCTATCAATCCCAACAGCTATCACAGTGTCCCCCAAATTTCTGATAGCTAGGAGGCACTTTTAAAAATTAAAAGTGACATCACACACAAAGGGGTTGCGGCCCGGGCTTGGGATAGCCCAAGCGAGCTCTCCCCTTTCATTTCAAGCAGTGCTTGCCCTTTCTCTCACTTGCTGGAGGGAGAGAAAGAGAAATACATGCCATCAGGCAGCAAGCACTGCCTGAAATGGACAGGGGAGAGCTCGCTCGGGGTTCTCCAGAGCTCAGGTGTGGGCAGGGGGAGTTGGCTCAGGGCTCTTCCATTTTTTAATGTGTTTCTCAAGGCATCGTGTCAGGGTTGTGGCCATTCAATTTGCCCCACCACTGCAGCGGGTTTTCCAGAAAGGGGGTGTCCAGATTCCACCAGAATCGTATTCACTGCCCACCCTCCTCCATTTCGGGCCAGTGGGGTTGCAGAGTGGGAAATATGTGATAAAGTGGTTTTGTTTTTAAATTCTCTTGGACATTCAACTGATAAAGCAAATGGGAGTGCACAGTAGTAAATGATTCAGTTCAGTGGGCTTCCTCTTAAGTAAGTGACCAGATTTGCATTTGCCCCAAAAGCAGAATGCAAAAGGAAGCAACAGTAGAAGAAGAGGCACCGCCGCCATGCTGTGCAAATGTTGGGCTGGGAAGGAAGGTGGGCGGGCCGGCGAGGAAGAGAGAGAAAGCCAAGAGCAACCTGCATCCCCCCCATCTTGTTCTTCTCCTGTTCAGGCAAGAGGCCTGGCTGGGGGCTGTGGAGAGAGGCTGCTGGGACCCACAGGAGAGTGTGGGGCTCTTCCAGAGGCTGAATATAAACACACACCTCATCCCGTCTCCCCCCTCTGCCTCTGCTCTTCTGGCTCTGGACGGCTGTGCTCCCTCATTTCTCCTCCAGTCTTGGGACTGCATCACCCTTGATGGAGGTGTGTGTGTGCAGCATCTTTCCTCCTCCACTTGCACCAAAGCCTCTTTGCATCATGGACCATCCCTCCAGCCTTGCCCCAAGCTTGTCCTCCTCCCTTCTGTCCCTGCCCACCCGTTTACTCCCTTGACAGAGCCTCGCTGCCTCCTTCTCTTTCCTTGCCCCAGTGCCACATCTCATCCCTGGCTGCCTTCCCTCCTGCCAGTGCCCCACCGAATCCCTCAATGGGGGCGGTGGACCACCAGCGCCAGCAGCAGGGCGAGAAGGCAAAGGGAGGCGGTGGCAGTGACTCTTGGGATCCCATGCCGAGGAGGCAGAGGAGGCAAGCACGCCCGGCGGGGGTGGGGACCATCCACACCACAACACACTGCAACACATAAACTCCATTGCAAGCCTCCCTACCACAGAAAAATACAGCTACTTTCCTGAAACGTTATTATTACAACATTATAGGGCCTTAATACATCAATAAGATCCGAATCAAGGCATCGGAAATATGGACGGCACCCTGGTGACAGTGCAGCAACCACGCTGTCAAAACATGGGCGATGCAGAGGGGCACTTAGCAGATACGTTGCGAACCTGTTGCAGGGAATAATCTGGAAAATGCCTCGCAGAGCTTTACATACAGAAGGTCTCGTGTCCAATCCCTGGTATCTCCATGCAGGCCGAGCAGGAAAAGACTCCTCTCTGAAAACCCTGGATCATTGCTGCCAGTCTGCATAGATAATACTGGGCTAGATAATCCAAAGGTCTGATTCAATCGAAGGCAGCAGCTTCCTGTGAGACACCACTCTTACTGCCCCCACCCCATTTGCTTTCCAAGTAAGCATAGGAATTGCCTAGCCTTGGAAGAGCCCACGCCCTGTACCAATGGAATGTCACCAATTTGGGAGTGTCTCCCAAATGGACTACCAGAGCAGCAACGTATGCAGAGATGCATTGCACAAGGCAAACTTCTCCGAGAGTGGAGAATACGGAAGTATCTCTGCTATGGGAATAATGGAAACAACTAATTACACCCAATGCAAAGAGGGGTGTGATTACCCATCCCCAGAAGAGGCTGACCAGTGGATCATGCAGAGACTTATCAGGCAGCTTCCTCTGTTGTTGCAGATCTGAGGTTCACATTCGTTTGCACTTTTCTACTAGGGTTGCAGGCTGCTCTTGATGTATTCAAGCATATTAAGTACTACAGAACTTCCAGAAAGGCTTATGGCCACCTGGAGGACTCTAGAGCTCAGAGTGAACACTCTGGAAATCAGCCCTGATCATCATCTACTCCTGTAATGTGGCCTTGTGCTCCATGAGTGTCTCTCATGGAGACCCCACAGTGACTATTTAGCCACTAAGACTCAACATACAGTCACAGCTGTATTAAAATTTTTTTACACCAAAGGGACCTATTCCATTCCTGCTGCGCTGAAGGTTTACCAAGCTAAAATTCTAGCCCAGCTGCTCTATGGAATTCAGATTTTTTTGACAGGAAAACTACAGTCACTTGAACAGGTTCAAATGATATTTCTACGAGGTATTTTCCAACTCCTTTGTTGTGACTCGAATGTATCACTTGGTTTAGAGGCAGGCATTACCAGGATAGTAGCCCAGGCTTGGTTACATTTAATTAATTATTGGCACAAAATTAACTCTCATGGGTTGGGCTTGGTTCCTTTGGTTTTAAAGGACGAATATCAGTCCATTTGGAAGAAAAATGTACAGGTCATACTGGGTAATTGTGGGTTTTCTGAGCAATTCATACACCCCTTAGGCCCAGATTTAGTAAAAAAAAAAATTTAAAACAGAACATCTGGGACCTTGAGAAACAAAGGGACCTGAGTAGGGTCTCTATTGGAGCTTATAATGATTACTTCTCAAGTTACCCACTTCCAGCAATTTATCTTACGTACTTGTCTGCTCTGACCCAAAGGAGAGCATTCTCCCAGGCTCGACTTAATGTCCTGCCATCTATGGTTTGGGAGGGAAGGTATAAGGGCGTCCCTTATAAGGCTCGACTATGTCCCTGTGGTGCAGAAGTGATTGAGACAACTGCACATGTGCTTTTACACTGTACCTTTTACAAAACCATCCGTACCTCCTGGCTTGAACCTTATTTGTGCAAATTTTTGGCACATCAGGATGAGTTCTATGTTGAGCTCTTCCTGTCAGGTCGGCACAAGGGAATTACCTTGGCCACGGCCAGATTTTGTGCAGCTGCTATAAAAATAAGAAATCTTTTAACTAATTTTAATTGATGTTTTATGTGTTATTCTTTTTTCCCCCTTTTCCTTTTTCTGATAATTGTACTATTGCTGCTTGTTGTATGTACAAAATGTTTGGTCTTGTACTGTAAATAAATAAATAAAAATAAATAAAATACTCCTGTAATGTGCAACTCAGAAAAACAGCAGGCAAGCAGAAGAGAGGGAGAAATCAAATCAGTAATAGCTGATCTCTCTGCACAACGGAGCCAGACGAGTGCCAACCAGGCCACCAGCTGCAATCTAAGCATTTCTATTGGTGGCAGCTTGATTTGTCTCTCTTTAAATCTGCTCTTTGCTATCATCTGGCAAATACTGATGCTGGGCATGATCCAGCCAGAATTAAGCAGTAGAGACTTAAGCACATGCTGCATTTTCACACAAAGTTAATTGGACTTCAAAGGGCTTAATTTTGGCTGGACTTGTGCCTATTATATATTCAATGCTATCTGATCAATTTATTAATATTATATATATAGAATTTTTAATACTATTTAATATAAATATTAATAGAAGTGTACTGTTTTATCTTATAGGTATGCTCTTATATTTAATTGTTTTTTCCTCTTTCATTAATTTTTTGTAAGTTGCCCAGGGGTCCAAGGTTGGGCCATAATGTTGTGTATAAATATTGGGTGGAAACACAGACATACACAACAAACCCTCCTAATAATAACAGTAGTAGTAGTAGTAGTAGTAGTAGGCGGCGGCACAATTCAGCCATTGTTAAACTCTTACAGTCTGGTTTATTTTATTTTATTTATTAAATTATTATACCACCTCACCCAGATGGCTCTAGGTGGTTCACATAAATAAAAATAAATAAATAAAAATAGCTCATTAAAAACAATTAAAAATTAAAACCATGTAAAAATCACTAAAGGCCAGGCTAGAAAGATGTGTTTTAAGGGCTCTTTTAAAGGCTGGTAAAGATCTTACGCCTCAGATTTCTATAGGGAACACATCCCACCACCCAGGATCAGCTACAATCCCAAGTTGCTGCCAGAAAAGCTGGTGGCAGTTGGGAGACGAACCCTTCCTGACTTCAGAGGTTATTGGCTTCAGTGGGAGAGTTACGTGAGTTCTCTCATTTCTTCCATTGAAAACAAGAGGGCTGAAGAGTTCTTGATGGTGAATAATAATCATCATTATTAATAATTAATAATAATGTTACGATTAATAGAGACTTCATTACTATCTTGATTTATGAGACTGAGATTGAGCAATGCACCTGGTGCTCAGCTACTGTAATCAGTGCCACTCTTATACTGAGTGTGGCCACCAGTCTCACAAGAATGCCCCTCCAACCAATCCATGTAAAAAGTGGTTGCTGTCATACCCTCAAGCCTCCCCGAAGGCACCTGTATGTGCTCACTCAAGCAATTGCCCTCACAGATCCCGGCTAGTTAGGCAGCTGCCTTTGAAAACCAAGACACCCTGCAAGTCAAAGCCCTTCTTGTTGGTATTCTTGTACTTGTCTTTGTTTCTCCTTTGGATAACAAAGCCTTAATCACCGGGCTGGCTTCTAGCTTCATGATTAAGGTGAACTAGGGGAGGTGCAAGTAGGCCATGGATGAGTCCTGTTGCTCAGAGTCCTCATGGGCCAACTGGCAGGGACAGCCCAATTCTGAATGAGTTGGTTCAAAGTCTGAAGTGGGGATTCAAATGCCACTCCCATTTCCTACACACACTGTTAGGGTGTGTGATTATTTAGCAAAGCACCAAGGAAGCTACTAATCCAGTTACAGAGTTTAGTTGTTTTGGTTATTTAAGTAACATGCATGGAGATCACTGTAGAGCAGGGCTGCTCAACTTAGGCCCCCCAGCTGTTTTTGGACTACAGTTCCCATAATGCCCAGCCACAGTAGCCAATAGCCAGAGATTATGGGAATTGTAGGCCAACATCTGCAGGAGGGCCGAAGTTGAGCAGGCCTGCTGTAGAGTCTAAGCTAAATTGATTTATTGGTGAAGTACATTTGAGATAGGAAATTCCTAGTCCTATCTATCAGCTACATAATGAATAGGTAGGGAGAGATAGGGGGAGATGTCTCCATCTTCTCTCTGGGAGTAAAGAAAGAGGACTGACTCACTACAGGAAGTACCTGAGGAGTCAAGGCAGGGGTCATAGAGAAGAGGAAAGCAGACAGGTAAAGGGGACTCTCACTAGCTACCTCTACTCCTAATGCCCCTAGTGGTCATTAGGATAGTTGGTGTGAAAGGTTGATGCACTGGAACGCCATCTCCAATACACACATTTTTTCTTTCTCATCACCACACTTCTTACCTGGTTGCTCCTGCAAAGCTGCCTCTGCTCTTTGCTGCAGGTGGGTGGCAAGTGAGCACACTGCTACGCCCAGAAGCAGTGGCAGCCATGCAGAAGAGAGAGAGGAAATGGGGGGAAGCAAGAAGAAGAGGAGGTATTTCTGTCATAGAGTTGGGCTGGAGTGATGCAGTTTCTCAGATAAAGTGGCTTCCTGTACAAATAAATGACTTATCTTTTATCAGTAATCGGCAACATGAAGTTGGCTCAAGTGGTGCTGAGAACTCTGTCGTTCTGCTGTGAATGTGTGGGCGAAAGGAATCCATATCTGCTGCTTGCCCAAATTCGCCACCCAAAGTGACTCGTTTTACTCTACTGCATGTAGGGCCAGTCCTGCATAGCAGTTGCTGGGGAGCAGAAGGGCTGCTGTGAGCCCTCCCACGAGCTTTGCAGAAACATCTGGCTGCCTACTGTGGAAAGAAGGACACAAGACTTGGTAGATCTTTGGTGTGATCCCACAGAGATCTTCTTATGTTCTTAACTCAGGCAAGAACTATACGTGGAAGCAACAGGCTTGAGTCTTTGACCATGGATAACTGCCAAACATCTACAAAGCAGTGACTGGGAATGGGGAAATAGTGTGCAGGTAAAGGGTGCTAAAGTGAGCTTCCTCCACCTGTCTCTTTCCCCCCATCCCTACCCCCGGTCATGTTTCAATGAAAAATGATGATGGGTGGAAGAAGATAAGCAGTGTGTGGAGGAGGCATTCAGCACTCTTAACTGCTGCTTTCCCACTTGAAATCACCTCACTCCCTGCTTCACAGGTGTCTCTGGAGGCAACACACCCTTAAAGATACCCGTCTGTCACCATGACAGGTGGCTCCACCTGCTCACACTGCATATATTACCTGGATAGGGTGGGGAGGGTAGGAAGCAGAGGTGCTCTTACCCCTGGGCTTCTGGGCTGAAGTCCAGGGCCTCCACAACATTAGCTATGTTTCTGCTAATGCATATTTGCATAATTACCCCTATTTTATGTTATTATTTTCTTGTGAATTCAGTTGCTGTTTGTGCCCTCAAGAACCCATGTATTAAAAATACTGCATGCATCATGGTGTGTGTGTGATGCTTAACTTGCAGCAGGTGGGGTGGGGGGCGCTCCAGTGGGGTGGGGGGTGGGTGGGTTCCAAAGGCCATTAGCTCCAGGCTCCAAAATTACCTAGGCGCATCTCTGGATGGAGGGGGGCAGGTCTATAAACCCAGTGCTTTCAACAGTTGTGCACAGACCTAGTTGGAGCAAAGCTCTCACTCAGCAGAGCAGCTGCATTTACTACAGTCTGAAGCTGGGTAGTGGGTGACCTGGTTCCAAAAATACCCACCACAGTAAGGTATAATAACCGTTATCTCTGTCGTAGACGTTCTGTAAGTTAAGTACAGGTTTTTGCAGAATTTTACTCTGATTACAAAGGCCAAAAGTTAGACAAAAAAGCCAGAGACTCTCTGGAAAATATACCATGGGCCTAATTATGGTTGGGAACGTTAACCTCAGATGAGCTGGACAGTTGCTAGCCTGTAGTCCCCTTCCCTGCGCTGAGACGTGGCTCACATAGCAACACATTCTTTAATGAGCAGAGACAGCACGGCTGACTCTTCTGCTCTGATTCCATTCAGAACATGCCTCCCCTGACAAGTAGGTGTGCCTGCTCTACTACTGCCCTCTCTGCATGTTCACAGAAGGACAAAACTTCGGAATATGGCCTACGTGTGCAAAATACTGCACATGTTCAAAACTGCATGGTTGGCTGGTTATTGGATGCTAGCTTGCTTGCTTGTCCTAGGGGACCAACTGTATGGTTTTGGCCTGCTTGTATTGAATTTGATGCAAAGGGGCCCTTAGACAAATCTATGGTGCGGCCACATTTGGAGTACTGCGTGCAATTCTGGTCACCGTATCTTAGACATTGTAGAAAAGGTGCAGAAGACTGCAGCAAAGGTGATCAGGGGCCTGGAGCACCTTCCTTATGAAGCAAGGCTACAGCATCTGGGGCTTTTTAGTTTGGAAAAGAAGCGACTATGGGGAGACATGATAGAAGTATATAAAATTATGCATGGGGTAAAGAGAGTTGGCAGAGAACCCTTTCTCCCTCTCTCACAACACTAGAACCAGGGATCATCCCATGAAACCCTACTTTTTCACACAGCGCATAATTAATCTATGGAATTATCTGCCTGGGTTGTGATGATGGCCACTAGATTGGATGGCTTTAAAAGGGGCTTAGACAAATTCATGGAGGACAGGTCTATCAATGGCTACTAGTCCAGTGGCTATAGGCCGCCTCCAGCCTCAGAGGCAAGATGCCTCTAAATACCAGTTGCAGGAGAGAAGGCACACACCTCTTGCCTGTGGACTTCTCAGAGGTATCTGGTGGGCCACTGTGTGAAACAGGATGCTGGACAAGATAGACCTTAGGCCTGATCCAGCAGGGCTGTTCTTTTGGATATTTTGCCCTGTGTAGATATGTAGAGATGGCAAAGACAATACAAGGCAGGTGTGCCATTGTAGGGTAAGCGGGAATCAGGTTGGTGGGTGCTCCTTCTCTAGAGGTTTTCAGACAGAGACTGGATGGCCAGCTGTTGAGATGCTGTAGCAGTTTCCTGCACTAAGCAAGTGGTTGGACTATAAGACTTCCATGGTCCCTTCCAGGTCTAAAAGTTTATGACTCTAGCCTAATCAGAGGATATGATTTCTATGAGAAGAGGTGTGGAGCTGCCTTTTACTGTCGCATTACTGGTTGTTCAAGACCAGTATTGTTTACAATTGTTTTGCAGCATATCCATATATGCAAGCCAAAATGCATAGCTTACAAATCTATGTACATGGGGCAAATTATGTGATTCCTGAGGATGTGGACAAGCTGCTTGGGGCGGTGTGGCCTACCACCTATTCTCTGGATCCTTGCCAGACTTGGCTGCTTCTGTCTAGCAGGGATACTGTTGGAGATGGCCTAGTTAATATCATAAATGCATCACTGAGGGAGGGTAGGGTGCCCCCTTGATTGAAGGAGGCATTGGTTAGACCACTCCTAAATAAGCCTTCTCGGATCCCTTAGCGATGGACAGTTACAGGCCAATCTCCAATCTCCCTTGGTTGGGCAAGGTGATTGAGAAGGTGGTGGTCGACCAGCTCCAGGCAGTCTTGGAGGAAACTGATTATCTAGACCCATTTCAAACTGGCTTTAGAGCTGGCTATGGGGATGAGACAGCCTTGGTTGGTCTGATGGATGACCTTTATGGGGGAATCAACAGAGGGAGTGTGACTCTGCTGGTTCTTCTGGATCTCTCGGCAACGTTCGATACCATTGACCATGGTATCCTTCTGGATCGCCTGGGGGAGTTGGGGATAGGGGGCACTGCTTTGCAGGGGTTCCACTCCTATCTCTCGGGTAGATTCCAGATGGTGGAGCTTGGTGACAGTTGCTCCTCAAAACAGGAGCTGTTATATGGAGTCCCCCAGGGCTGCCGATATGTTTCTGGGCAAAATACAAAGTGCTGGTTATTACCTTTAAAGCCCTGAACAGCTTAGGTCCGAGTTATCTAAGAAAGCACCTTCTTCTACATGATCCCCACTGCACGTTAAGGTCATCTGAGGAGGTCTGTCTCCAGTTGCCACTGGTTCGTCTGGTGGCGACTCAGAGGCGGGCCTTCTCTGTAGCTGCTCCTAGGCTGTGTGAATGCACTCCCAGCAGAAATCCATAATTCAAGATCATTACTGTACTTCAGGAGAGCCCTTAAAACCTATCTGTTTGACCTGGCCTTCCAGGGTTTCTAAATGACTGGAAAACTGTTTTAAATTGTTTTAAATTGTTGCCCTGATTGCCAGGGTTTTTAGCTGTTTAATTGGTTTTATTGTGTTTTAATAGTTTGATTTTAATTGTTGTTTTAATTGTTTTTATCATGCTGAGCCATTCTGGAAGGGTGGGATACAAATCTAATTAATAAAATAGCCATGCATGGCCAGTGTTCATGTCTGAATACTGTAAGAAGAAGGAGGAGGAGAAGGAGGAGACATGAGTATAAAAGCTCTGATTTTGCTAGCAGCCTGGCAAGTTGGGTCTTTCTTTCCTCCAGCTCCTTTCTTCTTCAACAGTAGGTGACAGGCAGAGGAGCAGGGCTGAGCTATTTATAGCATTTCCTTTTTATGACAGCCTTCTGCATCTAGTGTAGGGAATAAATGCTGAAAAGTATAATGTGATATGCCTAAAGCAGTCACCTTAAGATCTGCAGGAGAAGGAAATCAGGAGGTGAGCACAAATAGCTGGGATTAAACAACACCATTTGACTGAAGGGGCATGGCAACAATAAACTCAAGATCCATGTGCAGGGAGTGGTTGGAACGTATCCTGTTGAGCTGCACAGGGAGACTGGCATGAACTGCTGGCCAAGATGCCCCATGGTATAACTCAGTTCACCTTGAAGCTGTGTTTGCTTACTGAATTCCATCTCCCTGGGGACAGGTAGATGTACAGTAGGTTCCCCACTAAAGCCACCTACAACCTTTATTCGTCATACCCCTGCTAACTGGGCAAAGAGGCACCTTTTACCATGGTGATTCTCTTTATTTAGCAGGGGGAGAGTAAATGGCCCTATCCACCCCCAGCACAGTACTTCCAGTGACTGTTGCTGGTGTCTATCTTATGTTTCATTTTAGAATGTGAGCCCTTTGGGGACAGGGAGCCATCTTATTTATTTGTTATTTCTCTTTGTAAACCGCCCTGAGCTATTTTTGGAAGGGTGGTGTAGGAATCGAAATAATAATAACAATAATACCAAGAAACTCTTCTCATGACAGTGAGAAGAGCTTTCGGGCAAACTGCAGGGAAGGAGGGTTAACCTTCCCTTCCCCGCAGACGATCAGTAGTTGTTCTCTGGGCGGGCAGATTGCACCCCACCCCCCATTCCCTGAGTGTGCCTGATGCGGCTGCGAGCAGCCATGGCAGACACACAATCAAAGAAATGAGGGTACAGGAGTGCTCGCCCCCTAAACCTCATTTAAGCTGGAGACTACTTAGGCGGGTTTGCTCTGTTAATGAGATTTGTAGAACGCCATTTCCTTTCTTTGTCAGCCCCAGTGATTAAGACTAGTGCAAACTGTCTTACTGTCCTCCTGGAGAATTGTGGTCCACCAGTTACATGTGCCTGCACAACACCAAGAAAAGGGTGGGAAAGAAAAGGGTCTCATTTATACCATTTCCCTCTAGTAAGTGCAGATTTCCCCACTTATGGATGCATCATGCCCTTATTTTTTGCAGTTCTTTTTGACTTTGCAATGAGAACCTATGCAAGTGAATGAAACAGAAGAGATGCATACTGAAACCACTTTTTTCTTTTAAATATTTTACATAGTATTCAGGGTTTAAACTATGTTAACAACAATTACAAAGGATTCATAATGATAAATCATACAATATAGCCTAAGGATCTGAATACACAGTGTAAGGTTAAATATGGTCATCTATTTTACTGTTCCAAAACATTGTAAACAGAGCCAATTTTCTAGAAGAAGAAGAAGAAGAAGAAGAAGAAGAAGAAGAAGAAGAAGAAGAAGAAGAAGAAGAAGAAGAAGAAGAAGAAGAAGAAGAAACTATTAAACACCAATGAAACAAAGCAGGCCTACAAGAAAGAACAAGTCAAGAACCGAACAGAAAAATGGAAAAATAAGCCACTGCATGGTCAATATTTGCACAATATAAGTGGAAAATCAGACATCATCAAGACCTGGCAATAGCTTAAGAATGGCAACTTGAAGAAAGAAACAGAGGGTTTAATACTGGCTGCACAAGAACAGGCCTGAGAACAAATGCAATAAGAGCAAAAGTCAAAAAGTCAACAACAAACAGCAAGTGCCACATTTGTAAAGAAGCAAATGAAACAGTGGACCACCTAATAAGCTGTTGTAAAAAGATCGCACAGACTGACTACAAACAAAGGCATGACAAAGTAGCAGGTATGATACACTGGAACATCTGCAAAAAATACAAGCTACCTGTAGCCAAAAATTGGTGGGACCATAAAACTGAAAAAGTTGAAGAAAATGAAGATGCAAAAATATTATGGGACTTCCGACTACAAACAGACAAACATCTGCCACATAATACACCAGATATAACTGTAGTCGAGAAGAAAGAAAAACAAGTCAAAATAATCGACATAGCAATACCAGGGGATAGCAGAATAGAAGAAAAAGAAATAGAAAAAATCACCAAATACAAAGATCTACAAATTGAAACTGAAAGGCTATGGCAGAAGAAGACCAAAATAATCCCAGTGGTCATTGGCGCCCTGGGTGCAGTTCCAAAAGACCTTGAAGAGCACCTCAACACCATAGGGGCCACAGAAATCACCATCAGCTAATTACAAAAAGCAGCTTTACTGGGAACAGCCTATATTCTGCAACGATATCTATAATAATAACAGCAACAACATTGATAATAAAATTCATCCACCCCAGGTCCTTTGGAAGGACTCGATGTCTGGATAAAACAAACCAGTCAATAACACCTGTCTGACTGTGTAAACAATAAATAATAATAATAGATTCGCCATCTGTCTCCCTTCTCTCTCATGTACAGAGTCCATCCGTTTAATAACAGACACCACATTCCAAACTCTAAATAACCAGCCCATTATTGAAGGCAGAGTTGCCTTTTCCTGACCTTGTGAAATTGGCATCTTCTTTAACTATCACTCCCAAGCTTTCCAGCATTACCAGATCTCCTACCATCTTCTAGAGCAGGGGTTCTCAACGTTGGACCTCCAAATGTTATTGCACTTCAGCTCCCATAATCCCCTGCCCCAGTGGCCTTTGGTTGGGAATTATGGGAGTTGAAGTCCAATAACATCTGGGGACCCAACGTTGAGAATCCCTGTTCTAGAGAAGCCCAGAAAGAAGGGCTTGTATGGCTGTTTAAGGGCTGGTGAAGAGACTGCAGGTGGCTCCCTGAGTTTTATTGTCTTGACGGGAACCTGAGTGCTTTCCAGACTAGACTCTACAACAGGGTCAGGACATATCTCAGAAGTGTGGTTCCACACTTCCTGCATCATGACACCGCAGTCCCTAGGTGGACAGCAGGGTGCTGTTCACATTTCCAATGCCTTGTTGCAAATTGAATTACTGCCATATAGAGCAAGGACGTCGTATATCTGGCGTGAAAAAGTTGCTGTTTGGGGGTGGGTGCTGTTAGTTGCTACAAGACTGCTTTCCCCTGCTGTTTATGTTCTGAATGCAACTTGCCTGAATGGAGGCATTTTGCTGCTGCTGAGCATCTAGTCTTGAAAGCACCCTGGGGAGCATATTCTCCCTGGCCCTTTAACTCTCAGACATCCCACCAGAGCTTGCTGAAGAACAATAATGTTAACTCCAGTTAATTAACGTAAGAGTGATAATGCTAAAACCTTCCGTTTGAGATTAGCATTAAAATGCTTTCAGTTTTCTCTGGTTCTCTTATAATCTGAAGGTGCACACCTTAACTTCTACACCATATAAACTATAAAGCTTTGTACAGTCTCACATATTATGCTTGCTTTACAAATGAGGCTGTGTGCAGTCACACTTTGCCTTGGTCTTTCAGCTGGACATTGGCCTGAGGAGTGAGGACAGAGGCACGCAGGCAGAAATTCAACAGGGGTAGCTCCCCCACTCACTTGCTAGAAATGCCTGTTTTCTGCCTGATGCAACTCTATAAGGCACAATGCTTCCCCAAAATGCAACCTACACAGGAGCTGTGCAGCCAGAAATTCAACCAGTCCATAATACAGCCACAATCACGTCCTATAAATACACCTAATGAATTTCTGTCTAATGCATAGGTCTTCCCCCAAATGTGATACACAGGCTCGGACTGGCCCACAGGGCATATTCCTGGTGCGCCTTACCCGTGCAGTGCCCCTGCGCCCCAACTCCCACCATTAATTACCTATTCTGCTCAAAACTCGGCGCCCTCCCCACATACATTCCACCGCCCTCTCAGTGCCCCCCGTCCAGCCCTGGTGATACACTATAGTAAATGTCCATGCAGAAATCAAAACATGTAGTAGTTTCACATATCATTCCTCCAGGAAATCTTTCTCCCCACTCCCTTCAGATTACTGGCAATGCAGGAGATTTCTTGGCCTTCGATCTGAATTGGGGGTGGGGTGGGGATTGCTAGGCTGGAACTATTCCTGACCTGGTGCACTGTAGTTAACTGAATTTCACTGTATGATAATTCAGAACAGGAAGATGGTGAACATTGCCTGGTTGCCTCAGAATATGCTGATACATTTCTTCTTAAAAGCAGGGGGTTGGGGGGAGACCTATTTTTTGGTAGTGAAAATGCATGTTTGTGAATTATGCTCCCTCCTTTATTTGGCATATCTCTAAATGGACTAGCTAATGCCCTTGTTGCTCAAAGTTTTCTTCTGTCCTCCCATTTTGAGTCCAAGATGCCATCTCAATTTATTTTGTTTTTGAGCGTAATCAAAATATATATTGCTACTGTATCAAGTGTCACTGAGTTCCACAGATCCGTTGGCAAAATAAATGGTAATGACTGCAAAACCATTTTTTGTTTGCAGATATGCTATTAATATATCACTTTTCAGGACTGAAGAAAAGTTGCTCTTAAGCCTGGGAGGAATGAAAGACTTGATGCAGATGTCTGCAATTCCTCCAGCTGCTGTTAACAGTTTTGGATGAGGTGTGAGGAATTGGTGGCAGTATGGACAACTTTACAGGACTGAAACTGCCTGTTGGATCCAGAGTACGTTTTTTGAGGGCTGCAGCTGGAGTCTATAAGAATGCACTAGGTCCTGGTGTATTCACTTAGCAGCCCATTTGTGGGAATGCCGTATATATATCATTACCCCAGGCAGCTCGTGTTGCCTGGAGCGGTGGGAGAGGAGGGCTCCCAGCTGCTCCAGAAGTGGAGAGCCTGACTTTTTAATCTGGTGTTTTACTTTGGTAAAATGAACCACAGGTTAGTTCTACCTTGGTAGGCAATTGTGTGAATGATTGCCCCTGGGTAAAAAGGTTTTTGCCCAGCCCGCCTCCATTTCCGGCACTGAGCCGATGGAAAAAGCAGCAGCCATGCTCATGGCGCAGGGCACTCTGGGATACGGGAGGGGGAAGTCCTCCCACTTCCAGTTTTTGCCTTTGCTGCTCTGCTGGGCATGTGGTGTGGCGAAGGAAAAGATGGCAACACTCTGCTGGGGAAAGCAGCTAAACTCCTGCCTTCCCTGCAGACCTCCACAACGATGGCGTGAGGTTGTCAGAATGACCTCACTGTCCTTTTTAAAAAGTTGCAATGCAACTGTGAGCAAGTCAGAGTTATTTTAGTTTTTGTTTGAAGGCTAGTTTAATCAAATTCCTGTCCCAAACAACTCAGTGGTATCCCATCATTTCTCCAATGGAAGGCACTCAGAAAGATGAACACCTGCAGCTTCTTGACCTAGTTATCCTTGATTGGTTCTTCCTATTGGAAAGTAACACCAGCCATGAGGCTTGCATCAATAATGCCGGAAGCAGAGGTTCTCCTACTGGGACTTCAAAAGAACCTTCCCTAAATAGGGTGGGGAAGCAGTAAGCTGAGGGGAACGTTTTCAAGGACAGATTGTTCAGAAGTTGCTTTCTCTTGCGGTGAACCTAAAGGAAGGCAGACTTCAAGGATGGCTTGGAAGGAAGTTTGATGCTCTGGGTTGCAAAGTACAGGTTCATGGGCGAAGCCACCATTGTGTGAACGGGTCCAAAGAACCAGGCTGCTGCTCCCTGTGAAGCTGCCCCATCCACCCCCCGCGTCTGACATCTGATGCAGGGATCAGGGCCATATGCGGAAACGGGGCTGTGTGGCCCCATTCACAGGGCGCTTCAGCCAGCGTTGGGTTTCCAGCCAGGCTGGGAATGCATCTCTCTTCCTTTCGAGGCAGAGAAAGATGCTACCAGCCAGGCTGGGAACCCAGCACTGGCTGAAGCGCCTTGCAAACGGGACAGTGAGGCCTCGTTTCTGTATATGGCCACGCCCCCTCACCTGATGTCAGACACAGGGGGCTTGGCTACAGCACCTAGGGGCCCCCAGTGGTGGCTGCATCCACACAACTGAGCAAGTTGTGTGGATGCAGCATGGATTTGTGTGTGTGTGTGTGTGTGTTCTTGCAAGCACTTGGAAAAGTACTCTGTGCAGGACACAAAAAGACACCCGATGCGTAGTTCCAGCCTTGGCATTCACACAGTCGCGTCAGCTCATGGCGATGTGAGGAAAAGTCAGCAGAGACTGATGAAAAATCACTGCTATTGTAAGAGTGCTGTGAAGACCAGGCTTCAGAGAGAAGTAATGTGATTGCAGTGGAGGCAAAAGGAAGATCAGTAGTGGTGAATCGGTTCCTGGACTGCTCCATTTCAGAGTGCAAGTGGGGGGTGAATGACTGAATGCTCTCCCATGTTACAAGACACTCTATTTATAACAAAACTAGTATGTCAGGAAGACAGATCTAGCCTAGCTTTCTCTCTGACATTCTAGTTCTGAATGTGGGAAATGTTGAGGAGTATTTTTGTCCAATGACAAAAATCTCATCTGCAATCTGAAGTGGTACAGTTCAGCAACAAATATATTGCATGAGCGGGGGTGGTCCAAGACACTTTCCTGCAAGAGGTGGATGACAGGTATACCTATACTTATACATCAGAGGTATAGATCTCCTATACATCAGAGGTATACACACACACACACACATCAGAAGTATACAGAGGTATAGAAATTGAATTATTATTATTATTAATAATAATAATAATAATAATAATAATAATGGGAGGACTCGATGTCTGGATAAAACAAACTAGTCAATAACACCTGTCTGACTGTGTAAACAAGAAACAACAACAACAACAAAAAACCCTCCACCCCAATATCAGGGGGGTGCTCGGTATTCTCAAGCCATACTGTTAAGCAGAGGTGTTGATTCTAGAAAGGGCCTTTCATGGAAATGCTAAAAGGTAGGAAACCAGTTGATAAATGGGGGAAATAATAAAGAAATCTTTATTTTCACTTGCAGGAACAGGCAGCCAAATTTGAAGGATGCAGAAAAATCTCTCCAAAGAGAGATTAGGCAGAATCTCCTGCCCTCCCCCTGGTCCCACTACAATCTTGTCAGGCTGCATCAGGAAGAACAGGGCTTCCATTGTATAAAGAACACACGAGAAGCCATCCCGGATTTTAATTTTTTAAAAGCCTATTATGCAATTCTGGGACGTAGCCAGGAAGATCCCAGTCAGCATGTTCCATCAGTGAGAAATAAAAGGATAACAGACCCAATATTTATTTGTTTGTTTGTTTGTTTGATTTAACACATTTTCATACCGCCCAAAACGCAAGTTCTCTGAACATTTCATGTTCATGTTTCCCATACCATTGTTTTTAGTAGCCTGAGCTTCCTGAAACATCCCGGAAGTGTCATGAGAAAGCATTTTGCAGGCTTTGATTGGGAGAGCTGGCCTGCATCACCAACCAAAATGTTCTTGTCAGTATAGTAGACTGGTGAGGTGGTGAAAAAGAGTTGTAGTAATCAATGATCCTGCAGGGTGCTTTCCAGATTAGACCCTAAAACGGGGTCAGGACGTATCTCTGAAGTGTGCTTCCACACTTCCTGTATCGTGACACTGCAGTCCTGACACTGACCGCAGGGTGCCGTTCATATGTCGGATGCCTTGTTTTGAATTTAATTGCTGCGATTTAGTGCTATGATGTCGTTTATCTGGCGTAAAAAAGGTGGTGTTTTTCCGGGTTGTTAGTTTTCACAAGACTGCTCACCCTGCAGGTTTTACGTTTTGTCTGCAATTTTCCTGAACGAGGCTTTCAGCTACTTTTGAGCGGCTAACCTGGAAAGCGCCCAGGAGAGACAGAAATTTAAATGAAAAAAGCAAGCACTGGGAATACGCTGGAAAGGAGCATTTCATAGGTTTAGTTTTGTACACTGTGGGGATGGATACTAATATTACTCTTTTGGTGTATCTTGCAGATTTTGGCCTATCTTGCTGTAAAGACTATTAACAACTTGACTAAATTTACTAAAGGAAGTTCCATTGAAATTAAAAGAACAAGAGTGTGAGCCCTTTGGGGACAGGGAGCCATTTTATTTATTTATATATATCTATGTAAACAGCTTTGGGAACTTTAGTTGAAAAGCTGTATATAAATATTTGTTGTAGGTGCACATAATTTTTAATTTTAATTTTAATGGGACCTCCTCTAGTGAATTTAGTTGGGATGTCAGCCACTGAGACAAATGCCATGCACAATCATGATATTACTAAAGGACATATGCATGCAAGATGCTTTAAACACTCTAGAGTGCAATAAAAATATTACGGGCATGATCCAGTGTTCCATGGCTGAAGTCACCCTGTGCCAGAGAAGTGGGACTGCATCAAAAGGCCCACTCTGGGTCCCCCACTAATCTTACTTCTTGCAGCAAAGGGACCCAGGTCTGAATGGAATGGAGGTATGGGGAGAGGAACTCCTTGAGATTCAACATGGTATGCAATATACACCACTTCAAATATACATAGAATTGTAGGTATAGAAGAGTCTTAAGACTGGTTATATTTATGTGCAACTCAGCCCTTTGCGGAGATGCTTGAGTCATCATATTCAAATATACCACACTATACAGAAGCATGTAAACACAATGGCCAACAGGTTGGAAGAGGTCAGTATACATACTCATACCAAAGAAAGGAGATTAACATATTGCGCAAACCATCGCATAATATCCTTCATTTCACATGCTAGCAAAATAATGCTCAGGATCATCCAAAACAGATTAGAGCCCTACATGGAAAGGGAAATGCCAGATGTTCAAACTGGTTTCAGAAAAGGCTAAGGAACAAGAGACATCATTGCTGACACACACTGGATAATTGAGAAAGCCAAAGAATAACATGGTGAAACAGACTGGTTCCAGATTGGCAAAGGAGTAAAACAAGGCTGTCTACTTTCTCCTTATTTATTCAATTTATATGCTGAAAATATACTGAGAGAAGCTGGATTGGAAGAAGATGAGCGTGGTTTTAAAAATGGAGGAAGAAACATCAATAACCTACGTTATACTGATGACACCCCTCTGATAGCTGAGAATGCGGATGATCTGCAAGCTCTTGTAATGAAAGTCAAGGAGCAGTGAAAAAATGGGACTACAACTAAATGTAAGGAAGACTAATCTAATGACAACAGGTACCACACCCAGCCTCAGAATTGATAATGAAGACACTGAAGTGGTGGATAACTTCTGCCTTTTAGGATCAACCATCAATAGTAAAGGGTCCATCAGTCAAGAAATACGCTGCAGACTAGCACTTGGTAGAGTTGCAATGAAGGCCTTGGAAAGGATATTTAGATGCTGTGAGGTGTCTACACCTATAAAAATTAGAATCGTTCAGACCATGGTTTTCCCATGACACTTTATGGATGCAAAAGCTGGACTTTGAAGAAGCAAGATAGAAAAAGTATTGATGCGTTTGAATTTGGTGCTGGAGAAGACTTTTGAGGATACCATGGACAGCCAGGAAAACAAACAAATGGATCAACGATCAAATCAATCTAGAATTTTCACTGGAGGCACAAATGACCAGGCTCAAACTATCATACTTCGGACACATTATGCGACGCTCCAGCTCCTTTGAGAAGTCCATAATGCTGGGCAAGGTTGAAGGAAAAAGAAGAAGAGGATGGCCAGCAGCAAGGTGGATGGACTCGATTATGACAGCAATGAATGCACTACTGAGAGACCTTAAAGGCCAAGTTGAAGACAGATCATCCTGGAGAGAATCTATGTGGTTGCTAAGAGTCAACACTGACTTGACGGTACTTAATCAATCAGTCAATACAGAAGCATGTAATGAGCCAAATCCAATAACCCACCACAAACTGATACGTGTGTGGTGTCAATGATATATTTCAGACAAGGATCATATGGAGTAAAAGGAATGTGCTCAGACATGCAGGCTTCCTGCTCCAGGGGAACTTGAAAAACCACCAAAACCACCAGTCAGACTGAACTAGGGGGAAATACTTTCTCCAGAGTACAATACACAGTTCAGTTAGGCCCCTTAGCATACCTGCAGGACCTGTCCAGCAAGACTCAAAAGATAAAATTTATTAGTTTCTTCTTACCAGTCTGTCCTCTCTAATCTTTCCTGGAGAGAAAGTTCAAGAGTTCAACTCCTGCAATTGTTAGAAACAGTCTTTTGATTTCTGTTCTAAAATGATTAATGACCTGGCAGTTTATGTTAATTTGTTCTTCGGTGCACTATCCCCCTCAACCGCTTTAAAATTGTAAAGCACCTAGAAGAACAGGCCCTGCTGGGAGTGAGCCAGCATGGCTTCCGCAGAGGTAAATCTTGCCTCACAAACCTTTTGGACTTCTTTGAGAGTGTCAACGAGTGTGTGGATCAAGGTGATCCAGTTGACATAGTCTACCTGGACTTCCAAAAAGCTTTTGACAAAGTTCCTCATCAAAGACTCCTGAGGAAACTTAGCGGTCATGGGATAAGGGGACAAGTACATGTGTGGATTGCTAACTGGTTGAAAGACAGGAAACAGAGGGTAGGTATAAATGGAGAGTTTTCACAATGGAGGGAGGTAAGAAGTGGGGTTCCCCAGGGATCTGTACTGGGACCAGTGCTTTTTAATTTATTCATAAATGATCTAGAAGCAGGGGTAAGCAGTGATGTGGCCAAATTTGCAGATGATACCAAACTCTTCCGGGTAGTGAAATCCGAAACGGATTGTGAGCAGCTCCAAAAGGATCTCTCCAAACTGGGTGAGTTTGCTGCAGCTGCATCTGCACTATTGTTCCCCATCTGAGGATCGCTGGCTTGAAGCTGACACATTCTCAGTTGTATGTCCACTGCAGAAAGGGAGGGAGGAGGAGGAAGACCCTTTTCCTCTGCTCCTGACCAACTACATGCTGATGGAAACAGACAGGAGCATAATTGCTAAGTGTGTTTGAGTTGCAGCAATGGCGAGGAGGGATGCAGTTTTTGCTGCTTCCTCCTCCCTCATGATGGAGTTTTTACTTCCAAGAATATGTCCCTGGAGGCTGCACAGTCCTGCAGAGAATAAAAGTAATTTCTTCAGTTTTCAAATGAAGGGTCTTGGCTCTCAGAATCTGCAGTCTGAGAATGGAGATGCTGTAAAAAGATCAATTATTCTCAAGGCACTGTTTTAGCAAATATAACTGTCCCTATTTAGCAGAAACAGCAGTGTATTCTGATACTGCTAGTAATAAGTCATTATTCCAATTTTTCCCCCTTTTGGAAAGATTTTGGGGGTGCCTTTACTATTGTTTCTAGTGCACACATGTATGCACTCATTTCTAGAAGTTAAATGAAATATCAGATGCGAATGATGGTGGCTGCAATTTGATTCAAATGAACATGTGTAAATCTATGTAAGGTAAAGTTGTGCCGTCATGTTAATTTCGACTCCTGGCACCCACAGAGCCCTGTGGTTTTCTTTGGTAGAATACAGGAGGGGCTTACCATTGCCATCTCCCACGCAGTATGAGATGATGCCTTTCAGCATCTTCCTATATCACTGATGCCCAATATAGGTGTTTCCCATAGCCTTGAAAACATACCAGCGGGGATTCGAACCGGCAACCTCCTACTTCCTAGGCAAGCTCCTTCCCCGCTGCGCCATTAGGTGGCTGTAAATCCATGTGCACAAATACAGAATGTTAAGAATACTGCTTCCCTTGAGTCCCCCATAACCACATCCTACAGAGACTTCAATTCTTGAGAAATGTTGCTAAATATGTTTCAGTTATAGCTATTCCATAAGTTCCATGGGAAGTTGTGAGATTAAACTTGCTGTTCAACCTTCTTAATTTTTAAAAAATCCAAACCGCTATGGTCAGTTTGCTAACATCCCTTGCTTCATAGCCACTGCAGGACAGGCCACTATACATGCACAGCCAGTGAGGAGCATTTTCAATAAGGAGTAACGTTGTGGGGTAGTGGGGGGCAGGTTTAGATAGTGATCTCTGAGTGTGAGAATAGAGTCTTGCAAGTACACAGACTAGACCCCAGTTTATCTGTGGAAATGTTGGAGTGTAATGGGAGACAGCTGCATAGTTCCTCCTGGGAATCATTCATGGCGTGCTGTGCCTCTTCTGCCAACTGTTTCTCAGCTCTAAGGCATGTGAATAAATACATTTCTACAGAAATGCCATAGAATTCTGACCGTCTTGACTTCATAAGGACATCAGCTTGGGAAAGTTTGTATTTATGTTTCCCATAACTTGATGACACAACAATAATAATTTGAAAAAAAGATGGCTGTATATATGGTTGGACAAAGTCTTGCCAGAGACTGCCAAGTAACTATATGAGACTGGG
Organism: Hemicordylus capensis; assembly: GCF_027244095.1. Classification (NCBI taxonomy): domain Eukaryota; kingdom Metazoa; phylum Chordata; class Lepidosauria; order Squamata; family Cordylidae; genus Hemicordylus; species Hemicordylus capensis. The sequence goes on from NC_069658.1 coordinate 132,601,949, forward strand.
ATAAATAAGCTTTAAAAGTAGGAAATGGACTGTAACTATTAGCCACTGGCCAGTATGGAGCATGTGGTGGGCTGCTGAATGTTTCCACTGAGTGCTGGAACGATCATGATCTACTCCCATTGGCTTATAAAACAGCTATCTTGCTGTGCTCCCTCTTGGGATTTTGCCATAGACATTGTCTCAGTTCTTTGTATGGGGCATGCTTCTCTATGTGAATGCCTCTATGTAGTGGTTTGAGGGTGGAGTCATGGTTTGTCTGTCTGCTTCTCACTTGTTGCCTTGAATTCAAATAGAGAGGTTCTCCCTCTCTCCGCATAAGAGAAGTCTGTTTATTGTTTTCTTAGCCTATGTTTAGTTAGTAATAAACATAAAACTCTTGTTTCTCAGTTACATTTGATTCCTGTTCAGTTACTAATAGAGGATAAATAATTTATCTGAAACACTCTCTAATGAGCATCAATAGCAGCCACTCCCGAAATTACCTTTTACAAACTAAAGGGACTGCTTATGCTTCCTATATTAGATGCCAGTCCAGCCATGTGCCAGTATTGCACAAGAGAACCCCACTCTGCTGCTGTTACTCAAACAGCTCTACCTCAACATTCTCATGACATAGATACAACCATGGATAGTACCATGGTTGTATATATCCACAGCCATGGTTGTATACAACCAGTTGGACTTGCCACAACACATACAACCTACCAGCCTCAAGGCCATGTGTAAAGGATTATTTTCACAACAAACCAAGTAAAGTTCTGTCTTCCCATGATCTGGCTAGGTGACCTTAGGCAAGCCATTCCCTCTCAGCCTCAGCTGTAAAATGGGGATACTAATATTTATCTTTATTTATTTATGTTGTAAGAATTACATCCATATAATACAAATAAAGTGCATTTGCAAAAACCAAATGCTAAGTCTTATTAGATCTATAGTAACCCTCCTTCTACAGGAAATGGTCGAACTTATGACACAATTGGTCATAAAACTGAAAACTGTGCCTTAAGTTGAAATGTCTTAACTCAGAACCTATTTTCCTATAGAAAATAATGTTATAGATGGGGCTTTGGTTCCTAAGCTGAGGCTGGATCCTTATTCCTCCCCACCCCCCACCGCCCTGCTGCTGACATTTTTCTGCTGCTGGAGTGTGTCAGTCACAGACATACAGCAGAGAAGATGATGGTCAGGAATCAGAAGGTGTTCACCCTTGCCACCTACTCTTTTCCCAGTCCCTTCTTGGTTCTTTCTCACCTTTCTGTGGAAGGAAGGGGGGCAACTGGATAGCTCACCCTCATCTCACCCTCTTCTTGGGAAACAGACAGGGAAGGAAAAGAGGGTGGGCCTGAAGAAAGATGTGGGCTGGAAATGAGCCAGGTTATCTCACCCTTGCTGTCATAGCACAGCAGCTAAGCCTGGAGGAGGAGGAGGAGCAGTGGCAGCAGGTGAGTCTTGGACAGGTGAGCCTCAGATGCTGCAGCAGTTGCTGCTACCAGGACTGCCCATCTCAATTACAATGTGAGCCTGAGCTAGTAGAGAGAGTGGACAGAGAGGAATTTTCTCCCACTCTCACAACACTAGGAACAGAGGTCATCCCATGAACTGAAGGCCAGGAAATTTAGGACCGACAAAAGGAAGTCCTTCTTCACACAGCGCATAAATTAATCTATGGAATTCTGTGCCTTAGGATGTGGTGATGGCCACCAGCCTGGATGGCTTTAAGGAAGGCTTAGATAAATTCATGGAGGACAGGGTGCTTTCTAGCTCGCTTTACATCGGCAGAAAGTGATGTAAGCTGCGACAACTTGTGCCATATTCAAACTGCAGTCAAATTCATGTTAAGGGTCCGTGGTAAGCTGGCAGCTGTTCATATATTGCCATCCATTGCAATGTATTTTCTCAGGAGGGACTGTTCATATATTCCGCTTAAAACTGTCTCTCTCCCCAGGAGACAGGGTTAAGCATGGAAAAGGGGTAAGTAATTCTCATTAAGTGAGCTTGAGTAGGCTGCCAATGAAGCGGCAGATGCTGGAATAGGACACAACTGTTCACACAAAGATAAAAGAGAAGTGATACAGCAACAGGAAGAAAGGGAGAGCATGCCTGTAGAAATTCTAATTGGATGTTGGCTAATTTATAGCTCCTTCCTATTTATTTTGCTTAGGATCCCAGAGAGCACTGCCTGCTCCATAACAACTCGGCCAGCCTTTCAAGCAGACTGTGAATGGAAAATAGATGCACAGAGCCAACAGATGGATATCCAGCGTGTGATTTCTCTCAAGGTCTGCTGTTGCCTAGGGAACTCCCTCTCAACTAGCCTACATACTCCTCAACCTGTTTTGCAAGACGCAGGGCGCTTCAGGATGGTGGAGCCTGACAGACTGGTTAGATCACTGGTGCATAGCCTGTAATGAGGAAGTAAAAATCCCCATAGCCATTACCACATAGATTAATGTGGGAGAACAGATGTTGTTTTAAATAGGGACTGGGGCCATACCGTGCTATGGTTTACCTGTTGACAGCTTTCCTTTCTGCTTGGGTGACAACAGAGTCCTTGCTTAGGGATGCAATTTCTTTATTCTTGTTTTTCTCTCTACATAAGAAAAGGTGATGAAGCTTGTCTCACAGAGATATGTGAGTGTTGTAAAAATGTGAAAATATAGCTGATGGGCCATTTCAGGTTACACGGTGAGTAAAACACATGCAGGAGGAAGCTGGCTAAATCCAATCATAGCTCCCCAACAACTATACTGGTAATATATTGGGGGAAACACATGTGCGTGCTTACTTATTGCATCCACACTTTACATCTGTACTGGGGAAGGGGGTGGAGATGAAGCTTTTCTGCTCAGGCCATTTGTTGAGCGTAAATATATCTCAAGCTGCTTATTTATCTCATTAAGGAAAATGTGTGTGTATCTGTAAGTTTTTTTGTAATAGAGCAAATGGCAGGCTTTGAGGGGGGATATTTAGATCAAGAAAACAATTGGGTGAAAGGGATTGAATCCCTCTCTCAATACTGTGGTGCCAGTCCAATTTGAGAGGCCTCCATAGCTGCTTTAAATAATAATTTTAAAAAAATTAAAGAGGCATCCAATATCTTGCCTGGTCTGGCCCTTAGGCATGGGACTCAACATTACAATGAAACACAGGACTGCCGTCAAAACTGGCAGCCATTTGTCAAGTTCTTCCCCTCTCAGTAATGTTTACAATAGCTTACTCTGCACCTTGACAAATTTATTACGTTGTGCGTTTCCTTTCCCTTGCTGCTCTGTGTAACTGGTTGCCATTGGTGAGGCAAAGAAACATGTAGAAGAATGACATCAGGACACAAGTTGTACTAAATGTTTTGGAAGAGGAGGGAGGAACTCCACATGAGCAGCCATTCTCAACTGCAGCCTCATATTTCCTATAACATTTTGTTCTATCCTTAAACACCTGGGGTGGCATCCACAGTATTTCTTACTTGGGAAAAATAATACTTAATCTAGAAAAAGACTCTACTCTACTTACTGTACCCCACTTACTCTACTACTTACTCTACTTACTTACTACTTACTTACTAATTACTCTAGAAAAAGAAACTGGATGCCACCCTTTAGGTGAAGGGGTCGCATTGCTACCACAATTCCCTCTGCACCACTCAAATACGATGCCTTCTTTTGTAAGTGAATGCTTGCCTCTCTCCTGACACATTTCCCCAATATAGCCCCCAGGAACTCACTAATATAAAACAAGTAACTCCTGCTTTCAAAGAGAGTCAGACTGCTTGTGGAGGATAGGTTGGTATGAATGACAGCAGTGATAGCAGCTCCTTCTCCTTTCTAAGAGCAGGAGTTGGCTGACAATGGTAAACCAGTCAGCCTCTCTTACACTGACCAACATTTCAAAATACTTGTGAATAGGAGCCTCCTCCCCTGTTCAGAATCCCAACAAGGAGGATTCACCTTATTTACCCCAATAGAAGATGACTCTGAATTTAAGATGACCCCTTTAAATAGTAAAGGTTAAATACACCATATACCTCCATTTACTTGAAAAGGAACAGGACTCTGAATTTAAGACGACTTCCTGATTTCTAATATCAAACATCTTGGGACAAAATTAGTCTTGGATCCAGTATTTGAGTTAATATCGGAACTAAACCATGGGCATCCACATTGCGGGGTTGGGGCAAGAAGGGGCAGTTGCCTCTCCCTGGGTTAATGACCGGATTTATGTGGAGCCATGAGCATGTATATTTGTATTACATACTCACCACCAACACCAAAAATATTCTAGTAGATACCCATGAACCCCTGTTGTTTAACAGTTTTGATTCAACAGGAGACTATAGAAGGAGAGAGAAGACTGAGGGAAAATATTTATTAGATTTCTATCCCACTTTTCTTCTAAAAGTTGGAACTCAAGGCAGTTCTGTTCTCTTGACTTAAATGCTGACTTGCTGGGCAATGGATCCTCAACAGTCATGTTTGGATGGGCCTCAAAGCATCTTTATTTGGAAGGAAACCTAGTCAAAAAGCATGAGCAAGGCTGTTTTTGATCTCTTCCACCAGGGTGTTTTCCAGATTATGAGCGTTGCGCTGGTAGAGAGTGTTGCAAGGTGTGAAGGAATGGTGCAACCGTTTCAAACCATGAGTAAAGGATTGTTCAGTGCTTCGTGGTAGGCTCAGGGCTATTCATATGATGTCCACTGCAATGTGGTTTCCATGTGGAGGGTGTCCATGTTCTCCTTGAACTGCATTATCTGCCCCCGCCTCCTGCTCCACTTTGGACCAATGGGGTCATGGAGGGGGCAGGGGGTGATGATGTGGTGACCTTTTAAAAAATAATTCTGGGCTGTCTTGTGCAAAGCCATCCGGGAAAGCTCTGTTCCAAAATGAAAATTTAATTGCAGTGTTGTACACTTGCGCAAGTGCTCCAGCAAAAACAAACAAACAAACAAACAAACAAACAAACAAACGGAATGGTGGAGAGGGCCCCTAGATAAACATCAGGGGAGTTGGGGATTGGGTGGATCTGGAACAAGAGGGTTGCAGCAGGGGAGTCAAGGCAGCTGTTGCCCTTGCTTTGCCCCTGAAAAGCAGTGAGCAAAGCAGTCTCAGGCAGAGCCTCTTGGATTGGCTATTAAGGCTCTTCCTCCTCGCAAAAGACCCCATTGCAAAGAGCCGCCACCACTGCCTTCACTTGCAGAGGGCTCAGAAGATCCACCACCTGACCCTCTCCCTGAGCTGGAGGGAGGCAGGAGGGGGAAGTGCTCCAGAGGGCAGCAAAGAGGTGTGGCTGCCTGCCCGCCTGCTGCTCCCCTTTTGCCCAATGAAAAATAAGAAATAATAGGAAATAAAAGACAAAATAAAAAAATTAAAATAAAATTGAAGTGGGAAGGGGCAATATGGACAGATCGCACCCCCCCTCCGAATGAACCGTCCACACCACACCACTTACACTGAGGAGATCTGGTCTTGTGGTAGCAAGCATGACTTGTCCCCTTAGCTAAGTAGGGTCCACCCTAGTTGCATATGAATGGGAGACTTGACGTGTGAGCACTGCAGGATATTTCCCTTAGGGGATGGAGCCGCTCTGGGAAGAGCAGAAGGTTCTAAGTTCCCTCTCTGGCATCTCCAAGATAGGGCTGAGGGAGACTCCTGCCTGTAACCTTGGAGAAGCCATTGCCAGTCTGTGTAGACAATACTGAGCTAGATGGACCAATGGGCTGAATCAGTATATGGCAGCTTCCTATGTCCTATGAAATATCATCGCCACCCTCCTACAACATAAAAATACTGCTCCTTTCCTGAAATGCAGATGCAACCTTGTATTGCTGCAGCGCAGCAATAAAACCCGAAAAAGGGCATCATAAACATGGACAGCCCCTTATTGACAGTGATGTTGCAACGCAGGCAGCACGGAAGCACACTTAGCGGACACGTTGTGAAACTGTTTCAGTGTATAATCTGGAAAGTGCCCAGGGAAACACACACAGTACACACACACACACGCACGTGCACGCACGCTAGGACTTGGATTTGCTTCAGGATTTGAATTAAAAAAGCTGTACTGAATGTTTCCTTCAGACACCTTTGCAGTTGGCATTCCCCAAATAGATGAAGTCGACCATAAAAAATAACACTAAATCAGCAGCCTACATCTGTTTGTTTGTCTCAAGAAGCTAGACAGCTTGATAAAAAAAAATTCGAATGTTTTCAGGAGCTGAAGTGATACTGTTGAGTAGTACTTGCCCATTTCGTATCAGAATATCTTGTATTTGTTCAACACCACCTATTTCAGTTTGAGATGCCAAGGCTTGGCAGAAAGCTAGGAGCTTATGCCATGCCATGCCATGCCAGTAACTGCTTGTACATAGTCAAGAAGAAAGGAGAGTTCACAAGGCACAGGGTTGTAGTTAGCTAGAGATGCTGCAAAAGACTGAACGCATATCTTAAGAAACAAAGGGGACTGAAAAAAGAGGGACTACTGATGGAGATTTCTAAAAAAGAAAGAGAACTGCTATGGACTAAGGACAAGCAGAAGACTATTCAAGCTATTAAAATGCTTCAGCAGCAGCTTTCTATGTTGCTATTAAATGAAATTGAACGGAATTCAAAATATGCAAAGCAAAAGTCATTTGAATTTGCAAACAAACCAGGCAATTTATTGGCTTGGAAAATTAGAAATGAGAAAAAGAATAAGCACATATCCAAGATAGCAACAAAAAATGGGCTTTCCTATGATGAAAGGGAAATAAAAAGGGAATTCTTTAGATACTATTCTGAATTATACAAAGGAAACAAAGTAGAAGATATGAAAATTGATAAATTTCTGAAGACACAAAATATCCTACAACTTTCCAAGGATCATAGAGAAATTATGAATGCACCAATATCAATAATGGAAATAACGGAAGTAATAAACTTAAGCAAATCCAATAAAGTGCCAGGACCCGACAGCCTACCAGCTTCATACTACAAATCCTTTAAAGATCAATTATTACAGCCTTTGCAATGGACGATGAATGATATTTTACAAAGAGGAAATATGCCGGAGTCTTGGAAGTATGCCAGCATTGCAGTAATTCCAAAACCAGATCAAGACTTAATGCAAGTTAAGAATTACAGGCCAATCTCACTGTTAAATAATGATTACAAACTTTTTGCTGCCATTTTGGCAAGGAGAATGAAGGTTGTACTAAGAGCTTTTATTCATGAAGATCAAGCAGGCTTTTTGCCAAAAAGGCAATTAAGAAACAATGTGAGAACAGTCCTGAATGCATTGGAGTATTATGAAAAACATAATGATAAACAAATAGCTATGATCTTTCTGGATGCAGAGAAAGCATTTGATAATGTTTCCTGGCAGTTTATGTGGAGACTACTGGATGCAATGGGAGTTGGCAATAATTTCACTAGAGCAGTTAAGACAATATGTTCGGAACAATATGCTAAAATTATTATAAATGGGGAACTATCAAATAATTGCAAAATACAAAAAGGAACCAGACGAGGTTGCCCACTTTCCCCATTACTTTTTATATTAGTTCTGGAAGTCCTTTGTAGAAATATTAGAGAAGATGATCAAATACGAGGCTTGAAAATAGGGAAGCAGGAGTATAAACTTAGAGCCTTTGCGGATGATGTGGTGTTTTTTCTTGAAAATCCATTAGAGAAGATCAGAAGGCTCTTGGAAAAAATAGAACCATTCGGCCAATTGGCTGGGTTTTATATAAATAAGACTAAAATGAAGGTGTTGACAAAGAATATGGACCAGAAATCTAAGGATAGACTATGAAATAAGCGAATTGAAAGTGGAGAAGAAAATTAAATATTTGGGTATCTGGCTGACAAATAAAAATTCTTTGTTGTTTTCAAATAATTATGTCAAAATATGGAATACAGTAAAAATTGATTTGCAAAGATGGACTAGAATGAACTTATCTTTAACGGGAAGAATTTCAGTTGTCAAGATGAATGTTTCTTTTTCAGACTATTCCTATAATTAATATGTTAACTTGTTTTAAGCAATGGCAAAAGGGCATAACTAAATTTGTTTGGCAAGGGAAAAGACCAAGAATTAAATTTAAAAATTTAACAGATTCTAAAGAAAGAGGTGGTCTTACCCTGCCGGATTTAAGGTTGTATTTTGATGCTGTTTGTTTGACGTGGTTAAAGGAACGGATAACATTCCCAGAACTCTTGATTTGGAAGGATTTGATAGAAGGTTTGGATGGCATTCTTATTTGTGGTACGATAAAACTAAAGTGCATAAAGATTTTCTTAATCACTATGTAAGAAGGAGTCTAATGCGAGTGTGGGTAAAATATAAAACATGGCTGGAACCTAAAACTCCATTATGGGTATCCCCGATTGAAGCTTTGGCACGTAAAGAGATAAATATGCAGTTTGAATGGGGTACCTATAGAGATTTGTTATGTTTTCAAGATAAGGGCTGTAAATTAAAAAATCTAGCTGAAGTTCAAAATTTGCTTAGCAACTGGTTTCAGTACCATCAGCTAAACGAAATTTACAAGAAGGAACTTAAAGCTGGATTTGAGGATCAGATGTCGAGATTTGAGAAGGAGCTGTGTGAAAATGATGAAAAATTAGTCTCTAAGATGTATTAAGTTGTTGCTTTTGGAGGAGACGAGACGCAGTAGTTAGAACGACTATGATAAAATGGGCTCAAGATGTGGGTCATAATATAGAGATGGCAGCTTGGGAAAAATTATGGAAAACTGATTTAAAGTTCACTGCCTGTTCTACTTTAAAAGAAAATTGTTATAAGATGATGTACAGGTGGTATCTGACACTGAAAAAATTAGCATTAATGTATAAAAATGTTTCAAATAAATGTTGGAAATGTGGACAATGTGAAGGCACTTTCTTTCATATGTGGTGGTCATGCGGGAAGGCAAAGGCCTTTGGGATATGATATATAATGAGTTGAAGAGAATTTTTAAAATGACATTTCCTAAGAGGCCAGAATCCTTCTTGCTGGGAATAACTCAAGGAGAGTTCTCTAGAAGAAACTTAACTTTTTTAATGTATGCAACCACGGTGGCTAGAATAGTATATGTGCAGAAATGGAAAGAGAATAAAATGCCTTCAAAAGAAGACTGGTTGATAAAAATTTTGGAATATGTGGAGATGGCAAAACGTACAACACTTATAAGGGATGAAAACTTGGAATGTTTCAAAGAAGATTGGGAACCTTCTTGCTTTACTTAAAGAACTATTTTTCTAACATGGACCTTTCAGCAGGGTTTGAAATTTAGTAATTATAGCAGGTTGGGTAGGGTAAAATCAAAGTGTAAGATGGAGTATATATGTTTTGTATTATTATAGCAATGGCTTATATGTATGGTTAACAAAAACTGCGCAGACTGGTAAGCGGGAAGTCAATATTTACTTAATTAAGTGTAACTTGATTATTAAGGTATGGTTAAAATCAATAAAAATTTAAAATGCAAAAAAAAAGAGAGAGAGAGATTCTGCAAAAGACAACCAACTTTTGCGATTTGCCTCAAATACTACCATTTGGCAGCCTTGTTAATAGAAACCTGGCTTATGGTATCATAGTCACCTGGGGTGAATAAAAATCTTCTCCAGGTGACCATGTAGGTAAAGACAAAGAGGGAAATGTCTCAGCTAAGTTTACTCCCCATATCAAGTTTTTCTTTCGTCTGCTTCAGGACTACTTCACACATTACAAGGCAACAGACTTTGGTTTATCACAGGCCTGCACAACATACGGCCCGTGGGCCGCATGCGGCCCGCGAGGCCTTTTTTCTTGGCCCCTGCCCTGCTCATCGTCGTCCTCCTCCTCCTGGTCGGGCGGCGGCGGCCTCCCGCGTCGTCATTGTCCTCCCCTCATGGCGGGCCGCCTGGCTCCTCTTCCGTCTTCCGTCACACAGGAGGGCCCAGCGACAGCAGGCATGCGCAGAGTGGAGAGGCTAATGGATGCACATGCGCAGAGCGGCGCGCGGCTGCCCTCTCGCCTCTTCGCGGCCACCCGCCGGGGTGCTGTTGCCAACGGCCGCTCCGGCGACGGCTTCCGCTTCTGTGTGTTCCCCACCCACCAAAAACAAACACAGAAGAACACTCAGCCACATTCCTGCAGCAGCACCTCTGCTGCATGCAGCTGAACTTGAAAAAAACCACCACCGCCGTAGCCGTAAGTAAGCCAGCTTGCTGGGTCTGGGCACATAGCCAATCAGAGCAAGCCTGGGAAACAGAGCTAGAGACGTTGTCTCCTCATCATTTTGCTGCTTCTCCCTGGCTTTCTCGACTTCCCTCTCTTTTCCCTCCCACCTCTCAACTCTCTCTCTTTCTCTCTCAAGCTCTCTCTCTCAAGCCAAGCCTCCTTTCACTTTTCCCTCCTCCATTCTCTCTCTCTCTCTCTCTCTCTCTCTCTCTCTCTCTCCAATCCCCCCTTTCCCTTTCCCCTCCATTCTCTCTCTCTCTCCTTTCCCTCTTTCTCTCCCACTCCTCCTTCTGATCAAAGTGTAATCTTCTTATCCAAAACTATGAGAAAACCTTCTCTAATTTTTTTTCTTACAAGTGCTTCATGTTAAGTGTGATGATTTGGCAGAGGTGGAAAGGAAGCGCAATGCATTTTATTGTTATGCATTTTGTACAGATTGCATTGTGTTTATTTTATTAGAAATTTTAATTCAGTTTATTTTATTTTAATTTAAATTAATCTTGGCCTGCCAGAACTTCAAAAGTTAAATTTTGATTAAATTCATTTTCATTAATTTCATGTTAATTTGATTTAATTAATTGATTGATATTAAGTGTTACTTTAATAATCAGCACCCTAAAAATAGACTTCGGCCCCAATGAGCCAAGTCACGGTCAGTTTTGGCCCACCAGGTCATTTGAGTTGTGCACACCTGGTTTATGAGCAAGCGTGTACTTGACGGGGAGCTGCAGCCAATCGTAGTTCTTTGTTGAATGTACCTCTCAGATACAGTTTTCAAAACATGTGCTTGTCCCATTCACACATTACATGTGTAGGTGTGCATGTATCAAAAATTAATACATGAAGCAGCTTTGATATACAGGCTTGTGAAGAAACAAGGCCTAGACCTCCTGGTTTTTTCTGTAAATAAACCCATTTAAATGAATTGTAAACCTGCACTGCTTTTGTGCTTACAAACACCTTCTCCCTTGTAAAAGTGTTTTGTATTATAGTTGGTCTCTCTATAGGATGAAAGTTCAGTTGTGTTTTTCTTGTTCATTTTTGGTTTTGGCAAATCTATTAGTTGGGCTTTGGAGGGGAAATGATTTTAAATTATGGAGGGAATGTTTTGTTGAGTTCTTATTGGCTGAGCTAAGTAACTGATATGATGGAAGAAATGTATATATTGGGGAAGTTTGAGAGGGATTGAGTGCAGTGGAATTGGAGAAGTTCAGTCTGGAGCTGTCTGCTAAAAAGAGCTGGAGTCCAGTTGAGTCAGGCTGAGAAAGTCTGCAGAAGAAGAGCTGGCAAAAGGCTACTGGAGAGAGAAACCTGGAAAGAAAAGCTGGCAAACAAAACCTGGGAGAGAACTAAGGAAGGAAGCAGAGAACTGGTGGTTGCTGGAGACTGCTGGAGTTGCCCAGCCAGCAAGCCAGGACTTTGAGCTGAAATCACTGAAAGTGGGGGAGTAGCCAGGCTCGATTGAGCCAGACCTGTGCTATCCCTTGAACAAAGAAGCCAGAGAAAGTAAAGAGAAGGATTCTGAAGGAGAGCCTGTATAGAACGGGGCAGTGTTTAAAAGCCTACAGATTGTTAGTTACACTGACTTGCTCTGTGAGTATTATTTTGCGATTTTCTGTAAAGTAATGTTTTAATTGGAACTTCTGTTTTTAGTAAAAACTTTCTTGTTAATTTAGCAGAGCTTGTTGATTGTCTCCACCCCACGTCTATAGGCCTTTCTACTCTACTAAAATTTGGTTTGGGTTTTTTGAATTCCTGGAAGGGCTGTTGCAGTGGACTCAGCCTTCACAAAAGTCCCCTTGGTGACAGTGGTGAAGGAGTCAGGAGGACTAGAGGAGTGTTCCCCACACTTGATAGTCTGGTGGGATAGCTGGGTCCTCCACAAGGCTCTTTACCAAGTTATCATGGACTGACTCCTGGATGTTTTACTGACAAATCCCAGGAGCTTTGTGGGGCTTGTTAAGGGCTGAACTCTTAGACTTCTATGGTTCACTGACTCTAGCCATAGCTTCAGGATTTGATTCCTGGGGAGCTAGCAGTGGAGGTATTTTATGGTGAAGGTTAGGCCTATTGTATGTGAGAGAGACATGTTGTCTAAATCTGTCAAACTCTCCATGTATAAAAGTCTTTCAAACCTAGAAAGAGGGATTTACAGGCTGTAAAATGTGATACAGACCCCTAACCCAAATTCTACAACAAAGAAACTGTGTTCTGCAATCTGTATTAAAAAGATTGAAATGGTTTGTCTTGTTTTAAAAAATGCTTTCTCCGCCCCCTCCCCCTTTCCTTTTTTTACTGTTTTATATTTTGTATACTTCATCTGTGATAGCAGAAGTCCAACGAGCTGTGTAAGGAGCTAAAAACCCGGCCTTCTGACCACTAAAACTTTATTCAGGAATTCTTCCTTCTGAAATATCACCAGGCATTGTAAATCTTCACACCATAAAGACTAGAAACTTGCATTTAAAAAAAAGTTAGATTCTCAGGAAGCTGAATTATGTGAACATACCCTTCAGAAACAGTTCTGTGCTCCCAGTGAACTGCAGCATACACAGACCCTGACTACATCTTATTTATTAGCCATCAAAACAGATTGAAGACAACCCCTAGGTCTACTTTGAGTTAGAGCATGGGTGAATGTATCCTTTCTGCATGTAGGCAGCATTTTAAAATAACAGCCCTCCATTTAAACTGAGAATAACAAACATGTTTTGGGAGGTGGAGAAAAGAATCTTTGATTCTGGTCTTTATTCAGACTGGTTTATGTTAGGCTGGAAGCAGAATGCCATCCAGAATGAGCTACACAAACAAAAACCTCTTTCTAAGTTATAGTTTTCCATGCCACAATCAACTTGAGTTAATAACTGTTTATCTCTTTCCTCTCTCCTGGTGCTTTTTACAAGGAGACACAGATTGTTTCCAAAACCAACTCAGTGTTTAGGTGCATGACTGGATGGTCTGTCTTCCTTCCACATTCTCTCTCTGTGTGTGTGTATTTTAAAGCAGTCTGTGTATCTTTAAACATATACACATCTATCATTCTTATTTTATGATTCAACTTTGTAATTTTTTTCTTTTTGCAAAATCAGTGGCAAAAGAACTCTGAAGAATGTAATAGACATGTTGATGGCATTGGCGTCAGGAGTGGAGCCACTACTGGACGAACGGGTACAAAGAACCCGGGCCGCCACCAATAGGGGCCGTGAGTGCGGCCCCAGACATGCCCCCTATGTCTGATGTCAGATGTGGGAGGGCGTTATTTCGGTCCCAAACGAGGCCGCGCAGCACCATTTGGAACCAAAATCGGCCCACACTGTGTTGGCATCCTCTATTCCCCACCACTACTGAAATAGCTGCCCCAGCCTCATTGAATGCACCCCCTGTCCCATCCTTAACAAGAGAGCCCAGACACATCCCTGTGAGCAGCCTGGCACAAACCACACACACACACACACCACACCAAAGAAACCACGAATGATAACTAAATCATTTGCAGCTGCCCAACTGTATTGAGGTCTATAGAAAAGACAGTTACAAGCGCTTCCCATTTCCCCAAACAGTGAAGAGTTCTAGAGGTACAGCACTACTTGGATTCTAGGTTCCTCTGGTGGTGGTGGTGGTGGTGGTGGTGGTGGTGGAGGAGGAGGAGGAGGAGGAGGAGGAGAGATCACTTGAGGCTTGTGGTGCCTTTGTAATATTTGGTTTCTTTACAAATATACAAGTTGAGCATGAGATGGAGTTGAAATAGCAGAGCGTTCCTGCAAGTCAGTGACAGGTTGTATCAGATCCCCAGAGAGCAATGGATAAATAAATTTGAACTGTGTACTAATTGTGGTTTTTAACCTGAGTTTTAACTTGTTTACTCAGGTAATAAATAAATAAATGAACTGGTCAGGCTTGGGAGTAACTTGCCAAACAAAAGGCAAGAGTGGCTTGTAGAAATGTGCATGTAGATGTGAATAGTTGGACTTAAGGCTTATCTTGACACAGAGATGCCACTCCAGGTGCAAAGATATATAATTTGGGATTTTAATGGGCTGCCTCCACTCTGGTTGTTGACAGCCAATTAAGCTGTTGACAGTTGGTTGGGAAATGCTTGCTCTTATCTGAGTTGCTGCAGAGAATGCTGGCAAGGTGATCTTTCTTGTGAAAAAGAAAGTATTTTCTTCCCTTGAGATGTGCCTTTTGAATTACATCTACTTGCTGGCTGATTGCCTTCTCTGGAGATAAAGAGTGTTTGGGGATGGCCCCTTGCAGTCTTTGCTATTATGACCTCAAGGTCCCTTGCCCCATGTTTTTGCTCATGCCAAGCGACCAGCTGTGAGTCCTTGCCAAATATGAGTCGGTGAAGAGTTCATGATCCCATGAATTGAGGTATCCAAAATGGAGACTGAACCCACAGTTCCAGCTGCATAGAGGGGTACTCTCTATGCTACCCTGAAATAGAGCTGTCTGGCAACAGTTTAATTGAGGGACAGTGAGAAGTTGGGGTGGCACTTATTGGCTAACACCCATCAGAAGCATAGGGAGGCTGGCAGTGGCTCATGTGTGGCCGCGGCGGCATGTCCCCCACCCCTCACATCTGATGTCAGACATAGGGGGCCAGTTAGCCACGCCCCTACATCTGATGTCAGACACGGGGGCCTGGTCTCCCTCCCAAATGGGGCCATGTGGCCCCGTTTGGAAGGGAGATCGGCCTGCACTGTGTTGGTACACAGTGGTACACCAGCTGATAAAAACAGTGGTACACCAGCTGATAACCTCCAGGTTGGACTACTGCAATGCACTCTATGTAGGGCTGCCTTTGTATGTAGTTTGGAAACTTCAGTTCGTCCAAATGCAATTGCCAGATTTGTTGCCAGAACAGCTCTATTTGGGGGTCACAGAGAGCACCCCTCTATTCTATTGGAACTGTGGGATCACAGTCTTCATTTTGGATACTTCAGGTCATGGGACCATGAACCTTTCACCTGCCCATATTTGACAAAGACTCACAGTTGGTTGCTTGACCTGAGCAAAGCATGAGGCAATATACCCCAATGTCATGATAGCTCAGATTGCAAGGGACCATCCCCAAACTTCTCTCTTTATCTCAAGAGAAGGCAATCAGCCAGCAAGTAGGCCTAATTCAAAAGGTACACCTCAAGGGGAAGAAAATACTCCCTTTCTTCAAGAGAGATGATCTTGTCAGCACTCTCTGCAGCATCTCAGATAGGAGCAAGCATTTCCCATTCTACCATTATTAGCTCAATTGCTTGGCAATGACCAGAGTGGAGGCAGCTCATTAAAATCCCAAATCATACATCTTTGCACCTTTGTTTCAAGATCAGTCATAAGCCTAGCTACTCACACCTACACGTACCGTTCCACAAGCCACTCTTGTCTTTTGTTTGGCAAGTCACACCCAAGACTGACTAGTTCATGTAACTAGGAACTTCATGTTCTAACTGAGTTTCTGCCCTAACTCAGTTTCTCTGAGTTTCTGCCATTGTTCTAACTGAGTTTCTGAGTTTCAGGGAGGGAGCATGGGTTGGGAATGGTTTCTGGGCACATTTATTAGTTTTGTTTTGTTTTTTGTACCCCTGGCCAAGCCACATGGCCTCTCAATCTGTTTGGATCTTTACCCTGCTGATTCTCAAGCATGCAATTGGTAGATCACTGCTCCTCGCCTTTTCTTCTCCCTGCCTTTCTGACTTTTTCCTGCAATGAAAAAAGCACCGACCGCACCACCAGACTAAGGAAAGGTAAAATCAACCTCTTGCCTCTCTGAGTCTCCTCACTCCCTTCTTTTCCCTCTGTTACCGCTCTCAAGTGCATTCTACGGCAAGTCTTAACCTGCAGTTTGGACCCTGTTAAATTACCTCTAGTGAGATTCTTTTTGAAACTAACAGTTAAGATTTTATTGCCTTGCCTAAATAATGTTTGCCTTCCTGTATCACCCATTTATTCTTAATAAGACTTTAAAAATCTGCCTCATCGTCTTTTCCAAGAGTAAAACTTTGCTCAAATTGATACTGGGTCAGAACTGCTCCCTCTAGCCAAGCTAATTCCCCATACTGAGCCAGAAGCATAGTTGGAATGTCTAGCCAGCATTCCAGGGCAGTTCTGGTAACAGATTGGTCTCTGGGCATCCCGGAGACACCACAATATGCCTGTTGTTAAACAATTGCACTGGCTGCTGGTATGTTCCCAGGCAAAGTATAGAGTGCTGGTTATTAGGGATGTGCCCGAAGTTGCTTCGGCACTGACGGGCGCATGCGCGATCTGTACTTCCAGCCACTTCCGGCCAATGAGGACAACGGGGTGGTAGGGAGGAACACTGCTACCCCAAGGGGCTTGAAAATAACGGAACGCCGGTGGGGGAAATGCGGTGGGAGGGGTGTGCACCCTCCCCCGCCCTTAAAGAACTACCCCCACCAGCGCCGAAGCACCAAAACGGCCCCAGGAGCTGAAACATTTGGGAGGCCTTTATAATGGCCCCCGAAACATTTCAGGCTCAAGCCTACTGGTTATTATCTTTAAAGCCCTGAATGACTTAGGTCTGGGTTACCTGAGAAAGCGCCTATCTCTACAAGATCTCCACCACTCATTAAGACCATTAGGAGGTCCATCTTCAGTGCCACCCATTCATCTGGTGGCGACCTGGGATCGGATCTTCTCAGTTGTCACCCCTGGATTGTGGATATAACATGCTCCCCATGGATATAAGAGGATTGTCTTCCTTGGAGGCCTCCAGGAGAGCCTTAGAGACTCATCTTTTTAGCCTGGCTTTTAATGATATCTAGTTTTTAATTTTAATGAATTTTAATCTGGTTTAGATGTTTTATTCTATTTTAATTGGTTTATTATCTGTTTTTTATTTTAACGTAAACCGCCCTGAGCCACTTTAGGAAGGACGGTCTAGAAATTGAATAAATTAAAGAAGAAAAGACTTTAGAAGGAATTAGTCATGGTTCACAATTAATTCAGACTTCAAACTTCATTAATGAAGTCTGAAGCAGGCACACTGAAGAGGCAAATAATGAAGCATGGAGCTCTTTATAAGCCCATGGAGAATTCATTAACAAGACTCCTGTCTAAGTCATGGAGCTAAGGGAGAAAAGCTGTATCATTTTTAGAACTCTGTTTCCACTAGGGATAATTTTTTTAAAGTTTCCACTGGAGAGGATTATCTCATGGTTTAAAGATATGCCATGGAATAGACTCAAGTCACCTCCTGCTATGATGAAAGTGATGCTTATCTGGAAAGATTTCCACACTATGGCTGCAATCCCAAAGTGTAGGTGCGTGTGTTCTGGAGCACATGCCCTGATTTTTCTTCTTACCTTTTTGTTCCAGTAGTTCCATTTGCCAAGTTTCAGATTACAGAAAATAAGCCATATTACAGCAAAAACAACAGAGTCCTGTGGCACCTTGAAGGTTATGATGCCACAATAAATTTGTTGGTCTTCAAGGTGTCACCATATTTGCCAAAGTATGTTAATACTTTGAGAGGCTTCAGAAAGTAATTTGCAGGATGAGCGGATTCATGACACTGGAAGGGGGAACAATGCACACAAACGTCAGTTCTCTCTTCCACATATGTTACATACAGGCCGCATTTAGATGTAACAGTTAACTGCAGTTAAACCTGGCTGAGGTTGTAACTCCGTTGTGCCCAAATGCACAACACCACTGTTACGGCCTGAAAGTTCTCTCCAGTTTGTCTCACAAAACTCCAATTTGAATCTTGGGTTATCTTTAAGGTTCACCGCCAGCAACTGAGGTTTTGCTGCTGAGGGTTACATCTGACTGCTGATGCAGCTATAACTGCAGTTTTACACCAATTTTCAAACCCCAATCAAAGAGGCAGTGGCACAGACCCGCCCAGGGGCTTGGCTGATCCATGTTTCCTTCTTGTTGGAAGCCTTTCAGAAAATAAGCCACACCCCTCCTGTAAACTATGGAGTTTCCAGGCTAAGGGGATGCTGCTACTCCCCATCCAAGACTGGACAGCCTGTCAAGCCGTAGTCATTCAGGGGCAGTCCTGATTCCCACTCTGTCCCTTGTTTCCCCCACCTGGCAAGCAGTAGGGCGAGGGCACAGGATGACAAGGTGGGCATTAAGTGCTTTGCTCCCCAAGACGGGAGCAACAGTCATGTATGCTTACAAGCACAAACCATCAAAGTAGCAATATGAGCAGAGCACCCAATCATGGTGCAGAGAGGGGATCAAATGCCTGGGGATGGAGTGAGGAATCCCTGGGGTCAGGTATAAAGGGCAGGGCAGCAAAGTTATGCTGTTTTCACGTATAGGTTGGGGAAGGGGCAGCCAGCCCCATCCCTGGGTGGGGACATTTGCTCCCTAGGTCTTGCTCATGAGAAGGGACCTCTGTGGTGTCCCATCTCGGAATAATCACCACCTATTTATTTGTTTGTTTGTTTTTGTTTAACGTATTTGTATACCAGCCAAAACGCAACTCTCTTGGTGGTTTGCAAAAAAACAATAAAAACAAGAAGTAAAAAGGTTAAAACATTACAACAATTTAACACTTAAAACAATATTAGAACTATTAAAAATCATCAAACTATTAAAACTGTATCTAATTAAAAGCCTGGGTGAACAGATGGGTCTTGACTGACTTTTTAAAAGTTGTAAGAGATGGGGAGGCTCTTATTTCAGCAGGGAGAGATTCCAAAGCTTTGGCGCAGCAGAGAAGAAGGCCCATCCCCGAGTAACCACCAGATGAGCCAGTGGCAACTGCAGACGAACCTCTCCTGATGATCTCAATGGACGGTGTGGTTCATAGCAAAGAATTTATCCAAACCCCTCTTAAAGCCATCCAGGTTGTTGGCTGTCACCACATCTTGTAGCAGAGAATTCCACAAGTTGATTGTGCGTCGTGTGAAAAAGTAGTTCCGTTTGTTGGTCCTAAATTTCCCAGCAATCAGTTTCATGGGATGACCCCTGGTTCTAGTGTTATGTGAGAGGAAGAAGAATTTCTCTCTATCTACTCTCTCCACACCATGCATGATTTTATAGACCTCTATCATGTCTCCCCGCAGTTGTCATTTTTCTAAACTAAATAGCCCCAGGTGTTGTAGCCTTGCCTCATAAGAAAGGTGCTCTAGGCCCCTGATCATCTTGGTTGCCCTCTTCTACACCTTTTCCAGTTCTACAATGTCCTTTTTTAGATGTGGTGGCCAGAACTGTATGCACTACTCCAGGTGTGGCTGCACCATAGTTTTGTATAAGGGCATTATAATATTAGCCGTTTTATTTTTCAGTCCCCTTCCTAATGATCCTTAGCATGGAATTTGCCTTTTTCACAACTGCCACACATTGAGTCGACACTTTCAACGAGCTGTCCACCACGACCCCAAGATCCCTCTCCTGGTCAGTCACCAACAGCTCAGATCCCATCAACATATACTTGAAGTGGGATTTTTTTGTCCCAATATGCATCACTTTACACTTGTCAACATTGAACCGCATTTGCCATTTTGTTGTCCACTCACCCAATTTGGAGAGATCATTTTGGAGCTCCTCACAATCCATTTTGGATTTCCCTACCCAAAAGAGTTTGGTGTCATCTGCAAATCTGGCCTCCTTGCTGCTTACCCCTACTTCTAGATCATTTATGAATAAATTTAAAAGCACCGGTCACAGTACAGATCCCTGGGGGACCCCACTTCTTACTTCCCTCCATTGTGAAAACTCTCCATTTATACTTCACCTGTTTCCTATCTTTCAACCTGTTAGCAATCTAACTCATTTTCTCAGGAGTCTTTGATGAGAAACTTTGTCGAAAGCTTTTTGGAAGTCCATGTATACTATGTCAACTGGATCACCTTGATCCACATACTTGTTGACACTCTCAAAGAACTCCAAAAGGTTTGTGAGGCAAGATTTACCTTTGTGGAAGCCGTGCTGGTTCGCTCCCAGCAGGACCTGTTCTTCTATGTGCTTTATAATTTTATCTTTGAGGTTGTTTTCCATCAATTTGCCTGGAACAGACATTAAGCTAACCAGCCTGTAATTTCCCGGATCCCTTTTTGGAAATCGATGTTAAATTTGCTACTTTCCAGTCCTCTGGTACAAAGCCCGATTGCAGGGATAAGTTATATATTTTAGCAAGGCGGTAGACAATTTCACGTTTCAGTTCTTTGAGGACTCTTGGATGGATTCCGTCCGGCCCTGGCGCTTTGCTAGTTTTCTGTTTTTCCAGACAGTTTAGAACATTATCTCTTGTCACTTCTATCTGACTCAGTTCTTTAGCCTCCATCCCTAAAAAGCCTGGTTCAGGAACAGGAATATGCTCAGTATCCTCTGCCATGAAGACGGATGTAAAGAACTTATTTAACTTCTCTGCAACCGTCATATCCTCCTTAATAATCCCTTTCACTCCCTCCATGTCTAATGGTCTAACCACCTCCCTGGTGTATCTGCATCTGATGTATTTAAAGAAGTTTTTGTTATTCGCCTTGATGCTTTTAGCTAAATGTTCCTCAAATGCTCTTTTTGCCTCCCTTATTGTCACCTTGCATTTCTTTTGCAATAGACTGGCCCTCCCATGAGCATGTGAGCCCACTGGGCAATAGATAGCTTGCAGCGGGTTTGTGATGGATCTGCCTTGGATAGACTCCCCAGCATCCTTTGCCCTCCCCTCCCCCATCTGCATATCCCATGCTAGCAAATGTGGTTTCCCCCCTCCCTTCCCACAATGAAAGCAGAATTCCACCCCCTCAGGCCCCCAAACCACCCGAGAATCTTTGTTTGCGTGGTGCGTTCAGGGTGTAGGGACACTTGAGGGGGTGGGGTGGGGGTTAGTGCCATGACTGTCCAAAAAGAAAAGAAAAGAAAAAAGTCTGGGCATTTAAAGGGCTCAGAATGCCTTTTGCTTTTGGAGGAAGCGGTGGCTGTTGCCATGGGACCTGCCAGCAGAAATGGTCTTGTGATACCTCATAGGAAGATCACAGCTTACCATTTCAGAAAAACTCTAGAAACAGAGCAGCGTTGATCCATCTTGATTTCATCCATGTGTTTTCATTATATCTCCTTTGAGAAAGGTTAGAATGGCCACAATGCTCTTCCAAAGGGAAGAGTGAAGCTTCCTCATGTGCAAGTGGGGCTTTTTCAGTGCTGGAGGCTGGGGAGAACTTATTTTGCTTCAGCACTCCATCTGTTCAGCAGGGAACTCCCTCTCAAGTTACACCTACCCGAACCAACTGCAGCTTTGTAATTGCTGAGCATCCACTTCTCTGCCAGAGAACATCAGATAGGAAGCCTCTGGGGGTGTGACGGAAGATCCTGAGGCAGTAGATTAGAGAAATGTTCCTTACATCTTCAGCTTTCTCAGAATTCATCACAATCTTACAGTCACCAGAGATGGTAAGCAAGGTTCTGTGGCTCGAAGGCAACTGATTCAGAACAACCACCCGGAGTCAGCAATTCCTGGCCAGGAAAATCATTACCGATTTCACTATGAGCTATTCATTCACAGGGTCACTATACCAGCTGCAACATGTAATGCAGTATGCATTCACTCTCGAATTACCACAATTATCCAAGCAACGGCTGACATGAGAAAAATTACTCAAAGTAGGCAATGCATCACTTGTCCTTTTAATTTCAATGGGACTACTTTGAGTAACCTTCCTCACCATATGAGCCCACATTTGCAGCAGCCTCTGAAACAAGATCATGCACCCACAATTACGGAAACAATCCCTGAATGGTTTTAGAAGCCGCATTAACCTGCAGTTTTGTTTGGAAGGCAAAAGTATCGCAAGGTGCTCCCATTCCTGGCTCAGCTTAGTACAGGCGTGGTGCCGTTTAAAACCGTTTAATACTTTGCCATTCAATGTTAAAAGCAGAACCATGCTTGTCTTTGTTCTCACACTCAAAGGAACATAAGCAAGAATGAAGGCCAATGCTATTAAAGGCATGTTAATGATGATCGTGGGAAAATCCTGACGAAAGCAAATTCCAGGATGTCATAGCCAGCAATGAAAGTTGAATAGTGACTCCCTCTTCACTATTTTGCAACCCTGTCACAGCTTCCTCAATTAAAAAGACTGGCACATGTGTAATTCCCTAGATTAATTATGCGCTGTGTGAAAAAGTACTTCTTTTTGTCAATCCTAAATTTCCCGACCTTCAAAACTTCAAAACCTGGATAAAAGTGATTGTGTGGAAGCAAGGTAAGAGGAAAAGCTGCCCAGGTTTTTCTCCTACCTTGATTCCACACAACCAAAAATTGGGAGTACACACAGCTCCCAAATCTGGATACAAAATTTGTATCCAAATCTGGATACAAAAACACAGTTTTTGATTGTGTGAATGGCCTCTATGGCTGACACAATGAGGAAAATTACTCAAAGTAATATCACTGAAATTAAAAGTTAGGCATTTTCCTCAGCATGTCAGTCTATGTTATTTCATAAGGCTTTTAATGATGGTTTTGCAATTTCTGCTGATGACTTAATGTGCCATGGTGTGTTCTGTTTATTGTTATGGTGTTTGACCATTACTGTTGTCTGTCATTCTATTGTGTTTCAATTTGAAAGACATTTTGTGAAAATTTTACCTTAAAAACTGGGGCATAAATTAATTAAATAAACAAAACAAAACATTTTATTAAAAATAAAATAAAGATTATTTTTTTAAAAAGCACCAAATGTGTTAAGTGCTATTCTAACATATTGCAATTAAAAAAGGCCATCAGTGAGGCCCAAATAATGGAATTTTGGAGAACAGTAAGGGTAATAAAGGTAACCGTTTTGATCAGGGAAGCAGAGGGTCTACAGTGCTGCCGCCCAAGTAATTCAGCAGAATTGTCTGAATAAGCAGGTGACGGGTGAGTCTTTTGAAGGCCTGGCAGGCCCAAGGGAAATGCCCCCATGCTGCTGACAGCAAGTAAGGCTGATAACAGATCATCTTGTTTTCACAACGAAACAATCACTTTACTGGTTCACTGGAACGCTGGGAAGCTTTTTCTCCATGTGTCCTGCAGATATTTATGCATCTCATGCAGAAATTGATTCAATGAACCATAATTTTGTTCAAGTGCTGTTCTCCCACCGCCTCCCCATTTCCTGTGAACTGACTGAACTGTGCAGAACTTGCCAAGAGCTTCTTGGCAAAGAGGCACCTTTTAAGGTGGTGATTCTCTTTATTTAGCAGGGGGAGAGTAACTGGCCCTGTCCACCCCCAGCACAGTACCTCCGGTGTTACTATGTTTAGATTGTGAGCCCTTTGGGGACAGGGATCCATCTTATTTATTTATTATTTCTCTGTGTAAACCACCCTGAGCCATTTTTGAAAGGGCGGTATAGAAATTGAATGAATGAATGAATGAATGAACTAACACTACTGACTATTTCAGGGGTCTAAACTGAACCCAACATATTGAGGCTATTATCATGGGAAGCCTAGCCTGGGCTAGGCTGTTCATGTGGAGCACCGGGACCCACATAGATCCTGGCAATCCCACCAAGCCTAACCCCACTCCCAAACCCGGCTCTTAACCCGGGGTTAAGGGAGCAAGCACTCTCATAATCCAGCTGTCGGGATTGTGTGTCTCTTTGGGCTCCACAGTTTTGTTACAGGCCTAGAGCACCTGTCTGACAGGGGAATCCCTCAAGGTACCACCTTGTGGAGATATCCAGAGGCCGGGAAAATTAGTCTCGGCCTTTGTTGATCTGCACTGCCAGAAGCAGCATGGATAGTGATCTGCACTGCTCCTGGCAGCATGAGTTGTGTAGGCATGCTGCTTGTGCTCCAAAGAAGCGACCATCGATTGTCTGGGGGAAGGTAGGTTGAACCCTGCTCCCTCCGCCTGCCCAACTGCCCGCCCAATTGCCTGCCCAACTGCCCACCTGTGTGGTCGTATGAATAGCTCCAAAGTGTCGTGGCCTGCCAGAAGCCTGGAGCAGGATACTGAAAGCATTACATATCAGTTGATAGGGAGAGAGCTGGCACCAAGCCACCAAAGGATCACTTTCCATATTGCAGTTTTAATACTTTGGAGCACTCCTGTAGATAGTGAAACCTGGCGTGGGGGTGGTTTGTATAGCTTGTCGGGTGCTTTTTCATTTCCCTATGTTCTGAATTTATAGTGTACATTCTCAGGCAGCAGATTTCTTGGACCCTGCCTGTCAACGGCAACTTGAGGTGGAACAGTACACTTGGGTTGCTTCCATACAAGGATCCTTCCATTCTCATTGCTCTCCACGGTCAGCTGGGAGTAGAATTGCATAATGCCCATCGCACAAGGCCCATCCCCAGAGCAAAGGTAAAAATGGACAGTCACTACTAACACAGGGCAGTCATTACTAACACAGGACTCAAAAGTAAGTCCTAGTTGCTTTGGAAATTGAGGGAGGGGGTGATTGTCATCAGAAGAACTGTGAACTGGGTTCCCCTTTCAGCTCCCTTACACTGTCCCTGGGACCAACCTATACTTCTCTGATTTAAACCTCCTACTTTTGCTTGGCTGTAGGGAGGGAAACTTGGATGAGATTGCCACCTTGTGGGCCCTTGTTGGGTTTGATAAGTGGTGCACAGATATCTGGATAAATAAATACAAATGACACTACCAGGGCTCTGTCCTCTCTGGGGGAGAAATGCAGCTCCAGTATTCCCATTGCCTTTTCTCAGTGGCAACTGTTGTCTCCCTCTTTTCTTTTTTCCTTCCCTTCTGCCACTTCCATTAGAGAACTTTTTTTTCTTTTCTTCTTTAGCTGGCATGTTTAGGCTAGGCATGGAGCTATGGAACTGTGTGCCCCTCTGCTCTCCTCTTAGCCATGAGTGTTCCCTGTTCCCCTTTTCACAGTTTGAGTGTCAAATGCTGCTTTTGAAGTTTTTGGGCTGAAACACACCTGCATAAGCTCCTAAACACCCTTTGGCAGGAGTCTGGACAATATACTTCCCCAGTCCATGCAACTGAAAGGTGAATGCGATTAGAGCATGCCCATTGTGACACCTTGCACGGACATCCTGACACCTTCACAGTACATCCACTTGTTGTGGGGAGGGGCAGCCTGTTTTGTCTGAACAGCTATTTCACATGGTCAAAATACTAGTTTAGGCTAGAGCTGCTAATTAGACAAACCCCATCCTCCCGATGTAATAAAGGGCCTTGTCAGGAGAGCATCAAGATGTCCACAAAAGGCATCAAAGTGGGTACACTCTCAGAGTGTTCCTCTTTTAATTGGGTGGGCTGTGTTGTATCATCCAAACCAGCCCACTGAGAACCCTGATTAAGGCCAAGTTTTTGAAGCAAGGTTAGAAGCATTCCCAGATTTTATTTTAATTAAGCCTTTTTGATGATGGTCATGGGTAATATTGAAACTAAGTAAGGGGGAAACGCGTGAGATGAAACAAATCCCAATTCCTAAACCCTGATTTCCACATTAGGCTTTAAGTCTTCATGTAATGATGCAAGCCTGTCTTGGGAGAATGAACATTTTCTCTAGTGCTTTCAAAGGGCTGCAAAATATGGAGGATAGTATTAGGTGGATAATTTGCCTTCAAAGTATTGCAGTTACAGTACAAGGCAGCATTAAGAACTATCTGGAATTAGCAGCTGAATCTTTCAAAAGCTACCCTTTTTAGGCTTCTTGTCATGAAATGTTTAATGGCTTAAATTATCGCCCTTGCGGGACCACAAACAATCAGGAAGGGAGCTTGAAGGAAACTAGATATTCTTCAGATATGTCAGTTGGCATCTGATTAGATTGTTTACTGAACAGCTGGGGGAAGGAGTAAAATTCTTCCTGAAATTCCTAGATCAGCCGAGTTTTACTCAGAACCTGGCCTTTTACATTCATGTAAGAGCCAGTACGGCTCAGCTAGCAAAGTGCAGGCCTTCAGCAAGGCCCAGCTGAGCTTATGTCAACATGGGACTGCCCGAATTAGAAGTCCTTGCCCTTTAAGAGCACTCAGTTTCCCAAGGAAAATGTAACGGGAAACACTGTAAAGGGAAACCAGAGGTCCCTTTGCCTCCAGTTCCCAAACCTGAACATTTGAAGTGGGAATTGTTACAAGAAAGAAAGAAAGACTCATGGTTTCCCTCCCCTAACTCCATTTGTTACCTTCAGTTTGTAGTGAGTTACACCGCCAATAACTGTATCTTGGCGGTGCCTTCGTTACATCCGATCCAGGAGTGCAATTTGCCTTTGCCTCCAACTGGAGTTGGAGAGAGGAGAGTTGGGCTTGTGGTAGCAAGCATGAATTGTCCCCTTTGCTAAGCAGGGTCTGCCCTGGTTTGCATTTAAATGGGAGACTACGTGTGAGCACTGTAAGTTATTCCTTTTAGGGAATGGGGTCGCTCTGGGAAGAACACCTGCATGCTTGCATGCAGAAGGTTCCAAGTTCTCTCCCTGGCTGGGAGATACTTCTGCCTGCAAGCCTGGAGAAGTCGCTGCCAATATGTGTAGACAATAATGAACGAGATGGACCAATGGTCTGACTCAGTAGAAGGCAGCTTCCTGTGTTCCTGTGGAGTTGAGTAAGAAAGTACTTCCCTCGCTCTGTTCCTATTGGCCGCACAGGTTCTCCATCAGGAAAGAAGGAAGCCCACACAGCCAGCTCCCATTTAGAACAGTAGGTCTAAATGCAGAGGGGACAGTGGAGAGAGAGTGAGGGTTCAGAACCATGAGTCCACTGAGCCCATGGCTCCATATTTCATCTAAACTGGCCCAAGGTTATCAAACATGCATACTTTAAAAAAAATGTTGTCTATAAAATATCCTGCATCTTCCACTTCACACAAGAATAATAAGGAGCTCCTGGCTCACCAAAAGCAAATACAAGCCCAGCAAAGTGAACAGCTTGCTAGTCAGCCTTTTGGATAATGTGACTTCCCTTTTCTCAGCAGGGCCGCTTTGTCTAGCTCCATGAAGAGCAAAGAGCTGTTCTCAGCAAATGCTTCCAGGAGGCTTTACAGACAGGGTTTCTACCATGACTCTCCTTCGGAAGAGAGTATGTGCGTTCACACTCCTGCCAAACTTAACCCGGAGTCCCTTTGAGATCCTTGGACCCACTCCACACACAAATCGGGCTTTGTCTTGTGAATTCTAGCTTATCTCCGTGTATTTCCGAGTTTTTATTTTATTTTTATTTTTATTTGCAGTATTCGCATAATAACATAGAACAGTATCACATAATAACACAGTACATTTAACAATCATATTTTCCATATATCACAAGAAAATTCAAAATCAGATCTAGTACTATTAATATAATAAATATAATCTCCCCAAATATGGTGGAACTGTGATTCTGCTCTCACAGCCTGCATTAATCTAATCTTATCAGTTATCTTTTCTAAGAGCACAATTGACCACACCTTCTTATACCACTTGTATAAATAATTGTAACATCAATTGTTAATTGATCCCAATATTTCCATTGTTGAACAATTATTATTTTCACTGCCAAGATTAAAAAACTTATAAGTTGCTTATTTTTTTAACTTGGCATTATTTCCTACAAATATATGTAATAACCCTAATTCTGTAGAACACTCCACATTTTGTCTCATTATAGTTCTTATTTCTCCAAATATTTTTTGCCCAAAACACCACCTTTTCACAAGACCGCCACATGTGATAAAATGTTCCCTTTTGCTTACACCGATGTAAAATCTTCCTTGTAGCTCTTGTATGGAAGCTGACAGGAATCTCCCAGACTTCCATAATGATTGTCATTTACTCTCTCCTATAGGACTTACCAAATCCATTTCCCAAATATCCTTCAAAACTCTTGGGGGGGGGGTGTCTCCTATTTCTAATTGTAATAGTAGTATATAAATTTTGGAAACTATCTCTTTTGGCTGATCCTGATAAGATAGAGTATTTCTGGGTTTTTAAAATGCTGATATAAAGTACTTTTTTTGAAAACACAAGAGCAAATAGGGAGAGGCACTGATGTAGAATCATTAGCATGATAAGAGGGATACTCTCTTTAGAAATGCAGATATAGCTCTTTAGTAATCTCTCCCCACGCCCACCCACGCCCATTGGCTAGAAGGAAAACATGGAGGGCATGCCATGTGAACTTGCATCAAAACAAAACCCCAGAGCAGAGGGGAAGGGCTGCTTCCTTCAATGCCGCAAGTGTGATTCAAAGTGACTTCGCTCAACATTTACAGCATGAAGCCATGTGCAAATGACTTCCAGGGCAGGTTTTCTCTCTTCCTTTTCTTCTGCCTGTAGGGCTAGACTTTAGTGGCACTTCAGGAAAGGAGCATCTTCAGCATCCCCTTCTGCTACCTCCTATTGCAGGTGTAGCCCCTTTCATTACTTTCATGCACAATCTGCATGCATTATTTATCCCTGTCATATGATCATAAATTTGCACGCACAGATTGGTATCTCAGCATTCATTCATCTCCTTGTTAGCAGAGCAAAGAGGTGCCTTTTAAAGTGGTGGAGTGGCCCTTTCTTATATTTAGCAAGGGGAGAACAACTGTCCCTACTCAGCCCCAGCTCAGTCTCTCGTGGCTGTTGCTGCTTATGTCTTGATGTCTATATGCTCCCTCCAGATTCAGAGGGACTATTCCTCTGAATACCAGTTGTAAGGGAGCACAGGTGAGAGAATGGCTATGCCTTTATCTCCTGGATTGTGAGCTTCTCAAAGGCACCTGGTGGGACTCTGTGAGGAACAGGATATTGAACTAAATAGGCCTTGGGCCTGATCCAGCAAGACTATTCTAATGTACTTACGGTGACTCTCTTATATTGCTCTTAGTCTGTGTTCCTCTGTAGGACAGGGAACTGTAGGCGAAGAATGGCAGTTCAGTCTCCAAATAGGAAAGCAAAACCAGTTTGGTGAGAACAGTTCTTTAGTATTGAAGAGCTACAAGGATTTATTTAAAGAAAAGGTTACAAACGGATGTGAAAAAGCCTGCAGCTTAATTGCAGCTGTAGCTCATGGCTGAAGAGAGAGACCAAAACAAACAGCCATCTCTGAAGAGACAAAATGGAGACTAACACAGGAAGAAGTCAGAGGGGAGGAGTCCAACTTTTATCAGTGACCCTAACTGCCTCCTCTCAGTGGCACTATGAGACATTGCGGATGAGAGCTGATGCTGCCAGAGTCCTAGCTCCAACAGGAACCCATCTCCTTATTCTTGAACCCTGAAGGACAAGATTTGCAGTTTGGGGGTGCTCATTGATCTAGCACTTTCAGTAGAGGCTCAAGTGGCCTCTGTGAGCATTTCTCTTTCTCTCCCACCAGTGAGGGAGAGAAAGGGAAATAAATGCACCCAGACAGCAAAAGCTGGCTGGGAATGAACTTCAGAGGGCTCACGCGGCCTTCTGGTGATCGGGCCATGCCTACGTGCGTGAGACATCACACACAAGGGTATTAGTGGTGTCCGTGGCACACAGATGACAGGGCCATCAAGGACAGGGCAGAACCCAGGCCTCTGTTCCCTGGCTCCGTGACTGGTCGGATTAGCACTAAGGAGAGTTGGTTTCAAATCCCCACTCATCACAAAGTTCACTGGGTGACTCCAGGCCACTATCTCTCAGCCTAATCTACCCCACAGGGTTGTTGTGAAGATTTTAAAAAAGTGAGGAGGCGAAACTATATAAACCACTTTAACTTCTTTGGAGGAAGGGTGGAATACAAATATAATAACATTAATTATTATGAATATGTATATACTACTTTTCAACAAAAATGTTCTCAAAGTGGTTTGCACAGAAAAATAAGATGGTTCTCTCCCTCAAAAGCACTCACAGTATAAAAAGAAATGTAAGGTTGAGGTTGACAGCAGCTGGAGGGATGCTGTTTTGGAGCTGGATACGGACAGTTGCTCTCCTTTCTTAAATAGAAGAGAATCACTGCTTTAAAGGGTGCCTCTTTGCTCACTTAGCAATGGCATCACTTAGCAGTGACCGTAATAAAGTGCATGTGTGAGTGTTGGGAAGTATTTAATTTTAATATCAGAAGGAGCCTCCCTCAATAAAGGAGGGAGGTCAAAACCTCCTCCCTTATATTATTATTATTATTGTTGATTTTTTTTGTATTTAGTAAACAGTTACAAAAATACAAAACACATAAAAATATCTTTCAGAGTAATTTCAAAGCCAAAAGCTTCCACACAGAAACTGAACAAGCAACACAAAGCTTGAAATTCTTTACTCATATATTTAATTTTATGCTGAATGTAGCCATTTAAGTCAATCTGGAACAGAAGAATTATAAAAATTTGCACAACAGGGGCACATATGTCATTCATTTCTTTAAAATATATTTGAGATTTTCTATATGGAGTTAACTTAATAATTCTGAGAGCCCCCCACAATTTATCTAACCATGCATTCAAACATCTACTAACCACGGAAGAATGCCTGCGTGGTAATAAATCATAATATTAGGCATCACACATCTTTCATTGTTCCATTAGTCCTGGGCAGTTTTAAAATTAATTTGTGCTTTCTTTGATGTCCAGATAAATTGATTAATGAGTTTTTGCAGTTCAATTAAGGTTTGCCTCGATATTAAAACAGGCACGTTAAGGAACAAAAAATGTATCCTAGTAAAAATGGACATTCATTCATCTCCAAAAGATTAATCTTTCTAAATAAGCTTTGAAAAATATTCTTATATTTTTATTAAGATTACTCTTATTTGTGTGGGGTGTGTGTGTGTGTGTGTGTGTGTGTGTACACACAAACTATTTACAGGCATAGGTTTATTGTAATAAATATACATAGCCTCCAGTTTTTCTAGATTAATTTAATAACTGGAGATACCGTATTACTCTACAAAATAATGAAAACTTCCATTTATTCTCCTGAATGCACTGTTGGTGATATACAACACAATATTATCTGCATATAATTTGATTTTATATTCCCTCTTGTAGAGTATCGCTGCACAATCTGACACTAATATGTTCCCCCAAATCAGACTCCTCTAATACAAGAAATGAGCCCAGATGGGAGGAAAGTGCTTGGGGTGAGGTTTTGCAGAGGTAAGCCTTGGGAAGGACATCTCCAGTGCCTCTCACCTGCATTGGCCTGACCTTTTATTCCTTAAATCAGCCCTCCCACCTCTTTATATGTGATTGAGGAAGATCTGGATTCCAACAAATTGCTCGACTTAGCCCCCTACTGCTGTTTTTGGACTACAACTCCCATAATCGCCGGACACAGTGGCTAATAGCCAGGGATTATGGAGACTGAACGCCACCAACACCTTACAGAAGGGCTGAAGTTGAGCAGTTTTTATCTAGACTAATGCTGCCCTTGAGTAAGAATGTTGCACATGTGCAATTATTTTTGGCGATCCCTGCTTCCCTCTGCTGCCCCAATACCCAAATTCATCCCTGAAAGCTGGAGGACCCTGAGGGGTGTATATCATTGCAGCAGAAGGAGATCGACAAATATCATAATGTACACAAACAGTTCTAACGTGAGGGCAGTGTTAGTCTGGATACTGGATACATGGCAGAGGTCTGCTGAACCAGCCTCATAAATGTGTTAAGGAGGAGTGTTGGTGTACACATCTCCCCTCTACCCAGTACATGTGGGAGGAGAGTCACCTGAACTGTTCTCTCAACACGCACGACTATCAGTTTGTATTCAAACCGAGTGTTGAGGGGCCGTTTGGAGGAAGCCCTTCCTTGAGCTATTAGACAACAGCGTGCTGGGTGGCAGGGAAGAGATGGGTGCTCCATTGTTCT
The DNA here is from genome assembly GCF_027244095.1 of Hemicordylus capensis. Taxonomy (NCBI): domain Eukaryota; kingdom Metazoa; phylum Chordata; class Lepidosauria; order Squamata; family Cordylidae; genus Hemicordylus; species Hemicordylus capensis. Next base: position 132,633,825 of record NC_069658.1, read on the forward strand.
CATAGGACATAGGAACATAGGAAACTGCCATATACTGAGTCAGACCATTGGTCTATCTAGCTCTGTATTGTCTTCACAGACTGGCAGCGGCTTCTCCAAGGTTGCAGGCAGGAATCTCTCTCAGCCCTATCTTGGAGAAGCCAGGGAGGGAACTTGAAACCTTCTGCTCTTCCCAGAGCGGCTGCATCCCCTGAGGGGAATATCTTGCAGTGCTCACACATCAAGTCTCCCTCTCATATGCAACCAGGGCAGACCCTGCTTAGCTATGGGGACAAGTCATGCTTGCTACCACAAAACCAGCTCTCCTCCACTCCTCCCATGCATTTAAAGAGGCTTGCTGGAGTAGTCTCTTAACCGGTCCAAAATCACATGCGATGGTTCTGATGGAGAAGAGAGATGCAGGAGCCTCCTATTCCTGAGAACCAACCAAGATCTACTGTCAGGGCCAGACTTTGTGGCAGGTGGCCCAGGAGACTATTTGGGGTGCTGGGCTGTGGGGGGGGGGGCACTTATAGCTTATTATTATTATTATTATTATTACCATTAAAAAGGTTATATAAGATGAGAAGAAACAAATTTGTTGTTATATTATTAGTGGTGATATAAATGGACTAAATAATAGTATTAATATTAGTAATAAAACATTTTATATACTGTTTTTAAACAAAAAGGTCTCAAAGTGGTTTGCATAGAAACAACAACTAGCTGAACCCGCACAGAACATCTGTGCGCTAGTGCACTCAGCCTTTGCCCCCCCTACTTACCAGTCCCCCCATCGCACATTCTTCCCTCCCCCACTCAGTCACCTGTTCCTCACCCCGTTCACCCGACACCCGTTCTCTTCCCCACTTGCCAGTCCCTCGTTCCTCCCGCACAACCACATGCTGGTTGCCTGTTCCTCCCCCCTGCACACGCTGGCCACCCATTTGTCCCTCCCTCTGCTTGCCCGTTGGTCCCTCCCTCCACTCACCCCAGAGAAAGAGGCTGCGCTGTCTCCTCGCCTCTCTGTGCAAGAGGCCCCCCACTGCTGTCCAATCTGTCATTTGGCTGGCAGGTGGGCCTGGAGAGGGAGGCTGCGCCACCCTCTGCACCGCCCGCTTGGCCGGTCCTATAGAAGAGGCAACAGGGCTGTCTGGACACACGACACCCTCCCCCACTGGCCGCCGTTATTCTCCCCCTTGCCCGCCCACCTGCCCACCATTTGCTTCCCCTGGCCGGCCGTCTGACCTGCCGCTGCCACTGCCTGCCACTTCCTCTCTCCCCACCACTACCTGCCTGCCCACCCATGTTGCTCAAGAGTAGTAAGAGCAGGTTAAATATATAACTATGATTAAAAAAAAACCCACACACACACACACAAAAACAACACTTCAGCTTAAGATGAGAAGTAACCTGCTTATAATTTTCACTCATGCTCAGAAAAGTGTGCTCATCGTAACTTCTGGACCATATAAGCAAGAAATCCATTGTATTGTGCTGGCTTTACAGATTAGGCTCTGTGCAATTGTGCTTTGCTTTGATCTTTCAGCTCAGCATTGAGCTGAGGAGGCATATCTCCAAGCAGAAATTCAACAGGCAAAGTTTCCTCACTCACTTGCTAGAGATGCACTGGAACATTTGCTGCCTGATGCATCTCTGCAAGGCACAGTGACTGTTCTTCCTCAAAATGCCACCCACTAAAATAAATATCCAGGCAAAAATTCTACCAAGTGCAGTATCCCCAAACATTTGCTAGAGCTGCAACTAATGGATTTCTGCCTGATGCTTTGTGACATCCATGGCATCCCATAAATGGACTGCTAAGAAAACATGGCGTGCCAAGAATACATGCAGTACCTCTGCATTTTCACAGCATTCAGCTGTGGTGCTCAAATGATCTGCACTGGATTCTAGAGGGAGTATCAATCCCTCCTTATGACCCAGTCCTATGCGTGCTTACTCTAATATATCCCCCACTTATTTCAGCAGGGATTACTCCCAAGTAAATGTGCATTGGCTTGCAGAATCAATCTTTTCCTTTCCTTCATAAACTGCTGCCAGAGGCTGCCAGGAATACCACGCAGTACATCTGTCTTAATCACTTTGCATTTTTAAGGAAATCATATTTGCATAGGAACAAACATATTGGACTTTCCTTGCCCTGATTAAATGGGCTCCATTCCCAGCATTTCTCCTTGGCTGGCATTATTAAGAGCACCATAGGCAAAATAAGTTTGCACTCAAAAAGGAAGTCGATTGCCTGCTTGGGTAACTGTACTCCGTGCTCTTGAGCACCATCTGATGGCATTAAAAAAAAAAAGATCTCTGCATATTCAGTATGCAAAAGCGTATGGAAAATTTGAAGATCACTTGATGGAAAAGATTTGAAGATAACTTGATAGCTAGCTCATGAGGGTATATGAGCCTTTTCAGAATAGTAATATTATTAATAATAAGCTTTAAAAAAAAAGATGTTCCCCTACTGATGATAAATATATATTAATACATACAGTATGTAATTGGAGCTGCCTGACCATACATGAAGGCTCTGCACTAGCAGTTCCCAAAGCAATCCTTCTAACATTTCCTGGGTTAAACTGGGAACATGCTTGTTACATTCAGTTGTCACACCAAGGACCACTACTCTCTCCCTGTCGCCATTACACAATGCTGCATTACGCAATACTCCACTCTGCTGCGTGCTGTATACATAGTGAGCATACTAAATGTAAGAGAACCACCACTTTAAAAGGTGCTTCCTTGCCCAGGGGCAGGCATATTAACAGAGAATGCCTCATTCTTGGGAGGGACACCCTTCCTCCCCATAGACCTATCCCTGCCATTGCCATGTGCTTGTTGCTCTGCCTGTGTGCTACCAAAAATCCAGTTTCCAAACTCTGTAGACATCTCATAAGAACAAGAACAGCATTGCTCTCGGTTCCTTGTGCCACTTACCCATCTCGGCACCTCAGCAAGTACCCTGTCTTGCTGCCTTCTGGCACTAGCCATGGGGGAGATTTACTACACTATAGGGCAGATCTACCTGGGAAGCACAATATCTGGAGTCCCCACCAGGAGGTTATTCACACATGGCTTTATGCCTCGGGGTATCTGAAGAGCGAATCTGCTTTGCAGCAGATTCGCAAGATGTTTAATTCGGGGCATTAAACGGACAGTACACATAGTGTCGACTTCTTTCCACAATCCCTGGCAGATCTTTTTCCTCTGTTCTTGCACCAGTTGGTTCTGGGTTTTTCCTCCAACCAATCCTCGCAGAGGAGGAGGTGAGAGTCCTTTTGTTTTGTTTTGTTAGTTTGACAGCCTTGAGGAAGAACAGCATGATGGGTTAGCCAAGGGATCAAGCAGCAGAACGCTTAACCCAAGCTTGCCGAATCTGACCCAAATCTTTGCTGATTTTTAGAATGAACTTGCCTTTGTGAGTGAATGCCTTCATCACCTCATGTCCCCCTCCCACACACACACATACAGCCCAGAGGCAGGGAAGTTTAAAGTAGAAATCACTGCATTCTCTGTCATGAAGAAAAATGCAGGCGAATCAGCAAAAAAAAGAGGGGGGCTCAGGTTACAGCAGGCTGTAGTTTCCATTCTGCATATCTAAAGCCTATGTTAAGACCCACATTTTGCAGTTTGTCCTTGCATTTAACTCAGGAATTTCTCCCTCCCCCTCCCCTGGACTCTCTCCACAGGATTTCACCAATCTGCTAAAAACTCTTCCCACCCCCACACCACCCCGCAGCACTTATAATTGCAAATACTCAGAGCAGACCACACCCAACAGCTGTCAAACTCCCCTTCATTGAGTTCTGAAAAATGTTGAGTTTTTAAAAACGCCACTCCACACATCAAGGGAAAGCAGCGGGGTAAAACAGGTTTTTTTCAAAAGCCGCTGGAAATAGAGGATTATTTTAAGCCGGACATAAATTGGGCTAAGCCAGAATGCGCAGCCTCAATTCGAGGGGGAAACAGAGTCCTGTCTGTACTGGTCCCTGACTCCCTGATAGCCTGAAGGGACTTTGAAGTAAAGGCAGCTGATATGTGGACTCACACTCTCCATCCCAAAGGAGATTTGAACCAAAAGCCATGTGTGTAAAGCCTCCAGGCAGAAAGGTTGTTTCTGTGCTAACTGCTGACTGCCATCGTTTATGAAGCCAATCTTACATAGTGTCCAATGACTTCAGAGGGCTCCCAGCCCAACTGAGCGGATCTTTAGGAAACATGATGCTGTCACCTCCTGGAATTTGCCACCTGCACAATGTGTTTCATGGGAAGGCCTGCCCTCAGTGGTTTTGAGAAGAGAGGTGGGTATGATTAGAATGGAAACTTGTTACTGGAGAGCCATCATTTTATTCTGGATAAAATGTGTCTTTTCCCAGGTGGGTTTGGTCTCTTTTATAAAGATTGACAGTTCAAGTTTAGGTGATCATTGATAAACTAGCACATTATGGGTTCTCACCAGAGGTAATCTTAAAGATGGGGTATGAACGGACCAGAAAAGAGATCAAGAAGTGTATCACCGATATAGAACAGGAGGAGGCTGCTTCTTTACCTAAGAATGTTTACTTAGGGGAGCAACCGTTCAGTTCTAAACCCGCAGGCTATTTGTATTCTGTTATAATTTCCAAATTTAGATGCGCCCTGACATTAGCTAGATTGAATGTCCTCCCCTCCTCTGTTCTGGAGGGTAGATTTAGAGGTATTCCTTTTTCTGCTCGTCTATGCCCTTGTGGCGTAGGTCAAGGGGAGACTATTACACATTGTATTTTATACTGTGATTTTTATAGAGACGTTCGTCTTAGTTTAATTTCCCCTTTGTTGGCCAAATATATAGGGCATCCTGATGACTTTTATTTGAAGTTTTTACTATCCAGCCCAGATGAAGATGCTATCAATATAGTGGCCAAGTACTGCTATACAATTTGTAAAATCCACTCAGGAGAGGAGAGCTGGTCTTGTGGTAGCAAGCATGACTTGTCCCCGTAGCTAAGCAGGGTCTGCCCTGTTTGCATCTGAATGAGAGACTTGATGTGTGAGCACTGCAAGATATTCCTCTCAGGGGATGAAGCCGCTCTGGGAAGAGCAGAAGGTTCCAAGTTCCCTCCCTGGCTTCTCCAAGATAGGGCTGAGAGATATTCCTGCCTGCAACCTTGGAGAAGCCGCTGCCAGTCTGTGAAGACTATACTGAGCTAGATAGACCAATGGTCTGACTCAGTATATGGCAGTTTCCTATGTTCCTATGTTAGTATTCCTTTCCCCCCCTTCCCTATTTTTGTGTTGATTAACCTGCTTTGTATATTCTTTTCTTCTATTATTATTGTTGTTGTTTATCTATGTGTACCTTGCTTTGAATTCTGGTCAATGACTGTAATAAAGATTGGATTGGCTGGGAAGGCCTGCTCTGTCAGAAAGACACAAGGGCTCACATTTTGTGCAAGGAAACATGGGCAGGTGAAGCACTGCCCATACCCCTGTGTCTGTGTCAGGGGCGGAGCCATCATTGGCTGAGCGGGTTTAAAGAACACGGGCCGTGGCCTCTCAGGGGCTGTGCCTCATGGTCCCAGACACGCCCCCTACCTCTGACGTTGCTGCAATGGATGCCACATTGCGCAACTGCATTTGTACAACTTTACAGTGGTGCAGAACTGCTCTGTTGTACAACAGCACTGACAGTGTTTACACAGGGGCATAGGTGGTGCCCCAGTTGCCCATGTTTTCTTGCATAGTATGTGAGCGGAAGTTTATAAATATCCTTTGCCTTCAAGTTCAGCTGAGGTTTCTATTAAGCTGGACACACCTAATTCATATAGATTGAGTTACCACACTTCTTCCATTTTACCACACAACTACACCTGCTGTGTGGCAAAACTGACAGGATTATACAGCTGAAAATGCTACCCCAAGATGAGAAGTTCACACCAGGAAAAGACACAGTGTAACTGTACCTGAAAACTAAGGGTCCTTCCGGACGGCAGTAAACTGCAGGATGTGGAAAGCTTTTGCACAAATTTTAAGAGTGAGTTTATTCACCTCCCACCCTCCACAGAATGCAAGTTCTCATTGGAAAGGAACGCAGGCTTCCTTTCCAATAACAACTCATATTCTGTTCAGACACCCAGCAAAGAGCTCATGTGATTGTTGCAGTACCACTTGCCATTATTGGTAAGAAGTTTGCTGGCTGCAGTTCACATTCTAATAGCTAAATACAGGGAAAATCCAAGGTTGCCATCATGTGATGAATGGTGACCATGATGAAATTATCTGCAATTCTGAAGGTACAGGCAGATCAAGATAAATGCAGTCCTGGGTTAAGGCACAGTATTAGGTGCAGGTTAGATTTGATGTGTTGTTCTCCCATTTTATTTGTTCCTTTATGCTCATATGCAGGGGCGTAGCAAGGTTGGAGTGGGCCCAGAGACAAGATTTTGAAATGCCGCCCATCACTGAAGCTCAGCTCATGAAGTAAAGAAATCTTAAATGAGGCTGAATAGTGGTAACAAAAAGCATAGTAAAATTTATATATATATATATATATATATATATATATATATATATATATATATATATATAACCTATGTGCCACAATAAGATATCATCCCAAATGATTTTTAAAATGATTTTGTAAATTGTGGATGATGCAAGTCATTTAATGGTACTAGAGAAAGACATGCTGTTCTGGCAGCTCCAGGTCTTAACGCTCACATCAGTTTCGGAGGATGAATACAACTGAAGGAAGCCCGGGCGGGTGCGTGGCTGGGGGAGTCAGTCATGTGACTTGCCTCTGGGGGGGCCCCCAAGGCAGTGGGCCCCCAGACAACTGTCTCCCCTTGCCCTATTATAGTTACGCCCCTGCTCATATGGCTGCTATTTGCTTTGTACTATATTTTCTAAAAAGACTACTGTTTTGAATTGGTCTGTGTTAAAGTAAAATTTCTCATTTTGAATTTTAAAATCTGTAGCTTCTTCTGTCTTCCCCACCCCAAGCTTAGAAGCCTTCCCACACTATCTAACTTTGAATGCAACAGAGGTTTGGAAGGCTGTTTCAGTAGACACAGTTGGCAGTGGTGAAGCTTAAAATCATGGGACTGGTTGAGACTGGGCCATGACAAGTGGGATAGAAATATTCATCATATTTGTTTTAATAAGTTTTGGTGTTCCTTGGCTCACAGCAACTTGCATATGGTTTCCAGAGGGCCTCCCATGTTTGGTGAGTTTAAATGACCAGTCCTTACGCTTCAGGAGTAGAACTGTGTCATGTGCCCTAAATAAATAATTTGGAGTGGGAAGGGGAACCTTTGCATAAGAATATCCTGGTGAATTGTGCCATAATTCTACAATAACAGGATGTGCTGAGAGAAGTACATTGTTGCACCATTCAAAGTAAGCATGTCATAACAAAATGATATCGCTTTCATTTTTGTGTGAGAAGATGAGGTGGAAACGCCACTGGAAGGGGACACTCGTCCATTGGAAAGACCTTTTTTTCCCTTTTTGCAAGATATTGGCAATGTTGGCAGCAATCTAAAAATAAAATAAAACCAGGATTGAATATCTAAAAGGATTTAACTTCTTCATTTCAGATCTTAAAACTCCTTTTGAATGACCTTAGAAAGAGATGGGAGTTGACTATGCAGAACTTGGAAGGATCTGAGCTTTCACTTTTTTTAAAAGCAGGTTTCTAGCCTTCACTTTTATGAAGATGAGTTTGAGAACATGAAGGCAATGTTTTGAAACAGCTTCAGTCTTTGGGGATGGAGTTTGCATACCCTGCATAGCTGTCTGCCTCTCCCTCAAGACCTTGTCAGTTTTTCCTAATTATACACCGCTGTTACACAGACTGTTTTACTGTAGTGGCATTCTGGCAATGAACAAACAAAAAAAACAGTTCTACAAACTGAGTGAGCAAGCAACTAAGGATCCTTCCAGATGGCAATACACTGTGTGATGCTGAAAGCTTTTGAACAAATTCAAAGCACCTTACTGACAGCCAGCATTCCCTTTTCAATACTACTTTTGTGGCTATTGCTGGTTCTTCTCGGAATGTAAGCTATGGCTGGCAGCTAGCACTGCAAAAATTGTGCAAGGTCGCTAATTAGCCTGTGGCCAGAGAATAAGACCTTGATAGGAAGGAGCCCAGAAGCCTATGGGGACATGTGGGCTGTCAATAAGACAGTGCTTTGGAAGTGTGGGGAAGGATCGGGAAGGACCCCAAGTCCCAAATTAGCACAATCCATTCAGGTTGTTTATTGAAGCAGTTCTGGTGTGTTCCATGGGTCTTACTGCCCATTTGATGCACAGGATTGTAGCCCTAATGAGTAAGGCTGAAATCCTCATGATGATCGTGATGATTATCATGATTATTAGTGGCTGACATAATGCAGCATTCTGGAGCCGTAATGCTGTGCCCTGGGGCTGCTGTGGACCTCTAAGGCAGTCCCAGCACTGTTCAGAAGCAACAGATGCAGATGCAGCATTTCCACACTTGTGACAATGGCAATGCTGCTTCCACACCCACTGCTTATGAACAGCATCAGGGGCAGCTTGGAAGCCCGCAGCAGCCCCAGGCTGCAACATTACAGCTCTGGAACACTGTGTATCTTTTCAGCCAACATTACTATTACTTATATACAGCTTTTCAACAACAACAACAACAAGTTCTTAAAGCAGTTTACACATTATTATTATTATTATTATCCTAATAATAATAATAATAATTATTATTATTAGGAGGAGGAGGAGGAGGAAAGAAACATATTAGTATTTGAGTTGTGTGTAGAGCAGCCATTCAGATGAACATCCTGTTGAGGGGTGTGAGGAGAAACATTAAAACCCTCGCACAGCTGAGTATGCTCTGGTGGTAAAAAAGATCAGCCCAAGAGATTATTTGGAGACATTAGGTTTAGTTCAAAAAACAAATAAAATTTATAAAGAAACTAAAACAGCACATACGGAGAAAGAGTAATTGAACAACCCATACCAACAGGCACTAGCCTTCAAGAACGACTAAGCAGTTCTGACTGACTCTTAACTGACCAACGGAGACCTACCAACATCTCATTGTGCCTCTAGTGGCCAAAAGAGGTTATTGTGGTGCTAAGAGCAATGTTTTAGAATCCCAACACATCCCACCCCCATGCAACAAAAGAATTCAGTAACGAAAAACCTTTACCCATCTTAACTTCCGTGCCATATAAGCTGTAAAGACTTTGTACAGTCTGATATATGATGATGGCTATAAAAATGAGGCTCCATGCACCCACACTTTGTTTTGATCAGAGATGTATCAGGCAGAAATTTCATTAGGGGCACCTCTCAGAAGTGATTAGGGAAGCTGTATCTGTTAAATGTCTGCCTGGATGCATCCCTTCCCAGCCCAATGTCCAACTGAAAGGTCACAGAGAAGTGTGGGTCCATGGAGCTGGGCTTTATTCCTCAGGCTTTTTTCTAGGCTGCTGCTGCTGCTGCAGTGGCTTTGCTGCTGCTCCTGCAGCTGAGGCCACCAGTGCCACAGTTGCTTCAGTGATGTCGAAGCTCTTCTGTTTGAGTGCAGGGAAACAGCCATTCAAAGAAGGCCTTGGCATCTGCCTTTTTTGAATGGCTGTTTCCCTACCCTAGAGCAGAAGAGCCTTTGGTGTCTGCCACAGCAACAGCAGCGCCAGAGGTCTGCTGCCCATCAGAGCTGAATCAGCGTGTGGGCAGTGGAGGTGACGCTGAAGCGTGCTCACTGGCAGGGAGAGCAGAGTCGGCGGCAGCAGTTACACTGGGCCCGTGCTGGAGTTTGGCAGTGTGGCCCTTTGGGGACTGAGTGGCCATCAAGCCAGGAGCAAGGTCGGGGCAGCTGGAGGGGCAGAGTGGTGAAATGGCCACCATATTGGTTGTTGGCAGAGTTGTGGGCACTGTGACTTCAAAAGTGCTGCTGGGCAGACTCATTTTTTGTTGTTATTCTTAGTGGAAAAGATGCATTTTCTGCTTTGTAACTTTGGGAAACAATTGTAAAGTACCAATTTTTTTAGGTCCTGGCAAGTTATTTTATTTATTGTTAAGTTTTTATACCACTTTTCATTAAAACAATCTCAAGACAATTTACAAAACATTTAAAATAATATAAGACTATAAAAGTTACATAATAAAAATATTAAATTGGAATATAAAAATACAAATTAAAGTTATATGCAAGGCACTTCTCTGACTTCTCACTCTAAAGGCTGAAACTACCCAAATGGACTACAAATTTCATTTAAATACCACTTCTTCAGTCTGAAAAAAAATGCCACTGGCACTTTAAACCCCTGTTTAATAGAGACAGAAAATTTAAACTGCTCTTTCTAAGCCATTTTTTCAATGGATCTTCACCAATTTTTCAGGGTGTGTGTGTCTTTTGTCACCTAGCTGATGTGCGCTAATGCCACACAGATTGGAAAATTGGTTTTGATTTTATAAGCAATAGAATGTTCAGGGCTTATAATGGTGGAACGTTGAAAACACTCTTTGTCTTAACTATTCTGGCACAGCTGTGTCAGAATAATGCACTGGGAGCATGTTGGGATGTCTGCAAAGACCTTCATGATAGGAGCTCCTGGTACACACCTCTTTTAATCATGTGGACCATGGAAGTATTGTCCAAATGGGCTCATACTCTTCCTGGGATATCTGTTACTCTAGAACAGGCCTGCTCAACTTAGGCCCCCCAGCTGTTTTTGAACTACAGCTCCCATAATCCCCAGCTACAGTGGCCGATAGCCAGGGATTATGGGAACTGTAGGCCAACATCTGCAGGAGGGCTGAAGTTGAGCAGCCCTGCTCTAGAATAATATTGCCAAGTTCCTCCCCTTGCATCTTGTACATGGACACTGAATTTATCTTGATCTGCCTGTGCCTTCAAAACTGCAGATAGATAATTACATCATGATCTCCCTGCATCATTCATCAAATGATGGCAACCTTGGATCCGCCCCTCCCCTGCTGTATTTGGCTATTAGAATTTGTGCTGTAGCCAGTAAGCTTCTTACCAATAACCTTCTTGTTGTTCCTCACTAAGTAAGTCTGCAATCCCATGTAGACACTTACTTTAGAATAAGTGTATTGAATTCAGTGGAACTTTCTCATTAAAGGCATGATCCGGGAGTGGCAGGGAATCCCCTTTAAGTCCCATTGATTTTAACCAGGGAGATTAAGTACAGGGAGTCCTCAGACTTAAGTCACAATTAGCTCCGGAAAACTATGTCTTGGAACCTATTTTCTCATAGGAAACGATGTTATAAATGTGGGGGTCGGTTCCTGAACCAAAGCAGATTACCTTTCCTGCCCCCTTTTCTTCTGCTGCTTCAACGCTGGTGGTGTTTCAGTCACAGATATGCAGAAAGGCAGCAGAGAAGTTGATGGTGAAGAATCAGAAGCTTCTCATCCTTGCCCCCCTCCCCCTTCTTGGCTCTTTCTCATTTTTCCAAGAAAGGAAGGGGGGCAACTAGGTATCTTGCCTCCATCTCCTCCTCCTCCATCTCCTCCTCTCCTCCGCCTTGGCAACAGTTAGACAGGGAAGGAAAGAGGGTGGTATGTGGGCAGGGAATGGGCTGGGCTCTTTCCCTTTCGCCATCACAGCACTGCAGCTGAGCATGGAGGAGGAGGAGGAAGCCTGAGCCACCATCATTGCCTCCTCTTCCTTTAGTCCAGGGGTTACCAATTGCAGGGGAATACTTTAAGGGTTCCCAGGGGGTACTTAGAGCCAGGGGCGTAACTACCATTAGGCAAGGGGAGGCAGTCGTCTTGGGGCCCCACTGCCTCAAGGGGCCCCCCAGAGGCACATCACATGACTCCCCACCCACCCATGTTGCACCCCCTATGAATTATGTTGAGTCTCTGGAGATCTGCAGGAGCAGAGAGTAAAAAAACTAGATTCAGTGTGAACTAGATATTCACCGTATTCATAATGGGGATGTGAGTGTGAGTGCACGATATATTGTGAAGTGTGTTTGTGTGTGTATATCAGCGAGGGGCCCATTTTAAAATCTTGTCTCTGGGCCCCCTCCAACCTTGCTACGCCCCTGCTTAGAGCCCTCCTGTATCCCCATGCTGCTGCCATGTTACTCCCTACCAGTGTTCCCTCTAACAGGGTTTCCCAGATGTTGTTGACTACAACTCCCAGAATCCTCAGCTGCAATGGCTTTTGCTTGGTGATTATGGGAGTTATAGTCAACAATATCTGGGGATCCCTGTTAGAGGGAACACTGCTCCCTACTGGAGTAGCTGGTCTCATAACTGTGATATTTGAGTGTGTGTACACATATATTCATAAGAACATAAATTTAAGTGGTGCTGTTAGGGAGACAGGCTACTCCAGTCACTGGCTCACATCCATGCTAAGTTATTAATAAGTAGCCTTATTGAAATTAATGGGACCAGTTTACTTGTCCTATTAATTTCAGTAAAAGTACTCATGAGTAACTCAGTCTGGATGTACTCATAAGCCAGTGACTGGAGTAACCTATCTCATAACTGTAACATTTAGATGTGTGTCACACACACACACACACACACAAAATCTCTATGGGATACCTAAGCTGGAGGTTTGTGACAGAAGGGGTGCACTTGTTTTAAAAGGTTGGGACATTTAGCCCATTCACCAGCAGCTGTTTAGTGGAGCCTCCCCTCCTGGGGCAAGTATTGTAAAGTTGAAACAAGGTGGCAATTTTCCAAGGTCTTAAGTAGGGATGTGTGAATCGATTTGGGTACAAAATGATTTGTACCTGAATCTGGCTGATTCGGGTGATTTGTAGACAAAACAAATCATCCCTGTTCTCAACTGCCCATATTTGGGTAGAAAACAAATCACCCCAGATTCAGACCTGAAAAATTCGGAGATTCAGATCTCCATTTTGTGGCCAAAGTGGGTTGGGTGGTAGTGCCCAATAGGTGGAAGCTACCACTCAAATTTCAAAGAAATTGGGCAAAGTGGATTCTCTCATTTCCTACCAGAGAATCTACTCTCAGAATACCTCAGACATTGAAAAGAACAAAACCCCATGGGCTTGTCATTTTGCGGGTGGTTGGCACCCTATGTGCACTACACCACAACCTGCTCTGGGCCACCCTGGTCCCCCCCCCAAGTGGAGTTATGGGGCTGCTGAAATTCCCCATTATTCCCTATAGGGGGAGCTTAAAGATGTGCAAATTTCAGGGGGGAAATTAAAAATTACCCATTTCACTAATTTCTTTGAAATATGGGTGGTAGCAGGCACCCACTGGGGCACTACCACCTGACCCACTCTTCTGCCCTCGAAACCCCTTTCCTGCCAAATCTGGGGTGATTGGGGGGGCAGATTTGGACCCAAAACAAATTGGGGGTGATTTGATTCAGGTACAATTGAATGAAAAAAATTTAATTCGTGCACATCCCTAGTCTTAAGTGCCATTCATCTTAACTTGGAGCGGATTAAGTTGAGGACTGCCTGTACACACTTAATTTTTTGTACTGAAAGAAGTCTGACTTAAGTGGGTTTAACTGAAAACCACTAAGGCCTCAATCAGAAATTGTGGTTGTTGGGTCTGGTGCTTTCAGTTGTATGTATATACTTCCAAGGAGCTCCTTGGTGATATATCCTCACAAGTTCACAACAACCCTGTGAGGTAAGTTGGTGACTGAGAGATAGTGGCTGGTCTGAAGTAACCCAACACACTTCATAGCTGAGTGAAGATCTGAATCCAGGTTTCCCTAGTTCAGACCAAAATGGCCTCATACTTCTGTCCTTCATTCTGAGGACAAGCAGGATATTGTACCTTTTAAAAACACTTTAAAAAACCCCAACGGTTTCCAGCTTTCTGCATGAAACAAACATTACATGCATCCCCACCCCCAAAAGCTTCGGCTTATCAGATAATAAAAGCACTTTGCCTATGCTCAGAAACACTAGACAGGAGCCAGACCATGTTATACATGATGACTAAGAACCATTGAAATAAACAAGACAAGCTAGTCAGTATTAACTTATGCCCCATTATTTTCAACAGGAGCTGGTCATGACTAGCTTTGCCTGGGTCCTGTCTACTGTGTCTGTGAGGTCATTTTAATGGGAACTGGCTTTCTTCACAAAGGAAGGAACTCTATACACTTAGAGGCACATGGTGCCAAGATATTTTTTTTAAAAGAAACAATTTGGCAACCTTGCTTGTTCAGCTGACAAGATCAGAGTCCCTGAACTTTTAACCGAGTTTTCAAAAGACACATTTGCAGACTAACATCCTGTAAAACTCATGGCATTTAATCTTGGAGAAAAAAATTGTTGTTTTTTTCCTGATCAGAAATCTTCCTTCTCCACATCCTCTCACATGACTGGAAACAATTAACAACCATCCACTGCCTTCCTAAAAAAAGATGCTTTCTAAAAAATCAGAACGATTAAGACTATGAATTATTGGAAGAAGCTGTTCAAGCTGCTTTCTCTGAAATGAGCAAATGCAGTCCAGTCACCAGCATTTTCCAGAATCCTGGTAGCTGAGTCATACATTGTTTACAAATTAAAATAGGAGTCACAGTTTCACTCCTACACATGGAAACACTTACTTTCAGAACATGTAAAAGTAAGCTTGTGTACGGACATATGTATATGTACAGTACACTCTTTCCCGTGCTTACTCAGAAGTGTCTCACTAGTTCAGTGGGGATTACTCCCACGAATGTGTGTTTAGGATTGCAGTCTTTGGGCCCAACTAGACATTACCCCTATTCAGACATTATGATGTACAAGTGTATAGATATCTGTACACAGGTACACGTTTTTGTGTGAATGATTGTACCCGTGTTCATTTTAAAAGTCTACCTGAGTACAAACCACTCAAATGTATGGTATAAATAGGAAGTGCCCTTTGATACCTGTGTACACTGTAATGTGTGAATAACTGTATCTGAATAATTATGTTATGCCTGTCATTAGCACTGATGGGTCTAACTTCCCCCACAATATGATGATGATGATGAGGAGGAGGAGGAGGAGGAGGAGGATGATGATGAGGAGGAGGAGGAGGAGGAGGAGGATGCTATTTACACACAGTCTACCAGATGTTATTGACTGGATTTGGTACTTTCCAAGGGTCTAGGATAACTAAAGAAAAATTAAAGATAGCATTGTAGTATTCATGCTGTCCCGAGAAGTGTGGCCTTCTGTAGTTGATGTGTTGTAATTTATTGATGCCCAAGGTGTCAAGATGGTGTTCAAGTTCTTTTGGGGACCAACAACTATTGGCACCACTATTATTTTCTTTTTCCGGAGCTGCTCAATTTCAATCTGAAGGTCCTTGTATTTAGTTATTTTCTCCAATTGTTTTTTTGTCAACTCGTCTATCCCCTGGAATTGCAATATCAATTATCAGAAACCGATTCTTCTCAATGACTGTCAGAACCAGCATATTGTACGCTAAATGCCTATCAGTTTGTATTCGAAAATCCCAAAGGATTTTTGCCTCCTCATTTTCTGAGACTTTTCAATCGGACGATTCCACCAATTCTTTCTTGCTGGCAATTTTATTTTATTTATATATTTTATTGTTAAATTTATATAACGCCTTCCATTAAAAACAATCCCAAGGCGATTTACAAAAATTAAAAAACATAATAAAAATGACAGTGAAAAGTATTAAGCTAAAAATGTGACCAAAAATCTTATTTAAAGTATATAAAATACAAACATAAAAACTGTACACGGATAAAAACACACTAAAGCAGCAATAAAACAATCATGTAAAGGCCTGGATAAAAAGCCAAGATTTAACAAGCTTTCTAAAAACTGTGATGGAGTCTGAGGAGTGAATGACCACTGGGAGAGCATTCCAGAGTCTGGGGGCAGCAACAGAGAAGGCCCTGTCCCGCGTGCATGACAACCGAGCCTCCCTCATTGTCGGCACCCGGAGCAGAGCCCCCTCAGATGATCTTGTCAAGTGGGCAGCAACCCTTGGGAGCAGGCAGTCCCTCAGGTATCCCGGGCCCAAACCATTAAGGGCTTTAAAAGTCAAAACCAGCACCTTGAATTGGACCCAGCAACACACTGGTAACCAGTGCTGCTCTTTCAAAATAGGTGTGATATGATCACACCGGGCAGCTCCAGATAGAACCCTAGCTGCCGCATTTTGTACAAGCTGCAGTTTCCGGATATTCTTCAGGGCAGCCCCACGTAGAGTGTGTTTTAGTAATCCAGCAGTGACTTGACTGAGGCATGGGTAACTGTAGCCAGATCTGCCTTCTTGAGAAAGGGACGCAGCTGGCGCACTAGCCGAAGCCGTGCAAAGGCACCCCTGGCCACCACCTCCACCTGAGCTTCCAAAAGCAGAGCCAGGTCCAGTAATACCCCCAAGCTGCGTACTTGCTCCTTCAATTGGAGTGCAACCCCATCTAGAACAGGTTGAATCACCTCATCTTGATTGGCTCACCTACTGACCAACATTACCTCCATCTTGTCTGGATTCAGTCTCAGTTTATTAGCCTCACGGCCTCCAATCCTCAATCCAGGACATCCACCGCCTCCCCAGGATCAGGTGACAAGGAGAGATAGAGCTGAGTGTCAACTGCATATTGCTGACAACTCATTCCTAGTCTCCGGATAACCTCTCCCAGTGGCTTCATGTAGATGTTAAACAGCATGGGGGACAAAACTGAACCCTGCAGGACCCCACAGACCAATGGCCATGGGGCTGAGCAGTAGTCTCCCAGCACCACCTTTTGGACCCTCCCTGCAGGAAAGGAACAAATTTGCAAGAATTAATTCTTGCAAAAGTTCCAGTGGATCATTGCAGCAACTTTATTGTATCTTTCCTTATAATCAGTCTGTGCAATTTTCTCACAACATACAAGATGCTCAGTCATCTCATCCGCTTCCTTGCCTAAGCATAAGACTTAATGTCTTTCTGGGTTTTATCAATTTTTGCTTTTATAACATTTGTTCGTAGTGATTGTTCCTGGGGTGAAAAATGAGACCTTCCGTTTCTTTTTTCAGTGTCCCCTTCTTTAACTACTCCCATGTTGTGCTATTGTTGACTTTCGATTGTATGTCATTAAAGAACTGACTGTGCAATGGTTTGTTGTGCCATTTTTCTCGTTAATTTCTCATCTGCTGTTTTTTGTATTCATCCTTTGATTCCTTTATTTTCAACAGCCCTGTCCTACTCACTTCCTGTAGCATTTCTGCTTGGCTTTCATATTTTTCCTATAGTTACTTGGTATTGTGCCTTTTTCATAGTCTTCACAAGAAGACAAGTCTTGCCAGTTGTCATCCATTCATCAAGTTCTCCACCTTCGAGTATATCATTCAACTGCTTGGCTAATCTTTTATGTAAGCTGGTCAGATGTTTGAGCCAAAAGCCGTGTACTTCATCCATTCCCGGTGCTGTTCAATTCTTAATCGTTTTTGCTCAGTTTTCAACCAGTTGAGGTGTTATTATCAAGTCATCCATTTTGGTTCCATCCAATTTCCCCTCACCTTCCCCCCCTCTTCTGCATTCTTGTTATAATCAACAGGTTTGTCCCAAAATGTTTCTCCAAAACCCAAGGAGCTGTTCCCTTTCTGGCTGCACAATGTTATCCAATTTTTCTCCATTAACACTCTGATAAAACTGACGTTGATTTGAATAGAAAAGGAAATTTTGTTGGTATTGCAGTACGAGCATCATATCAGCTGATCTTCTTCGTTATTGCTGTAATTTGCTGTTTCACAATTTCAAGGGCTTCTTTAATCGTCCTGGTATCCAAGTTGTACTTCTTTACTAAGTATTCCTTGTTCTTTACATTCTTAAGCTTTTTCTCTTTCATGTCCTTCAATTTGCTGGGATCTGTCCTTAACTTACTGATCTTATTTTCCAATCTAACCTTCCATTTTGGTTTTTCCTTTTGTTGTATCTTTGGCTTGTTAAGTTCATATCCAAGCTCTTGTGTGATCACTGCTGCCACACTGTACATGAGCTGGTTTGTTTCCTGTAATGTCTCAGTCTTAATCTCGGCTACAGCTTTATTCAGGTCATTTAATGCTTGTGCCAGATCTTTTTTGGACACCAGCTTCAGTGCAGGCAGTCTTTTGCTCTCTTTTCTTACTTTCATATGTTCAACAATTTTTCTTTTCATTTTGTTTTGCATCTCAGTTAGCTGATTTTCTTGAGAATTTGGTACAATCAACAGAGGTGTTTCACTTCTTTCTTCGTTTTCATTTTCGACTATGCCTTGTTGCTTTACCACTGTTCCTTCAGAATCTGCTGGAGAATTTATTGGCAATTCATTGCCAATATCAGGGGGGTAACTATAATGCGAGTGTTCAGGCCTGGAGCTACCAGAACAGCATGTCTTTCTCTAGTACCATTAAATGCCTTGCATTGTCCACAATTTACAAAACCTTTTAAAAAATAATTTAGGATGATCTATTGTGGCATAGGGGATATATATACACACACACACACACACACACACACACACACATATAACTATGTTTTTTGTTACCACTATTCACCCTCATTTAAGATTTCTTTACTTCATGAGCTGAGCTTCCGTGGGGGGGTGGTGGTTTAAAATCTTGTCTCTGGGCCCACTCCAACCTTGCCCCTGGCCAATATCCTCATTCTGGATATTTTGCTGGAGTTCATCCAATTCCACATCAGTAAATACTTTCTCATTATAAATCTACATTGATCTGCTAATCAAAGTTCCATAATTTCCGAGTTCAGATGTTTTTGTCCCCAAATTTCATACATTATTTTCTGGAACCCACATTTTGATGGGTTTAATTTAAAGTAATAAATCATATTTTCTTGATTTTCTGCAACTGTATATTTTTAACATTGAGTTTGTTCCAGTAGCTCGACAATCTCCAGCCCTGGTTGCTCAGCTGAAGATCCTGAGTACTGTAACCCATTTTTCAACAAGTGCCTAGGTACTCTAGCACTTGATGTGGCCCTTGTTGACCTAGGTGACAACCGATCCAGTATAGAATTTGTTTTTCTTATCCTCACAATGGTTATGGGATGAGGCACATTTAGTCTGGCTACTCAGCAGAGGCCTATCTGGTTTGGGCGATCCTCCAGCATAGCCCTCTGCATTCTCGATGCTTGCAAGCCCTTCCACCTCATCAATGTAGTGCCTGGCAGAGGGGATGATGATCGGGGAGGTTCACAGCAATAAAACAGTAGAAGTAATACAAAATTTAACACAATAAAACAAATAAAACACAACATAGAATATGTTGTGCTTCTGCAAAGGTAAATCTTGCCTCACCAACCTTTTAGAGTTCAAAGTGTCAACAAGTGTGTGGATAAAGGTGATCCAGTTGACAAAAAGCTTTCAACAAAGTTCCTCATCAAAGACTCTTGAGAAAATGTAGCAGTCATGGGATAAGGGGTCATGTACATGTGTAGATTGCTAACTGGTTGAAAGACAGGAAACAGACGGTAGGGATAAATGGAGGGTTTTCACACTGGAGGGAGGTAAGAAGTGGGGTCCCCCAGGGATCTGTACTGGGACCGGTGCTTTTTAATTAATAAATGATCAAGAACTTGGGGTAAGCAACAACATGGCCAGATTTGCAGATGATACCAAACTCTTTAGGGAATGAAATCCAAAACAGATTGTGAGGATCTCCAAAAGGATCTCTCCAAACTAGGTGAGTGGGCAACAAAATGGCAAATGCAGTTCAGTGTTGGCAAGTGTAAAGTGATGCACATAGGGACGGAAAACACCAACTTCAAGTATACGCTGATGAAAAACCCCAACTTCAAGTATATGCCACGAAATTTAGGACCAACAAACAGAAGTACTTTTTCACACTACGCATAATCAACTTGTGGAATTCTCTGCCACAATATATGGTGTTGGCTACTAGTTTGGATGGCTTTAAGAGGGGTTTGGATAACTTCATGAAGGAGAGGTCTATCAACAGCTACTAGTCAGAGGGCTATAGGCCACCTCCAGCCTCAGGGGCAGGATGCCTCTGAGTACCAGCTGCAGGGGAGTAACAGCAGGAGAGAAGGCATGCCCTCAACTCCTGCCTGTAGGCTCCCAGTGGCATCTGGTGGGCCACTGTGTGAAACAGGATACTGGATTCGATGGACTTTGGGCCTGATCCAGCAGGGCTGTTCTTATGTTCTTAACACAAACAATTAAACCCAATTACAATTTTTTAAAAACCCCACCAGGCTGTAAAAAAAAAAATCTTAAAAAGCCTCTCTGAACTGATCTGAGGTTTTGAGATCTTTTAAAAGAACCTTAAGGGAGGGAGCATGGCGAAGCTCTTCTGGGAAGACCCAGCCTCTTGTCCCCAACAACCCAAAACTCAGTCAATGGCGGGGCTGCAAGCTGGGCTCAAGATGATGAGCACAGGGCCCTGGCAGATACGTATGGGTGAAAAATAGCACCTGTGGTGGGGTGTGTGAACAAGACTGGGGCCACAACAGGGGGGCTTTATTTTTAAACTGCTGGCTCCACTACAGTTCATTCTGGATCGGGGCCCCACAGCTGCTATTTGACAAGGAACAAAATTCCTATTGGTGCCAATGTGTGCTTTGGCCCGCAGTCTGGATATGTTAGCCCACTGATGTGGAGAATGTGACTGTCCCAGCATTCATCCTGATTTTATAAGCTTGCATAAATCTGACTGTGTGTATAAATGTGTCCAAGTACAAGAGGTGCATCTAGGTAATTTGGGAGCCTGGACCTAATGGCCGTTGGAGCCCCCACCCCCACCCTGCTTCCCTGCAAATTAAGCATCATCATGCTTGGCCGGGCAACCACACCACCCAGGACAAACTAAAGAGGATTTGGGGTCCCCCAAGGGCTGTGGAGGCCCTGGACTATGGCCCAGAAGCCCAGGGGTAAAAACGCCTCTTCCAAGCACACAAATAGCTTGACTCATATACACCCTCTGCATGGGAAGTCTATTTAGACACAAGCATATAGTCACATAGATAGTTTATTAAATGACCTTAGCCACAACAGGGCCTGGGACTATTTATTTTAAGGGCAGTGCTTTCCAAAGACTGAGAGAGAGTAATGGTTGGAGATTAAAATTCTATCAGAGTCACATCAACATCTCAAAGCCGCTGACAACCCACAATGGCTCATAGCAGATCCTGTGATAAGTCAGTCATTCCTTGGATTTCCCCTTCTTCTGTTTGTCCATTGATATCACCCTCACTTTCTGGGAGCAGTCATACATTGAGAATGCTGGTCAAAGGCTGAAACCCATAGCATATGATCATTCATGCCTCCGCTGATGCCTCCTGTACACATGCCCTACTGCACACGTTATACAGTTGCCATTCATTGCAGTGGGGCTTACTCAGGAGAATTCCCCTATGGATTATGCCCTTGGTGATGACAGCCCAGGAGAATTGTAGGATTCCATTTTTATTTTACTCCTTCTCTCGGATTCAGGACATGCAACAACAGCTTAAGAAAGAAAAAAAGAGGTCCCACACCATAGGTTAGCCATATTCAAGCTTCCCAAATCTGGACAGCCTAATTTACATATTATGCAAATTTCTTTGAAAATATCGTGCATATTATGCAAATTAAGTGGTGCACTGTCCACTTGACTCGTTTCTGGTCTGGACATCTAGCACCAACAGTTAGGGAAGGATCTTTTTTACCTGACTATTTCATGCAGCATTCAACACCCAGACTATCTATCTATCTATCTATCTATCTATCTATCTATCTATCTATCTATCTATCTATCTATCTATCTAAAATTTTATTTGCTTTTATAGACTGCTTTTCAGGTGAACCGCCCAAAGTGGTTTACAAAACATTTAGATACAGTAAATTATTATTTATTTTTATTATTATTATTGCTACACAGTCAGACAGGTGTTATTGACTGGTTTGTTTTATCCAGACATCGAGTCCTTCCCAAGGACCTGGGATGGCTGAATTTTATCATCAGTACTGTTGGTTATTATAGATATTGTCGCAGAATATAGGCTGTTCCCAGTAAAGTTGCTTTTTGTAATTAGCTGGTGGTGATTTCTGTGGCCCCTTTAGTGTTGAGGTGCTCTTCAAGGTCTTTTGGAATTGCACCTAGGGTGCCAGTTACCACTGGGATTATTTTGGTCTTTTTCTGCCACAGCCTTTCAACTTCAATTTGTAGATCTTTGTATTTTGTGATTTTCTCTATTTCTTTTTCTTCTATTCTGCTATCCCCTGGTATTGCTATGTCGATTATTTTGACTTGTTTTTCTTTCTTCTCGACTACAGTTATATCTGGTGTATTGTGTGGCAGATGTTTGTCTGTTTGTAGTCGGAAGTCCCATAATATTTTTGCATCTTCATTTTCTTCAACTTTTTCAATTTTATGGTCCCACCAATTTTTGGCTACAGGTAGCTTGTATTTTTTGCAGATGTTCCAGTGTATCATACCTGCTACTTTGTCATGCCTTTGTTTGTAGTCAGTCTGTGCAATCTTTTTACAACAGCTTATTAGGTAGTCCACTGTTTCATTTGCTTCTTTACAAATGTGGCACTTGCTGTTTGTTGTTGACTTTTCGACTTTTGCTCTTATTGCATTTGTTCTCAGGCCTGTTCTTGTGCAGCCAGTATTAAACCCTCTGTTTCTTTCTTCAAGTTGCCATTCTTAAGCTATTGCCAGGTCTTGGTGATGTCTGATTTTCCACTTATATTGTGCAAATATTGACCATGCAGTGGCTTATTTTTCCATTTGATTTCTATACCACCCTTCCAAAAATGGCTCAGGGCGGTTTACACAGAGAAATAATAAATAAATAAGATGGCTCCCTGTCCCCAGAGGGCTCACAATCTAAAAAGAAACATAAGACAGACACCAGCAACAGTCACTGGAGGTATTGTGCTGGGGGTGGATAAGGCCAGTTACTCTCCCCCTGATAAATAAAAAGAATCACCACATTAAAAGGTGCCTCTTTGCCCAGTTAGCAGGGGTTAGAGGGGATATAAATAACAATATATCAAGCCACATGTTTACATGGGCCTTAGTCTCACTTCTTTCTTCTCTCCTCCCCTCAGAGCAAGATGGTCATTCTGTGATGGCAGCAGGGGCTCACCTAGCTGATTTTGGCGCCAGGACCGCTCCTGCTGCCGCCATCATAAAGGCCCCCTGCCACTGCGAGGTCTTTCCCCACTGCCGCAAGGCGCAGCTGTATCGAACCATGGCTTTTCTGTAATTTTAGCCTCCATGTGCAGGGGTGGGGGGTGAGCTGAGCAGGCCTCCCCCCTGTGGCAGCAGGGGTGGGCAGAGAGTGGCCGCTGGGCCTGTCTGTCCAGCCTAGCTGCCCTCGAAAACTGCTAGGCTGTTCAAATAGATTGTCGTAAGCCCGGGCAACCCAATTCTGGTTGTCAATATGCCTCATATATGAATTTTTTCATAAATATCATCACATTAGCAAATAAGGTGTTTGATTTTACAAACTATTTAAAGCACTTTGCTTATCCTGCTTTTCCTTTAATCTCTGCATTTCTTTCTGACCACAATGCTTTTAATTACACTCAAGAGCAATGTGACTCTTTCTCAAATACCCCAGTCTGACTCCCAGCTCTGTCAAAGTAATGTTTTAAGACCTAGGAATGTGTCACATGCTAATTAGCCCCAGAAAACTCACTCACTGTAACCAATTATTGTTGGGAGCCATTTCAGTGGCTTGAAAAATGTACACAAACCTAGCCAAGAAAAAAAGGACTTTGGTCAAAAGCTTTAAAAATAAACATCACACTCCCATGATAACACCAGAGCAGAAAGGAGACTTATATTATTAAAGCAGCAGCATGGATCAGAGGAATTCCCCTTCAAAATGTGAAGAAAATATTGGAACCTGGAACTGAAAGCAGCGTGCTGATTTACACTACAAAGTAATGAAAACTATCTGTTGTAGAATAAATGCTTGTCAGTACATACTATGTGGCATTTGAAATGCCTTCAACAAAAGTAAGATGGTTCACATGAGCAGCTCCACTCAGGCTTGGGAACCCTACCGGGGTAGGGCTGCTCGTGTGAAGTGAGGATCCCAGCCGATCCCAGTGCCTCTCCACCAGGTAAGGTAAAGGTAAAATGTGCCATCAAGTCAGTGTCGACTCCTGGCACTCACAGAGCCCTGTGGTTGTCTTTGGTAGAATACAAGAGGGGTTTACCATTGCCATCTCCTGCAAATGATGTCTTTTAGCATCTTCCTATATCACTGCTGCCCAATATAGGCGTTTCCCATAGTCTGGGAAACATACCAGCGGGGATTCGACCCGGCAACCTCATGCTTGTTAAGCAAGTCATTTCTCCACTGTGCCATTAGGTGGCTTAACACCCCACCAGATAGCCAGGGGCGTATCTAGGGTGGGGCAGGCAGGGCACGTGCCCCGGGTGCCACTTGAAAGGGGGCACCATTTTTTAAAAATAATTTATTTATTTTTAAAGGCTGCCAAAAACAAAATGGCCACAGCGCATGCTCAAATGGCTTCTGTGAGGCTGGGCCTCACAGAGGCCATTTGAGCATGTGTGGTGGTCATTTTGTTTTCAATTGCCATATATATATATATATATATATATATATATATATATATATATATATTAATGGCCACCACACATGCTCAAATGGTCCCTGTGAGGCCCTAGAAGCCAGCGGGGGGAGGGGGAACCTTTGTAGACCCCCCCCATGGCCTTTAGGAAGCCCCTCAAATGGGCTACAGGTATTTTTTTTTTAAAAAAATTATAATATAAGTCACTGTACACATATTCTTATATGTGGCTTGTATGTGACCTTCAGACTTGTATTTTTCAGCTGATATTATGGTAAAGTTATCTGAAAGATGAGTGTCAGATGTTTGGACAGGGGGCACAATTTCAGTGCTTGCCCTAGGCGCTATTTTCCCTAGATATGCCTCTGCAGGTAGCCCAGGGTTTTTACCTGGCTTTTACCCAGGTAGAAGGGTGCAGATGCACCCCCCCCCCGGGTTCTCTGGTCTTGTGTCTGCTCAGGCCTGAAGTACCTGGCTGAAGGGGAATCCCTCAAAGCACAGCTCATTGAGTGGTGCATTTAGGGATATCTGGAGGCCGGGCTGCATTTTCCCAGACTCCAGGATGCCCGTGCTGCCAGGATCAGCGCAGATCGTGTGGGAGTATGAGCCATGCATCCCACAAAGAAAGGAAAATCATCTGGGGGAAAAGGTAGGAGTGCTCCTGCTTTCCCTCCAGTCCTCCCCACCTGGCTAAAAAGGTCGTGTGAATGACCTTAGCATGAACTAATGGTAATATTTTTCCATTTCAGTCTCACCCAAGTTCTGATTTTGCAAGATTTGTTTATTATCCAGGTAACACAGTCCAGAGACTCCGTTCTGAAAGCTGGTGCTTGTCAGCTGGTACTAGTTTAGTATTCCTTATAACAACACATTTTAAAAGTGTTTCATTTTAACAGTCACGGATGGAGCTTTTGCCACCATTTAACCAATTGTTGAATGGTTTTGTTTTCTTTTAAAAAATTTATGAATGTATTTTAAACTGTTGTGCACTGCCTTGAGACACTGGTAGTTGGTGGTATATAAATCTGCAAAATAAAATAAAATAAAGCAGGTTGGTATTGTTATTCCCAGATTGTAGATGGGAAGGCTGAGACTAACAGACAGTGACATTGTGGCCAGCCAAACAGGTAGAAGGAAGTTGAGAATGGAAGATGTGAACCGGCCTACAGTGTAGATTACAACCTGGCCACCCTCTGTTGCCAAAAACCTAAACTGTAGTGAGCTATGCAACCACACTTCTAAGGCTGCTAAGTCTCAAGCTGACCAAGTATTCCTGCTTGCAAAATCAAGCAGAGAGGCAGTGATGTCTCTCCACCCAGATGAAGACTGCAATGATCTCACCCGTTGAACAGTTGCCTGATGAAGCCATGGCATCCTGGCACATCCTTCATTGTCCCTCTCTTTCAGACTACGTTTGGAAGCCCATCTCATAGCATGGGCCAAAACAGAAAAAGGAGGGAGCTGGGCATGTTTAGTTTGCTCCGAGTGTAAGACATGATGTGCTGATTTGTAACCATGTTAGGGGTAACTGGGAAAAGGACAAAAGGTTATACAGGAAGGTAGCACCATGCCACGGTGCATCTATAGCCTAAATACCGTTCTTGTTACTTCATCTCATAAGAGAAGATAATAAAATTGGGGGGGGGAGGGGGGTGCCAGAAAGCAATACAAACTATCAATATAGATAAAATGCTTAGGGCATACATTGCAAGCCCTCCCTCACCCCACCCTTGCAATGCTAAACCAATCAGGGCACTTCTTGGAGGGGCTGGAGGAGGAGGCAGGGGTGGTGGCCGGCCAGCCCAGCGCCAGCACCCATAGCACAGCCTGACCCTGTGACGGAGAGGGGAGATCGAGGTGGGGATGGCAGCAGAGGCAGCAAAAGCGCCTTCCATGAGCTCACCTGCCACCCAAATGACAGGTCAGGCCATTTACGGCCCATTTCAGGGCTCTCTGCACATGTGTCCAGAGAGCCCCAAAATGCAGAAATCACCCAAATGGGCCCAAAACAGCCTGATCTGTCATTTGGGCAGCAGGAGGGACCCCCGATGGCAGGGAGCGGCTTAAGGTGGGAGGGGCCCAAATCGGCTGGAACACTAGCAAGCAGATGCCCTGCACCAGCCCAACTAGTTAGGCTTATAAAAAGATATTGCAGTGTTTACGAAGGTCATGAATGTTGGCTGGGCATTGCTTTGTTGGGCTAATAGATCAGGAAGCCATTTGATATTTCTCACATGGCTGACAGATCACTCTGGAGGGGGGAAGTCATAAGAATCTTTTAAGATGGCATGTTTCCTCGGTCATATATGTGTTGGATTAGTTATTGTGTATGTTCCTTTAAGAGACACAGTTGAAGAGAGGAGCAATCTCTGTATGTATCCCACTTGAGCCAACTGCTCAGTTTGTTGAAGCTGTGCTAGAGAGAACTAACTAGTCCAGAGCTGCATGGCAGTTACTGAGTAAAGTTAAAGTTGATGAAGCTTTTGTTTTAGAGCCGCTTCCCTTGTAAACACAAATAAATCTTATTTACTTTAGCTAAGCCTTTATTCAGAAGCAGCTCCATTTTTCTCCTCCTTGACCTCCTTTTCCTTTCTGACTCCACCCCCTCACTCCTCCACCAGATGGGAGGGGCTGATGTGTGAATGCGAAAAGAATAACTATAAAACAGCTTGGGACAGACAGGCAGTGGTTATTTTATAAGAGAGGTGGGGACTGGAAGGGTAGCCTTGAGAGGCTGAAACTCACATGTAATAAAGAAGTTCATGTTTGCATGAACTAATCAAGTGGATGTGGTCTTTGAGAAAGAACAGATGGAATGGCTGGTTGAGAGGTGTGTGTAGAGTACTGGATGGGTGAACTCAAAAACTTTTTCTGAGACTGGGAAGTCTCTTCCTGGGAGAGAGATAGGTTTTCTACCCACTTATGGGTAGATTTTCTACCACAACACCCACACATGCTTTCTCCAGAGTTTCTGTCTCCTTTACTTTCCCAGATTCCATTAATGGGTTTAAGTTGACCCTTAAGTCTCACCTGATTCCCCTTTTTATTCTTAGCCTTTACAATGTCTGCATTATCAGGCACCATATTGTTTGTGGTAGTTGCCTGCAGATCCAGCTGTTTCATTATGGCTTCAAGAAGGCGCACCTGTGCAATGGCAGTGGCCAAAGTGAGATCAGGATCCAAATAAAGTTGAACTGACAATTTGGTATATTTTATGCTGACAACAGTCCTGTCTCGTATAAGCTTCTCCTTGAGAGCTCCATAGTTACATTGCTCAGCTAAGGCATACACCGCAGTAATAAAGGCTTCTGCAGTTTCTTCTAGTTCCTGCCATCTCTTATTAAGCTTAGCCCTTTCCTATATGACATTTTGAGGCAAGTCTCACAATCGGTGAGATGTGGCGAAATGGAGTTTGCGGGGAGAGCGGGCTTAGCCCACTCTCCCCGAAGACAATCAAAGCTGCAGCCCTGGGAGGCCGGATCAGCTGCCAGATACATCACGGAGCCGGTGGGGACTGTGGGGCTCAGGGGCCGTGTGGCCCCCAGAAGTTCCAGGATGCCCTGCTCGAGCGTGTGCGGCATCCTGGAGAGACGCCCAGGGTGGGGAGGCTTGTTTCAGCCTCCTGGTGGGGGGTCTCCTCGTGCGTTGCCGCAGCACGCAGCCACGCCACAACAATGCACAATCAAATAGATGGAGTTAGTGGAGCACTCGCTCCACTAACCTCCTCTAAGGGGAGGGGGGATTTGGAGGGTTTGCTGCCGGGAGCCACACAGCTCCCATGGCAGCAGACGATTGGGCAGAAGCGGGCTAGGCTCCCTTAGCCCGCTTTTGCTCGATTGTGAGAATCTCCTCTTTGTCTTCCAATGAAATGATTATCAAAAGCTTATTTCACTTTCTTGTAATCTTTTTGGTCTCTTGTAGTAAGCGGTAAACCACACAGAATATCCTCTGCAATGTCTCTCTCCCATCGCAAAAGTGAGAGCATTCACTTGGTGTTCCTGTGATTTCTGGATGGAGCTTTCCTAGACAGGCAGCTTTACTGTAGCAGGAAATGCCTGAATTTAAGCCATTTTGAGCACTGCACCAAAGTACTCCTTTTTTAGGCTGCATATAATGCACAGTAACTGCAAATCGTCAGGAGCAAAGCTGAATAATGCCATTGACTTATGGACACCACGTTCTGTCACCATCCTGACATCGTGGCAAATGGTTCCCTCGTTTTGCTTGCTGTTCTATTTTTTGTTTCCATTGCTGAGTTGTTTTTACTACTACTACTACTACTACTACTACAGTTTGTTTTATTTTCTTGGAGCTCAAGCTGGGCCAGTGGACAGACCTGGAAATTGGGGGTGTGATGGACAGGCCCTCAAGCCCTCTCTGCATTCATATATCTCTGGCTGCCCAGGGTAACAAACTCGAGCCAGAACAGACAAGGCCACATTAGATTATGAACAAACAACAAAAATAAGCTTAATGTTGGCTTTTTAAAAGTTTGAAAGGTTCTTTTCTGATAAGTTTCTGGCAGGCAAAACAACATTATCTTTGTCTCATTTCAGACAGCCTGGCGACAGCCTTGTGCTGCAAACCTTGTATTTACATAAGGGAGATTAGGGAAACACCTCCTTCTGCAGCCAGGTGAGTCATCAGCTGCAGGTGGGCAAAACAACCCAGTCATTCCCCTTCCCCAGACTATCAGCAGATCCCAACATTTGACCTTTAGCTTTCCCTGTGTCTCAGGATGGGCAGTAACAATTGCAAACACACTTGACTTTAACATGTATATTATATGCCAACTGCATAACACACCACTAAAAATAGTGGCTGACATGCTGCACAGTTTTACAGTCACCTTTTATTGTTGCGTTCGCACAGTTGTGCAAAAGGGCAATTTGCACAATCACAATCAGAACAATATGGCTATTGGAAATAACAACCACATCATGGTGCAAGTCCAGTTGTGTAGTTTTTGTGATTCCATGAAACTTTGCAAACACTACATTACACAGTGAATGTAAAGTTGTGCAGTATGGCAACCACTGACCGATAGGCTTATGTTAATATTAGGGGTCCACTGGGACTGCTGCCCAACTTAAAGGGCAGCCTTGATGATGTCGTATGGCAGGGCTGCTGTGGAACAACTTAAAACCACTTCTGAGTAATCGCACAGCACTACTTCCATTGTTTCCACCATGCCAGCCAGCCATCATGCTTGCTACTAAATGTCTGCTTAAATGAAAATGTGGGATTGTATCACATTCTCCAGGGCTCAGCTTGGCAAATTAGTGACTGTATATGAATGTTCTCTCACTCTCTCATTTCTACCTCTATTCTTATCCTCAGCAGACTCTGTGGATGGAAGGACTGCATCAGCTTGTTTACTTTTCTATGTAAACCACTTTGAGAACTTTTTGTTGAAAGTGGTATATAAATATTTGTTGTCATCATCATCATCAGTATAATCTCCCTCAGATAAGAACAGAAACACCTCTCTTTCTTTTTAAAATGTAATTTTTCCAGACTTCTTTATGTCAGGAGCAATACACTATAACTTGTTGTGAATTCTTGAGGTTTTTTACAAAAGCAACTCCAAATTTATACGTGTAAACAGCAATGGTGCTTTAGAGCCTGATTCACAATTTCCAACCTTTCTGGACTGGCAAATCTTTCTAGAATTTTTATTAGGGGTTCTGGTCTTTGCCCCAAGCTACAAAGCACTACTGAATATCATTTTATTTAGCACTCGTACATATTCTACAGTTTTCATGTGTCATATACCAATAGCTGCTGTTCATTCCTTTACAGTATTTGTGTTTGGCAGCTTGACTCTTTAGAATTTCTGTAGTCTGGTCCCAGGATTAGAATTCCCAGAATACTCAGGGGAGACAAGAAGAAAAAAAGGATGGAGAAAGACAGGAAAAACAAAGGCAGAGTCTCCACATAAGGATATAATAATAAGCCTTATCATTTATAGGGGTCTATGACAACTCACCATGGCCAACTCGCCGTGGCCAACTCACTGCGGCCAACTCACTGCGGCCAACGTTTTTTGTATTATGACCAGAATGCCATATTGAATCAAAATAGTCCCTTTTTTCATATTTGTCACCAATCTGAACTATTTGTCACCGAGCTGGACTGTCCTAGACAGTCCAGCTTCTGCTTGTGTATACAAGCAGTTTCTGCTTGTGTATACCTGGTGTAATCTGGAGAGGTGACAAAAATGCAATAGTAAAAAATAAAAAAACATTTTATTAAGCTATTAGATAATTGTTTGCTATGGCACGCAAGTATCCTATGCGGCTTCTATTGCTTTAATCGGACACAATCTTTGAAATACGCTCTTCTGCTTTGCGGTATTTCTTCAACTTGACTAGAAGACTGTGGCCTGAAACGAGCTGTTCGTAATAGGCATCTCTGCCCTTCTGCACCTTTCTGAGGCCATCAATGAACTTCCAGATCATAGGATGGCACATTCCAAGTTTGGCTCGGAGTCAATGGTGAGCAGCTTCGGCATGGTTGTTAGTCTGAACATCAGTGCTCGGTGTTCTGCCGAACAGATTCCACATTGGTGGAGGAAACAGAGGAGACAGCCTACCGTGTCCTCTTCTACCTGGATAATGTAATCCATACAAGATGCTGCATATAAATAAACTGTATAGATTCTCAGAGACATTTTAAGATCAGAGAGGGCCCCATCCCCAGCGGTAGTTCACACTTTTAAAGCATTGCAAAGTGTGAATTTGAACCAATAGCAAGAATTAATGTTATTCATTTTTCAGTGATATGCATAGTGCTCTTTTTTGCATACTATTAGCTATGGACATATGTTTTTTTAAAAATTCGTCTATGCAACTTGCACACTCAATTTGCAACACTGGTTGCAATTTAAATGATTAAGTAATTCTGTGTTCAGGCTGTTCTTGGCACCGCTTTGAAGCAGAAATGGATTCCTACCTGGACGACCGATGTAGCTGTCCTTGAACCGGTTGAGAAGAGGTTGAAGCTATTCAGGAAGATATTCCTCCAAAGTGGCAACATGTTCCCCCAAGTCCGGGACAGACATGAATGCTAAGGCCACGACCATTTTGGCCTTAAGGGCAAACTCCGCATCCCTGTCGAATTCTTGAAGAGCACCTATTGACGCCAAATGCTTCCTCATATTCTGAACCAGGTGGAAGAAGCAGCCATTCAGAGCTGTTTCTGGGAAGTATTCCCTTATGGCACTCATCGCAGCCATTTCGTAATCACAGTGAATGCATTGTGGCCGTATGTTAGGTGCCAGTGTTTTAATAAAATCAAACAATTCCTCATACATGGCGTGCTGTTTGTTTGGCAGAAGGGCGTACAACACCGGATGCACACCCCCGTACTTCTTTGCAAGGATCACATAGACCTGGGCAAAGAGTTTGGGGGCTATTGTGAATGTGCTGTCCACGTACCAGGTGTCGGAAGTTTGCAGAATTTGCAGCCAGCTCATTCTGCCAAATATGAGAATCCTTCTGGATCCCTCGCCAATGTCACCAAGCAAGAATGACTCCTGCACGCCTGGTGTTGGTGAATAGGTCTTGTATTCCTCCAGCAATACACGGTCATCCAGGCTGACTGGGTCCAGAGGTGCTGCCACTAATGGATTTTGCCTTGTTTTCCGCAAAGCTGAAGTTCTCGGAATTACAGCATGAACCGCTGAACTCACATTCGACAGGCAGGAATAAATAACTTCAGCTGTACCCTCCACTGTTTCTTCAGCTCGCCACTTTATCCCCATCACAAATCTTGTCACTTCAACACTTGCTGCCGAAGGCAAGTGGGAATGTTCATTGATCCTCTTGATCACCTCTCCATTCCTGGTGTGAATTCTGGCCTTGCATCATTCCCTCTGCTTACAACACCAGAATTTAATGGAATCATCAACTGCACTGTGTCTATCAAACACATAGAGGTATCCACCACAAGCAAACTTTTCCCTTCCTCTCTGGCTTAGAATGGTCACATTCATCTCACAACCAGCAGCCATCTCACAACTAGCAGCCAAGCAGTACAGTTTTTGCAAAGAAACTGTGTGTATATATATATATAGGCGACAGGGGCCTAATGAAGCTGGAGTGGGCCCAGAGACAAAATTTTAAAATGGGACCCTCGCTGATACACACACACTCACTTCACATGTGACTTGCCTCTGGGGGGCCCCTCGAGGCGTGGGGGGCCCCCAGGCAGCCACCTCCCCTTGCCTAACGGTAGTTACGCCCCTGATAGGCGAGGAAACACAAAAAAATTGAAAAAAATAAGATGCTGTTCTACTAAAAGAAGTTATCACACTTCTTTCACTGCAGTACTGCAATGTCATATTTAGACAGCAGAATCAAAATCTGAGATGGGTCACAAATGTTCTTACTATTGCATTTTTGTCACCTCTCCAGAGGTGATAAATAGTTCAGATTGGTGACAAATATGAAAAAGGGGCTATTTTGATCCAATATGGTATTCTGGTCATAAAACTGCTCTGGAGTCAGTAACAATTATACTGTAGACTTGCAGATACCTAGAAGCCCGAGCATGTATACACTTATCCAAGCTCTGGCAGTTGTACAGGGCTGGGCCCAGAAACATAGTGGGGAAATTGATCTGCACCAGACATTTCAATTATCATGAGCCACAATCCCACATATAGGAATGCAGATAGATTCTTAGATGGTCTAACACCACACCAAATACAAACATGCTTTGACAATTGCATGGTTATTTTGAAACCCTACAGTGTCCAACAAGAGGCTGTGTTCTATATGTGGAGGATGCTAGGAGATATGTCAGTTTTCAACATGCAGATAATGCAGCCCAGACTACAGCCCAGTCTCTTGTTCATGCAAAAATAAATCAATAAATAAAAGCCTAAAAGGCTGTACAATCCTGCGGAGTGAATGATTGGCATAGTATCTTGATATCTTCTCTGCCATGTAAGCAGTTTTATGCTGGGCCATAGGGTGCAGTGAGTTGTACTTCCTTGCAGAGAATTAAAAAAACAACAATACAACATGCACACACACCTTGGCCAGGAAATCTCCTCCTAAGAGTTTTGCTAAACAATTCAAAATTCAACTACATACCAGATCCCACAAGTGTTCTGTTAATATCCCTGGGATACACGTAAGGTGGTCTGATTTAATAAGATAACTCAGCAGCAAGGTCTGCTGCTGATTTGGGTAGACCCGCAAATGGGCAATATGAGGAAGAAAATGGCAGCTCGTCTGCTCTAAAGCTTTGGTGCAAGCTTCGCACCTGACATTTCACTTCTCATGAGGCACAACCCCACAGGTAGGAATGCAGAGAGATTCTTCCTTCCACTGCAGAACATGAAAGACATGCTTTGGTGGGTGGTAGGTGGAAATTTAGCTTCCTCTCACCTCCCTCCCACTTGTCTCCTCCGGATCAAAAGCCAAAGTGACAGGATGGGCTTGTGGTGGTGGTGAGTTACGTTGTTCCCTGCGGCGAGTTGACCGCATCCAATTGACCGGTGGTGAGTTGGCCATGGTGAGTTGGCCGTGGTGAGTTGGCCGCGGTGAGTTGTCCCATTCCTCATTTATGGAGCAACAACTGTTAACCCTTGTTAACTTGGCATGGGGAGAGAGCAACTGTCCTTAAAGCAGACATTCTCAAAAGTGGGTCCCCAGATGTTGGACTACAACTCCCATCATTCCCAGCCACAATGGCCTTTGGCAGGTGCCCCAAGTTTGAGAACACCTGTTTTAAAGCATAGCGTCACTCCAATGGCTGACATACAAAGCAAGGAAACACTGGTGCAGCAAGAGGGCAGCCTAACAGAACTTCCTAACTAACTTCACCAGTGCAGTGGGGAAGCATAGGTTTTTGATGCTCTCCCCTTTCCCAAGAAGTCCTCTGTGCCACCTAAAATTATATCCCAAGGACTGCACAACCCTCAGGGACATATTTTGCTGGGGAAGGGGAGGGCATTACAAACAGATGCTTCCCAGACACACCTTTGCAGTTAGTTGGGAAGTTTCCTTAGGCTGCTCTCTCAATGCACTGGCACTGCTTTGGTCTGTATCTTAGGCAGTGGCTATTGCTGGTGTCTCCCTTGTATCTCCTTTTAAACTGTGAGCCCTCTTTGGGACTGGGAACCACTTAGCCATCCTTTTTCTGATTCCATTTGCTATGTAAACTACTTTGTGAACTTTTGGAAATGCTGTATATAAATTTTTAATCATAATAAGCTATGTTTTTTTTATTATCCAGACCTTGCCTATTGTCCTCTTTGCCAAGAAAAGTTTGCACAAAAACATGGACTCTTTGAAAAGGCATGAGTTCTGTGTCATGAGTTCACTTCTCATGAGGCACAACCCCACAGGTAGGAATGCAGAGAGAGTCTTCCTTCCACTGCAGAACATGAAAGACATGCTTTGGTGGGTGGTAGGTGGAAATTTAGTTTCCTCTCACCTCCCTCCCACTTGTCTCCTCCGGATCAAAAGCCAAAGTGACAGGATGGGCTTGTGGTGGTGGTGAGTTACGTTGTTCCCTGCGGCGAGTTGACCGCGTCCAATTGACCGGTGGTGAGTTGGCCATGGTGAGTTGGCCACTGTGGAATCTTACTGTTAAAAACTGTGTAGTTTTTAAGGGGTAGCTGCAGCTATGGAATCAGAGCTGCAGTGCTGGAAGGGGGGGGGGCATTCTCTCCTATGCTGTTTTCCCAATCCAAATAATCTCCAAAGTGATCCTATTTGTCCCATAGGGCAAAGCATATGGGTACCAGTAACCCTTTAGCTGCATTTCCCCTTTAAACAACAGGAGGAGATTAAATCACAACTGTACTGTCTCATCTAGTTTACCCCTCAGGGGTGGTGTAATTTTTAAAAAAGTCTATTCCATTGTTTTCACCTTTTTCTCCATCCCTGCACGTGAAAAATGATGGTGCTGATTAGTTGTAGTTCACTACAGTTGTTGGAACCATGTGTGGCAGGGGCCAAAGCAATTACCTTCAGCAAAAATAAAAAAAATAAAAAAGGTTTTCTATTACACCCTTCAATTCCTGTTTTCTTTTTCCTGCTTGTTACAGTGAGATTAATAGAATGTCATTTTGCATTACCACTACATCACTCTTCCTTGATTCAGTGTGATATGTTTCATTTTTGAAAGGCACTAGCACAGCAGAACCATTAATGTTTCCTGAATAATGGTTAATGCAACTGAATACAAATGTAGGGATATTTCTGATGTGTTTGATTAGTTACAAAGTGTCTTTGTGGTGTGATCACCTTCCCTGTCTGCTGCTTTTCTCCTGTAACTCTCCCGATCACTTTTCCTCCAGTCACTGGTGGAAGAAGATAAAGTGCTAAGCAGGAGAAGGGTTAGGTACCATTTAGACCACTCTCTGCTTCTCCACTGCAAATGCTCCTCCTCACTGCTTTGCAGTTGTTCAGCAGTGACTGGGGTTTCCAGCCCTGTGTCTGCCATTGGACAGTGAGTAGGAACCTTAAAGATAACTTGCAAGTGTTGTTCTAGAGATTATATATTCCTCAGACTCGAAGTCAAAACTGCCCACAGTCTAACAGGGCTTTAGAATTTGGACGGGGGGGTATATATTGGGGGGAGTTGAGGTATCTGTTAAATTGATAATAAAAAACTGAAATCAGAAAATAAAAAACTGATCAGAGAAATGGAGAAGCAGCAGCTCACTTATTTCAAAGTGAGCTGCTCTTTTCTTTTTCTTGAAAAGAAATACCTCTGTCTCTCACGGTCATCCTATTTATTTTTCAGCTTGACTATTGTATGGTTCGATGTAGATTTGGGTGTTAGAAAGAAGTGTGATTTGTGCACTGCAGGGAGGAGGGTGGATGGGGTGAATTCTTTCCTGCATTGTTATATTGTGAAGTTAAGTACAGCTGTTCCATTTCCTAACTTTTAGACCAATTTCAACAGCAAGCAAGATAAAGAGACCATAAGTACTAAACATCCCTAAGTGAGTCAGAATGGCTCTCACATCAGCCTTAAGTCCTTGATGTCTGGAAGGGCTTATCTCTCACCAGTGTCAGGGATAACTGCTGCTGCTATCACTTTTGGCAGCCTTACTTCACCAAAGAATGGGGGCAGGGGGCGGGGTCCAAGGCTAGACTGCACAGATAACCTCATGTTCATACTTTGCTGATAATAAACAAGCACTTCAGCATCCTGATAATCTCTGTGGTTCCATTTTTTAAAAAAACTTTGAATACAAAGGTGTTTTTTACTTTGAGTACAAGCATGGTTCACACCTGGTTCATTCAGTGCAGGGTGAAAATGCAAGGCCAACTCCTTCACTGTGCCCATGTCAACATCCCTAGGCTGGTTTAAATAGCATGACTAGAACTGGAGTTTCTGTTTTTTGGTTCAGAAATCCTTCAGCAATTAATAAAAAAAGATCACTAGCAATTATCACAACATTGCTAAAATACTAGTGCGGTCAGGGGCTACCCTTTCATGAGGCGAGGTGAGGCAGTCTCCTCAAGCAGCAGATTCCTGGAAGACCAGCAGAGCAGTACGATGCCTCCTGACAACTCACCTGCCTCGCTCTGCTGCTCACCACCATTGGAGCAGTTTGTCTTCACCAAAGAGCTGATGCCCAGTCAGGCAACTATCACTGCCCTCACAAAGGAAAATTAAGAGATGGAGGTGAAGGAGTGTACATGAGTGAGAGGGGGACAGCATTTGGTGCCCTGCCTCAGGCACACTGAAGTCTTGGACCACCACTGAGTGCAGTGTAGTGAACAGAGTGCTGGCCTAGCACTGGGGAGACCCAGGCTCACAGCACCACTCAGGCATGAACCTCACTGGATAATGTTGGGCCAGTCACCCTCTCGTTTGGTCTAACCTGCCTCACAGGGTTGTTGTCAGGATAAAAGGGGGGGTAACTCATGTGCACCACAGTTCTCCTTGGAGAAAGGGCAGGATAGTAACGTGAGTAATAGGGATGTGCAAAATTATTCTGGTACAAAATGATTTGTACCCAAATCTAGCTGATTCGGGTGATTTGTAGACAAAACAAATAACCCCTGTCCTCAATTGCCCAGATTTGGGTAACAAAACAAATCACTCCAGATTTGGACTCAAAAAATTCAGAGATTCAGACCTCCATTTTGTGGCCAAAGTGGTTTGGGTGGTAGTGCCCGATGGGTGGAAGCTACCACCCAAATTTCAAAGAAATTGGTCAAAGGGGTTATTTTTAAAATTATTTTTGAAGTTAGCTTTCCCTCATAGGGAATAATGGGAATTACAGCAGCCTTATAGCTCCATGTGGGGGGCACCAGTGTGGCCCAGAGCAGGTTGTGGTGGGTGGTAGTGCCCAATGGATGCAAGTAAGCTGATACGCAGATTTCAAAGAAATTGGGCAAAGGGGTGATTTTAAAATGATTTTTGAAGTTTATGTGTCTTTAAGCTTTTTCCCATAGGGAATAATGGGGATTTCAGAAGCCTTAGATATAGCTCCCAAGGGGGGAGCACCAGGTGGCCCAGAGTGGGTAGTGGAGGGTGGTAGTGCCCAATGGGTGCAAGGAAGCTACCACCCAGATTTAAAAGGAATTGGACAATTTTTGAAGTTGGCATGTCTTTGGGGCAGATAAGGGGACTTGGGGACAGAAGAGTGGGTCAGATTGTAGTGCCCTAATGGATGCCTGCTACGACCCAGATTTCAAAGAAATTGGTGAAAGGGGTGATTTGTAAAGAATTTCTGAAGTTTGTGCGTCTTTAAGCTTCCCCCATAGGAAACAATGGGGATTTCAGCAGCCCCATAACTCCACTTGGGGGACACCAGGGGGGCCAGAGCAAGTGGTGATGTAGTGCACATAGGGTACCAACCACCCCCAAACCCACAAGCCCATGGGGCACTGGGTTTTGTTGTTTCTGAGGTTTTCTGAGAGTAGATTCCCTGGTAGGAAATGAGGGTGGATTCAATGTTTGCCATTTTAAAAAATAAATTCTGTACTAGGGCAGGACATCGAGCAGAAAGGTGGTGGCAGTGCCATTCTTATTGTCAAAAGCAGTGTCAATAGTAATAGCAGCAATAGCACTTACATTTATATACCACTCTATAGCTGGAAGCTCTCTAAGCGGTTTACAATGATTTAGCATATTGCCTCCCAACATTCTGGGTACTCATTTTACCGACCTCGGAAGGACGGAAGGCTGAGTCAACCTTGAGCCCTTGGTCAGGATCGGACTTGCAACCTTCTGGTTACAGGGCAGCAGTTTTACCACTGCGCCACCAGGGGCTCAATACCAAGCTTTGCTCGAATTATGGGGGGAAAGGTGATTGATTTCTGATTAAGCACCGTCAAGTCGGTGTCAACTCTTAGCGACCACATAGATTCTCTCCACGATGATCTGTCTTCAACTTGGCCCTTTAGTTCTCTCAGTGGGGCATTCATTGCTGTCGTAATCAAGTCCATCCACCTTGCTGCTGGTCATCCTCTTCTTCTCTTTCCTTCAATGGAAATGACCTAGCCTCCGTGCATGCATGAAGGCCAGGTCAGTTCCAGAACTGCGCCACTGCGTGGGCAACCTACTGGGGGGAGCAGGAGAAGTCTGCATGGTCACGCAAATGGCCTTCACGCATGCGCGGAGGCCAGGTCAGTTCCAGAACTGGATTCCTCTGGATTCCCCTTTACAAGCGTAGCCCCTCAAACTGCTGGACTGGTTCAAGCTGGTTCAGTCGGACAGACCGGCCCAGCCAGTCCAACCAAACCAATTCGTGGACCCGCGTATTGGTCCAAATTTGGACAGAACCACAAAAATTGGTCCATGTACACCAAGTGGTGCAGTGGGGAAATGCTTGACTAACAAGCAGAAGGTTGCCAGTTCGTGCTGGTACTACATCGGGCAGCAGCAATATAGGATGATGCTGAAAAGAATAATCTCATACTGTGCAGGAGGAGGCAATGGTAACCCCCTCCTGTATTCTACCAAACCCTCATGCGATTGAACGTTCTCCCTTCGGCAGTACATGATGGTAAATTCAAACGACTTCCTTATGATCAGCGCTTTTGTCCCTGTGGCTCAGGGGATATAGAGCTTATCACCTATGTTATTCTTTATTGCCAGTTTACACTCGCACCAAATTTATTGCTCCTATTTTAGCCATTTATCCTGGTCACACAGACCAATTTTATTTGGAAATTATGCTGAACAATTTTAAAACTTGTAATTTCAGATAATGTGGCAAAGTTCTGTTTCGTGGCGTCGAAGCTCCGTAAAGACTGTATTAGTAATTTGAACAGTTAGTGATTTTGTAAACTTTGATATTTCCTGAATTTTCTTATTAATGCTATTAATTGTTATTGTTTGTTAATCTGGTCTGTGACCGCAATAAACTTAGTAGTACTTCTACCAAAGAAAACCACAGGGCTCTGTGGGCGGCAGGAGTCGAAATCAACTTGACAGCACACTTTACCTTTTACACCCCTAATAGATTTCTTTTTCTCAGAAAGCACATTATGTTTGACACATCTGTGTGCCTTCCAGCTTTTTGGTTGAGGTGCCAAAATACCAAGGTAACACTGTTTCACTCCCCATGAGCAGGTTTGTTTTCTCCAACAGCCCTTCATTTGCATCACAAATATACAGATATTTTGTATCTGTGCATACACTTTTCCATTAGCAAAAAAGGAAACTGCAATTTCACATTCAGTGTTACGGAAGGGTTACGTTCATTTGGCACTAGTTTGCTCATCTGCAACCAACTGTCATTGAAATTAATACTATACAAATCAGCAGGAATACTGTCGTTTTCAGCAGGCTCAGCTTCCCTACTTCCCGTGTGTAAGCATTTTATAAGCGGTAGCTGGCTATACACCAGCTTGTGCACCCACTCATGACAAATGCATCTGAAGCTCCATTAATGGCAGCTGAGTTATGCAAACTTTGATCATTTGATCCCTCCCTCCCTCCCTCCCTGAATAATAGATCTTTAGAATAATAAACTTGAGTAACCTATTCTTTCAAATCAATGGCAAGCTGCCCTGAAGGCAGTGAAGCATTCCTTTTTGGATCTTAAAATGGGGTTAATACAAAATAAACGTTTGTTTTGTATTTATTGGACAACTCAGATGTTTAATAATGCATCCTTCTTGTTGCTGGAGGTGTAATTTGGACGTGGGGACACTTATGCATATGGTCTGATCTTGGTCTATTATCATTCCATTTTCGGTTAATAAGATTGTAAATATGACTTTACACTAAGCTCTGGCTGACAAATGGTGCAAAGTTCCATGTGCAATGTAATGTAATGTGCATGTAGTTGCACAATTTTGCTTTGTGCAAATGCAAAAATGTACAGCCATTATTTCCAATAATGTTTGGAAATTGTGAAACTCCATTTGTGCAATTTTTGCATTTGAATAAGAAAGAGTACACTTATGCAACTATGCGCCCATTGTGTTACAAAACACAGACATTTGCATAGGTATGTCAGCAG
The DNA here is from genome assembly GCF_027244095.1 of Hemicordylus capensis. Lineage (NCBI taxonomy): Eukaryota > Metazoa > Chordata > Lepidosauria > Squamata > Cordylidae > Hemicordylus > Hemicordylus capensis. Next base: position 132,674,768 of record NC_069658.1, read on the forward strand.
CTAAGATTATCAAGCCCAGACTTACACTTATCAGTTCCTGTTTTGAGAGGTCCACCAGAGTTGTTCTCTGTGTTGTGGACACACCTACGTCTGTGCATGCAGAGCAGGCCTGAAGCCAGAAACTATGCAAACAGTTGTAATGGGGTGGTGGGGGGAGGTAACTTTGGAATTCCCTAAAGTCATTATACACACTTGTTTTTCTCTGCTGTGATTTCACTGTAATCTCAGAACTTCCCAGCAGTGATGATACCTGAAACATTTGATCCCAGAAACCTCAATTCCTGAGCTGTCTGCATTTCAGTGATTACCTAGGCACCTTTCAAATGATACAAGAAATTGTATAGGTTAGTTGCATTCTGTAATCTTTTTCGCCCTGGATGATACATGATGAAGTAACCATACTGCATATTTTCTGGATTCAAACATGGAGGTTGTTCTAGAGCAGGGCTGCTCAACCTCGGCCTTCCTGCAGATGTTGGTCTACAAACCGCCTTGGGGTTATTTTTTAATGAAAGGCAGTAGAAAAATGCAAAAATAAATAAATAAATAAACTCCCATAATCCCTGTTTATTGGCCACTGTGGCTGAGGATTATGGGAATTGTAGTCCAAAAACAGCTGGGGGGCCTAAGTTGAGCAGGCCTGTTCTAGATTCACTTTAGAACTTGACCCACCATACCACATCTGAGTTGATATTACATCTGAACTGGAGAAATTAAGGGTGGATTCAGAGTACAAGTGGCCCTTGTTATCTGTGGTCCTGGCACTGGGGGTTTCAGGTATCTGCAGTTGGGTCATAGGGACCCAGTTTATTTGCAAGGCAAAACCAGGGTTATTTTCACCTATTCAGAGTTCTTGACTGGTCAGAAGTGACTTCTGATGCCATTTCCTGCTGCCATTTTTTAGTGCTAAGTCATTTTGTGGCTCTTTTCTGCAAAACAACAACAAAACCCTTTAAAAAATAACAAACACCAGAGGATTTGGAAATTGTGGGGGGCATTGCTGGAGAGCAAGGTACTGTGCTTATTTTGGCTCCTCCCTGCTTTTCCTTGTGATTTTCAGCACACTTTAGTTTGCTTAGGAACCTAACCCACCAAACCCCATAAGGTTAAGGCCTCTTTATTTGCCATTTCTCTTTATTTAGCAGGGGGAGAGTGACTAGACGTGTCCACCCTCAGCACAGTACCTCCAGTGACTGTTGCTGGTGTCTATCTTGTGTTCCTCTTTAGATTGTGAGCCCTTTGGGGACAGGGATCCATCTTATTTATGTATTATTTTTCTGTGTAAACCTCCCTGAGCCTTTTTTGGAAGGGCAGTATAGAAATTGAATGAATGAATGAATGAATTTCATTATCTGTGGAAATAGGCAGGAACAGAACCCCCACGAATAAAGAGGGCCTCCTATATAATTCTTCCCATCATGCCATATGACAACTTCTACAGCACAGATAAAATCTGAGGCCTTTCATCAGAGAGATGTTTCTACGGAACTTAGGTTACTATTCAAAGTACAGCCACATACAACCGAGAAACAAATCCCATTATTGCTGTGGCTTTAAAATGTGCTGCTATTACGTAGAAATCAGCAGCAGGATTATTTGTGTCCATGTGTGAGCTGATATTCACACAGATGCATCCGTAAAACTGATGGAAGTCATGGTGTGAAGACGTTAAATGTCTGAACAGGCACTGATTTCTCTAAAGGGCTCCCAACATGTGAAGGACACTGCCGATGTCATGCTTTCAGAAAGTTAAGATGTTTGTTCTCCCAAGGTGTGCAGACAGTGTGCCATTTATTTATTTATTTAATGTATTTATTCGATATATATGCCACCTTTCCTAAAAGTGGCTCAGGGTAGTTCACACACACCAATAATTAAAATAAAAAACCAATTAAAAGCAGATTAAAATTACAATTAAAACTAGATATCATTAAAATCCAGGCTAAAAAGATGGGTCTTTAAAGCTCTCCTGAAGGCCTCCAAGGATGATAATCCTCCTATAATTCAGGGATTCCACAAAGACCTCGCTGTGAAGTTGCAAGGTGAATTGGGGTGAATTGTGAGATCACACAGGTAAACTGGGGCTAAACAGAGAGAGATACTAACGTGGAGGCTGTTCTCATGCGCAGGCAAACACGAGCTAGAGAAGCCCAGTCCAGTCTTGCCTGTGCGGGAGGACCGCCAGGAGCCACGCGCTTCCCTGCAGCGGAATGGTGGTAAACCCACAAAGGAGCCCCAGCTGTTATCCCGGGTTAAGGGCACAAACGTGCCATTAGCCCTGGGCTAACTGATTGTGTGTCAGTGCTGCAGGGCTCTGTGTGGCACCCACACACCAGCAGAAAACGGCAATCCTCTGGGTGGGCAATCTGCCCACCCAGCAATGAGGAGAGAATAATCTGTGAGGAAGGTACTGTAAGCTTTTCAAGGCTTCCTCCTCACACCCCTTCAAGCCCTTCTCACAGATCCTGAGAAAGGGCTTCTGAAGTGCAGCATGGTGTACCCTGGGGCTGCAGTGGATTTGAAAGGCTGCTCCTATACTGTACAGAAGCAGTTGATGCAGAAGCAGCATTTCCCTGGGTTTCCCCATTGTGGTGAATTGGGATTGTCATGTGTTGTTCACCCGGTCTATGGGGTTTACATGACATTTTTATCCATTTGTTGTCAACCTGTACCTTCCCTGTGCTTAAACAGTTGCATTTCTGAAAGAAAAATCTATTCTATATTGTCTTGCCT